>NC_045799.1:20099452-20699452 GCF_009873245.2 Balaenoptera musculus | reverse complement strand
CAGAAACCACTCTAAATATTTAAAACAGAGGGAATTTAATTAGGGAGTTGATCACACAAGTGATGGAAAAGTTGAGAAGCTAAACAGGAAATGGCGAGGCCACCAAGAGTTTATGCAAATAGCAGGAAGCCACTACAAACTGCCAGGGCTGGAGAGAAAAGGAGATGGGTTATCAGAGCTTGGGGCAGAAGTTAGAACCAAAAATGATCTGTTTCACAGGAGCTAAAACCATGGAGGAGATTCAGCCTTTGCTAGAGATGTTGCTTGAGGAGGGAGGAAGGAAGTGATGAAGAAATACCTATTTTGCTTTCCTTCTGCCTTTCAATCTCCCATCCATACTTCCCATTGGCCCACCCCTGCTGGAAACCAGCTGACCTTGGATCTGAGTCAGAGGTCAGCTCTCTTTATGTTAGAGAGCAAAGCAGGGGAATAGGGAACTTATCTGACAGCAAACAAGTCCAAGAACAGCCCCCTACTGCACATAAACGTCTTTGAAAATTCTCAGGGAATTCCCTGGTGGTCTAGTGGTTTAGGGCTCTGTGCTTCTACTGCCAGGGCCCCGGGTTTGATCCCTGGTCTGGGAACTAAGATCCCGCAAGCAATGGTGCAGCCAAAAAATAAAAAATAAAAAAAATAAAATTCTCATTACCACCCTGAAGTTAAGTACTTGATTCTATTTTAAATATGAGGCATCAGAAACCCTGAGGAGCCTAAGAGATTACTACAAGGACATACAATAAGCAATTGGTGGAATTGTATTTGAGGTCAGGCTTGCTTGGGGTCGAGGTCAGGCTTGCTTGGGGTCAAGGTCATACTTTTCCTCCAGCACAGTCTCCCTCTCTGTCTTGAATCCCACCATCATCCAGGGCATCTTCAGTCCTCATGTGGGCCACCATCCAGTGCCCTTGCCACCACCATTCCTTGGCCTCTTCATTGACAAAGACCTTCACTTTAACTCTTCTTCAGCCACCAGGGCCACCATATTGCACAGCTTCCTTGAATTCTATATGATCGGTGTTCCCTGGAGTTATGCAATGCGATGGCTCTGTTGACAGCTAACCATGGCTATAGTCTGGATCTGGTCATTACATCTGAACTCTTGGCCTCTGAAATCTTAGCTTCTCAGAGTTCCTTCTCTGTTCTCCTTCCTTTTCCTTTCCTTCACTCTCATTGACTTGCCTTTTTGACCTTACTCCAACCCCATGAGTATTTATGTTCATGGTCTTATCAGACCACCAGCTCTTCCTGAATCTACTCTCCTCCATGCCCAATCTGGGCCCCATGGTGATGCACGACTCCATGACTTTTGTGATACACTCCCTGGCCAGTCCTATTTTACCTTCAGCATTCTTTGCTGGAGAAAACCATACAACTGTGGAGGGTGGGTTCATTATACATTTATGATTTTCATACCTGTTTAATGCCCCTGGAAAGTCCCCTCTGCTCAGCTGTAGTTTGAGAACTTCCCTGTTCCCCCATAGTACTACTCCTAACCTCACTACTGTCCCTTGAGCCCCAGGCTGCTCTTTCCCGGGAAAGGTCCCGGTACCTACATTCAGATGTCTCAGTTCTGGACTGATGCCAATAGAATATCCCAGGACCCGCTGGAAATGTAGGAGTGAGAAGACAGGGTAGAACACAAAGTTTTGGGTTGTCTTCACAGAGGTGATGATAGGGGCCTGATTTATTGAGGAGAAACACCAGAGACACAGGCAGGGAGACTGAGACAGAAGTTGGACATTTTCTTCCACTGCATGTGAAATCCTTCCCCCTCAATTTTCCAAGAATTCTGGGCTCAGTGGCTGCTCAAGAGTTAACATACTCTCTCTTTTCTGTGCCTCTGCCATTAATTACTCCAGTGGCTGCAGACACTACCAGGAGCCAGGTCCTTGCTGTTCCAGCTTCAGAGTGGGTTTATTGCCAACCACGCATTATAAAGGACTAATTGTGAGCCCCTTGCACCTGCTGGTTCCCCTTGTGGCTGGGACTCAGGGGGAGGGGTTATTAATGAGCTTGTTGCTCATTATAATAAAACAATGGGGAAGTTGGCAAAGGGGCTGGAGGTCCAGGTGCGGTGTCAGAAAAGGTTGGTTGGCATTTCTGGAAACACGACTTTACAGTCTTATCACCTGCCTCCTTCTCTGGCTCTTGCTGTGACATCCAGAGGTAAAAGAGCTGTCATCTGGAGGGACACACACAGTCCTTGTGAGCTCATGGCCAGGGGGAGCCACTTTGATGGCGGAGTTGCTAAGCTGACACATGGTCCTGGTTGGGATGGTCGGGACACTGGGTATGCTGTGACCTCAGCCCCAGAGTATTGAAGACAGACCTGGCTGAGCCCAGGTGACCTGGGATTAATAGATGCAGCCTAAGGGATGGAGTGGAAGCCAGCCAGAGGCCGCCAGAATGACAACGTCCTGCACCTGAAGGGCTCTGGGTAACATCCTGCTTCTGGCACAAGTACAGGGCTGGCGCTAGGGTGAGGCAAGTGAGGGGCCCAGTGCGCAGAAGTTAAGGAGGCTCCACTCTCAGGCTGTGTAAATGAAACAGAGCAGGACCCAGCGGGGTCCTCCCTGATACAAAAGCATTTCTGTGTACCCATTTCTTGTTTGTAGGAAAAAGGCTTCAGCCTCCTAGACCTTCCCTGAGTTCCAAAGGGCAGATTCAAAGAGTTACTAATTAGAGGAGTGAGGGAATGCAGAAACAAAGGAGAGGCAGTCCAGAAATGATAATGCAGCAATTGGGCAGGGTCCTGGCTCCTCAAGGGATACAGAACAACTTGATAAGTATCTCTGAGTTCTCCTACAGGACCTAAGGCCCCCACCCAGGTGGAGGATGGTAACTTCAGGCTGAGCACAGGCACACGGACCCCAGGCTGGTTGGAACCAGAGGCAGATGATTGAAATTCCTGGAGCACAGCCCTGTTACCTCATCACCAACAGATCAGAGGAAGGTCACACACCCTGCAGCCCTCCCCCCAGATTTTGCCTATAAAAACTCTTCTCCCCAAACCATGGAGGAGTTCAGGTCTTTTGAGCACGAGCTTCCTGTTCTCCTTCCATGGCCCTGCGATAAACCTTTCTCTGCTCCAAACTCTGCCGTTTCAGTTTGTTTGGCCTCACTGTGCGTCCGGCACGCGGACTTGGGTTCAACAACACAAATGCAGGAGTAACATTAAGAGTGGGTACAGCACAGAGAACTATATGCAGTATCTTATGATAAACCATAATGGAAAAGAATATGTAAAAAACAAAAGTATATATATATAAAACTGAATCATTTTGCTGTACAGCAGAAATTAACACAACATTGTAAATCAACTATACTTCAATTTAAAAAAAAAAAAAAAAGAAAAGAGTGAGTATCTCCTTAATTTTTGTGCCCTGAGTGTCTCACCTTAGTTCAGCCCATCACACTTCTGTGGCTGCATCAGAAGGGCTGGATGATGACTCCTCCTTGATATCCTACCCTGGAGCCTGGGCAGGTCAGTGGATGTCACTTCCGGGCCCCTGGTTCTCCAGGGACTGACCTGGAGGCTCTTCTGGAAGCCCAGAGTTCACTCAGGAAAGGACAGCTGATAATAACTGGTCAGCATCCCTGTAAACTCTCAAGACACAAATGGAAGCGGGTAAGAGAAACCCCCCAGTGTGGTGGTGACAAGTGCAGGCTCTTGGGTTTGAACTTCTGTGTTCAGGCCCCAGCTTCACCATTTACCAGCAGAGCGACCTTAGGCAAGATGTTTAATACTTCAGCATCTTGGTTTCTCATCTGGAAGTGGCCTTCTTTCTGTTCCTCAAGTATAAAAATTTGTTTGCACATGAAGAAGACTTCTCCAAGGTCTTTGCAGGACTTTCTTTCTTCACCCCATTCAAGTCTCAGGTCAAATGTCACCTCTCTTTGGAGAGGCCTCCCCAGGCAACACTACCTAAATGAGGTACTTGACATCTCTTTGACTTGTAATTTTCTTTTAGCTTCTTTTTTTTAAAAAAATTAATTAATTAATTAATTTTGGCCGTGTTGGGTCTTCGTTGCTGCGTGTGGGCTTTCTCTAGTTGCAGTGAGCGGGGGCTACTCTTTGTTGCGGTGCGCGGGCTTCTCATTGTGGTGGCTTCTCTTGTTGCGGAGCACGGGCTCTAGGCGCGCAGGCTCGCTCAGTAGTTGTGGCTCGCGGGCTCTAGAGAACAAGCTCAGTAGTTGTAGTGCACAGGCTTAGCTGCTGTGCACGTGTGGGATCTTCCCGGACCAGGGGGTCGAACCTGTGTCCCCTGCATTGGCAGGCGGATTCTTAACCATTGCGCCACCAGGGAAGCCCTAGCTTCTTTTTTAATCAGTGGTTATATCATCTTTCTCATTCCTGTTTCGGAGTATTTGTGTTTTGTCTGGGGATTATTTAAAATTTAGACTAGCTAATGATTTTATCTCTTCAGTTGTTGCCTTTCCTTTAAGAACCAACTATTGGATTAAAAAAAAAATTCTACTAATATTTTCTCTTTCTACTAATTCATTGCTTTTGACTTTTATGTTTATGAATTATACTTTAAAAAATTTATTCTAACTTACCAAAATAATATTTGGTTTGTTTGTTTTTATTATCTCTTACTAAATTGTGAAAGCAGCTAGAAATATTGGTTTTCTTTTGAGTGCAGATTTGGTATATTTCAAAAGTTTTTAACAGGATATTGAAAGGGACTTTCGCTGATGCCCTGAAATATGTGAAAAGAACCCAAAGATATAGTCAAAGAGATGTCAAGTACCCTAAAGCATATTGCAACCCGGGGAGAAGGGTGAGTAAGAAACCCGCCAAGACATACAAAAGGTCTTCTGTGATGGCCATAAAAATTGCATCATCAGGGGAGTTCCCTGGCAGTCCAGTGGTTAGGACTCGGCGCTTTCACCGCCATGGCCCCAGGTTCAGTCCCAGTCCCTGGTTGGGGAATTAAGATCCCACAAGCTGTGCGGTGCGGCCCCCCCCCCAAAAAAGCATCATCAGATCTCCTGCTGTGGGAACACAACTGACTGATGGCCTGGCTGCTTCCTTTCTGGATCCTTCGCCATGATTGGGCGAGAGCTGCGCTTCTTATGGGCTGCTCTCAGCAGTGCTGACCGCAGCAGGGCTACTAAAGCAGAGCCACTCCTGCAGGATGCCAGGCTCCTCCACTAGGCAACTTTGGCTTTAGGACTCCCCATGCTCCTGGCGACTGGGAACAACACTGTAATCCAAGACCCTTTATACCTAATCCTTCTTCCATCTCCTTCTCCTTCATAGGGACTGACCTTCGTTGCTGTCAGAAGGCTCTCCCTGCCTCCTCAGATTCCTTACTTTATCTTTCAGAGGTGGGTTTTCCGGAGAAACAGAACTAATGGGACTTTATCTATCTATCTATCTATTATCTATCTATCTATCTAGCTATCATCTATTGAGTCAGCAAGCTGGAGACCCAGGAGAGCCGATGGTATAGTTCCAAACCGAAGACCAGCAGTCTCAAGACCTAGGAAGAGCTGATGTTTCAGTTCAAATTCAAAGTCAGGAAAATCTGATGCCCCGGCTGAAGGCAATCAGGCAGGAGGAATACTCTGTTAGTTGAGGGAGGGTTTTCTCAGCCATTTTCTCCTACCCAGGCCTTCAACTGATTGGATGTGGCCCACCCAAAATCTACTTTACTCAGCCTGCCAACTCAAATATTAATCTCATCCAAAAATGCTCTCTTAGGAATATTCAGAAATAATGTATAACCAAATATCTGGGCATCCCAGTCAAGCTGACACATAAAACTCAACTTGTTTTAGTTGAGGCAGATGGTCTTTAGCATCAGTTTCAGAGACTTTTAGAGCTGAGGTGAGTTTGTGATTGTCTTGGCTGTTCCCTCATGGTAACAAGATGGCTGCTCCATCTGCAGTGTCACATCAATATTCCAGGCAGGAAGGGCAAAGAGCAAATGACCTGTGTCCTCTGAGTCTTTCCTCTTTTAAGTGGCTTTCCTGGAAGGTCCACCTAATAATTTCCACCTTGATCTCTTTGGCCAGAATACGTCACATGGCCACTGTTATTTTCAAGGGAAACTGGGAAAAGTAGTTAGTATCTTGGCATACTGCCTCCCTGCAAAAGTCAGGAAGAATGAGTGTTGGGTGGCAAACCAGTAATCTCTAGTAATGTCTGTCCAATGATGCAGATTGTTGATCTGGGTTTCAGCAGAGTTTCAGCAGAACTTGTGAAAGAATCTTCAGCTATTCCTAGGGAGAAGACTGAGAATATGGACTGGATTTTAGGGGATCCCAGTAGATTAATGACTAGCTTACCTATTTAGAGCAGATTAATGAGTTGATATCATCCTGCAGAGAGGTCTCGATTGGAGTGCCTAAGGGCTCTATGTCAGCTGTGATCTTATTTAGTATTTTTAATGAATGGTTTGGATGAAGAGATAGAAAATCCACTGATGAGACTCACAGATGAAATAAAGATGAAAAAGAAAAAGTGTGAAGAGAGACTAGATGAAAGAATCAATATCTGAAAAGGTCTTGGCTACCCGTGGGGCCAGGTTGGGGCCAAATCTTAAAAAGTGAATCAGTGGAGGAATAATGGAGTGTCCTGTGTTGGGATGCAGAAGCAATGACCCCAGTCCTGGCTACGGAAGTTCTGGCTTAGCCTAGCAGGTCTTTAATGTCTTGGGGATTTTAGTTGATGCTTGACATCATATAAATAATCAGGATGATACAGACCCCCAAATCAATTTGCTCTCACACAGTGTTAATAGAAACATCACAAGAACTGAGATGCAGGGCAGAGAATGAGAATTCAGTGGAAGGAGAGTGTCAGACCCAGAGGTATGCAGGTGAAATGTAAGTCTCTTCACTTCCCTCAAAAATCTGTCAAGATTTGGGGAAGGATGTTTTGTTCCTCGTTTTATGAAAGAAGGAGGCCTGAGGAGATGAGAACCATTGATCTATGGAAAACTGTAGGACCTGGAGACATCCAAGAGGCTGATTGACCAAGGATGGAATAAGATGTCATTGGAGATGGTGAGTTTCCTGTCACTAGAAGCATTCAAGCTGGGGAAAGAGGCTAACGAGATAAATTAAACACTGAGTGAGTAGACAGATGAGTTGCACCCTAATAAACTTCTCTTCCGTTCATGGGGCTCTTTGATTCTCCAAATTTCCTGGTGACCCCTGGGGCCACCTGGATCAGGCGAGGGGCTGGTCATGGAAGTAGAGTAGCTGTTGGCCTAAGGCTCTCAGGAGGTTGACGAAGCTCTGAGCCTTCCCAGAGGGGTGGAAGCACTGATTTAAGCCCCCAGGATGAAATGTACTGTTTCCAAGTGGTCTTTAGGTTTGACCACAGAAGGATAAACTGAGTCAGAATTGGACATTAGCTAACACAGCAGGGGGATGAGAGGTCAGCACGCTACCCTCTAATCTTGAGCCATCTTGAACCTTGAGAAGAACTTGCTCAGGGCTGGAGATGACCAGGTGTGGTCAGGACCTTGGTTGATCCCTCTCCTCATTGTGGGTCAGTCATCTGTGGCTTCATAATTAGCCCACGGTGTGATGGGTATGATTATAGGGGTGTAAGTGAACACTCGGCTAAAGTTACTGAAACATTTATAGAGTACCTATCATGTGCCAGACACTCTGCAGGAGCCAGACATGTGAGAGAACTCAAATATGGTCCTGGGCTGGAGGGGCTCACAGCTCAGTGATGGAGAGGACCAAAAATCAAACAGATGTTTACGGGTGGAAGATCTTGAGAGACAGTTATGTCGGGTGTAAGAAAGCCCATGTAACTACCTATGCCTGGGGCAGGGGCATTGAAGGATGTCTTTCTAAAGCTGGGCCATAGAGGGTCAGTGCCTTAAATGGATAAGAGCTCAGGGTGGGCTTTCCAGGTAGGGGGACAGCACGTGCAAAGGCCCAGTCTTGCAATGTCCTGGTGCATTCTGGGAACGGCACGCTTTCTGGGTGGTTGGAAGAGGGAGGTTCACGATGAGGGGTGAGACTCAGCAGATTTGAAACTGACATTGAATGCCACGAGGAGGCATTTTTACTTTGTCGGCACTAAGGAGCCACCTGGGGCTTTAAAAATAGGACAGGGATGTGATCTGAAATTTCTTCTAGAGGTCATCTCTTGGCATTCTGGAGTTCGTGGACTGGGCAGGGGTGAGACAGGGGACAGGCGACCACCTGGACCCAAGTCGCCGGCACGGGTCTCCTTTCTTTGCCACCATTAGGCTGTTCCCAGATTGAATGATTCATGGAAAGATACTTGCTCCCCTACACGTCCCCATTTTCGGGGGACCTCGTTGGCCTGGGGGAGGTGCTCTGTGCCTGTTTAGTAATCATACGTGGGGTTTCCCTGGGGGAAGCCCAGGGTCTAGGTGGACAGCTGAGGACAGGGGAGAGAAATCGCTATTTGTCGTGTGTCTGCCGTGTGCCAGGCACTTCACATGAGCCATTTCATTCTCTTCTCACCCTAACTCTGAGTAGTTGCAGGTTTCCAGTGGTGGCAAATGAAGCCCAGAGAAGTGACAAGATTTGCTAAAGGCCTCACAGCCTGTCAATGCAGAGCTGGGATTTGAACCTGTATTTCCGGCCCTCAGTCCAGTGCCCTTTGCCATGCACCAGAGTCCCGGCGTTTACCTCCCCCGAGGGCTGTTGGTGAAGGCGAGCTGGTGCATCTCTGGCTGGTAGATGGTGTGTCTTGAGGGCCTGGCCGACCCTCCAGGGAAGGCAGACAGGGCACAGCAGTTTGCGGGCAGCTCCCCGGTCCTGTCCCGTCCCGGCTTGTCTCCCGCACAGATTAATTGCCGCCCGTTGGAGGTGTGATGTTTCCAGGTATGTGTGGGAAGGGAGGGGAGCAAAGCAGCCCTGCTGATCGCTGGCCTGCACGGGCACCGCTGGCAGCCTGCACAGCACCCTCATCTGAAAGCCATCCGTCAGCCGGCAGCGCACTGCCATCCAGGGCCAGCTGCCGAGCTGGCACCTCTGGGCCTCCTCAGGGGTGACAGGCCTCTCGGCTCAGTGCCTCTGGGTTGGGCCCCTGTGTTTGCCTCCTGCAGTGCTTTGGGGAGTATGGGAACCTTGTCTGATTGAGCCTTTCACTCTTGGGGGGTCTTGGGGGAAACAGCAGCCTGGAGTCGGGGTATCTCTCGAACAGAGTCCCTGTCTTCTTGCTGTCAGCACCCAGGAAGAGCACAGCCATCCTCTGTGTCCTCCCAGAGTTCCAGAGACCAGAGTGTCCCCGTGTGTCCCAGCTGAGATGAGGCTGGAGGGCCAGGCAGGGCCGGGGTGTGGCTCAGCCAGACCAGTGTGTGGATCGTGTGGAAGGGGAGGTTGGAGGGTGCTGCCCACATTCAAAGGGCTCCTGCCATTCCAGCTCCGGGGGCCTGTGTCCCCTCCCCAAGAAATAGGTGCCGTTAACTTGAGCTCCTAGGTTTACAGCAGCGGTTCTTAAACGTGCTCATGTGTCAGATCACCTACAGGGCTTGTTAAAATGCAGACTGCTGGGCCCCGCCCTCAGAACGTCTGATTACCTAGGTCTAGGGTGGGGTTCAAGAGTTTGCATTTCTTTTTTTTTTAAAATACATCTCCATCTCCAGGACTTATCTTATAACTGGAAGTTTGTGCCTTTTTGCCACCTTCATCTATTTTGCTCATCCCCCATCCTCCATCTCTGGCAACCTCCAATCTGTTCTCTGTATCTGTAAGTTCAGTGGTTGTTTTTTTTAAGATTCCACATGTAAGTGAGATTATACAGTGTTTCTCTTTCTCTGTCTGACTTATTTAACTTAGCATAATGCCCTCAAGGTCCAATTCATTATGTTGCAAATAGCAAGATTTTCTTCTTTTTTTTTATGGCTGAAAAATATTCCATTTTGTGTGTGTGTGTGTGTGTGTATCTATATCTATACCTGTCTATTTTACATCTTCTTATCCGTTCATCTGTTGATGGACACTCAGTTTGCTTCCATGTCTTGGTTGTTGTAAATAGTGCTGCAGCGACCATGGGAATGTAAATATCTTTTAACAATAGTGATATTTGCATTTCTAACACGTTCCCAGGTGATGTCAGTGCTACTGTTCCAGGGTCCATGCTTTGAGAACCCCCGGTTTAGAGAAAGGCCAGTCGAAGCCTTCCTTAAGTCCCCTAGGGATTTGCAGAAATCCAAACTCTCCTGGTTTCTTTGGGCTGTTAGTTCCTGCTTAATTTTCTGATGGCCAGCCTGCCCAGGTTGTTCTAGACCTGGAATCAGAGATAAAGCTCAGTCCCTTCCTGTGACTGACAGGAGCTCTTTAAGGTGTGGTCAGCCGACTTTGGTGATGATTGGGGCAGCCAGAGCAGGGTCTCTACCAGCGCGATACAGACTCCATTCAGATGTTGTCTTAGCTGTCCTTTGGCCGAGAGTCTTGAGAGGATAACCTGAGACGATATATGCAAAAGATCTGGCTTACGGAGGGTGCGCAGTCAAGGCTAGTTTCCCCCCTTCCATATCTGACCCATGAATAGAGACAGATTTGGCTGCAATTGACCCCCAGAAGAAGTATGCAGAAGGGAGAGTCTTCGGAAGAAGAGAAGAGAGAGTGGGCTCCTCTTGTAGCCCACATTTGGCTGAAGATAAGAGACTTTCTCTCTGGAGTCCTTAACGCCACATGTCCCCAGAGGCAGGGCTGTCTTCTCCTGGATTTTGCTCCTCTCACCTTTTCTCAGTGCCAGGAGCTGGCCTGGTAATGTGTCCCAGCAGACTGACCTTCATAAAGACCCTAGGTTGCTCACATTACATTCTTTAGACAAGATCCTTAACTTCACCTTTCTCTTTCATCCCACCTCTTGGGGTTTCATCCATCTGTCCAGAGCAGTCTACCAGCTGCTGGGTGTCCTACAATGGCAAATGTCCCCCAATTTTTCAGGGTCTTGAGAGAAAGGCAAGGGTCTCGGATATCTCCTGGGACTCAAACTTGCTGCAGGATTGGTAGATTTGGTTGGAAGTCTCCAGCTGAGTCTCAATGATCTCAATTACCATAACCACTAGAGAGCTTCTACCCCCTACCTCCCACCTTTACTCTCTGCAAACCTTGTTTCCAATGCCACACACAGGCACATGTTCAAGTTTAGCTTTTGTCCTTTTGAATTCCCAGGGAGAATCATTTACCTCTTTCCTTTGCTCTAGTAAGTACCACTTTGCGATTTGGGAAATAGCCCTGATTCCCTCCAGGAAAAAACATTGAGAAGGTGCTTCAGCAGAAGGGATAAAGATGGTTTTTCTCCTAGACTATACATTCCTTCCATGAGATATGTAATCTTAACTCCATGCTGCATCTCATGCTTGCTTACAGCACCAACCAGAGCTGTAACAATAGTTAACTCCCACCTCCCCCGGCCCCCCACCCTGCCCGCCTGCAATCACTGTAATTGGCTGGAGTCTTGGATGTCCTGGGCAGCAAGGTACCAGCTTCTGATTTTGTTTCTCGGCTCTTCTAGGGTGGGGATGCCAGAGCAGGGCGACTGTAATGGAAAGGTCAGACAGTTGGTATAGACTGCCTCTGATGGGGCTTTATCTTCAGCAAAGAGATCATTTTTTATTTTAACAAGCATGATTTTGTTAAAAATAATGTAATTCTTACTTAAGACATGGGTGATTGACTTTATCACTTTTGCTTTCTGTTACCCTCTAAAGAGGAAACATCAATCTACAAGGCATGGAGTAGGAGGAGGTCAGGTTCTGAAACTTGGAGTGAATCCCCTACTACTGGGACAGGAGATAGAAGCTTGGGGCTTTTGAATGTTGACCCCAAATAAATGCCTTAACATGCTCGAGGATTGCCCTTCCTGCAGCCTCAGGAGACAGCAGGCCCACCAACATTTTCCATGGACCTTGCTAGTTTCTTTTCACACCAATGCATAACATCAAATGAGGGGCCCCCACCAAGGCGCCTGCGGCTTGCTGCCAGGAACTCCTGATGACTTCAGCTAATTTCCAAGTCTGGAAACATTGTTGACAAGGTGATTTCTGAAACTTGAAAGGCGTTATCTCATCGTGCCATCTGCGGCGTGTCTGTCTGAGTTGGGGCTTCCGCTGCTACTCTGCCCCCTCGCAGCAACTCTCACTGCTCTGTCATCATCTCCCACGGCTAATTGCTCCAAACTGACGAGTCTTTTTTCATTTAGAGATACAGGGAAATGGAACTTTCTTGCTGATGTTTCCAATGCAAGCATGCCTTTTGGAATTGTAATTTGATCTTTTAGTTGAGGGGGGTCTGGTTTCAGCACCGGGTCAGGAACTGCTCCCGGGAAAGAAGGGACCGTAAGGAATGGTGACTGGGATGGAAGACTCACCTGTGATTCTAATTTACAAGGAGCCTGACGTTAAGTGGAATGAGTTGCCTTGGGAGGTAGTGAGTTGTCTGTCACTAGAGGTGTGTAAATGGAGATGATTTTGTTTACTTGCTTGGAAGGCCCTAAATGGATTCAAGCTTTGACTGGATGATCTCTTCTAGCTCAAAGAGTCTCATGGAATTGGTTATACTAGGGAAATATGAGGTAAAGAAGGATAATCAAAGGGTCAGGGCTAGTGTAGTAGTCATTTATCACTGTGTTAACAAATCACCTCAGCATTTCAATGTTTGAAACAGTAATAATAATTTATTTTCTCACATGGCTTTTGTTGGTCATTAATTCAGACAGGGTACAGCAGGGATACCTTGTCTCTGCTTTATGACGTTTGAGGCCCCATCTTGAGGTCTTAAGGACTAGAGGGCTGGAATTATCTGAAGGTTTGACTAGGGATGAGGACCCACTTCCAAGGTGGTTCATTCAAATGGCTGGCAAGTTGGTGCTGGCTATTGGCAGGAGGCCTCAGTTTCTCACCACATGGGCCTCTCCAGAGAGCTGTTTGAGGCTTCATGACATGATGGCCTGTCTTTTCAGAGTGAACAATCCAAGGCAGAAGCTGCAATTCTTTTGTGACTTACCTTTGGAAGTCATACACTTTCACTTCTAAGTGACAGACATCAACATGATTCAGTGTGAGAGGGGACTACACAAGGATGTGAATACCAAGAGGCAAGGATCCTCAGGGGCCATCTTGGAGGCTGGCTATCACAGCTAGGTAGCAAAGCAAGGCAGCCAGCTTCTACTGGTCGGGAGAGTTAAGACAAGTTCTGAGCTTAATCATATTTTAGCAGCAGGAAGTTGGCAGAGGGCATTAAGTCCAAGCAAACTCAAGCTTCTGTGAGACCTGTTCTCTCTTTGCTCACTCTCCCATGTAGTCCCACCTACTGCCATCTACTCTGGGCTTCCACATTTTTGCTTCCAACATTAGCCTTTCCTAGAGATTTAGATTTCTATGTCAAATTCACTCCAATTACTCTGGCCTTCCATCAGCTTCTTGAGTACATCATTCTCTTTTATACTTCAGGGCCTCTGTACATGCTGTTCCCTCTGCTATGTATACTGCCCCTAATATGCCATCTTCATCCCATCACTAGTTGACTCATGTTTATCATTGAGATATCAGCGCAAATGTTATTTTCTTGAGCAGTCTTTGCTGACCTCTCCTGTGGTAGATTGTCTTTTCCAAAAATGGCCACAGTAATATATATATATATCCCATCCCACATGCTCTTCTTACAATGTGACATTGACATCAACAGGTGGGTTTGTGTTCCCTCATTTAGAACTTGGGTGGACTTCGGTTACTGCCTTGATGAATGGAATGTGGCAGAAGAGATGCTGCATGACTTTGAAGACTAAGTCATAAAAGGCAGCATCTTTCTCTGTCTCTTTCCCCCTCTCCACTTGTCCATGGTACTCAGCCACCATTTTGTGAGGAAGCCCAACTAGCCCCATGCAGAGGGACCACTTGGAAAGCCAACATAGCCCATCAAACATGTGAATGAGTGAACCTTCACATGGTTCCAGCCCCCAGTTTTTGGGTCTTTCAGCTGAGACACCAGATATCATGGAGCAAAGATAAGTTGTTCTCACTGTGCCTCTTAGGAATTCAGAAGCCATCAGAGGTAATAAATGATTATAGTTGTTTTATGCCCCTGAATTTTGTGGCTATTTGTTAGGCAATCACAGGAACTAATATATCCCCAGACTCCATCAGGTTTCCTTGTAATGTGCCATTATAGTTTCTGTTACTTTTTCTTCATAGCATTCTTTGAGAGTTTGTAATTATATATTTACATGTTCAATTAATTTCTATCTACTCCTCTAGACTGTAAAATTTATGAGGGCAAGTGATATACCCATTTTGCTCACCAACACTTTGCCAGAGCTTGGCATAAAACATGTGCTTAATAAATGTGTTAAATGGATGAACTAATGCATGACCTTTTGCCCTTCATACTCACAGACACTTCAAGCTCTGCATATACAAGCTCAAGCCATCATCCTTACCTCCTGACTTGATCTTCCTCTTGCATTTTGGCAAAGACATCATTAACTCTTCAGATACTCAGGCCACAAACTTGGAAATCATCTTAATCTTTTCCCTTCCTCCTTCTCATAAAGGACTCCAGGTCTGTCCATTCTACCTTAATGCTTACTACTTTCTCATTCTTCTCCCATTGCCCCACTTTGGTTCAGTCCCTCATCATTTCTTCCCTCCATTACATCAATAGACTCTTGACCAGTTCACTTCTCTCCAGCACATCATCTAAAGTGATAGGTTGACCTTTCCACAATGCATATCTGAACCTTTCATACTTTGGATGAAAATTGTTCACCGGCTAGACATTGTCTTGATAATAAAGTCCAAAGTCCTTGGTAGTCTCCCCATATCATTTGTGGAGATAGATGAGATATAAATTAAACACAACAAAACTCCTTGTGGTGTCCTACAGTTCCTGAATGATGTCTCCTGGGATTCCGTCCTCTCCTTCATCTCTCACTCTTGGCCACCTCCCACTGACCCCCAGTTCCAGATATGTGCTTTAAACATATCAAACTCTTTGGGCTTATCCCAAATCACCTGTATTAATTTGGTTGCGAGTGACATAAATCCACCTTGAGCTACCTTAGGTTATAAGAAGACTTACTGGCTCAAGAAATCTAAGGATTGTTTCAGGGAGAGCAGGGACAAGAGTTCCCAAACAGCTAGACCAAGTTGTCAAGCAATACCTCCATCTCTCCGTCTATTCTAGCACGTCAGCTTCATCCTTTCTCACCACGTAAGGGCTTTCAACCAGCTTCATCCTTTCTCAGCACATAAGGGCTTTCCTGATGCTCTGTTTAACTACCGTAGCATAACAAACCATCTTAATCTTAGCGGCATGAAACAACAACATTTATTACTGTCTCTCATTGTTCTAATAGTTAACTTGACCCAACTGGTTGGTTCATGTCCAGGTTCTTTCATGTTGTTGCAGTCCGATGTCGGTTGAGGTTAAGGTCATCTTCCTTACTCACATATCTGACCCCTGGGCTGGGGGCTGGGATAGCTGGTGCTCCTACAGCATTTTTCTCTACCACTCTATGGTCTTTCTGTGTGGTCTTTCTAGTATAGCAACCTTAGGGTAGCCAGAATTCTTACATGGCAGCTCAGAGCTCCAAAGGCTGGTGTCCCAAAAGAGATTAGTAGAAGATGCATGGCCTTTTCTAACAGAACCTTGGAAGTTGCTTCTGCCACAGTCTATGCATCAATTTAGTAAAAAAGACTCCTCCAGGTTCAAGGGGAGGGACCACAGATCCATCTCTTGATAAGAGGAACATCATGTTTGAAAATCACCATATTTGGCTGCTGGAAGCCTGATTTGTGACAATTCTTGGGTTTGTCATCTTACAGTTTCAGCCACGCTTTGGCCTCAAGTTAAAATCCCTCGGGGTAGGGGTGGGGGTCCCTGTGCCCATTTTATGTCACGCGACCCAAGCCCAGTGAACTCAGACTAAGGGACTAGTGTGTCCTAGAAACATGGCGGCTCCCTTGTGTGGATGTGTGTGGCAGGTCTCAGAATGGGACTGGTGCCAGGCAGACAGTCGACCGACTGTTTGTGGCTCCAAGATCGGTACGTAGTACCTCCACACATTTGCTCACACCGTGCCTTCTCCCTGGAGCACCTTTTCTTGCTCCTCTCTAGCCTGTTCATTCTTCTTTGTCTTTCACTCTTGCCTCAGGAAACGCTTCCTCCAGGAAGCCTTCTCTTCATTTACCCCTGCTGCAAGGCTGGGTTCGGTGTTTACTTCTCTCATTCCCAAAGACCTCTATGCGTACCTTAATTCCAGTACTAATTACAGTAGCTCATAATTTCTTTCTTCCTTTTCTTTTTTAAAAACCTGCTAAGATGGGCTCTTCGATCTTTTTTTTTTTTAATTGATCTATAGTTGATGTACAGTATTATCTTTCTTCTTCTTTTTAAAAAATCTATCCCTACTACAAAACCGTGAGCTTCTTTAGGGCAAAACTTGTATTCCTAGTGCCTAGTTCAGGACCTGGCACTTAGTAGGTGCTTGATAATTACATGTGGAATGAGTGAATTAGTTGGAGCACAGAGGAGGTTGCCCTCAGAATGAACTGCTGTGTCCTTGGTGTGAGCAGATAGCTCAGCTGCTGTGTGCTGGGGCAGAGAGAGGCCAGCTTCCACTACAGCGGCCCAGGGGTGGAGCATCTTTGGGCTGCTTTGGGAGTACTAAGCTGGCCTGGCAGATGGAGGGGGCTGAAGACCCCCCAGGTCCACAGGAGGCCATGAAAACATTCTGGGGGAAAGTATTCATGCCAGATGTTGGGCTTCATCCAGATGACATAGGCAGTCCTGGGCTGGGATTTCTGACATCTGCTTGTGTGAAGGCCCTCTGAGAAGGCACAGAGAGTTGGCGTGATTGTTTGAATTAAGCCAGCCAAACCAGAGATTTAGGGACCAGGCAGACAAAAGAACAACGAGGGCTGCCATTTATTGAGTCCTTACTATGTGCCAAGCTCTATGCTAAGCTCTGTGCTGGTATGTTAACTGCTTTTACCCCTATAAGGCAGGAACTCCTATTATCCTAAAAGAGAACAAAGTTCAGAGAGGTGAAGTAACTTATCCAAAGCTTCACAGCTCATAAAAATCAGAGCTGGGATTTGAACCCATGTGTCTGACTCTGAGGGTTCAGCTAACCTACAGGATTCCGAGTAGAAGGGTCCAGGCCCCCAGTGGGGATGGTGGGATGTGACTGCTCCAGATATGGGTTCGGGGAGAATATTGACTAAGGCCTGGGGTCTTTGTGTTTCTGGGTAGTGGGGCCTGGTAGACTTGAGCTACAGGATGGTGACCTTAGTAAGCTTTGCCTTGGATTCTTTTCCTTTTATCGCCACTTTCACACTGCCTAACTTCTGACATCACACTCTCCACCTCCACTGCATGATAAGGCCATGGTGTTGTGGGAAAACTCAGGTATGTGGAGTATGAAAGCCTGGGTTTGGACTGTGGGGCTGTCTCTTCCTTGTGGTTTGGCTTCAGTCATTTGGTTTTTGTTGTTTGTAGAGACTGTATCCCTCTACACAAAGCTGTCTTGTAGACAGCTGCCTCTTACTGTGTCTTCACATGGTGGAGAAAGAGAGCGTTGGTCTTCTCCTTTTCTTGTAAGGACACTTATCACATCATGGGGTCCCCACCCTCATGACCTCATTTAAACCTAGTTATCTATCTCCCAAAAGCCCCACTTCCAAATACCATTACATTGGGGTTGGGGCTTCAACATATGAATTTTGGGGAGATACTTAGGGGTCTATGTGGTGAGAAACGAAGGGGTCCTGCTACCACCCAGCATAAATGCGACAGCCATATGAGTGAGACATCTTGGAATTGTATCTTCTAGATTCAGTGAAGCCTTCTTATAACTGTAGTCTTATCCAATATTTGACTGAGACCTCAGAAGAGACCCTGAGCTAGAACCACCCAGCTAAACCACTCCTGAATTCCTGGCGCACAGAAACTATGTGAGATAATACAGGTGTATTGTGTTAAGTCACTAAGTTTTTGATTGATTTGTCATGCAGCAATAGATGACTAGTACAGATTTTTGTACCCGGAAGTAGGTGCTTCTATAGCCCATCTATGGGAGTGACTTTGGAAATTGTTAGTGGCAGAAGATGGAAGGACTTTGAGGAGAGTGTGAGTATAAAACTAAAGTGCCTTGAACAGACTGTTAACAGAAGGCTGATGGGCTCAGAGGAGGATGTTGATGAAACTTACACGAAACTGAGGAAATGTTACTTGAAACTGGAAGAAAGGGGATCCTTGTTAGTTGCAGCGCTGGGGTTTAGCAACATTGTTGCCTACAGAAATGTGAGAAGTAGAAAAGGTACCTACTGAATTGGGTGTTGTAGCTAAGGAGATATCCAGAGGGTTGAAGGAGCCACCTGGTTTCTTCTTGTTCCTTTTAGTATAATGTGAGGGGAGAGAGATAAGCTAAAGGAAGGACTGTAAAATAAGAAGGGACCAGGGCTATGTAGTTTTGAAAGTTTCCAGCCTCTTTGGGTGGCAACTGATGCTAAAATTAAGGAATAGACAAATATAAAATTTGAGGCACTTCCGGGAAAACATGGTCTAAAGATGAAATTCATGGCGTGGCGATTAAGTCTTTTGCAAAGACCTCAGGAAATTCTAAAGTGGTACTTAAGAGAACTAGTTAGTAAATAAAAAGTGCTAATAAGAAGCTTAAGAGTGTTGTCTCTCAAGTCTCAGCAGAATCTCAAGATAGACAAAGGCTTATCTTTTCATTTATTTATTTTATTGGAGTATAGTTGCTTTACAATGTTGTGTTAGTTTCCACTGTACAGTGAAGTGAATCAGCTATATGTATATATATATCCTCTCCCTCTCGGACCTCCCTCCCTCCCCCATCCCACCCATTTAGGTCTTCACAGAGCATCTAGCTGAGCTTAACTTGATGAAGTTTTTAAGTGTGCCTTTTGTCTAATGGTGTTAACTTCAATTAATTTCACAGGAGAACCACAAAATAAGAGAAAGGTACTGACAGAAACATTGCTGGCTGGAACTGAAAGGGACAGAGGTAGTACAAAGTGAAAAGAGGACTTTGGACACTGAAGCTTCTACAGGTAGGACACAGGATGAGAAAATTATGCAGTTTCAAACGTGGGCTACATTTTATAGTAAAGGAAGGAGACTTAGATGATCAAGAGCCCAGAGGGTGAAGCCAGGAGCTTCTAGGAATTTTTCCTAGGCCTTGATTCTTAATCAGGGAACTGGCAACATGTGCCCTGTTGGATTTTAGAACCAAAACGGACAAGTGACTCATGTTTAAGTTCTTTTTTTGTCCTTTTATTTCACAGATCTTCAGATTGAGAACTGTAATGAATCAGATCTGAAGAACTTCACCTGCACCTTGATCTCATTTACATGAAGATGTCCTAGATTTCTAGCTGATATTGTAATGGGATAAAACTGTTTAGGGGCTTCTGGAAGGCGAGAATGCATTTTGCATGTGGGGAGCTACCTGAAAGTAGTATAAATCACTGGGGAGCATAGGGTGGATTGTGGCAACCAGGCTCCAAGATGGTCTTTTATGACTCTTACTAGTTAATATTCATTGTGTAACCCCCTTGTGGGAGGAAATTCCTTGTTCAATCCCCTCTCAAATTGAATAAGCCTGGCCCGTAATAAACAGGTATTTCAGAAATGATGGAGTGTGGCTTCTGAGGCTACGTCCAAAAGATATGAGAGTCATCATCTTGCTCTCTCTGGGATTACTCACTCTGGTGGAAGCCAGCTGTCATGTCATGATGACACTCAACCAGGCCTATGGAGAGGTCTGTAAGGCAAGGATGTGGCAAAGTTAAAGCCAGCATGGCTTTCCAGTTACGTTAGTGAGCTGTTTTGGAAGTGGATCCTCCATTCCAGTCAAGTCTGCTTTCCTGGCCCACATCTTGACTGCCATCTCATGAAACATCTTGAGCCATAACCACTTAGCTAAGCTGCTTCCAAACTCCTGAGCCATAGAAACTACGTGAGATAATAAATGTTTATTGCCGTTTTAAATTGAAAAGTTTTAGGGCAATTTATGACATAGCAATAGATGATTTATATAGGGTAGAAAGTGGTAAATACTATGCAAAAAGTCCTTGAGATCTCAGATGTGAAGAAAGCGGCCCACTGGGGTTTGGAAATGTGCCTCAGATGTAGGAATCAGGAATCCCATGTCCTTGGAAGACCTAGAGTATGTAGGAAACATGGCCTAGGATGACTTCTCAAGAGGACAGATTTATCTATTGTGATGTAAAATGCTTTATATTGGTATCTAATTTGCCTTCTTTATGGTCTCATAAAAGTCTCATTAGAGTCTAGAACAGGAGTCAGAGTCACATTTTCCTTCATTGAGGTTTCTTTTAAACATGACTTAAGTTTTTTGTGTAATTGCACAAATTATTTGCATTTTCTCCATGTAGAAATTTACAATTTGTGTTTGGTATTTTTAAAATTAATTAATTAATTAATTAATTAATGGCTGTGTTGGGTCTTTCTCTAGTTGCAGCGAGCGGGGGCCACTCCTCATCGCGATGCGCAGGACTCTCACTGTCGCAGCCTCTCTTGTTGCGGAGCACAGGCTCCAGACGCGCAGGCTCAGTAATTGTGGCTCACGGGCCCAGTTGCTCCGCGGCATGTGGGATCTTCCCAGACCAGGGCTCGAACCCGTGTCCCCTGCATTGGCAGGCAGATTCTCAACCACGGCGCCACCAGGGAAGCCCACTGTGTTTGGTTTGCAGTGTGAGTCCAGTAAAGTGATACCTCAGTAATTAGCCCAAACCGTTAAACAGGAGAAATATTATAACATGAGAGTTTTCTTTTTCTCTGCAGAAAACAGACTCAAACAGATTAATTCTGCTTTTGCATGATGCAGTCTTGAATAAACCATATATCTGGGTCATCCAAATCTCTTTCAGAAGTGGTCCCAGTCGGTGGAATTTCTTGTTCAAGCATGGACATATAGTTCAGTGCTAGCCCAGAAGGAGGTCCTCAGTGGAGGCCCATCAGGCTTTGAGTCTTGTCTTGTTCAATATTTTTTATTGTTTTTGGAAGATTAGTAATAATTATGGTAATTCACATTTATTGAAAATTGACTAAGTACCAGGCATTATACAGAACACTTTACATAGGTTATCTTTTGATCCCAGCAACAACCTAGTTTTACAGAATAGGAAACTTGAGGCCTAAAGAAGTTGAACAACTTTCGCCAGATAGCTATCTAGAGGTTGAAAATATAGAACTGGAGTGCAAAAGAGTAATCGTAGCTGGAGCTACTGATGTAGGAGTGTTACGCACAAACATGATAAAAATTGATAACGTGCTATGCTTATATTTCTTTTTAAGTTTTACACATCTTTAAAAATGTTTTATATTATTTATTTTTCTTCAGATATGAATTCTCCCATTGTTTTATTTATTGGATCCCTATCAAGATGTTCATTTCTCTAATTTGATTTGTAATTTTTGTTTTTGCGTCTGTCTTGATTGTGAGCTCCTACGCTGCTTTCCCTTCACTCACCATGGAATCATGGTTGTCTCTGCCTGGTCTCAACTGTCCACAATTCAGAAACTGGTCTTAACACTAGCAGCTCAGAGCTCTCACTCCCTGGGGATAGAACAGCTCCAGCCCCTGAGTCAGAGGATACATGTACCAGGTTCATCAATACTTATGTGTCCTGCTTTCTCCTTCCACCATGCGTCCACATCTCAGTTATAGCTTCAAGTTCTTGGGTAAATGATGGAAAATTTCAACCTCTGTTTGCAGGGCATGGGGAGGCACAGTCATGTCCCTGGCCTCATTTGTGAAACTGTCTCTTTTTCCCTGCCGTGCGCGAAGAATGTCCAGTCCCATTCTTCTGTGGGAATTGGGCTCTTCAACCTCACTACCTGATTCTAGCTTCAGTGCCTGGTGAACCCTCAACCTCCCTTTCCCCATTCCCCACCGAATTGTGGAATTTCATCCCATTCCTAGTCCAAAGAGATCTGAATATTGTTCCTGAGCATGATTATACATATGTTTTTAATACTTAAAAATACTTCATATGCCGTTTATATGAGTTTGGAGAAGGATGGGTCACTCTGTGACCTGGACAAAAGTCCAGTAGTACTTCATTTTCATTATTTCCTTTAATCCTCACGATAACCCTGTGAAGGTACTCTCATTATCTTCAGTTTTCAAATGAGAACACTGAGGCTCAAATAGGTGAAGTGATCTGTCAAAGCCACTCACCTAGTAAGCAGTAGTAGACCCAGGATTCGAATCCAGGCAATTCCAGAGCTCATACTTTTAACCACTACCATATACTGCAGGACTTCTCAGAGCCTTTAATATGCTGATGGGCATCGTGAATCTCCAAGAGTGGTTATGCAGGATTTTATCCTACTCCAGTTAAGCCTCCTTCATGACTATGGCTCTGAAGATATACTTTGGGAAATGCTCTTGCAGGGACTGAGCAGGATAAAAATTGAGGAGAAGTCATTGAAGTGGGCTGTGTAATAGTCAGATTTCGATTGGTGTGGTAACGAACAGTCCCTCAAATATCTGTACCTTATAACAACACAAATTTATTTCTCTCTTATACTACATTTTAGCAGCTGCGGTTTGGCTGAAGCTCTGTTCAGTGACTTTCATTTTGGGATTCAGGTTGAGGGAGTCAAGGAGACATCCTAATCTAGGACACTCTATTCTTATGACAGAAGGGAAGATTAAGAGATCTTAAGAGGTAGAAACTTGGAATGCATCTTAACTTCTGCATGGACATAGCATATGTCACATCTGTTCACTGGCCACTGGTCAAAGCATGTCACATGGTCAAGCCCAAAGTCAATGAGAATGTATGTTCTCTTTACAGGTCATGAAGGAGTAAATACTTCCAACAATATGGAAAATGGAGCCATTGAGAGCCCTCAAGCAGGCATCTTCAGTAGTAGAAGGAGGGAAATTGGAAGTTGTACTATAAAGGCTTTAGGGAAAAGATGGGAGATGTGAGAGTGGCAGAAAACAGAAGGCATGTGGGCTGAAGGTTTTTATGGTTTCACGTTGCCTCACGGGTCAGTAACAGAGGCCACCCAGCCTAGGATATGATGCTGGAGGCATCAAGTGGAATGTGGTGGTACCTGGATATCCTCTTTGATACCAGCCCCTGATGTCAGAAATGTGCTGCTGGCTTGCTCATTTCCAGATGCCTTACACATTCAGAGAGCCCTCTGCACAAACTTTTTTGAATCTATTTATATATCTTCATTTACTTTCCTCCCCCTTTTCAATTGCTCCCTAATCAGCAGCTGATGATACCCACTTTATAACCTGAATGTGATGTCATCTTTGGTATTGTTCAAGAAATAGCACTTAACAGTTGTTAAATAGGGGAGTTCATTTTTAGAACGCTGCCTGTTTATCTTCTCCTTCTTTACAAAGGTGATTAAGATTTATTTTTACTTGGATGAAAACAGCTTTCATTGATTTCTGCCCCATAGAGAGCTAGGAGGACAGTCGCATTAGCCAGAGAGAAGGTTAACCCTTTTCTTCCTGTCACTGAGGAAGGCTACACAAATGCCTCCCGGGTCATGTTTAATGGGTTAACAGAGTCGAAATTGTCTTGCTTTGTACGGAAGCAGCAAACCCTGAAATCAGAGAGTGTGAACTCTCTGTGCTCAGTAGAGAGGCTATTTTGAGGATTCTAGCTCTTAGGAAGCTTTGTCCTGGATGACAACCAGGGGTGAGTAACTTGCTCCAAACCAGCTCTAACTGTGGCCTTCCAGTCTCTTGTGCTAGGAGCTGTACTTCCTTTCCCTCACCCTCTACACCTCTGTGTCTTCAAACTCTGTATCCTTCTCTTGGAAGCGATACTTCTACATTTTAAGGTACTTGTTAGAGCAACATCCAAATTCTAGGTATCAAAATCTGCATTAGTTTCCCATTGCTGCTGTAACAAATTGCCACACACTTAGTTGCTGAAAACAATACGGATTTATTACCTTATAGTTCTAGAAGTCAGAGTCTGAAATGGGTCTTATGGGGCCAAAAGCAAGGTATTGACAAGGTTGAATTCCTTCTAGAGGCTCTAAAGGAGAACCCATTTCCGGGCTTTTCCTCCTTCTAGAAGCTGTCCACATTCCTTGACTCATGGCCTCCTTCCATCGTCAAAACCAACAATGAATGGCTGGTCAAATATTTCTCATGAAGTCATTTCTTTGGTTCCGACTCTTCTGCCTCCTTTCCCCGATTTAAGGACCCTTGTGATTACATTGAGCCCATCTGGATAATCCAGGATAATCTCTTTATCTTGAGGTAAGCTGATTAGCAACCTCAATTCCATCTGCAACCCTTGACATGTACCCTTAACACATTCACAGGTTCTGAGGATTAGGACATGGACATATTTTGGGGGGGGCAGGCATTATTCTCTCTACCATAACATCTAAATCTTTTGCTCTCATCAAATATGCCAGTGGAGATGATATTATTTTACCTGCATTGGTGAGGGTGTCTTTTTTACTCAGACTACTGATTCAAATGCTAATCCTTTCTGGAGACACCCTCACGGCCACATCCAGAAATAATGTTTTACCAGCTATCTGGGCATCTCTTAGCCCAGTCAAGTTGACACATAAATTTAACCATCACTTGGTCAGAGCTGAAGCTGAGGGGAGTCAGCAGGGGGGCAGATCATGTAGGGCATTAGAAACATGGTAAGAATTTTGGCATTTATTCTGAGATCCATGAGATGTCATTGGTCCCCATCTCCTCATCCTCTTTGGGGAGAATGAAATATTTGTATATTTCCAGCTCTTGGTACAGTAAAATTTTCAGCACAGCTATTAAATGAATAAGTGGTTGAAGGATTACATATGTTCCATGCATGTTTAATACCTGCATATAAATATACATAATACACATATGACCTTTGGTTTCCGCCTTACCATGTGGCATTTATTAACATGGAAGAATAACTGGAGTTTGACGGAAGCCAAGTTATATTGCAAGTAAAGCAGTTAGAGCACGTTTTACCTTCTGGAAACATGCCATGCTAGCTTCACAGGGGATGGGCCCGTTCCTAGAGAAGCATTTAGCTGTTAAAAGAACCTGACATTAGATTTAAATAGACTGATGAAATGGCACCTGATTTGCTTGCAGCCAGAGGGTCCTGGATAACTTTTAGAAAGACCTAAATTTCTTATTGTGCAGGGAAAGCTTGAGAACTGTTAATAGGCAAATCAGTGGATTAAGAAAGGGTTTCTGGGAGTCCTAAACCCAGAAGCATGAAATGTTCTTCAATTCTACAGCTTCCCAGTAGAGTGCTTGTAATAAATGATAATGGTGGTCAGGAAGACTATATAGTTACATGAAAAAATCCTTATTATCAAATCCCAAGTGGAAATCAAAGCAATATATGGAATAGTGTAAATGATTTTTTATGTTTATGTAAAAATCTGCCTAGGAAAAATATGGATGGTGGTCATGTTAGCATAGCGGGATTATGGTTAATGTGTTTGATAATAAAAAGAGAAACAGCTAAACTTTATTGAGCATTTAACATGTGCCTGGCATTGTATTCCGCATTTTATGTGGATTATCTTATTTAAACTTCATAATAACCCTATGAGGTAGGTGCTCAGTGGGGAACGAGGATGAAGAAATTGCCTGAGAGAGGTTCCCTGGTTTCCTCAAAGCCACGCAGTTGATGTATTAGTCGGTATAAGGTAAGGTATGCTGTGGTAACAAAATCCCAGGTCTCAGTGATCTTACAAAGTGAAAGCTTACCTCTCACTCATGTCACGGTCTGATGTGGCTCAGATGGCTCTCCTTGATGGTTCTACTTGAAAGGTGACTTAGGGACCCTGGATGTTCCCATCTTGTAACTCTGTCTTAAGGTTCTTATGTCCAGCCATGAAGATCAGACAGAGAGAGTGTCGAGAACTCCCACCTGTGAGTTAAGAACAGCCTTGGACTGGAAGTGACACTTCACTTCGGCTCACATTCCCATTGGTAAGAACTTTGTCACATGCCCCCATCCTGAACATGAGGGAGTCTGGAAAAAGTAGTCTTTCTGTGTTCAGAGGGAGAGGAAATAGTGTGATAGACACATAACACTGCTTCTGGTAGGTGTCCCTAGGAAGTGGCTGAGCTTGAACTCAAACCAGGGATTCTGACTCCAAGTTCTGAGAGGAGCTGTCTGAGGACAGTACTTTATCTCTGTTCGTCTGCTGATATCCGTTTAGAGCTGTCTGAGTGGTTTTGTGTGGTAAATAGAATTTTAAAAGTGATATATATAGAGTGGAATAGTAATTTGATTATGGGGTTTTTATTGTGGTAAAATACACACGACATAATTTAACATATTTGCCACTTAAAAAAATGTGTACATTTAAAAAGTGTACAGGGCTTCCCTGGTGGCGCAGTGGTTGAGAATCTGCCTGCTAATGCAGAGGACACGGGTTCGAGCCCTGGTCTGGGAAGATCCCACATGCCACGGAGCAACTAGGCCCGTGAGGCACAACTACTGAGCCTGCACGTCTGGAGCCTGTGCTCCGCAACAAGAGAGGCCACGATAGTGAGAGGCCCGCGCACCGCGATGAAGAGTGGCCCCCACTTGCCACAACTAGAGAAAGCCCTCGCACAGAAACAAAGACCCAACACAGCCAAAATAAATAAATAAATAAATAAATAAACCTTATAAATAAATCTGTCCAATCTTAGCCAACTTTGACCACACAAAGTAAGGTTCCTTTAAAAAAAAAAAAAAACCTAACCCAAAGGCAGCACCTAAGAGTCATTATTAAAAAAAAAAAAAAAAAAGTGTACAATCTATGGGCTTCCCTGGTGGCGCAGTGGTTGAGAATCTGCCTGCCAATGCAGGAGACACGGGTTCGAGCCCGAGTCTGGGACGATCCCACATGCCGCAGAGCAACTAGGCCCGTGAGCTACAACTACTGAGCCTGCGCGTCTGGAGCCTGTGCTCCGCAACAAGAGAGGCCGCGACAGTGAGAGGCCCGCGCACCGCGATGAGGAGTGGCCCCCGCTTGCCACAACTAGAGAAAGCCCTCGCACAGAAACGAAGACCCAACACAGCCATAAATAAATAAATAAATAAAATAAAAATAAAAAAAAAAGTGTACAATCTAGATAAACAGCAAGGATTTACTGCATAACACAGGGAACTATATTCAATATCTTGTAATAACCTTTAATGGAAAAGAATAAGAAAAAGAATATAAATGTATACATATCTATGTATAACTGAATCACTTTGCTGTATATCTGAAACTAACACCATATTGTAAAGCAACTATACTTCAATAAAAAAAATAAATAAAAGCGTGCAATCTAGTGGCATTTAGTACATTCACAATGTTGTGCAACCATCACCACTATCTAGTTCCAGGACATTTCTGTCACTCCAAACAGGAGACCCCATACCCATTATCAGTCACTCCTCATTCCTCCCTCACATCCAGCCCCTGACAGCTATTAATCTGCTTTCTGTTTCCTATTCTGGACATTTCATATAAATGGAACCATATAATATGTGGCCTTTGGTGTCTGGCTTCTTTCGCTCAGCAGAATGTTTTCAAGGTTCATCCACATTGTAGCATGTGTCAGCACCTCATTATTTTTAATGGCGAAATAATAGTCTGTTGTATGGATATACCACATTTTGTTTGTCCATTCATCAGCTGATGGACATTTGTATTGTTTCACCTTTTGGCTCTTACAAGTAGTGCTGCTATGAACATTTTTGTACAAGTTGTTATTTGAACACCTGTTTTGCATTTCCCTAGTGACTAATGACATGTGCTTGCTGGCCATTTGTATCTTTTCTTTGGAAAAGTGTCTGTTCAAGTCCTTTGCTCATTTTTAAATTGGACTGTCAGTCTTCCTGTTGTCGAGTTGTAAGAATTCGTATATATTCTGGATACTAGACTCTTATCAGATATATGTTTTTTTTCCCTAGTTGTGTGTGTGTATGTGTGTGTGTTAAATTCTTTTCTGCTTTCTTTTCCTGCTCCTTTACAGGCTGTCACTGTGAACTACCATGAGGAGTACAGAGAAGGAAAGGTATAGAAAAACAAAGTTTGTTTGAGCTAACATGCATTTGCAGGTCTTTAGCAAAGGCCATAGTATTGGCCATAGCTTTCAATTGCAAGGGCCAGGAACTTAAGAAAGAAAAGAATTTTTTGAATCCCCAAGAGCCAAAGTCTGAAGAACTTACAACATAGACTTTATGCCTTGAAACAAGGAGGAAGGAAGACTGGTGATGGCACAAAAGTCATTCTTCTGCCCAAAGGAGATCAAAGTTTCACCTGTGTCCAAGAAAGAGTGGATCTCAATGGTGAGATCAGGGGTTTCTATACTGGTAGGTCCCTGAGAAGGTGCCTAATACTGTACTTCATAGAATGAGTTTTGGGAAAACTTGCCAGAATGATCAAATTCCTCATAGAGTACCCAAATGAAATGTGGAGAGTTTCAGCGTAGCAGAGACCACTTTCAGGCTTTCTGGGATGTACCTTGGGAAGTGACAAATTTCAGGAAGCAGCCCTGTGGCCAAGAGGCCCCTTGGCAGTAAAGTGGCAATGTGTATGGGACGTTCTAGGTGGAGGCATCTGAGGGAAGTTTCACCTATTTCGCACATTGACGTGAGGTGGGAAACCATCCTGAAGTCCTCCGGGGTCTGGAGGGCACGGGAGTGGGTGAGCTTGGGTCACTGTTGTGGAGAGAGCGTGAAGTTAGGGTGAGGAGGGCATGAGTGATCCTCTTGGATGTGAGCACAGAAGAAGGGCATGGACTCGCACCCCCCTGCTTCCCTCCTACACCACGTTGCCAGGTGAGCCCCCCATGCCCAGGTCCAATCAGGGAGAAGGCAACAAGGCGATGGAGTAGTTGCTCCAGAGAGGCTAAGGTTTGAACCAGTAAGAACAGATTTTTCTACTAGGAAAGGAGACTCATTAGCAAACCAATGTCATTTAAGTAGTGTTCTTGGACTTCAGGTGCATCAGAATGACCTGGAGGGCTGATTAAAACACAAATAGCTGAACCCCATCCCCAGAGTTTCTGATTCCCTAGATCTATGGCAGAGCCTGGAAATCTGCATTCCTAACAAGTTCCCACAGGATGATGAGGCTGGTGGTTTGAGGGGCGCACTTGGAGAACTACTGATTATAGAGAATAAAGATTACCAAATGTTGACATTTATGAAACTTGTAACTGTGATATAAATATTCAGGGCACACGCTCACGGTAAAAAAATCAGAGTACATAAAAGTGAATGTCCCTTCACTTCCTCGACCTGCCCCACCCTGACTTCATCATTCTTGTCAGAGGCAGCCTCTGGTACCAGGTTCTTGTGTGTTACTCAAGTCATATTCTATGCACTTAGAAAGATGTACCTGTAGATACGAGTGTATACTGTGTCATATATCAGTTTTACACAAAAGTGAGCTTACTATACTTTATTCCACAACTGGCTTTTCCCCCTCATTCAGTGTCTTAGAGATTGTTCCAAAAGATTAAAATGTAGATTGACATCATGCTTTTTAATACATCTTAGAGTTCCCACTTCCTTAAAATTTCCTACTCATTTGTAATGAAGTCATATTTCTTCTATAGTAGTAATAATCGAACACTTAAAATAGTAGTGGAAAGAATAGTCACGATAGCAATTTACCGAGGGACAATTTATTAAGTGCCAGCCCTATGTGAGTCTTTGTGCATTATCTTTTTTAATCCTCTTGGTAACTGTGTGGGATAGGACTTATTGTACTTTACAGATTAGGAAATCGAGGCTTAGATGGATTAAGAAACTTGGCTCAATATATTATATTCAGTAGGTGGTAGAGCCAGGATTTGAACATAGATTTAACTTCCTTCAAAGACGATTCTTTTAATCATTACTCCTTAATGTTTGTAAGTATTTATTAAGACCTATTCTTTTTTGTTGTTGTTCCCTGTGCTGTACAGTAGGTCCTTGTGGTTTATCTATTTTATATATAGCAGTGTATATCTGATAATCCCAAATTTACTCCTGTTTATCCCTCCCCCGCCTTCCCCTTTGGTAACCATAAGTTTGTTTTCTATGTCTATGAGTCTGTTTCAGTTTTGTAAATAAGTTCATTTATATCATTTTTTAAGATTCCACAAATAAGTGGTATCATATATTTGTCTTTCTCTGTCTGACGTACTTCACTTATTATGATAATCTCTAGGTCCATCCATGATGCTGCACATGACATTATTTCATTCCTTTTTAAGGCTGAGTAATATTCCATTGTGTGTATGTATGTGTGTGTATATATATATATATATATATATGCACCACATCTTCTGTATCCATTCGTCTGTCTATGGACATTTAGTTACTTCCATGTCCTGGCTATTGTAAATAGTGCTGCTATGAATATTGGGGTGCATGTATCTTTTTGAATTAGAGTTTTCATCTTTTCTAGATATATGCCCAGGAGCGGGATTGCTGGATCATATGGTAACTTTATTTTTAGTTTTTTGAGTAACCTCCATATTGTTCTCCGTATTGGCTGCACCAATTTACATTCCCATCAACAGTGTGGGAGGGTTCCCTTTTCTCCACACCCTCTCCAGCATTTATTATTTGTAGACTTTTTGATGATGGCCATTCTGACTGGAGTGAGGTGATACCTCATTTTAGTTTTGATTTGCATTTCTCTAATAACTAGTGATGTTGAGCATCTTTTCACGTGCCTTTTAGCCATCTGCATGTCTTCTTTGGAGAAATGTCTGTTTAGGTCTTCTGCCCATTTTTTGATTGGGTTGTTTGTTTTTTTGATATTGAGCTGTATGAGCTGTTTGTATATTTTGGAAATTCAGCCCTTATCAGTCACAGCATTTGCGAATATTTGTCCCATTCTGTAGGTTGTCTTTTTGTTTTGTTTATGGCTTCCTTTGCTGTGCAAAAGCTTGTAAGTTTGATTAGGTCCCATTTGTTTATTTTCACTTTTATTTATTTTACCTTGGGAGACTGACCTAAGAAAACATTGCTACGATTTATGTTAGAGAATGTTTTGCCTATGTTCTCTTCTAAGAGAGACCAATTTTTTTCTTTTTTTAAGGAGGGACCTATTCTTTATCTGAGTCAGTAGAAGCCACTGAGTCACATTCAGTGATGAGAGTGACAAGAGCCTGATTTGAAAAATTAAATGATGATGGACCACTTTAACAACCACAGAGAACAGAGTTACAAGAAATGACATGGAGGAGAGTCTTGAGTGCCCCAGGAGGGGATCATATAATATTTGTTCCTTTCTCCAAAGTTTGGGGTTAGCTCTTTGGACTGGAACACTTAGTGTCAGACTACAAGTTTCCTTTAAGCTTCTCTAGGACAGGATTCTTTAGCTTAGCTTAGTACAGTAAGAGCTAACTCAGTCTTTCTTATCCTGTACTCCTTTTCCTTCTCTGGGATATTTAGACTCCGCATTCTTCTTGCTGGCCCAGGGCTGGACCCTGATTTTATTCCCTGGCTCTAACAGTTATGATACTTTTGGTCTGCAAATTTTAAAAGAGCCAGTTTTACACTAGCTTAAATGACAGAGGAAATTTGTTGGCTGTAATTGACTAGTTCAGAGAATCCAGGCTTTCGGCCTGGTTTGATCAGGGTGCTGGCTACGTCTCACTGGGTTGGTTTTATCTGGGTTTGTTTTATGATGTGTCAACTTGGCTAAGTTAAACTGCATTGTCCAGAATTCCCTTTCCTGTATGTTTCCTGCTAGGGCGGATCACAAAGTACAGCTTCAGGCAAGATTTAGAGGGTGGGAATGAAGCAGCACCCATTTCTGTTTTTCTCAGTCAGAAGCTCAGAGAGTTGGGGCGGGCACATGGAGTTGAGGAAGGCATTGGATATCCTATTTCACAGTCACATGTTCTCTCACTGGTTCTGAAGCTGGGTCAGAGTGGCTGGGCTCAGAGGAGTTACAGCCTTGGTTACACGTCCCAGAGCTGCAAAACCTCCAGCCTGGTGGCAAACATGGGTTACCTGTCCAAGCTCCCTCTTCCTTCTGGTTAATCTTCTATTGGAACCCTTATTGTCCTTTTGTTCTGAAAATGGGCAGAGCATCCAATCAACTTAAAGATGTTCCAGTAATGTTGCACTACATGCCTGGGCTCAGGTTTGGGATTTCAATCCTTTCCTTCCCAGGAAATTCTTGGCTCCTAGAAAGATTGACTCACTTCTTCCAAGACATTTCTGCATCCCTAGGTGCATTGGGAGAAGTACCCTGTGTCAGGTGAGGAAGGTCCGCATTATACTTTTCCCCTGGGTGAAATGTCTCCTCCTACATAATTTGCATAACTGAGAGAGTCCTCTAAGTGGCTCTTCTCAGAGCTTAGAAGGCAGAGTGGTTTGCTGGTTCACTTTGAACCAGATGAGTCCCTAGCCACTCTTGTGAAAGGATTAAATTTCTGCCTTACCAAGCAACCCCTTATACCTGAACTGACTGTATGTCTTTATGAGATGATATGTTATTGATCACCCTGTGGACGCCCATGAAGCGGCTCCTGGGATCTCAGACACAGCCTAGAGCTATTTCCTGTCCAAGTGAATAAGTGGAGTGATGTTTATTCAATAAATACAAGTTTCTACTGAGTCCACGTGTACCGAGGAAGACATAGGGAAGAGGTGAGCTTGGGAGGATGGACAGGATTTTTAAGGGGGGGATAAGAGCCTGGGAAGGGAGGGATGCCATACATAAAGGCATGGGGGTGAGACCGCAGAGGACTGCAGTCCTAGGGGAGGTGATGAATCTGGGAGTGGAGGCCTGAGTTCTGGCCCGGCTACTGTCTGTATGGCCCCAGTCGTGGGCACCGTTGTGCCCTGTCCAATACAAAATAAATCTGAATTTGCAAGTAAGGAGAAACTTTATTCAATGAATCATTTATGAGGCAAAGAATAGGAATGTGGAAGGTCTGTGTCTGGCTTGTCAAAGGTAAAACAAGGGGGGCACCTGTGACTCTTCCTTAAGTCACATGGGGACAGGTTGTTCTTTGCGGTACTCTGTTTCCTGGGACACAAAAGGCTGAGGGGGATTTCTTAACCTTCACTGTTTTCCAAGATCACAGGGCTCAGGTAAAGTTCAGCATTGTCACCAGATTCCGATGGATCCCTTTCACCAACTCTGTGTGCTTCTGAGGGCTTTGCCGATGACTGCTCACACCTGCGACCTTTTTCAGAGGATTGCCTGGGGTGCAGAAGCGCGTGGGGTGCGGGGTGGTGTTCCATCCCACAGCCAGAAGTGCCTGGGGGTACATGTCCCCTGCCCCTCATTGGGGCCCATAGCAGGTGACTGAATGGCGTGCAAGTACAAAAGCCCAGCTCCTATACCTGAAGCTGGATGTGATCTAGGGGTAACTTATGCCCCAGAGTTCCCTGCAGGAACTCTGGAGGCTGAGACTTCACCAGAAATTGTACTTTTGGTTTTTCCTCTTCTATCCTTCTTGTCCCACGCCCTTACCGGTTTTTCTCGGAGCACCTTTTATTTTTTTATTGCAATTTTTTTTTTGATGTGGTCTATAGTATGAGAGGTTTTTTTTTGTATTTTTCATACGTTTATTTATACTTTAAAATAATGAGTGACAGTAATTATATATACAGTGAATAAATTTTCTACTTTAGGGTGATACTGAACATTTCAGAGGTTTTCTGTAACACAAGAGATTTAAGAATAAAGGCATGGTTTATTATTATTATCAAACAATATATTGTGACAAGATTGTATATTTCAATAACATGTAAATATACATGTAAACATGTAAATATACAGTATAGATTGTATATTTCGATAACATGTAAAAATGATCTATACCTCAAATGGACATCTAATAATAGAAAACATTGAATTAAGTGAACATTAATATAAATGTCCGATAAAAATCCTTTAAAAATGGAAAGATAATGCCACAATTATTTGATATATAAAAATCATCCTTTTTTTATTATATAAGTTTCAGGTGTACAGCATTATAGTTCAACATGTGTATACACTATAGAGTCATCACCGTCACAAATCTAGTTACCATCCATCACCATACAGTTGATCCGCAACATCCTTCCCCTCTGGTAGCACTTTAACTGTTCTCTGTATCTATGAACTTGTTTTTGTCTTATTTTGTCCGTTCACTGTTATTTTTTGCTTGTTTCTGTTTTTAGATTCCATGTATGACAAAATCATTTGGTATTTGTCTTTCTCTGTCTGACTTATTTCACTCAGCATAATGCCCTCAAGGTCCATCTAAGTTGTTGCAAATGGCGGGGTTTCATTCCTTTCTGTGGCTTACAAAAAAGACTCACACACACATATATACCACATCTTTATCTGTTCATCCATTGATGGGCCCTTATATGGTTTCCATACCCTGGCTATTATAAATAATGCTGCTATGGACATAGGGGTGCATATATCTTTTTGAATTAGTGTTTTCATTTTCTTTGGATAAATATCCACAAGTAGAAGAGCTGGGTCATGTGGTATTTGTATACTTAATTTTTTGAGGAACCTCCATACTGTATTCCAAAGTGGCTGCACCATTTTACATTTGCACTAACAGTGCATGAGGGATCCCTTTTCCCCACACCCTCTCCAACATTTGTTATTCCTTGTCTTTTTGATGATAGCCATCCTGAGAGGTGTGAGGTGTTATCTCATTGTGTTTTTAACTTGCATTTCCCTGATAATTAGTGATGTTGAGCATCTTTTCGTGTACCTGTTGGCCAGGTACATGTCTTCTTTGGTAAAATGTCTATTTAGATCCTCTGCCCATTTTTCAATCAGTTTGTTTATTTTTTGTTGTTGTTGTTGAGTTGTATGAGTTCTTTATATATTTTGGATACTAACCCCTTATCAAATACCTGATTTGCAAATATCTTCTCCTATTCAGTAAGTTGCATTTTCATTTTGATGATTGTTTCCTTTGCTGTGCAGAAACTTTTTAGTTTGATGTAGTCCCACTTGTTTATTTTTGCTTTTGTTTCTCTTGCCTTTGGAGTCAGAGCCACAAAAACATCACTAAGACGATGTCAGTGAAGTTACCGCCTATGTTTCCTTCTAGGAATTTTATGGCTTCAGGCCCTACATTCAAGTCTTTAATCCATTTTGAGTTAATTTTTGTGTATGGTCTAAGATAGTGATCTAGCTTCATTCTTTTGCATGTAGCCCTCCAGTTTTCCCATTAACTTTTATTGAAGAGATTGTCGTTTCTCCATTGTATGTTCTTTGCTCCTTTGTCATAGATTAATTGTCCATATATGGGTGGGTTTATTTCTGGGCTCTCAGTTCTGTTGTATTGATCTATGTGTCTGTCTCTGTACCAGTACCATACTGTTTTGATTACTATAGCCTCATAGTATAGTTTGAAATCAAGGTGTGTGATACCTCCCAGTTTGTTCTTCTTTCTCAAGATTATTTTGGCTATTTGGGGTCTTTTGTGGTTCCTTACAGGTTTTAGAATTATTTGTTCTAGTTCTGTGAAATATGCTATTGGCCTTTTGATAGGGATTGCATTGAATCTGTAGATTGCTTTGGTCAGAGCATCTTTTAAACAAACCCCCTACATGCAAATCCTTAGCTCAAGCTCTGCTTCCAGAAGAACCTCACCTAAGACAGCCACAGTTTCCCATGTGTGCCTTTGAATAGATCATTGCTTTTAACACTTTGCTTTGACCACAGATCCCTTTCTATGCATGAAGTTCTATGAGGAATCCAGAAGGCCTAACAGACAGAAGAGGAGCTGCTGAAATCAGAGTGGGGTAGAGACTCTTTGGCCTCTCCCACTATTCCCACCTGCCTTCTCAACTTTAGAAGCAGCCCCTGAACTGCCCTGTGGACACTGCACCCCATTCCCATCCCCTTGGGGTTCCATGGATGCAGTGTGAGAGCTCTGGCCTGGACGGTAATGCCCCTCAGCTCTGGTTCCATGATTTCCTTGGCATCAGTGCTGGTAATTGTTACAGCAGTTCCAGGCTGGGAGTGGCCCCATGCTCCCGAGCCCAGGGTGCCTCTGACGGGGTTACAACTGTCCTCACTGGGGCTTTACCCCACTGGCAGTGTCCTCCTGGAAGGCAAAACTTCTGGCCAATCCTACAGCCCCACATTCTTCTCTGAGACCATAAGTGTGCAAGGAGGTTTCCACAAACTGGGGCCCCACAGAGTTCCTGATTATTGTTTCAAATTTGTGCCCCCAGATTTATGTCCATGGATTTAACTCCTGATAAGCCAAAGACAAGCATCTTTGGAGTGGACCTTCAGGATCTGGATCCCCGGATGTGAATCAGTTGGGGCAGCCCAAGGAGGCATATGAGGGGTCTACTCAGCCGGCCGGAGTGCGCACATGTCTCACTCAGTCAAGATATTGGTTGTGGGAGAAATGGAAGGGAAGGAGCAGGGGCTGAGTTTGTTTGGCATTAAGATGATCCACATTCTTCTCCTGATGATGATAATGACAATATTATTGATCCCTTTTACATTTATTGGGGGCCTTATTATGTGCCAGGCATTGTGCTAAGAGCATCTAATCTTCACAACTGCCCTGGGAAGTAGGTTCTATTCTCATTCCCATTTTACAGATGAAGAAACCGAGGCTTAACAGTTTGTACAAGACCTCATAGCTAATATGTTGGAGGCAGTTAAAACCCAGGCAGTCTGACTCCAGACCACCCCCTCCTCCAGGAAGCATGCTCTGGTGTCTTCCCAGGCGCACTCAGGAGATGGCCTGCACGCACGTGTGTGGACAGGTATGTGTGTGCGTACACGCATGTGTGCAGGATCGAGGACTCAGGGGGGTTGGAGCACAAGCAGGAGAGAGGAAATATGATCTCTTTGCTGTGTGTGGGCCCCGTGACTGCAGTCAGGCAAAGCGCTGGCCTGCTCTAGCTCACTTTTATGTTTTTATTTAGAAGCTTCAATACCAGAGCTGATGGCAGAAAATGTGCAGTAAAACGCGGGGAGGCCGCTGGGTAATGGCCCCTGTAAAGTGTTAATTGCCTATTGAGACTGCAGACTTTGTCGATGCGTGGGGATCTGAGCTATCGACAGGCTCTTATTTATTTCAGGCCCGCAAAGCGGGCTCCTCCTCCGAACAGGCTTCCAATCAGTCACGCTTCCCTGGGCCCCGCCAAGAAGCACCAGTCGATAAGTCTGCCTTCTGCCTTAACACTTTGAAGCTGGTGGTGGGGGTCTGTAGGGCTGGCTTATCCAAATGCCTCTTTACAGGGCAGCCTCCACCCACAGTGGTCTTGAAGGAAAATCCCGGAGGATCAATGCTGACCCCACGCCGGGCAGGGAGCTGTGAGCTTTCCGGGAGTTTTCTCTGATGCTTGCCACGTGGAGAGGTAGGTAGTGCCCATCTGTATGGAGGGGGCAGCCTAGGCTCAGAGAAGCTGAGTGAAAGTCTAGTTATCACAACTAGCACGTTGCCGACTGTTATGGGCTGAATTGTGTCCCCCACCCTCATTCATATATTGAAGTCCTAACCTCTAATACTTTAGAATGGAGAAAGGGTCTTTAAAGAGGTGATTAAGGTTAAATGAGGTCATTAGGAGAGGTCCTAATTCAATATGACCGTGTCCTTATAAGAGGAGGAGGTTAGGACACAGACACACACAGAGGGAAGACACAGGGAGAAGATAGCCACCTACACACCAAGGAGAGTGGTGACAGAAGAAATCAACTCCGTTGACACTTTGATCTGAGACTCCTGGCTTCCTGAAGTGTGAGAAAATCAATTTCCTTTGTCTAAGCCACCCAATGTGTGGTACTTTATGGCAGCCTGAGCCAACTAACGCAAATTCCAAACAGTTGGCCAAGAGTACAGGTTGAGAGTATCGCAGAGGAAGGGCTCTGAGAGTGGCAAAGCCTGGACCCAAAGCAACAGTTATTAGAAGACGTGTCCACATGCTATTCCTCTGACATGATCAGATTTGCCTTTTGAAGGAAAAGACCACTCAGGTTACCGTGCAGGGAGAACGGATGGGAGGATGGAAGAGCAGAGCAAGGAGACAGAGGGGGATCTGCACGCTAGGCAAGACGGCGCTTGACCGAGAGTGGTGGTAATGGAGAATGAAAGGGGTGGACCGATTTGAAACAGATTTTGAGATGGAATTGACAGAATTTGCTGATGGATTGGGAGTGGACGTGAGAGGGAAGGAGTTGACAAGGATGGTGCTCTGGTTTCTGGCTTGAGCAAGTGGGTCTTTGCAGGAGCTATTTACCAGGAGGGAAAGCAAGAAGAGAAATCAATTGGGTGGCAGATGGTCACTTGCTTTAAGTGAGCTATACTTTGGAGAGTGTAAATTTATTGAATGAAGGTTGTAGGAATCTGTTCAGTCCTTTCCCCACACCTCTTGCCCACAGATGACTTTTGTATGAACCAGAAATTATGTGGTTGCTTTTTCTACATCAGAACTAGACTGTGGTTTGTCAAGGATGACATCAAATTTCCCAGGTCCTCTTCAAAGCCCTATCGCTAGTTCTCCCCCTCCACGTATGCCTTTGAAATCTACATTTGGTCTTGTAACTTCTGTATAAGGCATATATTTTCTTGTATAATATTTATAACATAAAATTTATCATTTAAACCCTTCTAAGGTGTACAATGCAGTGGCATTAAGTACATTCATAATGTTGTACAACTATCAACATCTAGTTTCAGAACTTTTTTTTGGGCACTGCACAGCTTGTGGGATCTTAGTTCCCCCACCAAGGACAGAACCCGGGCCCCTGGCAGTGAGAGCACAGAGTCCTAACTACTGGACCACCAGGAAATTCCCCTAGTTTCAGAACTTTCAATCACCCCAAAAGGAAACCCTACCCATTAAGCAGTCACTCCCCACTCCCCATAACATCTGGCAACCACGCATATGCTTTCTGTCTCTATAGATTTACCTATTCTGGACATTTCATACGAATAGAATCATATACTATGTGGCCTTTTGTGTCTGGCTTTTTCACTTACCTTAATGTTTTCAAGGCTCATCAAGATGTATCATCTGCTGATCAATGTTGTGGCATGTATCAATACTTCATTCCTTTTTATAGCTGAATAATATTCCATTGTATGTGGATACCACATTTTGTTTATCCATTCATCAGTTTTTGATCATTTGGATTGTTTTTCCTTTTGGTTATTATGAATAGAGCTTCTGTGGTCGTTTGTGTACAAATTTTGGTTTGGATATCTGTTTTCAGTTCTTTTGGTATATACCTAAGGGTGGAAACACTGGGTCATATGGTAATTCTATGTTTAACTTATTGAGGAATCTGTACGAGGCATTTTGAAGATAACTGTTAGCTCCCATTTTAGAGAGGAGGAAACGGAGGCTCAGAATGACCTTAACTATCATCTGTACATTGTCAATTCTCAGCTCTTTAACTCCTGCCTAAGTATCCTCCATGGTCTTTACACTCATACATATGATGCCTGGTGGACACTTCTACCTGGATATCTCACAGCACCTCAAGTGCAGTGTGTCTGAAATGGAACACACCATCTCTCTTCCCTCATCCCCAGAAGAGCTCAATTTCCTATTTCCCATCTCAGTGAGTGACACCACCATCCCTTCACTTGGCCATCACCTTTGGCCTCTTAAGGGATGGGATGATTATTAACTGTGTGACTGTGGACAAGTTATCAATCTCGCTATGCCTGGTTTCCTTGTCCAGAAAGTGGGAGGTAATCTCATTGCGCTGTGTGAGAATCAAGTAAGATCTCTCTGTGTTTGTCTCTGTCTCTCTCTCAGCAAGGTGTCTGGCACACACTGTGAGCTCAGCACATGTTATTATGACTTTGAACACTTTTTGGGTGAGATGCGTTAGCATCCCGTGGAAATCGTGTCTAAAGGAACGCAGTTGAGGGAAACGGTGAACTTTAACAATGCAGCATCAGCAATACCTCAGTTCTATGGAATCAGAATACTGAGGGGTGAAGCCCAGGAATCGGTGCAGTTAACGAATGCCCCAGGTAATTTTGATGCTTGGCCAAGTTTGGAAACCAATGCATTCAGCTAATTATATTCTGTTAGTAGCAAATGCCTTAAAAACAGATTCATTTCAATCAGACATAAATTTCACCGTTTCCCTCCCTGAATCTAATAAAAGCATCAATCCATGAACCTTCAAATAGGTCTCAATTTCTTCTCACTACTTCTGTTGATCTTGGGCAGCCTTCCCTACCTGTCCCCCACTAGAGTTGTCTTTTATCAAGTTGTGTCTTTGTTGTCAGGGCTGAAAGTGTCTGGATATTAGATGAACAATGACTTCATTCTCTTTGACATACCATTGGCTATAATGCTGAGTACTTTGTGACTCACCTCGCGCTGTCCTTTGGAAAGCGCTGCTGGTCCTGACCCATCATAGGTTTTATTGTGCAGAGCCTAGATTCAGAAAACATTAGGGACAGAGGGAGATGTTAACTAGGGTTTCAAGGGAAAAAAAAGTGTTTCGTGTGCAAATGAGCTTGGAGAACACTGGGTTAAACACAGTGACCCATGTTCCTTTACTGCAGGACTTCTCAGAGCCTTGAATATGGTAATGAGCGCTGGGTATCCTAATGTGCAAATTGATCTACAACTTCAAGTGACCCATGCTGGACAGGAGACGGGCTTCCCAAATGGAAGAGTTTCTGGGTGGTTAGTTTCAACAGTCTGATCTCTTAAAACTTAGAGGAAGCTTTCCTGAGGCTCTGTGATGAGGAAGGGGTCAACATGGGGAAGTGATGGTGGTAATGAGGGGATATTGGACACTGAGCATGGAGATCTATCCATTGATCCATTTTGATCAATGTCCATCAATATCCTTATGCCCTGACTATGTCGCATTCTCTGGCTCTGAAAGGAGCTACTTTGGCTTCTGATGAAGGCATGCTAGACCTTCTAATGACCTGGGCACTGGGGCTGCCACCATACCACCTGCCTCCAGTGCCACATAGGTGACTGAGCCGCACCTCCCACCGTGTTGAATTGCGTGTACATCCGTCTCCTCCATTATGAACCGCTTGAGGGCAGGTCCTATGTCTTATTTTTCTTTCTTCCAACCCGCTATCACAGTGCCAGGCACACAGCTTGTGTCCGTCAGTGTTTCCTTGCCTGTTCCTTTTGTAGGAAGGGAAGAGAAAGGAAGCAGGCAGGGAAGAAAGAACTCTTGAGAGGCAAAGCAGCTGGCAAATTCTCAGGGGCTGGAGGGAATCAGGAGAGGGTTTGAAGCTCTTGGGGCTGCACAGCCATTTCTCTCCAGATGGTCACCGCTAGAGAGCACAGCACACCTAGGAAGAGGGTCTGCCGAGCCCTGGCGCTGGCCCAGCCCAGCTCTGCTCAGCCCCACCTCCCACTTCTCCTAGCAACACCCCAGCGGTCAGTGGGGATTTGGATAAGGCTCAGCCCTGCCTCAGACACTTTGCAATCTTAGGCCTAATTAAAACACCACGGACAGTTTGAACCCCGCATTAAAATTTGATGAGGAATTGATCAGCCAAGCAAACAGGAAATTTAGCCGTGAGTGAAGGTAATGTTTGCTCAAATGTGTAATGAGGCCCATGGGGAATATTTGTGGGGACCTCAGTCATGTCTGGAGCTATTCCTGCTCTTCAGTTTCATCTTCCCCATGTGCCTCTCCCCTCAAAACGTACCAGGATGCTTCCAGAGGGAACAGGAAACCAGAAAAGTTTTGACTTGACTTAAAAATTCCCTTTGAAAACCCGAGAAAAGCCTCAGCAGTGTACTGTAACAGTAGCATAGGTAGAGCAGAGCTGGGTGGGAGTCTTGGCTTTGCCATTTGTCAGTTGGTGTTCGTATTTTGCGATAATTGATTTCGTAATTAGTCGTGGACCACCTACTGTGTGTCAGCTCCATGCTAAACCCTGCAGATAGACTGGTATGCAAAATAGTCATGGTCCTTGCCTCCGTGGGGTATGTAGTTGAGTAAGAGAGGCTATGAACCTCAATTTCCCCACCTGTAAAATGGGGGTGGTGGTATCTTATCATGTGGGGTTATGGGATGAATTAAATGCGAGAATATACACAAAACACAAAGGACAAGGCCTGCATATCTTAAGTGTCAAATGAAGGTTCCTCTACACCCTCCCTCTCTGTAACCTGCATGTCAAGTCTTCCAGGGCTTTTAACCTTTTCTCCTATTCAGTTTTCTGCAGGTGACCTGACTTGATATTCACTTACTTATATGTTCATCGCTGGGGGGTGTAACTGAGATTGAGGATAAAGCAAGTCACAAGACTGATCTACTTACCAGAACTGGGGACTGGTTCAGAAGTTCTACTAGAAAGATCAGATAGAAGCAATTCTTGAGTCATCTGAGATAAGGGGAGTCTCTGATGGAGAAAGTTGCTCCAAAGGTTAGGCAGACACTCTGGAAGCTCAACGCATTCTTTGGACATGCCAAAATACCTTCACCAGGAGAAGAGAGGAGTCTGGAGTAATTTCCCTTCTTTTCAGGCTTTCATGAGGACACTTTACCCTAGGTGTCAGTTCTTTTCCTCTTCACATACAATATGCGCAAATACAGTTTTATTTTTACACAGTTGGGATCATATTACATATTGTTTTGTAACCTGTTTTGTTCACTATGTTCTTTAATGACTTCCTAATATTCTACAATATGGATGAACCATATGCTATTTACTCACTTCCCTGTTGTTTTATAGTCAGGTTTTTCCATTTGTTTGCCACCAGAAGTAATTTTATGATGAACGCTTTTGTAAATAAATATTTGTTCACATTTCCAATTATTTCCTTAGGACGAAATCCTTAAGTGGGTATGAATAATTTCAGCATCCTTGATACATATTGCCAAATTACCCTTTAGGAATTTGAACAGATTTATACTCCCACCTGCAGTCTGTGAGAGCCTAACGTGCTCCGCTGTCACCAATGTTGAGTTTTTCTTTAAGCTTTGCAAATGTAATAGATTACAAATGAAATCACATTATGTCTTAATTTACATTTCTTTGATTATGGGTAGGCTGAACCTTTTAAATCTTCTTTGTTTGCCATTTATAGTTCTTCTTATGTGAACTTTCTCTGTCTGTCCTTGGACTCTGTTTCCCCTAGCTCAGCATTTGTCTTCTCATTGCTCTTAAGTATGCTCCAACCCTTAAGAAACTTAAGGGTATTAACTGTTTGTCACTTATGTTGGAAATATTTTTCTCAATTTGCTGTTGATTTTTAAATTTCTCTAGTTAGGTCTATCAGTTTTTTGGAGATTGATTTATTTGCATTTATTCCTAGTGAATTCTGTGATCAGATAAATACTGATTTCAGTTTTCTCCTACAGATTGAATTTAGGGCTTTTTGGTGGCTTTGACACAGAGCTCCTTACTTACCTTCAAGGAAAGAAGAGGCCTCATTTATTGGAACAGGGCATCCTCTTTGGATGAGACCACAACTTAGGGAAGGAGGGAAATGGAGCAGCAATGGAGGATAGTTAATTGTCAAGCTCATCCAGTCATCTGGCTCAGTCTGGTGGTCTTGGGGTGGTGTGTGTCATACTCTGTCCTTCTGAGCTTATAGTTTCATCAATTTAAATGTTCACAGCAGCACTATTTACAATAGCCAAGATATAGAAGCAACCTAAATGTCCACTGGCAGATGAATGGATAAAGAAGCTGTGGTGTATATTTATACAATGGAATATTACTCAGCCATAAAAAAGAATGAGATAATGCCATTTGCTGCAACATGGATGGACCTAGAGATTATCATACTAAGTGAAGTAAGTCAGAAAGAGAAAGACAAATATCATATGATATCACTTTTATGTGGAATCTCAAAAAATGATACAGATGAACTTATTTACAAAACAGAAATAGACTTGCAGATGTAGAAAACAAACTTATGATTACCAAAGGGGAAAGGGAAGAGGAAGGGGTAAATTAGGAGTTTGAGATTAACAGATACACACCACTAATATATAAAATAGATAAACAACAAGGACCTACTGTATAGCACAGGGAACTGTATGCAATATCTTGTACTAACCTATAATGGAAAAGATTCTAAAAAATATATATATATATTTGTATAACTGAATCACTTTGCTGTACACCTGAAACTAACACAACATTGTAAATCAACTGTACTTCAATAAAAATGTAAATCTTTAATCTATTTAAGAGTTCAGTGCATATTTGCAATGAAGCTCTACAAATATGCGTGCCAGACACTTACCACTGGCTTTACACATAGGTTATATAAGTAACACACACATATATAACGTAATGTAACGTAACATAACATAATATAACATAACATATATTTTGTCTACTTTAAGCTTCACAATAGCCTAATGAGGCAGTTAGTGAAATAATTTATAGAACAGGAAACTGAAGCTCAGAGGGGCAAGGTAATTTACTCAAGCTTCACTTTGCTCTATGTACACCTGAAATTAACACAGCATTGTAAATCAACTATACTCCAATAAAAATTAAAAAAAAAAGAACTCTGACTTTGGGATTGACCCAGAAGGCTTCTGCATTTGCTAGTCTACTGGGTACAGTCTCAGTAAGGATCTGAGATGCTCCAAACCCCCGCCTGCTTGATTGTGGGGAGATCAGTCTCTTCTGTGCTCCAGTTTTCCAAATGGCTTGGGGGGATTTCTAGAGACACTTACATGTGTTCATAAATCATTTCTGTAGCCATTCTCTCTGTCGCCAGCCAAACTGACAAACCTTGACTTTAGAGCATCTTGTCCTATCTCCTTGAGGGTGTCACCATCAACGGCATCCCCCCGAGTAGCTGTTCCATGCTTGGACTCTAACGCTGGATTCTTTTACCTAGTCCTGATGCTATTGCCACTCCTCTGAAGTGAGGAGAAGGACATTCGTGTGCTATGCGAACCCCAGCTGGATGCTTTGGTTCGTTGTACCAGGACTTTGCAATCTAATTGCTCTATTGGACCTACCTGTTCCTACTGACTTAGGGCGCATTTTCTTTAACTGCCCAGGTAATAATGGTTCCAAGAGGTGAAAGGGACAAAAGAACACTTCCTCTTGCTCATTTACGCTCATCCAATGGGTATTGCAAAGCCAAACTGCCTGGGATCCAAATAGTTTATAGTTCTTAGATGTAGAACCTTTTCAGGAGTATTCCTCCTTTTCTTCCTCTCTCTCTTTCTCTCTCTCTCTCTCTCCCACACGCACATCTCCCAACCAAGGTGCTCATACATTGCAAACAACAATTCAGATTTCAGGTTTTTTTTTTTTTTTACCTTTAAAGTCTTTATTATACCTAAGAAAGTCAACAATAAATCTCTAATATCATCTAATATTTAAATTCCCCAAAAGGTCTTTTATAGCTGTTTTTCTAGACTAGGATTCAATCTACGTATTGCACATATTTGGCTGAGGGTTCCAGGTTTTAAACAATATAAATCGATTTTGCCCCAATTCAGGCAATAGGAAATCTGATGGAGGGATATTTGGGACCTCAGGATTTATAGAGTCCAGCGGACCAGACCGGACAAGAGCTCCGTGGTTAAATGAATCAGGAAGCTCGGCAGCTATCTTACGGCAAGAACGCTGGTCTGGAGCCCCCGTGCTCTGCAGTACTGAGTGGATTCTATTTATTCCCTTCCACCTCTTCCTTCTTCTCCCAAGACTTAAAGTCCTCAGAGACGGTGCCAGACTTCTAACCTTAAGGCACTAGCCTGCCCCTACTCCTGACTATACAGGGGCAGGAAGAAATAGGATCATTTCTTTTCGCTTCCCACATGGAAAGTGGTCACGTCTAACCACCCTCCCACCAAGAATGTACACGGTGAGAGGCAATTCCCTCAAAGGAAACTAGAAAAGAGTAATGGGCACTGGGCAGGTACTGCCCTAGTCAAGGGAGAAGCTGGAATCAGCCTCATACCTGTACATGGAAGCAGACTTTCTCCAACCCTTAGACCTTCAAGGCTGCATTGACCTCCTCACTCTAGTGTTTCTCTTCCTTCCCAGCATTCACTCTCCAACTCATGGTTCCTCCCTGCCATCTGACTTTATTCTCATTCACCCTTGTCCATTGTCCATGTTTTTATATCCTTGAGCCTCAAGGAGGGTTGGAGTCTTGGTTCTGATTTTACTGGAGGGTCGGATCCTAATTCACATCCTCTTGAGACAAGGACTTGGATGTGGGCTCCTTTATTTATCTGGATCGTGATCCCGGAAAGCACAAGTGAAGAAGTAGGGGAAGCAGGACAGGGAAGGAAGAAAAGCCAAATAAATGGCATGCTAGTGAGTGTAAGGTGATAGCTGTGGGCAACTGGGGCTCAACCTGCTGGGGACCTGCTGAGATACTGTGTGGTATGTACCTTAAAATCCTCCCACTGGATGGTGGGGGCCTGGGACATTTATCCACTGACTTCTATACCCCATCGGTTGAAGGTTGTACATGGGGGCATTTGTGCTTGCAAGAGGTGAATGAATTCAAGGACTGTTAGATAAAGTCCTTAGGCAGCAGAGAAAAGAGATGCAGGAACAGGCACTGCAGGTGGGGAGTGCCAGGGTCCTGGAAACATCTCCATCTGCCACTGTAGGTAAGCCAGGTAGGCCGAGGGGATGTGGGGCAGGGCATCAACAGTATCTGTTAAAGAGGAAGCTCTTCATCCACTATGCAAATTAGTGGCTTCATCACTGTGGGAAGCTGCCTAAATACTGTTACAGAAAATTGATGGAAGACCCCAATATCTTATCAATATCAATATCTTTTAGTTCCAATGGACTCTGCCTACTCCACCTTTTCCCTTTTTTATTACCTGTGTCAAAATCTCTGTCAGAAGTCAAGGTCAGAAATAGGTAGCTTAAAAAGTTCACAGATATTCCTGGAGTCACACATATGCCATGCATTTCTCACTCAATTCTTTTTTTCAGTATTATTAACTATAGTTATCATATTATACATTAGATCCTCAGACCTTATTCATCTTATAACTGGAAGTTTGTACCCTTTTACCAACCTCCCCCATTTCCCCTATCCCCCACCACTGGCAACCATCATTCCACTCTCTGTTTCTATGAGTTGGATTTTTTTTTTTTTTTATTAGATTTCACATGTAAGTGATAACATGCAGTATTTGTCTTTCTCTGTCTGGCTTATTTCACTCAGCATAGTGTCCTCCGGTTTCTTCCATGTTGTCTCAAATGGCAGGATTTCCTTCTTTTTAAGGCTGAATAATATGGCAATATATTTATAGATATGTTGAATCTATATCTATACCTATATCTGTATCTATCACATTTTCTTTATCCATTCATCCACCCACAGACACTTAAGTTGTTTCCATATCTTGGCTATTATAAATAATGCTGCAAACATTAGTCCTATGTTTATGTGCTAATAAACATAGGACTGCAGGTATCTCTCTTTTTTTTTAAACATTTTTATTGGAGTATAATTGCTTTACAATGGTGTGTTAGATTCTGCTTTATAACGAAGTGAACCAGTTATACATATACATATATCCCCATATCTCTTCCTTCTTGCGTCTCCCTCCCTCCCACCCTCCCTATCTCACCCCTCTAGGTGGTCACAAAGCACCGAGCTGATCTCCCTGTGCTATGCGGCTGCTTCCCACTAGCTATCTATTTTACATTTGGTAGTGTATATATGTCCATGCCACTCTCTCACTTTGTCCCATCTTACCCTTCCCCCTCCCCGTGTCCTCAAGTCCATTCTCTAGTAGGTCTGCATCTTTATTCCCGTCTTGCCCCTAGGTTCTTCATGACCATTTTTTTTAGATTCCATATATATGTGTTAGCATACGGTATTTGTTTTTCTCTTTCTGACTTACTTCACTCTGTATGACAGACTCTAGGTCCATCCACCTCACTACAAATAACTCAATTTCGTTTCTTTTTATGGCTGAGTAATATTCCATTGTATATATGTGCCACATCTTCTTTATCCATTCATCTGTCGATGGACACTTAGGTTGCTTCCATGTCCTGGCTATTGTAAATAGAGCTGCAATGAACATTGTGGTACATGACTCTTTTTGAATTATGGTTTTCTCAGGGTATATGCCCAGTAGTGGGATTGCTGGGTCGTATGATAGTTCTATTTTTAGATTTTTAAGGAACCGCTATACTGTTCTCAATAGTGGCTGTATCAATTTACATTCCCACCAACAGTGTATGAGGGTTCCCTTTTCTCCACACCCTCCCCAGCATTTATTGTTTGTAGATTTTTTAATGATGGCCATTCTCACCAGTGTGAGATGATATTGCATTGTAGTTTTGATTTGCATTTCTCTAATGATTAATGATGTTGAGCATTCTTTCATATTTGTTGGCAATCTGTATATCTTCTTTGGAGAAATGTCTGTTTAGGTCTTTTGCCCATTTTTGGTTTGGGTTGTTTGTTTTTTTGATATTGAGCTGCATGAGCTGCTTATAAATTTTGCAGATTAATCCTTTGTCAGTTGCTTCATTTGCAAATATTTTCTCCCAGTCTGAGGGTTGTCTTTCATCTTGTTTATGGTTTCCTTTGCTGTGCAAAAGCTTTTAAGTTTCATTAGGTCCCATTTGTTTATTTTTGTTTTTATTTCCATTTCTCTAGGAGGTGGGTCTAAAAGGACCTTGCTGTGATTTATGTCATAGAGTGTTCTGCCTATGTTTTCCTCTAAGAGTTTGATAGTGTCTGGCCTTACATTTAGGTCTCTAATCTATTTTGAGTTTATTTTTGTGTATGGTGTTAGGGAGTGTTCTAATTTCATTCTTTTACATGTAGCTGTCCAGTTTTCCCAGCACCACTTATTGAAGAGGCTGTCTTTTCTCCATTGTATATTCTTGCCTCCTTTATCAAAGATAAGGTGACCATATGTGTGTGGGTTTATCTCTGGGCTTTCTATCCTGTTCCATTTATCTATATTTCTGTTTTTGTGCCAGTACCATACTGTCTTGATTACTGTAACTCTGTAGTGTAGTCTGAAGTCTGGGAGAAGACTGCAGGTATCTCTTTAAGATAATGATTTTGTTACCTTTGGATATATACTCAGAAGTGAGATAGCTGGATCATATAATAGTTCTGTTCTTAATTTTTTAGGAGCCTTTATACTGTTTTCCATACTCGCTCAATTCTTTATTTTAGCTTCTGTCAGATTAATATATTGCCATAAAAGCAGCTTTCAAATGCAATAATAATCATAAAATAACTGCAACATATAATAGATAATTATATTGATAAAAAATTATTTTTAGCTATATACCAACATAAGAATACTTATTGATTTCTGTCTACTGTTACTATTAACATTTCATGTCTCCTACTGGCATTCAGGCTGTGGCTAATTGTCAGGATTAGTAGTTAGAAGTCTTTGGATAGTCTTGGAGAATTTGCCTGAGGCTTGGCGATGGGTGGGCACAGATGACTAATGTGAATAGAGTTTAGTTTTGTGCTCTCTATATATGCGTTAAGGGATTTTGATAGGAACTGCACAACATGTTTTTGTCAGTGAGGAATTGTTTGACTTGCACTGGTGTTTTTGGATAACTGTTTTCCCATAGTCGACATGCCTTTGCCTTTTTCTTTCCTTTGTTGATTAGCCTCTTGCAACAAAAACCTCTTGCATCGCTGGAATGCTCCAGTAGAGAGCATTCAGCATCGTGGCTTGGTTAATTGGTAGGACGATAGATGATTTTCCACCAAGAAACTCCACCATGGTTTTGCTCCCCTTCTCAGCAAAGATTTAAGAGGTCATTGGTTTAGACACTTCTCCAAGGCATTGTCACTTTGACAAGATATACCAGGGTAATTGACTAGTCTGCCCTTGGTATTATCATAAATAATTAAAACAAAGCTACATTTATCAAAACAAATGCACCAAGCAGTGTGCCTGTTTTGCTGAACCCCATGTTCAAAGGGATTAGAAAGATTTAGAAATTAACCAAATCTGTCTTTAGACACTGCCCCTGAATGAGTGACTGAATATTGATCTATGTCCTGGAGGAAGTGACATTGTAAACAGCCATGGTTTAATGAAACATGGTGGGGAAGTGGGGCAGCAAAACTGGGTTAGAATTCTAATCCTCTCTTTATAAATGTGCCTTCAAGTAAGCTCGTGCTCTTGGGTTTCTGCGTTGATGAGATGGGGTAGTAATACCCATCCTTCAGGAGAACTGTAAAGGTGAAATGAGATAATGTACGAGCAAACATTTTGTAAATTCAATAATGGTATGTAGATGTTACATACTTTTGTTGTTAAATATGATCTATAGCCTACTACCCCCCTCCCTCTTCCCAGTTTTTCTCTAAGGCAGGATTTCTCAACCTCAGCACTATTGACATTTGGAGATGGATAACGTTGTTGTGAAAGGTGTCCTGTGCATTGTAGGATGTCCAGCAGCATCCCTGGTCTCTATCCACTAGATTCCAGTAGCGTCATCTTGGTCATGACAACCAAAAATTTCTCTAGACATTGCCATATGTCCGAGGGGGACAAAATAGGCCTTGGTTGAGGACCACTGCTCTGAGAGTAGAGGAAGTGCTGTATAGTTCCTGGAAATTCTTTCGACCTTGCTTCTTTACTAGTTGGTGGCATCTCTATACGTTAAAAACGCCTGCAGTTGTTCTTTTCAATTCTCTTTTATTCCATGCTGCTGGGTGGATGTATGTCAGCTCAGTATAAGTTACACTGTGGTAACAAACACTCCCCACAATCTCAGTAGCTTAAAATAGCAACTCTTTATTTCTTGTTCACCCTGAATGTACATTTCATGTTAGATATGGTTCTCTTCCACATTGTCTACACTTTGGGATCCAGGCTGATGAAGAGGCCATCATGGGGCAATGTGACATTGTCAGTCTGTGCCAGGGGGAAAGGAAAGACATGGTGAATCATGAACTGGCTCCTACAGATTCTATTCAGAAGTGACACTGATTACTCCTGCCCATATTTCATGGGCCAGGGCAAGTCAAATGGCCACTCTTGATTTCAACAACACAGGGTTAAATAATCTCCTCCCAGGGAGGGGCAGCACAGGTTACATGACCAAATACAATCACAGTGGGAGGGGGATATAGAATTCTCCCCTAGGAAGGGCAGTGAATATTTTGAAGAATAATGTAATCTACCGTATTGGGAGTTAGGCATGTGTGCAGCTGATAACCAAGGGTTACTTTGAATCCTCTTTGCTTTTGCTCACATTTATGGCTCCTGTGGGAACTTCACTGAGGAAGCCTTCTAAGGGTTTCAGGCACAGAGGGGGCTAAAGCTATCTGCAATCTGCAGAGTGTTACAGCATGCCTGATTGAAAAGTCAAGCAGTAGGTTAGTCATTTACTTGGTGTGTTAATATAATGACAGTCACCTGGGTGGGCTGATTTTGTCACTTAACTGATGGAGACTGTCTACTGCTTAGCCATCCAGCATTACCTGTCTCCCCAGTGGCACAGATGGAATGTGTAAGACATCGCATCCCCCTTGTAGCGGGACTACAGAAATGAACCTCACAGTGGGGCTGAGTGTCACATTACATGGCAACTGTGGGTTCCCAAACCTGGATGCATGAGCTAAATTGGCCTCTTCATGACATGGCATTGGTCAGATATTGGGGCAAACACAGTCACATTTTATGATTTACGAAGCATTTAGTTGTCTACAGTCTTCCCTGGAAGTGCTTCTTCCTCTCTCTCCACCTAGAGAACTCCTATTCATCCTTCAAGAGCCCATTCAGATGTGAACTCTGTGGTCTTTCCCTGACTGCCCCTCTACAATATAGAACTGTTTGCTCCATCCTCTGTGTTCTTCCAATAACACCCTCTTCTAATGGTCTGTGAATTCACAAGGCAAAGGCATTGCTTTGCTAGTCTTTGTATCCCAGGAACTCGCCATGTTGCCTGGCACTGGGCATGCACATAGGAATGTGGCTGGTTTAGTGGACAGCTTACTTTAATTCTTATGACTATACAAGGAAATGGGGATTTAGAGAAATTTATTCACTTGCCGCAAGTCTCACAGCTGCCGAGAGATGTCAAGGACATAAACTCATCTATCCTCATCACCACTTCTTTCCTCTGCATCAATGTCTGGGGGACTGACCATCAGTGTGTGGGGTGATGGTGGATACGGAATCTCAGGGCACTTGGTTTTCCTTTTGCTTTTCTAGGTAAGCTTGAGTCATTTAGGGGGTGATTTTAGCCTTTTACAGGAGACAGCGGCTGCATGCAGTTTTAGCTGTTGTAAAGCCCTGGGTGATACAACTGTGAACAAGAACTCAGTTTCTGGTGTCAGAAAGACCAAGATGTGAATCCCAGTTCTTCCATATTAACTGTGTGGCTTTAAGTGAGTTACTTAACTGCTTTGTGCCCCAGTTTCTTCATTTGTGAAATAGAAATCATAATAGTACCCAACTCGTTAGGTTATTTTTAAGGATTACATGAAATAATGTATGTAAAAGATTTTAGCACATTGCCAGGCATGTAGTAAACACTAAATAATTGTTATTTCTACTTCTCAAACATAGTATATTCTATTTTGTCTTGATGTGTCAGGTCCTTCCTTTATTCAACAAACTTTGTGGCGGGTCTTCTCTACCATGTGCTGATGTCACAAAGAATCCTTAAAATAACACTAACAACTGCATGATTAATATCACTTCTCGAGTGCCTGGTTCATTTCATGCCTCATCCGTTGGTCAGCATCAATAAAGCATCAAACAGTAATCAATTACATACATTATGTCATTTAATCTTTATCACAGCTGTGTTAGGCGGACCTCTTTCTCCCCATTTTACAGAAGAGAAAACTGAGACTCAAGAGTGGATAATTAACTGAGGGATTTAGGGGAAGCAGGGTACGCTCAGATATCTGGGGGTGGAAGCAGAGAACCCCAGTGCAGCCTGAGGGCCACCCCCCTGGGTACCAGGGGCTGGTGTTTTCTTTACTCTATTTTAGCTGTTTAAGGAAAAGAACAAGATATTTTCCCAAGTGACTCTGCAGGGAAGTGGGGAGTTCCTGAGGGTCAGTGGACCAAGGTCAAGAAGCTTTGGGAGCTGGTCTGCAGAGTGTGACATGACTCTTGAGCATCAATTCCCTTCTGGGAAGGGGGAGGGCAATTCTAAGGGACAAAGAAGTTCAGGAGCCACCAGAGGGAGCAGAATCTTGTTCTGCCTCCTCAATCAACCAGACAACTGATCGGTAATTAACAAAGCCCAGAGCCAGACTGACTCTTCATGCTGGCAAAGCGGGAGCAGAAAAGTAAAACAATTCACTCAGTTGTCCATGTGGGTCCACCCAATACAGAAATAAAGCAAAGACCCATATTTAGTGTCCATTATGTGCCTTGCTTTTTCCTGACCCAGTTTCCTGAATTCTCTCAATAACCCAATAACCCTAGGAGCTAGGAACTGTGGTGAACATGACAGCCAGGGCCTTGAGATTCTGAGAGGTGAAGTCACTTGCTAAGATCACACAGCTTAGTAAGTAATAGAAGTGGTCTGTGACCCTCTGGAGTCTGAGCTCTCACCCACCATGCATCAGAGGTGGTGTAACGGGGCTGCCTGTCCTTTCTCCACTCCAGGTTCCACAGGTAGACACCAGCAGAATCTTTGGAGGCCAAGTGACAAATCTGAGATGGCTGAGGGGGTTTGAGAAGGCTGATGACCTTGATTCAGCTTTTCTGGTGCTGGTGGTAGTGTTCCTGGCTCTTGGCTTTGCAAATGCCAGAAGACCACTGGGTTTCCATCATTTCTACTTGTTTCAAGAGAGGTCACTGCACACCTGATTTTAAAAATGTCTTCTGAGGGACTTCCCTGATGGTCCAGTGGGTATGACTCCGTGCTCTCAAAGCAGGGGGCCCGGGGTTTGATCCCTGGTCGGGGAACTAGATTCCGCATGCATGCCGCAACTGTGAGTTTGCATGCCGCAACTAAGACCTGGTGCAGCCTAAATTAAAAGAAAAAGAAATGTCTTCTGAGTTTATGCCACTGTGAGTGAATGCTTAGCTGACAAACAGCCCCAGAACCAGATGAGACTGGATAGTCTCTGGGTCGCCAGTGCAGGCCATGGGCAGAATTACAAGCAGAAGCCCTTCATCACCAGGCATATCTCAGTTTGTCCTACATGGTCTTTCTCTGGTGAATCACTTACACAGGGCCTTTTCATACTTCACTGTGCATAAATCACCAGGATCTTGTTACAATGCAGATTCTGATTCAGTTGATCTGACTTACTGACAAGCTCTCCAGTGATACTGATACTGGGTCCATGTACCACACTTTGCATAAAAAGGTTTAGGCCAGCATTTCCATACTTATCTCCACTGAACCCTAGTGTTCAGTGAGATGCTGTTTTACCAAGCCAAGTAAGTTTGGGAAATGTTAGGTTAAACAAATTTAAATGAGCTTCTTGGCTGCAGGACTTGTCAGAACCTTTATTATGTTAATGTGTACCTGTCTCTCCAAGACGTGGATTCGCATATGCATTTTCCCAACCTTATTTTACCAAGAAACCCTCATCTTCACCCAATCCCCCCACCCCAGCCAGGATTACCTATTCATTAGCATTGTTTTTTTTTTTTTTTAACATCTTTATTGGAGTGTAATTGCTTTACAATGGTGTGTTAGTTTCTGCTTTATAACAGAGTGAATCAGCTATACGTATACATATATCCCCAGCATTCTTTATAGCACAGTTTAGACGTCACGGCTCCGGGCTTCCTCATTCTGGAAGCTTTTTGCTCTCCACGCCAATGTATTTTCTTCTGTGCTTCCTCTTCCTCTAGCCTCTGCGTATGTTTCCTTTCCTAGGCTGGAGATAATTCATGAAAGCAAATCTCCCACTCCCTGCCTCCCTCTTCTGATACACCTTTCCACCTCCTAACACCCTGACTAAAAAACACCATCAATATTTCATAAACTCACAGTGACAAATTTATTTTAATGTGGTCCACTGAGAGCCAGAGATTGATTGGTCCCTCAGAAGCGTGACACGTTTCAATGCAGGATATTCATGGCGTGTTTTAGTGCCTACATTAGTCAGAGAGGAGCAGAGCCCGGATTTATCATCGTTAGGACTTTCTCCGTATCTGTTCTCTTCTAGCCACTGGCAGCAACCCTCTGAAAGCTCACTATTGATTGGTTTTGTGTCTTTAAATGTGCTGGCCAGGAAGGTGGGAGGCTTGGGTTTCCATCAAATTGAGCCTAGCTTGCTGGGTTTTTGCATATTTGTAGCCTGTATTTGGTAACGCCGACTCGCATTCTTTGGGTTTTCACTCATGAGGACATTGGAGGAAGAGGGCTAATCTCCTTGATTCCTGAAGGGTACTCGTGATTGGACGACGGGGCAGTGAGGTATGGGGGCTATTCTGCCAGCTGTCACTTTGCAATCGTGCTCCCCTGGCTGGGGTGGTCATAATAGGACACCCCGGGGTGGAGACCTCCACATCCAGGATCCTGATGCTGGAAGACCTCTTGAGGCCTAAAGAATTTTTTCTCTATAGTTCAGGACAAGCCAAGTGCAGAGCCAAGACTGTCTTCAAATTTAGGAAACCCCTTGCTCCTATATTAAATAATAATTTTCATAATGGCAGGCAACATTTATTGAGCACTTACAATGTGCCAGGTACAGTGGGATATGCATTACAGATGCAGTCTTTTCTCACAAAAACCCTGGGAGGAAGATATTACTGTTATTATTATTCCCATTTTACAGACAAGGAAACTGAGGAGGCTTAGAGAGTTTAAGCAACTGGCTAAAGTCACTGCATCTGGTAAGCAGTGCAGTAAAAATAAAGCCCAGGACTACCTGACTTCAGACCTTGACTCTTAGCCACTTAGCTTTTTAGATACAGCAACCCAGGAAAACTACTGCTATTGAACTGATGTGCTCTGTTCAAGGTAGTCTTGCTTAATCATTAAAGCAGAAGACAAGGCCTCTCTTCAACAATATTCTTGGACTAATTTGATTTTCCACATGACTTTCAGAGTAAATAAGGTATTGTTCTTTTACATTACCCCCATTTCTCATTAAGTCAGATCTCCCCAAATTAATATGAATTAATAGGACCCTACTGTACTGCCACATCACCAAAAGTTGCGTAAACTCATATACAGCAAACTTGCCTTCCACACACATTTCCTTGGCACCTACCTGGTCACTGGCCCTACCCAGAAGGAGTTTCTGTTCTAGCAAAAGAGAGAGGTGTGTACACAGCTGGCCATGCACAAAGGCAGATTGTGATGAGATGGAAGGATGGCTTGTGATTGGAAAGCTGGCAAGAGACCAGTTAACTCTCACTGGAGACTTTTTCTGGTCAGGCATCAATTGTGCTGGGCTTGGAAAGATAAAAAAAAATATTTCGAGAAGCAGAGATGGGTCTGAGGACATTCTATTCAGGGGTGTTGTAAACAGAGACATAGTGATATGGAAGTGGTATGGAAACATACCGTGTATGTAAGGGACATATAACTTGAATGACTGGAAAATTAGAGAGAAACCCTATGAGTTTATCCTTCCTTCTTGTAGGGATAAACGTAATGATGCAGTTTCTCCCCCTGTGTGGATAAGAATGCATTAAGCAAAATGACTGTGAAAAAATTTTTAGTTGCACTTGGCTTCCATTAGAAAGTCAAAGATATATATCCGTGGGAGGGAGGAAAAATTCCTCCAGCAGATGATATTGAAGCATATTTACGAGAAAGAAGCAGAGGAAGCAAGCAGTTAATCCTGGCGATTGGAAACAGCCGCCATCTCCGCTCCCTGGGGTGGGTGGGTCCCTTAACTGTCACCTGCCCGTGGTATCATTTTATAGGGATTTTGCCAACTCTCGGGTTTTTCCTGAGCAAAGGTCACCACCTATTGCCCTGGATAATAGTTTCGTTGATATTCAGGAAACTTTTGACTTCATATTTGCAAGACCCAGAAATTAGTTTCATCTTTTGCCAGGATATTGCCCTGAAAGCCAGCTCACTACAACTCCGAATTCCTGAGAATTCTTTCTGTTCTCTCTTTTCTGGAGAAAGGAATGAAGGTCAAGAATACCAGCTTCTGTCCAGACTTTACTATAAAAGCCAAAAAATTATGGCCATTTCTAGGGGAGGGTTTCTTATTGGGTGGTCTGCAGGTGACCTGCGTCATAATCACCTGGGGTATTTATGGAAATAGATTCCTAGGCCCCTCTTAAGAACAATAGGATTCAAATCTCTGGGAATGGGGCCCAGAAATCTGTATTAACAAAAAATACAACAAAACTACTCAGAAATTCTAAAGCACAGGAATGCCATGCATGATTGGGCAGGTTTGCCTTGCATGGCGCTGGGGGTGCCATCCACACCAGAGTCAGTGGGACAGGCACTCCCTAGATCTGTGCAGTGCAGAAACTGCACAGCCGTTCAAGGCACATTACACTGCAGAATCACTCTGATGGGGGTTGTCACGTATCAAGTCCAAACCAACTCATTCTCCCTCTCCATCTATACGCCAGGTCAGCGGTCTCTGCGGCCAGAGTAGAGCGGCCACTGAGACCTTGCACAAGCCTCATTCTCCAAAGGAAGATCCAGTCAGAGTCTTCATCTGCAGCAAATGGTCAGGTAGATTTAGGCGTTTTGGTAATGAAGTGGTAAATGAAATGTGTTAATGCTTATCAAATACTGTTGCCCAGGGCCTGGCACATATTAGATATTTAATAAATGTTAGTTTCAATCTCTTTCCCCTTTGCCTAGAATTTCTATTAATGGGATTTATCCTATAAATCCTGACTCATAGACTGGCCTTCAATGTCATAATCTACAGTCACAGCCAGACTCTGACTGATAATCTCCCAAGACCTCAGTTTCTAGAAAACGAGTGAATTAACCCATTTTGATTATGCAGAATTTTGAATTTTATTTTAACATAGCATTAGACACACATAGAGCTATGGGAACAAAATTCCAAATTGAAGTTAAACTTCTCCCAGCAGTGACTTCCTCGGCCATAGGGAGTTTTGGGGTATTATGTTAGCTACTGGTGCTGTGGACTTCCTCTGTGTTTTGAGCACTCTGGCATCCTGGCCCTGAGTCACTGCTGGGCTCGCAGTTTGAATTCAGCAACTCATGGAAGATTTGTATTCTACTATCTGTCTCTGAAACTGCTAATAAGCCTAAGAATCCTCAATGCCAAGTTTGGAAGTTTTGCCCAATTCTCTCTTTTGTCTGGTTGACAAAACTCAGCCAGAAGCAATGTGGAAGAGGGACTGTAGGGCCAGAAGACCTGTATTTGAATCATGGCCCATCACTTACTGGCTGTGCGATCTTGGATAAGTTACTTAAACTCTCTGAGGCTTGGTTTTTTCATCTGAAATGGGGATAAGCACGTTCACGACATCTGATGGATGGGATGCAATGTGCTAACATATATGGAACGAACAGCACAGTGATCAACGTGGCCATTCATTTATTTAAAAAATGTGAGGGGGCTTCCCTGGTGGTGCAGTGGTTGAGAATCTGCCTGCCAATGCAGGGGACACGGGTTCGAGCCCTGGTCTGGGATGATCCCACATGCCGTGGAGCAACTAGGCCCGTGAGCCACAATTACTGAGCCTGCGCGTCTGGAGCCTGTGCTCCACAACAAGAGAGGCCGCGATAATGAGAGGCCCGTGCACCACGATGGAGAGTGGCCTCCGCTCGCCGCAACTAGAGAAAGCCCTCGCACAGAAACGAAGACCCAACACAGCCATAAATAAATAAATAAATAAATAAATAAAACCCAAAAGTTAAAAAAAAAAAAATGTGAGGGACTACAGTGGGTCAGGCTTGTATTAAACTTGGAAAATATAACAGGAGCAAGGCCCACAGGGCTGCTATAGTCACAGATCTTAGAGTTCACTGGGGGAGACCGAAAATAAAAAGTCAGCAAATAGTCTCAGACTAATATATGCCACAAGGGAAGTTGGGGATATTCTAGATTGGATTATCAGGAAAGCTTCTGGGAGGAGGTAGCATTTGATCTGAGACCCAGATGATGAGAATACGTGAAGAAGACAGACAGGCACAAAGCAGAGGATGAGCATTTCAGATGGTGAGAGCAGCATGTGCAAAGGCCCTGAGACAGGGACAAGTATGGTGTATTGGAAGATATGAAAGAATGCTATGACATAAGATGAAGTCAGTAGATAAGGAAAGGGGTTTATATTCTATTCTTAGTGCAGTTGAAAGTTGGATCAGAGTTAATTCTACTTTTCCTCTTCCATTCTGTGAATTCAGCTGCTTGATTCATACTTTTACCAGTTAAGAATGTGTTTAGCTGCAAGTAACGGAAATATAACTAACTTGTCTTCAGTAAGCAAGAGTGTGATTTTCTCACATAATATCTTCAGAGATATGAAGATGGTGGTCAACAATGTCATGTCCTCCCTGTGATTTTCTTGGCTTTTGCCTCATGGTCACACAATGGTTGCCACAGCTCCAAGCATTGCATCCTCACACTATGTTTAGAGGCAAGAAGCAGGGGGCAGTGTGAGAGCAGACAGTTCCTCTTCAAGCACCTCTTTTTCATAAGGTCAGAGAAAGCTTTCCCCAGCAGAGTTCCCTATGTCATATTTGTTAGTGTGGAGTGATATCCTGGGGTCAAAGGACCTTCACCTGGTATTTGAACAAAGTTGGGGGTTTTTTTGCAGGAAAGAAGTGTGGGGTTGGGAACTATAGTGATTGCCACATGCCACATATTCCCACCTACCTCCCTGAGTGAAGGCCACAGAATTTTAAATTTTGACTCCAACTAGGGTCAGCAGCTCTCAAAGATGTCTTCAGTCTCCTTGGAAGCTTCTTTTGGATTTTCACATTTTCCTCTGGCACCATCGCAGGCCACTTGTCCCCTGCTGCTCTTTAGCAAGTTGAAGGCACAGGATTTAATTAAAAGCAAAACTTGACATAAGTGTTTTTAATTGTAATAGAAAAATGCTGCCTGCTCTATAAAGGTGACAGTTTGCAAACACAAGTGTGAAAGTCTTCCGACTTCACTTGTCAGCGGCCCCATCATGGAGGGGCAGGGTGGTGCCAGGAGATGGATCTGGTGTGAATGACTTGTCCTGGCAGTGAAGGATACAGCCTGAGCTTCTCCTGAGGAGTGCCAGCCGACACCTGTCATCAGGTACACTTAGCTAATGAGATTCAGGGGGCAGCTTCGGTACCACCCTTCCACCTGCTTTCAGGCTTGCCTGGAAGAGAGATGTAGTTCCTGGCTCATCCTGGAGAACTGGGGCACCCAGGACACACTGCGGAGGCCAGACTATCTTTCCTCCAGGCCTGAGTCTTGTTGTGAGGCAAACTGTTCATTCAGTTGCCAGGATGTTTTACAACATCAGTGTATTTAAAGGTCGATCAGCTGGCTGGGGGCTGTATTTGCATTTTTTTTCTTGGACGTTGGACCAGTGTAGATTCAGCCGTGGTGTACTCATGGGCGGCCACTGGATCTTCTAGAGAGGAGGTTGTGTCTCTCTCAATCTTGTTTTGAAGAGAGAAGTTTAGAGTGTAGAAACTTAGGAAATACGCGGCTTCAAGGACAAGGAGCCGAGTCAAACTAGCCCAGATAGAGAAATTTCTGGAGCTATCCAAGGACTCTGGCATGACTCATCTGCAGGAACAATGGATGGGCTTCTTGTCTACCTGCTCCATTCCCCTCTGGAGACCTGCTTCCTTTGCAAGGCTCTCAATTTCTGCTGCCCCGTGGATCTCTTTCCCAGTTCTCAGTGCTGATCTAGCCTGAACTTGCACTTCAACTGCCCATTCATTTATTAATTCATTGACTCATTAATCTATCAAATAATCACACAGAAGTACATATATTACAAATGGAGATAGCTCCTATGAAGGGAAGGATTCTGTGTGGTGTTCTACAGGCAACTGTATCATTCTCCATGACATGGTTTTCACAGTCCTGGTTGGAGAACATGATTGGTCCAGCCAGGAAGACCTGGTCCAATCAGTGATGGCTGAGGGGGAGAGGCACCTGCGCGTGGCCAGGCTGTGGGTGGACTGTGCTAGCCCAGCATGGAGAACGAGCAGGGAGGACATGATTGACCCCTCTACTACAGAAAGGCTTTCAGTTTAGATGTCCACAAAGTGATCTTGGATGGAATCTCATCTATATTAGGCGTGGTTCTCAGAAAAGCTTCACTAATAAAATGTCTGAACTGGCCCAGAGGTCTGCATCCTGGATGCTGAGCTTGATGATTCTGACTGGCTGCCATGCCCGTGACTCACCTGCCTAAGACTCACCTGGGCAGAGAACTCTGGGTTCCAAGTGCCAGGTGTGGGCAGATGTCCAGCTGCACATGGGCCTCTGCTGATGGGTGGCTGTACTGAAAGGAACACAGAATCTTTGATTCTTTTTCCAGATTGCTTTTTTACTGAAATGAGATGAATGGCATTAGTACTCCAACACAAATGGTAGTGATGGACACCACATGTGGCAAAGACTGTCCAAGTTTCTCAAAGGTTTGAGGCCAACGCTTTGATCATACACTTAGCAGTGTGATAAGGGCAGGTTGTAAAGGAGTCTTTCATCTGTTGACTTACGCATCACTGATGGAGGAGGGGCTAGTCCTGACCTAGTGACAGGCATAGGGAGGCTTAGGGGGTCCATGATGACAGCCTTACTGGGACCCACAGAGCCCCCCCCTCCTTGAGGAAGTTCATTAACAGTGCCAGACAGTCCCCATGTTTAGGTCCACAGATGATGAGTTCTCCAGGTGTTCCAGGGCTGGCTGGCTCAAGCCAGGAGCTGCAGGAAGGCTGTACAGAGAGGGTGGAGAGCAAACATTCAAGGTTCTGAGGGCTGTGGGAGGCCTGGCTAGCGGGGTCCCTCTCTAGCAGCCTGAGCCTGACTCCTTGCTTTATCCTGTCCACTTCTGCTCTCTGTAGCTGAAAAAAGGAGGGCTCCCTTGGTCCACGTAGTTCTCCTGACATGCTACCAGCTTACGGGCTGGGTTGTATTTCAGAAGAGTTGCTACAAGGGACACTCAGCCTGTAAGTCAAGCACTTTAGTCCTCCAGGCGTGAAAAACAACACCTTTTATCTCTGGCCGTGCCCAGCTTTGTGAGCTGTGTCTAATGGCCGCAGGAGAAAATATACCGTGGCCCTGTCAGAGTGGTCCCCTGACTCTTGTAAGTGGGAGGCCCCCTGTCTGGAAATGCAGAAAAGGCTGGAGTCAGTCTTGACCTGTGATATGTTTGCCTTGAAACAAATGCCTTAAAAAAATCATTCAATATTAAACAGAACAAAACAAAACAGAACCCAGAAAGGAAAAAACCAAAAAAAAACAGAAGCCCTACCAGATTTTGGGAGTGTTAAGTCAGACACTGCATGAACAGAACTTACTTAGCATAGGGCTCATTCCACATTAAGGGCTCAACAAACATTAGATGTTATTTCTAGTAAATCATTTTGCCATATATATTTCAGGCACAGTGCCATCATTCTTCCCATCCCATGCCAGCCTAAATCCATATTGCGGGCATCTGCCCTGGTCCATTTTTCTTTGCTGTCTTGCATAGCAGCTCAGGAATCATCCATCCACACATACTCCCTCCCTTGCCCGTATTTAGGGTAGATATCCCACCTGTGCCCCTATGGGGAAGGTTTGAATATCACCAAAGAATACATTTGCCTGGCTGATTCTCATCTATTCTCTTAGCCTCAGCTTAAGCGTCACCTCTTCCAGGAAGCATTCCTGAGAAGCACCCTCCTTTCTGCTTCAAGCCATTTTTTAAAAGCCCTGGCATATGGAATATTGTATTTGCCAAAGAGGACAGCAACAATATTTCCCATCCCTAATGTTCCTTTACAATGTGACTTTGTTCACTCTTCCTAGTGGTGGGGTTTGTGTCCTCTCTTCTTGAACCTGGGTGGACCTTTGTGATGATCTTGGCCAAGAGAATAGCGAGGAAGTGGTGCTGTGTGGCTTCTGAGACTGAACTATAAAGATGCCATGAAGCGTCTGCCTTGCTCTCTTGGGACGCTCAGTCTAAGAACCCAGCTGCTGTGCTGAGAGGGAGGCCAAAGGAGTGTCGTGGTGAGAGGCCACATGGAGGGGTTCCAGCCAACAGCCCAGCTGGGGTCCAAAGGGACAGTAAATAGCAACAACCAGTCTTGTGAAGGAAATGCCTCCAAAGGAGAGGTCAGCAAAGGCTTTCTGTAAAAGGCTGGATAGTAAATATTTTTGGCTTTGAGGGCCATACAGTTTCTGTTGCACCTACTTAATTTTTCTGCTGCCATTCAAAAACAGCTGTAGACAATACATAAGTAGATGGACAGGGCCGGATCTGGCTCGTGGACTATAATTTGCCAACCCAGATCTAGATGAGTTTTACCCCAGACGTTGACTCACTCTCATCCTTTTAGCTATCCCAGTTGAGCTCCTGCTGGAATTCCTGACCCACAGAATCCACAAGAATAATGAAATTGTTGCTTTCTGTTGCAACGTTTTTGGGATGGTTTGTATGTAGCAATAGTACCTGGGTCAGTGCACATCTACATTATTTTATAATTATCTGTTACTGTGTCTCCTTCTAGCTTCCAAGCCCCTCAAAGGTAGATACCCAATCTTATTACTCTTCTTCCTTCTCCTCTTCTTCAACAGACCTAGTACTGAGTGCCAGGAGTTGTGTCAAATACTTTACCGGAATTGTCATCTTTGGTCTTCCCAATAGTATTGCATCTTTGTTTTACAGATAAACAAAACGAGTCTCCATTACGTTAGTAAATTGTCCAAGGTCACTTGGAACCATGGTCGTCTCAATTCCAGGGTCCAGGATTTTAACCATAAGGTCATTTCACCTTAATATTTGTTGTATGAAATAGAAGTAAAAATGCTTGAGAAGCATCCACTAGATAGTAAAGACACTTGATCTGGAGGTCACAATTTTCCAGTACTTACTCCACTCCCAGTGCCTTGCAGAGGTCCTGGGGCACAGTGGTCGCACAGTAATTTTTGGTTAGGTGAATGAGTGGGTAACTAACACACGTTAGCTTTCTCTTTTGGTTGATGTCAGATCCAGCTGGCCTGAGTGGAGGATGTCTTCTGGTAGACCATTTACTCCAGTGAATGAATGTTGTATAGAGATGGTTGGTGTCCTGTTCCTATCCCCTTGGTCTACTCCAGCTTCCTGTTTCTCTCTGCCTGAAATAGTGACTTGGCTTGAAATTGGGGCTGGTCAGAAGTACAGGGGAGTCAATGCCCCAGGAACAACCCTCAACCAATGAGAGACGGGAGTTGGTGGATAAATACCCCACCCTAGTAGGACCAACTCTGAGGTGTGCTCACAGCAGTCTCTCCTAGGGCCCCCAATGGGATAAGCCTCATTTGTATTGTTCATCAGCACAACCTTTGTTGCCTTCCCTCCCTTTTTATCTTACTTTCTCAACTCTCACAGTATTTTTGGAAATCACCTCCCAAATTGATAACTTGCACCCAAGTCCTAGTCTTAAGATTTGCTTAAAACACTATTTACAATAGCCAGGACATGGAAGCAACCTGAGTGTCCACCAACAGATGAATGGATAAAGAAGATGTGGCACATATATACAATGGAATATTACTCAGCCATGAAAAGAAATGAAATTGAGTTATTTGTAGTGAGGTGGATGGACCTAGAGACTGTCATACAGAGTGAAGTAAGTCAGAAAGAGAAAAACAAATACTGTATGCTAACACATATATATGGAATCTAAAAAAGAAATCGTTCTGAAGAACTTAGGGGCAGGACAGGGATAAAGACACAGATGTAGAGATGTATTGTGGTTGGTGTAAAATGTGATACATATTCTAGGACACGTGCGCATAAGACAGATTTGCACCAAAAAGTCTGACGGTGCAGAAACATAATTATTGGTGATATTTTCATGGATATAGTTTCCTTACCTTTGAGTATATATAGTAACTGGAACTAGGCTAACCAAGATTTGCTTATTATTTTAATCAATAAATAAGAACGATTTGTAATCAGCATATTAATTGTGTTTAAGTAATTGGTGCTTCTGAAATCCTTGAGGGAGATTCGGAATGGTGCTATCTTGGGTGGTTTTAAACATCTGCCCCCAATCTTGCTGCCACCGTAACTTGCTATCAAACCTCTTCTTCATGGATCAAACCAAGATGCACTGGAGTCCAGCCCCAGCCTGGTTCTGTTGACTCCACGTTAGCCGACGGGAAGGAGGGACACATCCCAGATCTTGGGGATTAGTTGGAGCTTCTGGCCTAGCATGTGAGGAGTCCCAGTGTTGTCCTAGGTATTCTGTTGGAAATTATTTTTGGAGAATATGTGTGGCCTAGACTGTAGGTGCATTCCTCCAGAGAATATTTGTGTATGATTCTGCCATGTCCCTGGAGACACTACCAATTTGGGGTCGCTGTGCTCTAAATGTACGGCTTATAGCTTTTTTTTGACTACTGGAAGATTTACTTTGAGTTGCAAAATCACTGGGAGGCTGGCTCGTGGTACCACTTTTCTAGGACTCTTTAACCACTCCTGCTCTGCTCAGTGCTGATCGACTTTTTATTCAGGTCTTCTGGGGGTAGTGGGGGATTGGCAGAGGGGAGAATTTACTTTTGCTTCACTCTTTCGTGGACAATGTAGACCTTTGGGGTCTCAAAGTGATGGAGGAGGGTCTCCTAATAGACTCACAACTTTGAGTGAACTTTGGGCTTTGTATTCTGCCTCATATATTCCGTGAGGCTGTGAAAATGGAAGCTCGAATTGTCCAGGTTTGGCACTTACCCTCAGGGCAAAAGCCTCTTAGGTATTCCATACCAGTATGCAGCCCAACCTTCCCTTAGATTTCGGCCTGATAGTTCCTTTCACAATTTTAGGAAGATTTACAAAATATATTATATTATATACTAGACCAAAATATATTGACCCAGTTATTGTTAACAGGGAGGCCAATTCCAATACTCAGCTATATTACAAGAAATTGATTTTTGCCCCAAGGATTTTCCATAGAGCTGCTCTCAGGAACCATTACTTGGAGAAGATTCTCGAATGTAAGGATATGGGGTCTCTAATCCTACCTCACCCATCGCAGCTTTGGACATTAGTCTGCTGGTGACCCCATTTACATGAAACCAAAGAAAGATCAGCCGGTCAGGGGGTCACATACCCTTGTCCCGTGGATAAACAGGGATTGGAACAAGTTTGATTTGTCTTAGAAAAGAGGGCTGAAGTCCGATTTAGTGAAAGTATTCTGTGATGGCTCACTATTTGTTAGCTCTGCCTTCCTTACTCTGGGAACAAAGGAGTTTCCAATTCTTTCTTAATGTGAGATAGGGTTGGTATGGAAAGTGCTACCCTATCTCCCAGGGGTTGACTGGACCTTTTCTATTCTACTTGCATTTAGGAGGATTTCCATGGACAACTCAGCCACCCCCAATTCATTCATTCACCCATCCATCCATCCATATGACAAATGGGCCATAGTAGAAGCCCTTTTTGAGACAAACTCAAAGAGGAAACTAAAAGGGGAGAGCTCACATATATATATATATATTTTTTTTTAAAGTTAAAGATGACCCAGTTTTTTTTTTTTGTTGTTGTTGTTTTTTAATTTATTTATTTTTATTTTTGGCTGTGTTGGGTCTTCATTTCTGTGCGAGGGCTTTCTCTAGTTGCGGCAAGCGGGGGCCACTCTTCATCGCGGTGCGCGGGCCTCTCACTATCGTGGCCTCTCTTGTTGCGGAGCACAGGCTCCAGACGCGCAGGCTCAGTAGTTGTGGCTCATGGGCCCAGTTGCTCCGCGGCATGTGGGATCTTCCCAGACCAGGGCTCGAACCCATGTCCCCTGCATTGGCAGGCGGATTCTCAACCACTGCACCACCAGGGAAGCCCCCAGCTCGCATATTAATAAGTCTCCCCTGAAGGATTCAAGGTATCAGTATGTCCCTTCACAAACTTCTCCCTGGGCCAAGTGTTGAATCCAACATACTGTCATTATCATAAGCAAATTATTGATAAAATATATTTTGTATAAACATGACAGTGAAAGACAAGATTGTGTGAGATGACTGGATAGATGCTTAAATAAGGTAATTTGACCACTGCTAATTTTATAGGATTCCAGTGGGGAAAGACATTTTTCTCCCCTTCCATGTTTCATTGCATCTTCCACTGGAGGAAGGGAGGTACTAGAATAATGCCTTTCATGAGTGAGGCCCTATATGAGAGTAGTCTAGGCCGTACCTCAATGATAAGTAAAACCCCAGATCTCAATGTAATGTAATAAAGGTTTATTTCTGATTTATGCAAAGTCCAGTGATGGAGTTCCTGGTCTGTGTATTTCCTAAGCAGCTTTCTTTGAAGTATGACTCAGGGACTCAAGATCCTGCTATTTTCAGATGCTACCTTTCTTAACATTATCAACCAATTTGAACTAATTGACATTTATTTATAGAACACTCTATCCAATAATAGCAGAAATCACATTCTTTTCAAGTACACATGGAATATTTACCAAGATAGACTATATTTTGAGCCATTAAACTAATCTAAAATCTCAATAAATTTAAAAGAATTCAAGTCATACATAATATTGTCTCTGACCACAATGGAATTAATTAGAAATCTCTAACAGAAAGATCTTTGCAAAATCCCCAAATATTTATAGTAAATACTGTACTTCTTAAACCATGGATTGAAGAATGAAGTAAGAAAATATTTTTAACAAAATGAAAATGAAAACACGACACATAGAAACTTGAGCAACGAGGTTAAAGCTGTATTTGGGGGGACATTTACAGTACTAAAAATGTATATTAGGAAAGAAGAAACAACTCAAATCAATGACCTCAGTTTCCACCTTAAGAAACTAGAAAAGAAAGAGCAAATTTAACCCAAAGGAAGCAGATGAAAAGAAATAATAAAGTTCAGAGTGGGCATCAATTAAATAGAAAACAGAAAAACAAATAGGAGAACGCTGAAACCTGAATAGCCCTATATTTATTAAAGAAATTGAATTTGTATTTAAAAACTTTTCCATAAAGAAAACTCCAGGCCCAGATGGCTTCACAGGTAAATTTTATTGAGCATTTAAAGAAGAAATAATACCAATTCTACACAAACTTTTCCAGAAAATTGAAGGACTTGTATATTTTCCTCAAGATATCTGCTCTCATCACTTAACATTGTACTGAGGGTTCTGACCAGTGCAATTAGGCAAGAAGGAATATAAGGCATCTGAATTGGAAAGGAAGGCATAAAATAGTCTTTATGCACAGATGACATGTTGTTTATATAGAAAATATCATGAAATCTAAAAACTATTAGAACTAACACAGGCATTTAGTAAGTTTTCAGGATACAAGATCAATATCTAAAAATCAATTGTATTTGTATATATTAGCAATGAATAATTGTACATTGAAATTAAAAAACAGTATCATCTACAAAAACCTGAAAATAGGGGCTTCCCTGGTGGCGCAGTGGTTGAGAATCTGCCTGCCAATGCAGGGGTGCAGGGGACACGGGTTCGAGCCCTGGTCTGGGAAGATCCCACATGCCGCGGAGCAGCTGGGCCCGTGAGCCACAACTGCTGAGCCTGCGCATCTGGAGCCTGTGCCCCGCAACGGGAGGGGCCGCGTTAGTGAGAGGCCCGCGCACCGCGATGAAGAGTGGCTCCCGCACCACGATGAAGAGTGGCCCCCGCTTGCTGCAACTAGAGAAAGCCCTCGCATGAAACGAAGACCTAACACAGCTAAAAATAAATAAATAAAAAGAGTAGCTATTAAATTAAAAAAAAAAGCCTGAAAATATGAAATATTTATGGATAAATCTGATAAAATATGTGGAGGATCTATATATTGAACTACAAAATATTGCTCAGAGAAATAAAATAAAATCTAAATAAAAGGAGTGATATAACTTGTTCATGGGTCAGAAGGCTCAATATTATTTAAAAGTCAATTTCCCCCAAATTAATCTATAGACTAACACAATGCTGATCAAAATGGACATAATGACTCTAAAATTTACATGGAAATGCTAAGGATATAGTATAGCCAAAATAACTTTGAAAAAGAAGAACAAAATTTGAGGGCTTACAACTACCTGATTTCAAGATTTATTATAGCGCTATAGTAATCAAACTAGTAAGTCCTGACATCAAGATAGATAAATACATAAAGGTAACACAATGTGAGAGTCCAGAAATACACACATGTACATATATGGACAACTGATTTTTGACAAAGGTGTAGGTAATTCAATGGAGAAAGGATAGTCTTTTAAACAAATGGTGATAAGGCATATCCATATGCAAAAATTACAAATCTTGATCCATATTTCTATCATACACAAAATTTTTATCAAAGTGGATTATGGCTCTAAATATAAAACGTGAAACACTAAAACTTCTAGAGGGAAACAGGAGAAAATCTTTGTGACTATGAGTTAGGCAAAGATTTCTTAGATAAGACACCAAAAACATGATCCGTAGAAGAGCAAATGGATAAATGGCACTTCCTCAAAATTAAAAACATCCAATCTTCAAAAGACACTGTCAAGGGAATGAAAAGACAAGCCACAAATGAAGATAAAAGCTTTGCAAACCATGTATCTGCTAAAGGACTTGCATGCAGAATATATAAAAACTCTCTAACCTTTACATTAAGAACGCGAACACCCAACAAAAAATGAGCAAAGGGCTTGAATAGAGACTTCACCAAGGAAGATACATGGATGGCAGATAAGCACATGAAAAGATGCTCAACATCATCAGTCATTAGGAAAATGCAATTTAAAACCATAAGAGGATACAGCTACATACCAATGAGAGTGTTTAAAATTAAAAAGACTGATAACATAAGTGTTGGTAAGGACGCAGAGCAACTGGAACGCTCATACATTGCTTGTGTTAGTGAAAATGGTACATCTACTTTAAATAACTATTTGGCAGTTTCTTAAAAAATTAAACAAACACCTACCATATGATCTAGATATTCTATTCCTAGGTATTTAACCAAGAATTGTACAGAAATATTCATAGCTGCTTTATTCATAGAAGTCTCAAACCGGAAGCAATTCAAGTGTTCATCAACAGGTGAATGAATAACAAATCATGATATAGCCATATGTGGAATACTGCTCAGCAATAAAAAGGAATGAATTATTGTTATGTATAACAACAAGAATGAATCTCAAAATATTTATGAGTTAAAGAAGCCAGACCCCAAAAGAGTCATACAGTATAATTCCATTTATATAAAATTCTAAAAAATGCAGGCTAGTCTATAGAAAGGAAAGTAGATCTGTGGTTGCCTAGTGATAGAAGCAGAAGAGAAGCAGAAAGATGCAAGAGGAAGGATTACAAAGGGGCATAAAGAAACGTTTTGGGGAGATGGATATGTTCATTTGATTGAGGTGATGCTTTCACAGGTATATACAGATGTCAAAACTTACCAAATTGTACATTTTAAATATGAATATATGCAGTTTATTGTATGCCAATTATATGTTAGTAAAGCTGTTAAGCATAGGAACTCTGGCTGCTTGTTTGGGAAGAGACTATAGGTGACAACCATCAAAGAAACCTATTAGGAGGCTACTGCAATAGTCCAGGTGAGAGATGATGGTGGTTTGGACCAGGCTTTTAGTGGGGAATGTGGTTATTTGAGCAGAGATAAAATTCCAGATCTGTTGGATGTGAGCTGCCAGGGTAAAAGATATCAAAGCTTGGGTTGCCATTTCCTGTGATGAAGATGGCTTTGGGAGCTGAAATAAATTTCCCTGTCATGCTGCCAACAGGGGACTGTGCCAGGAATGAAGCCCACATTGACCAAGCTCCATGGGAGGTCCTGGAGAGTGAGGATTCCCTCCCTTTTCTCTATCTGTGATTCCTGGGGTGAGGAGGGACAGAGAGTGGGGTTCAGACCTTGACTGAAAGCTATGGGAGAAGTGTGTGGGGTACGTGTGTGTCTGTGTGGGTGTGATGGGCAGAAGCACATCTTTCCAGGACCAGGCAGGGGTCTGGGAGTTTCATCCTATGTCTTGCTCTCAGCTATGAGTGAATCTGGCACTGAAGGCTCCTGCTTTCTTGAAAGGTGTGGGCCCTGTGGCCCTGATGCATACTGAGCTTCCTTGGATCCTCAGGAGAAGGCAAGACGGGCCAGGGAAGGCGAGGAGGGGGACTGAGCAGGTGAACCAAGTAGATAAACTCATTGCAGGCCTGAAATGTTGAAGGTAGAGTCTTAAGGACCCTCTTCGCCCTCCCCAACCTCAAACCCTGCTCCACCCACCAGACCCTGAGCTTTGTGAGTGTGTGCACTTGGGGGTGTGGGTGTGGTACCCAGGAGTGTCCCTGTGTGTGCCTGTGTAGGCTAACCAACTCATTCAGGTTTGCCTGGGGCCATCCGGGTTTTATTCCAGGAAACCTCTCAGCCCTGGAAAATGTGGAAGGTTTTCACCCTTCCTGTGCGCATGGATGTGTGTGTGTGTGTGTGTGTGTGCACGCACGTGCACATGTCTGTGTGTGTGTATGTGAGTTCTTGCATCTGTGCAAGTGGGTAGAGCTACCTGAAGCAGGATCTGTCAAGTATGTGAATCCACAGGTGAGGTGTCTCTGGGACTTTGTGGATATCTAAATGCGGATTGATTTGTCCCTTCCCCCATTCCCTTCTGCACTTCCGGAAAGGATCTGAGGAGGCTCTGCGTGATGGTCTCTCTGCTAAGAGGCAGTGTTTCAGTGGTTGAGAGCATGGTGCATCTAGGCTCAAATGCCGCTTCTGCCACTATTGGCTGTGTGACCTTGGACAAGCAACCTGGCCAAGGTCTTTCTGGATCATTTTTCTTAACGTCAAATGGATATAAGGACCCTTTAACAGGAGCATAAATGAGACATCTAGAGGGACTGCCACATGGTAAGCTCTCAGTCAATGGTGTCATTACTATCATTGTTCTTGTTGGTTTGGTGTGAGTGGCTGAGTGCACTCTTATGAAGTGTGTGTACAAGTGTGTGAATGTGGGTGTACACGCATGTGCTTGAGCATGTATGTGAGTGTGTGTATATAAATGTGCATGCGTGTGACTGTATGCATGTGATTGCATGAGCGTTTGTGCATGCATGTGTGAATATGTGTAAGTGTATGTAATTCTGTGCATGTGAGTCAGTGTGCATGCACACGTGTGTGAGAGGGCATGTACGTGAGTGTATCTTCTTGTGCACAGCATGAGGGAACTTTCAGGGTGGCCCCTGAGTCAAGAGGGTGAGCTGGGGAGAGGTGGGGGGGTGAGGAGAGGAGGCTCCTGAAACCACCACATCCCTTTGCACCGGCCGTGATGCCCTCAGCAACCAGAGGCGCTTTGGCTCCAGTTCTCAGCGATGTGCTTTGCGTTGCGTTGGATTCTGTGTTGTACAACCTGCCGTATTAGATATATATTGTGCCTCTATGAATCTTTAATGTGAAGCACTTAGTGAGGAGTCCATAATCCTCTTAACTGAGCTGTGTAAAGGAGGCCGTTGGAGAGATGAACGCTTTACTCAGAGGCTGCAGCAAGGAGGGGCTACTGGGGGGCCGGAGTGGAAGGTTCCCACAGACGGAGGGAGGAGGTTCCCATGGAGGGAGGGAGGTTCTACAGACGGAGGGAGGGAGGTTCTACAGACGGAGGGAGGAGGTTCCCATGGAGGGAGGGAGGTTCTACAGACGGAGGGAGGGAGGTTCTACAGACGGAGGGAGGAGGTTCCCACGGACGGAGGGAAGGAGGTTCTACGGACGGAGGGAAGGAGGTTCTACAGACGGAGGGAGGGAGGTTCCCACAGACGGAGGGAGGGAGGTTCTACAGACGGAGGGAGGAGGTTCCCACAGACGGAGGGAGGGAAGGAGGTTCCCACAGACGGAGGGAGGGAGGTTCTACAGACGGAGGGAGGAGGTTCCCACAGACGGAGGGAAGGAGGTTCTACAGACGGAGGGAGGGAGGTTCTACAGACGGAGGGAGGAGGTTCCCACGGACGGAGGGAAGGAGGTTCTACAGACGGAGGGAGGGAGGTTCCCACAGACGGAGGGAGGGAGGTTCTACAGACGGAGGGAGGGAGGTTCTACAGACGGAGGGAGGAGGTTCCCACAGACGGAGGGAGGGAGATTCTACAGACAGAGGGAGGGAGGTTCCCACAGACGGAGGGAGGGAGGTTCCCACAGACGGAGGGAGGAGGTTCCCACAGACGGAAGGAGGGAGGTTCTACAGACGGAGGGAGGAGGTTCCCACAGACGGAGAGAAGGAGGTTCCCACAGACGGCGGGAGGAGGTTCTCACAGACGGAGGGAGGAGGTTCTCACAGACGGAGGGCTGCAGTTCCCACAGAACCATGGGGATTGGTGGTTACAAGCTATCAAGGCTGCAGGGTCTGGTTTAGTTGTTACTCTTGTGAAGAGGTTGACACTGAAAAGAGAGAGGATCCCTGTGCTTTCCTGGCATCTGGTCAGGTTGGCATGACGAGGTGGGATGCCCTGGGAGGTATGACACATAGTTGGACTGGAATGGTTTTCTTGGAGCCGAAGCCCTGTGGCTCCCTTCGCTCAAGTTGTAGACTGGCTGCCTGCAAGCTGTCCCTGCAGAATCTCCCCCCACTGGCTGCCCAAGGTGCCCAGGTCTGTTTTTCCTGCTGCCGTATTGATTAGATCAGGGAGCACCTGCTAAGGCTTGCCCCTTGGTTGCAGATAAGACGACCAGTTGTGGCCTCTCTGACAAATTTAACTTGGAGATGTAGAGGCAGGTTTTGGTGGTGCCAGGCATTTGAGTTGAAAGTTCACGTCCAGTTGGGGCGGGAGTCAGTGTCTTGACAACCTAACTTATTCGAATTATTAGGTGGCAGGTGGGGGCTGGGTGGCAGAAGACATACAGTGGAGGAAGCCAGCCTGAAAGAGGAGGATAAAGCAGACTGCAGAGAAAAGTGGAGCTTGAGGTCAGAGACAGAAAGAGACAGAGAAATAGAGAACAGGGATGAAGATTTCCCTCCTCCGTTACCTGGAGCTGGTTTGACGTTCAGGGTCCTTCCAGTGCTGAGCTTCTGGCTCTTGGGCACCCAGTCTTTGCTGAGGCAGGCACAGGACAGACATTCTCTCTTTGGATCCTCCCCACAGTCCTGTGTTACGGTTTCTGTTTTATAGTTGAGGAAACTGAGGCTCCCATGGGTGACAAGTGCCCGGGCACACACTTGGGAGGATGCAGAGGCAAGGCTGAGCTCCACCTTCCTGGCTCCCCACTCTGTAACCACATTGGCCTGTGACATCCCAGTCCTGCCTTGGAATCCTTGGACTTGCTGTTCCTTTGCTTTGTCCCTTTGTCAGGACACTTTCTCCTAATGTCCACATGGCTGGCTGCTTCTGATCTTTTAGCTCTCAGCTTAGTGCCACTTCCTTGAGCAAGCTCTCCTGGCCACCCAGTCTAAAGTAGCCACTCCACCCCATTATCCTGTAGTTAAGCCCTTTGCGGTTGCCATGGCTGGTGTTTATTTGTTTCTTAATTTTGTCCACATCGCATTTATCACAACTTGTAATTTTCTAATTTGTGCAATGATTCTATCATTCGTGCCTTCCTTCTCTTCTCAACTGTAAGCTCCATGAAGACAGGAGTGGCCTGCATTTTCACTGTGAAATGCCCATGGCTGGCTCAGAACTTGGCATAGAGGTGGTGTTTGATAAATACTTGTTGAATGCCTGCTGGAGTCTTCATTTTTCCTATGAAGAAATGGAAGTATGAAAAGATTAAGACATTTGCCAAGGTTTCTGAGAAGACAAATAGTTGGGGCAGGGGTCGAACCAGGTTCTGATCCAAGTTAAGTCCATGCTTTTCCTTAACTATCATGCTACAAAACTGACTGCTCCTTTGTGAAACATGTCTTTTCTCTGGGCTGGAAGCTGTGGCAGAAAAGCTTGCCTCTTGTCGGCTTGAGCTGTGAGCCTGTCCCTGCCCTTTACCCTCTGCCATGAGCCACAGTGGTGAGAAGCAAGGCCAGGGGTCAGGACAAGTGGAATCAAGACCCAGCCCTGCACTCATTTGCTGTGGGAACTTAGGTAGGTCAATTTCCTGTGTGATCTCGCTTCCTTGTGTAATGATAAATTTTATGTGTTGACTTGAAGTGTGTGTTTACATGAGATTTACATTTAAATAGGGGAATTTTGGGTAAAGCAGATTGCCCTCCATACTGTGGGTGGGTCTCATCTAATCAGCTGAAGGCCCGACTAGAACAAAAGGAGCTGCTTTCCTGAGCAAGGGGGAATTCTCCAGCAGACAGCCTGTGGACTTCATCTGCGTCATCGGCTCTCCCAGGGCTTCAGCCTGCTGGCCCACCCACACTGCAGATTCAGACTTGCCAGCCTCCATGATTGCATGAGCCAATTCTTTACAATAAATCTCTTTCTGTATGTGTACTCACATCCTATGGGCTGCATCTCTCTGGAGAACCCTGACTAATATACCCTGCCGGCCATGTGGCTGAGGCCCCAGAGCGCTCTGTGCTGAGTTAAGACAGAGACTCAGTGTCGGGGGCGTCCAGGTGTCCAATGAGCTCCTCACTGCCTCCCCTCTCAGCCACCATCTTCCACTGTCATAACTATCAAGGTTCCTTGTTTGCAAAAAACAGGTGGGTTTGAGCACCTGAGATGATGGGGAAGGATGTCAAAGGCCAGAGGTGAAGCAGAACAGATGATTAGGACACCACTGGCCTTATGCACCCAGGACATCTCCCTCTGGAATTGGGCTGGGGGAAATTTATATTCTTGGAGGCAAGAGATCAGGCACTAGATGGGTGTGGGAAATGAGGGGTGGGAGGGTCTGGTGCCTTGGTACACTGGGCTGGAGGTTAGTGGCAGGGGAGGGCACTTGCTGTGTGGGCATGGGGGGGTCCTTCCTCCCTGTCCCCACCACCCAGGCCAGTGGGGAGCATGGCGGCCACTCCTGGTCTGACTCCCTGTACCCTGGCACAGCTATGGCGCAGGGGGCCCCAGGGAGGGGGGCGGGAGAGGCCACCAAAGAGGAGGTGGCTGGAAGCCATCATGCTGTGCTTCCCCCAAGCAGCCCAAGCACACGCAATTACAAGACAGTGGGCAGATGACAGAGTTAGTTAATGTAACAAGCCCTTTAAGCATTTAGCCACATTCGAGTGTTTAATCAGCTGTGTAAAGTGCAATATCTATCTTTCAATTTTATGCCATTAGGGGAGACAAGATTTTGATTAGGTACTTAATCTGTGCATGGAAAAAACAGGCCCACAGCAAGCCCGTGATGGGGAGGGAAAGGGACATTGGGCGGGGGATTCGATAAAGGGGAAAGACAGAAATTTAACATAAAAGAGAATTAGTGCAGCTCCTTTCAATTTAGTGCCCAGGCTTTATGGCCTAATCAATTAGAGGCCTGGCTGGGGCTGCTGGGAAGCGGCTCGGCTGGGCTGCAGGCTCGGCCGTATTAATTCCCTTCATTACATGGAGGTCAGGCTGAGGGCTTTGCAGGGGGCTCTGCAAGGCGTGGGTCACTTCTCGGGCATCAGCTCAGGAAACAGGGGGAGGAGGTGGAAGGGTGCCAGGCTGGACAGGACAGTCTGGGCCCCTGGGAGGGTGGGGCTGGGTGGGCCCTGGGAAGCGTAGGGTGGTGGTCAGCCCTCCAGTCCTGGAGTGGGAGGGGTCTGGGTTTGCAAGCTGGCTTTGTGACCTGTGGGCTGTGTGATCTGGGGCACATCGCTTGCCCTCTCTGCTGCAAGTTCCTGCAGAACCACAACTGTGGGCACCCCCAACGGCTCCATGAAGAGAAAAAGAGAAAATGGCAGGCCGAGGGTTTAGCATGGTGTGTGGCATAGTGTGGACATTCACTCAGGGTTAGCTACTGTTATTGTTATTATTATCTTTATTTCTAATATTGTTATAAATGTCACCAGAGGTAAAATTTTAACAGAGGCACATACTTTAGCCACCACTTCCGCCAAAACCTCTGTTTAGTCAGCGCTTACTTTATACTCCAAACATCATGCTAGGGCCTCTCTCTACTACTAAAAGTAGTTTTCCAGGATGGGTGCCACTGCCTGCAGGTAAAGAGGAGGGCACTGAGGCACAGAGAGGTAAACAGCCTGCCCAGTGTCACACAGCATCAGAGGCTCCAGAATCAACACTTGGGCCTTTCCTGTCATGGGCACTCACCTCCCCACTGACACGGCAGAGTTAAGTGGGACTGAATTTCACGAATGCTGAGGTCACGAGGAGAAGGGTGGCACCTCTAAATGTACCCGAAGGGCCCTTGATCTCAACAGAATACATTCCAGTTACTGAGCAAATTGTAGAAATGTGCCCAAGACTAGGCCAGCGGTCTTTACAGAACAATGGAGACCGGGAGACTCCAGGGATGAGTTGGTACACCACAGGTTTTCTGAAAGGTGAAGAAGCCCATGGTCCCTGAGGGAGACAGGGGTAAAATGGAAACGAGCACTCGGGTGGCTTCTTTTTGGTCCCACAGTGGGCATCTGGGCAGGACCTGGGGGTCCCGAGAACCAAGCAGAAACCATTGGAGCTGGGAGTGAGCTAGGCGTGGGGTCTGCTGAAGTTCTAGAGAGAACTGGAGGAACGACACTGGAGGAAGCAGGGACCATTGGAACCAGCAGACAGGCTGGTTTACAGAACGTTCTTCTTCAACAGCTACGGGCAGGAGGAGGGGGAGTGAGGTAAGGTTTATCGGAACCCTACTGGCTGACTACTTACTCAGTAGCTGTGGGACTTGGGGTAGATTACTCAACCTTCCTCTGCCAGTCTCCTCGGTTGTAACCCAGGGGTGTTCATGGCTCCGACCTCACAGGCTGGGGGCAAGCATCGCGTGAGTTGACATATGTAAACTGCCAAGAACTGTGAGTGGCATGGCCCAGGCCTTTGGGAAATATTAGCTATGATTATTACTGTCTATTAACACTTTTTGAAAGTGATGTGGTGCTGATTGAACAGGTGAAAAGTTGAAGTTCAGAGAGTTTCAATGACTTGTCCAAGATCACATAGCTGGGTATGATAGGGACGAGACTATTGCCTTGATTTCTAAATAGTTGCTTCTAAAGGCCTTTCTTCCCGCAGTGCTGATTTTGACAGCAGATGGCCTGGCCAGGTGAATCTAAACTCCAGCAGGACATTTGGGAAGTAAGTTCGTTCAACATATGTTTGTTCAGCACCTATTATGTGCCGTGTACTACAAGCCCTGTGAAGGCAGGAATCACATGCCACGGTTACTGCCACTGAGTAATCACTTAATGTCTATTTGTAGAATGAATGAATGAATGAATGAATGGTGTACTGTGCCAGATCCTCAGTACCCTTGAGGAGAGAGTGGAGAAATATGAATTATATGATTTTCCTGTTAGCTGGAGTCCTAATCGGCAACACAATAGAGTTGGAAAGAGAAATGACAAACTCTGGGTTGGAATCCTTGCTGGTTGGAGTCAATTTTTTTTTCTTTTTTGAATTTTTGAATTTTATTTTATTTATTTTTTTATACAGCAGGTTCTTATTAGTTGTCCATTTTATACATATTAGTGTATATATGTCAATCCCAATCTCCCAGTTCATCCCACCTCACCCCCCTCCCCCTGCCACTTTCCCCCCTTGGTGTCCATATGTTTGTTCTCTACGTCTGTGTCTCTATTTCTTGAGTCAGTTTTGTTCACAGTAGTATAATAGGTTCTCAGCAAATGTTTGTCAGATGACTAAAGAAATGGATGGATGAGTGAGAGAGATGGCCTTGCGGTCCCATTATGGATGGGCAGTGGAGAGTTTTTGCATGCTAGGACTTCAAAAGCTCTCTTCAAGGGGCAGTACAGGGTTGAGTCTTCCAAAATAAAGTGTGACACAAAAATGTCAGCCATGGCACTTGAGTTCTGAAAATTAGCTCTACGAACACAAGCTTGGGTGAGAAAGACAACTTGCCCTTCTTGATTCCATAGTCACGTGGACTAAAGGTAGGTAACATTTTCGGTAAAGGGCCAGATGGTCAATATTTTAGGCTTTGAGGACCCTACTGTCTCCATTGCAACTACTCAACTCTGCCACTGCAGTGTGAGGAAATCCGTAGACAATATATAAGCAAATGAATGTGGCTGTTTCCAATAAATCTCTATAAAAACAGACAGCCAGCGGCTTTGGCCCATGGCAATTGTTCACCCACGCCTGATTTAGAGGGTGTATCCCCAGGAAGTAATCTTTCTGCATGCAGCTTCATGCCCAAATTAATGAACCTTGATTCTCAGCCGCTGCAACCCCATTGTACAGAGAAGACCGGTAGGTAGGCAGAATCTGCTCTAGAGCTGGACTTTGGAGGCTGTTGTTCCAGATGTAACGAAAAATATCAGTCACCACTTATGGGACACTTAGATGTCTCACACTTAACATGCATTATTCCCTGGGGCATCCTCAGTGACCCAGGGATGCAGGGCCTATTACACTTCCCCACTTTGCAAGTTGAATAAACCGAGGCTCAAGGAGGTTCAGTGACTTACCTAAGGTCACCCAGCTAAGGATTTAACATTTCTTTATTTAAGAAGATTTCTTGAGTATCCATTCTATTTCAGACTCTTCTGGAGCTGGGGATACAGCAGACTCCTGACCTCAGTGTGCTTCCATTATACTTGAGAATGGTGGATAAAACGTGTACTAAGTGAATAAACAATACAGGAGATTAGAGGGGATAAGGACCTATCAGTCAGGACAGGCTCAAAGCTACAAAGCTTAATGGCTTCAAGCAAGGTTTAGCAGACTGTGGCCCATGGTCCAAAGGCTGCCCATTGTCTGTTTTCGTAAATCGGCTTTCACTGCATCAGCGTCATGTCTGTCTGTTTATGTCCTGTCTGTGCTACTTTCATGCTACAGTGGCTGAGTCGAGTAGCTGCAATAGGAACCATCCGGCTCTCAAAGCCCCAAAAGTTTGTGACCCCTGGCTTAAAACAACACAGTTTTATTTCTTGCCCGTGCTTTGTGTCCTTCTGGGTCAGCCTGGGAGCACTGCTTATCAGTCATTCAGGGACCCAGGCCAGGGGGCACCCACAATTTTGAGTGTACGTAAGGGAAGAGAGGGTTCTGGAAGGTCTTGTGTGAACAATTAAATGCCTGGCTCAGAAGTGACACTCGTTATTTCTGCTCAAAATGTATCGGCCCCGCCCAACAGAAGGAGTCCAGCTTGGGCATAGGCCCGGGAGGTGGAGAACTGGAGATGTTTGGTCAGCTGCCCTGACCACAAGTGTGATGGGAAATCAATGATCAGGGTAAGATGGAGGGGAGTACCTGGGACCTTTCACTTCTTTTTTGAAAAAAATTATTGAAGTATAGTTGATTTACAATTTCTTCTGTACAGCAAAGTGACTCAGTTTTATATATATACATTCTCTTTCATATTCTTTTCCATTATGGTCTGTCAGTCACAGGACATTGAATATGTTCCCTGTGCTATACAGTAGGACCTTGTTATTTATCCATCCTATATACAATAGTTTGCCTCTGCTAATCCCAAATCCCAATCCATCCCCCCCGCCCCAACCCTTGGCAACCACAAGTCTGTTCTCTATGTTTGTGAGTCACTTCTAAATAACACAACCTGGAGGGCACGGCAGAGAACTCAGCTGGCCTTTGAGCCCAGGTCTGTACAGCTTGAGAGAAAGTTTTCTCAACCTCTATGCTCTGTGGCTGCACCCTCCATAGCCCGTGGAAAGTGGGTGCTGGGAAGGGCACTGGATGGTCAGATCAGGGAGTGTGTCCCCTTGTGAACTCCAGCCGCTTGACTCCATCCTGGGGTTTCGTCTTGACCCCACAGTGCTCGTAGCCGGGCGGTCTTTGCTGGCCAGTCCTGGAAAAGATGGGCTGGGGGAGGACGGTGAGAGGCCCCCTCCATGTGCCTGAGCTCCGTGACGCACTACATTAACGTTATTAATAACCCTCTCAGCCTTTATTGAAAAGATGCTCTCTGCGTCTGAATTTGCCACTATGGCAACCCATTTATTAAGGCTGTAAGAGCCGGAGTTGCTTCAGATCATATTTATTACCATGATTTGCAGAGGGAAGGCTCTGATCCTGGGGCTGGGGCAACTGGGGGAGAGGATGTGTTGTTGCTGAGAGGAAAGGTCTGGGCTCACCTCGCCGGGAGGTCAGCGGGGGACACGCTTTCTCTCTCTCCCGATTAGATTAGGACTCACAGGGCAGGCGGGGAGTTTGGGGTTGAACACAGCGGCCACCCCTTCTCTGTGTACGTGTAGGGTGCTGTCCAGGGCAGCTGGTGTCCTCTGGGGGTGCACCCCAGGGGGCAGGTGAGGCAGGCATTGTTGGTCTCAATATGCACACAAGGACCGCAAGAAGCCACGGGAGTCCCCAAGGTCACAGAGCTAGTGGTCAAGTGGGAGCAGTGGTGGCCCCCAAAGTCATGGGCTCGTTTTTCTATAAAAATCTGATCTAACTTTATTTGGATCTCTCTTCCTCTTTTTTCCCAATACTATATAACAAACTGTTTAACATCAGAAAAAGAAATCCACAGTGATAGCACCACCACCACTCCTACCTCAATAAGCTAAGAGATTTCTGTTCATTAACATGTTTGAATTCTCACAACATTCTCACGTGGATATTATTACTGTCCTCATGTTACAGATGAGGAAATTGAGAACCGGAGAGATGAGAGTACGCGTCTAAACCCACACAGGGAGGAAGTGGGCCAGCTGGGACTTGAAGCCAGTTTTGTCTGATTCCAAAGTGTGTTCTTATTCCTGATAATACATCACCTTCTTTCTTCCCGTTGTCCCCATTTTCAGAGGCCAGTGGAGGGTTGTGTTCACACACATGGACACTGTCTTCTCTAGTAACTGTTCCTTTGGGTCCAGGCTTTGTCTCTCTCAGAGTCCTTCCTCTGGAATATTCTCATTATGCACACCTGGCCAGCTGGTTGGGATTTATATTAGTTTACTCGGGCTGCCATAACAAATTACCAGAGACTGGGGGGCTTCAACAACAGATATTTATTTTCTCACAGTTCTAGAGACTAGAAGTCCAAGATCAAGGTGTTGGCAGGGCTGGTTTCTTCTGAGGCCTCTCACCTTGGCTTGTAGATGGCTGTCTTCTCCTTGTGTCCTCAGGTGGTCGTCCCATTGTGTGTCTGTGTCCTAACCTCCTCCTCTTATAAGGACACTGTTATATTGGATTAGGACCTCTCCTAATGACCTTATTTAACCTTAATCACCTCTTTAAGACCCTTTCTCCAAATAGGGCCACATTCTAAGGTACTGGGGGGTTAGAATTTCAACATGTGAATTTTGAGGGAAACACAGTTCAGCCCATAACAGGGTTCAAGGACAACTTCCTGGCATCTGAAGTTCTCTCGGGTCATCGTAGAGCATCTGTGTAGTTCTACAATGGAGGCACCACCAGCAACTGGCTTCCATTTTCCCTGAGAGCTGCCCATCCCCCAGGCCTCCCCTGCTGGAACCAAGGTCATGTTGGTTCCACTTCAGAACTGCATTGTCAGAAGGGCAGGAACCATCTAGGATTTCCAAGGCAGGGCCTTCTCCTCCGCTCCAGGGCACTCTTGCCCCCATAGTTACCCCTTCCTTCACACTCTTCCTGCTATTGACCCTTGAAGATGTGCTAGTAGGCGTAGCTGGAATCTTCTGGCCTGGGATGCTTCTGCTTCTCTAGTGTGGTGTTTTGCTTTTTATCTCTGCCCCCTTCCCCAAGGCTGACTGTGTCCTTCCTTCACTCCCTCTTTCTTTCCTTTCATAATTTTTCTCTCTCTCTTTCCCTCCCTCCTTTTTTCTTCCTTTCTCTTGACCTTCCTCATCTGCCAGTCTCTGTATACCTGCTCCATGCTGGGCATGGTGCTCAGTGCTGGATTCTATGGTGAGCCCAAACCAGACACCTACAGCAGAGGTAGATGCAAAACTGGAACCTTCTGAGGTGGGCCATGTTCTCATACTGCGTCCCCCAATGATCTCATCTTATAAAGCTGTAGTCTAATCATCGAAACCAGGTAACTGACACTGGTACCATACTATTAAGTAAACTACAGACCTTATTTGGATTTTACCAGTTTACATGCACGTGCATGCATGTGTGTGTGCGAGTATGTAGTTCCAAATGATTGACTTTTTTTTTTTAAAATTTTATTTATTTATTTATTTATTTATTTATTTATTTATGGCTGTGTTGGGTCTTCATTTCTGTGCAAGGGCTTTTTCTAGTTGCGGCAAGCGGGGGCCACTCTTCATCGCGGTGCGCGGGCCTCTCACTATCGCGGCCTCTCTTGTTGCGGAGCACAGGCTCCAGACGCGCAGGCTCAGTAGTTGTGGCTCACGGACCCAGTTGCTCTGCGGCATGTGGGATCTTCCCAGACCAGGGCTCGAACCCGTGTCCCCTGCATTGGCAGGCAGATTCTCAACCACTGCGCCACCAGGGAAGCCCCAATTGATTGACTTTTAAGTTTTGAAAGGTGTAAGAGAAAAGTGTTTAGGAAACGTCCTTGCCAAGCCAGTGCCTTCTATCCCAAATGCACAAAGAGCTCCTGGGTTGGAGAGAAAATTAGAGAGAAATCGTGGGAGTTAGAGGTAAGGCTTTGCTCCAAAAAGGAATATCTAGGGCACCCTTTAGTGTCTTTCCCTTGGATGATTGGGTGGCTTTCTGATGAATCCCATCTCCATTCTTTCCCACGGCTCTTCAATCCATTCCCAGCTATAGCTGCCAGATTTGCTTATGGTCCATATTCAGTTGTTCTATGAGACTCTTGGTGTCCCTCTCCCCACCCCCCCTGGAAAAGTGAAGTGTAGACATCTCAGGTCAGATGTCTAGTATGACCCCCGGCCAACCTGATCACCCGCGTCATTCCTGTGTCTTCCTTTCCAGCTCCACTCTTACACATTCTACCACTGGTGCCTGTGTTCATCTGTTTTCCTCCATCTGGAAAACTCCTTTTCTCCAATTCTATATGTGCAAATCTTACCCACCTTCAGGGTCTCAGTACAGTCTCCCCCTTCCCCTAAAGTGTGAAATCATTCAGGTTGTAGCTCAATTGTTCCCCTAAGAGAAGTCTTCCTACTCCAAATCCACTCCTCTTTGTCCTTGCTTATTTCCTCGTTATACTCTCAGTGTCTGGAAGGACTCTGTTGGCTTACTCGTTTTCTGTCTTCCCAGCGGCATGAGAGTTCTGAGAGGCTGGGATCCCGTTTGTCTTGGTCTCTGCTGTCACCCCAGCACCTGGAACAGAGCGGGGCACTGAGTAAGCGGTATTTGTGACACACTGGTTGACACACACATGTAGGAGTTATTTTTAGTTAAAATAATGATAACGATAATGACAATAATAACAAAGTTTTACAACTGGGGTAGCCTCGCTCTCCTTTGAACTCTACAACTCTTTGTCTTGGCTTTTGATGTACATCACTTGATGTCATGATCATGGTTACCTTTGTGTGGGTGTATCTTCATATGAGAAACCCTTGACAACCTCAACTTACTCATCTCTGGGTCTCCTTTAGCTCCTAGTCTAGGAGTTGGCATGTGGAAAGCTGTCACGGTGAATATTCTGAAAGAACGGACGTTTGGATGCTTGAGAAAGAGCTGCTATCATTGCTCCTGTTGCTTTAGTTCGGTGCCCCGATCCACACCAGCAGCAAGTGGATTGGGGAGCCAAGCATCCTCCCCTCTCGGTCCCCCCACTCCACCCATGCACTCTTCGCCTCTCTGTCTCCAACTCTCTGGGCTCTTAGGACAATAAGTACAAACCCATAAAGCTCTCTCCCGTGTATCTTGCTTCCCTGTGCTTATCAGAATAAAGGAGAACTGAAAGGGCTTTCAAAAGAGCCATCTGTTAGTTTTCATAAAGACATTATCTGCTTCCCATCACAGGGCTTTTGCTGTCTCTGACATGTGTCTGCCCTCCCTCCACCGTCTGAAAGAGCCAGAGTGTGCTTTCCACTCTCTGTCTGCTCCTGGCTCCTGGAGGTGGGCTGAAGACAGAGTATTTATCTAAAAGTGAAGAGATCTGACTTATAAGTAAGCCTGATATTAAATGTATAAATAATGCATCCTGTGGCATTATTTATAATGCAATAACATCCCTATAATGTAATAAAAGTATGCAGGTTCCCAGTGCTTTTTTTTAACCCCTTGATGTCTTGGAAGATGCAGTGGGTCTACCAGCTTCCTCTGTCCTTCAGGGCTTGGGAATGGTGCCATCTGCCAAGGCCTTGCCTGGGTCCTGGCTTCTGCACAGCTGAGCCTCTTGGCAACCATCAGCAGGACAAGGTTGGTCCTGGTATCTGGAGTAGTGATTTCCAAACTTTGGTAGGAGTCCAGATGCAAGTTTCTCATCTTCAATCTACTGATTTGGAATCTCAAAGCACAGGGAGAGGAAATTTGCGTGTTTAAACAGCTCTCTTATAGATTCTAAGACAGATAAATGAGTGCTCTTGGGTTAGTCTTGACTTGTAGCAGGAATGGGCTAGTAGGCATTGTCAGCTCATCTCGCTGGGACTCAGAGCAAGTCAACCTTGTGAAGACTGTGAGTTGGTCTTGTGCCTCAGTTCCAGGTCTTGCTCACCTGCCCAGCACCCACATCCCTCCTGCCACTGAGTGCCAACTGTGTGTCAGGGCCCAGCTGACCCCCTTGGTGCCAGCTGGCAACTACCTGATCTCTTGAGCCTTGCCTGCTCCCGTATCTCCCTTATCAGATGGCAGGAAATTATGGACAGACCACAGGAGACTGGTGTTTGCTTGGATGCTTGGATGCCTATGCCTGTGGTGCCTTGCAAATTCCTGGTCTCCAGCCTGACCCCGGCTCCCAGTGCTACCCAGAAATATGCCTCTATTTTGGCTCCTTCTCCTGTTTCCAAAGTGTCTCATTGGTATCCAGGGTCTTCAGATCTCCAATCTCTCTCCTTTTTTTTTTAATAAATGTGTTTATTTATTTATTGGCTGCATTGGGTCTTTGTTGCTGCGTGCGGGCTTTCTCTAGTTGCAGCGAGCAGGGGCTGCTCTTCGTTGTGGTGCGTGGGCCTCTCATTGCGGTGGCTTCTCTTGTTGTGGAACACGGGCTCTCGGGTGCGCGGGCTTCACTAATTGCGGCACATGGGCTCAGCAGTTGTGGCTCATGGGCTTAGTTACTCCACGGCATGTGGGATCTTCCTGGACCAGGATTTGAACCCGTGTCTCCTGCATTGGCAGGTGGATTCTTAACCACTGCATCACCAGGGAAGCCCTCTCCCCTCTTTTACAATAAAAAGGCAACCTCATATACTAGGCCACTGAAAAAATAGAAGCCGTCAGAGGGATGGACACTCTCAACTTTCTGTTCTCCACTCTGTCTGCCCACCTTCAACCATATCTTTGCCTACATCCATCCTGTGTGTCCTCCTTCCCGCCACAGTAGAGGTTGACTGCCTCTGACATTACTGTGATTCCCCTACTTGTGCACTGGACCCAACCCCACGCAGCCCTCTCCATTAACCGTCTCTTCTCTTTCTCCTGACTACCCAAATTCTTTTCATATCAATTTTCTATCAGCTTGTAAATATATTCAATATCTTTCACCCAACCACTATCATTTGGCCCAATGCTGCTTGTGGCTACTACTCTACCTTTTTTCTATCCCAACCATATTTCATAGTGGCGTGTATCTAGTGACTATTGTCAACATAGTGATGATATATAGTGAATGTGCTAACTCACCTAGTAGTAATTTATTTAATCCTCACAATAACCCTATGATAAATGAATACTAGGTGAGTTAACATGTAATTAAAGCATTAGGAGATTAGGTAACTTGCCCAGATGCACTCAGTGCTGTGGGAGTGGATCCCAGGCAGTCTGACTTCAAAGCAAGTGTCTACACTGGCTGATGAAGTTCTCTCCTCTTCAGTCTCTCCCCAACAATTTGATTCCTACTCCCAGGTCAGCAATGGCCTCTGCATTGTTATATCCAGTGGGAATTTTGGGACCTGATTTTACATGACGGAGCACCAGATAGCACTGACCTCTGCATTCATTTTTGGAACCCTCAATATTTTTTGGTCTGGGGCCCCCCACCTTCTCCTTGTCTTCCTTTCTCCTCTTTGGTCACATCTCAGTCACATTTTCAAGCTTCTTCTTAGCCCACGATCTTACATTGTGGAGTGCTCCAGGGTTTCATTCTTTGCCCTCTTTCCACCCTGCACACTGTTCCAGGTCTTCGTTTGCCAACCACATTCTAAGTCCAACCTCCAAGTCTTGGTTCTCATCACTGGACCAGAGGACTATTTATTTGCCTGATATCTCAAATCAGACATTTCCCTAACTTAATTCATTATTTTGCCCAAATCATCTCCACTTTGTCTCTTTCCTAACTCAGTCAACGGTTACCGTGCCTTCATCCAACTGAGCTAGCTGAAATTTGCATGACAATTTTGAGTCTTCTCTCTCCCTTTTTTATCCACTCTATCTAATCAGTCATCAAGTTCTCTCAATTCTACCTACTGAATTGTCCCCACTCTCAACTCCATCTACTTTTGACACTGCTCCTGAAACCACCCTGGTCCATGCTTCTGCCATCTCCTTCCTGCATTGTTGCTACAGATTTCTAACTGGTCTCCTGGCCTCAGTCTTGTGGCCCCCTATAATCTCTTTAAAATTGATTATGAACTATTTAAAGTATACAGACAGTTATAGAGAATGATAGAACAGAACCATTAATCTACCACTTAGATTTGACAAACACTCATGTTTTGCCATATTTGGATTAATTAGCTGAAAAATAAAATGTTACAGATATAGTTAAAGAAAAGGACACACAATTTCTTTCTCCACCACCTTCTACCCCAGAGGTAATTACCAACTAAGTTGGTGTATATCCTTTCTTTCCATGTTTTAAAAATTAACATGTAAATATGTATCCACAAATGGCATATTGTTTTGATTATTTAAAATTTACACAAATTGTATCATACTGCGTGTACAATTCTGAAAATCTTAATAAATGTCATGTCTTTGAGATTTATCCACGTTGATACGGAGATCTGATTCATTCATTTGAACTGCTACATTGAACTTCAGGTACATGCTGCGCTTTCCTTATCCATTTCCTTATGTCTTTGGTTGTGTCCAGGGTTTCACTATATAAAGAGTGCTACAGTGCGTCCTTATTCATAGATCCCTGTATATTTTTGTTCATCTCCCCTCCAAGGTGGGGATCTAAAATGAGAATAGCCAAGCGTTATGGTGTGAGCATCTTTACCAGATCCTGCCAGTTTTTTTCCACAATGGTCGTACCAGTTTATATTTCCACCAAGAGTTTATCAGAATTTCCATTTCCACATATCCTCACTGCAATTCATAAACAAATAAAATATGAAGACTGAGAAATAGTACATCATTGTTTTGTGTTTCCCTCATTGCTACTGATTTTGAGATTTTTCACGTATTTGGTGTTTTCTGTAAATTGTTCCTATCTTCTGCATATTTTTATATTGTTTGTTTTTTAAAATTAATTTTAAAAGTTCTTTATACATTCCAGAGACCAAGCTTTTGTTGACTGTGTACTTGCTTTTTACTTTATAGTATGATATGTTCTTCCAAAATTTAAACTTTTTTTAATTGAAGTATAGTTGATTTACAATATTATGTTAGTTGCAGGTGTACAGCATACTGATTCAGTATTTTTGCAGATTATACTACATTATACGTTATTACAAGATAATGGGTATAATTCCCTGTGCTATACAGTAGATCATTGCTGCTTATCTATTTTATATATAGTAGTTTGTGTCTGTTAATGCCATACCCCTAATTTGTTCCTCCCCTTCCCTCTCCCCTTTGGTAACCACAAGTTTGTTTTCTCTATCTGTGAGTTTTATTCCATTATTAAAATCCATATCCATTCAGAATTTTAAATTTCAATATAGAAAAATAACATCTTTTTCATTTTGGTTTGTGCTTTGGTTTTGTTTAAAAATCTCACTCTCATGATGTCTTAAGGTTGTGTTGCTATGTTTTCCTCTGAAAGTTTTACAGTTCTTAATTTTTTTTTACACTTAGGTTCTTCAATTTATTTGCAATTCCTATGTGTGAGTGGCATGGCTGTGGGATTAAACTTTATTTTATTTTTCATATACATAGCCAGATGGACAACACCATTTATTGACTAAACCATTTCTCCACAAATCTATAATGTCAACTCTGCCCATACTGAGTTCCTTTTTGTGTGGGTAGGCTTTGGAGCTTTTTATTCTTTGTCTTTGATTTGTTTATCCTTACACCAGCACTGCATACTTTAATTGCTACAGCTTTATAGTTACTGTTTTAAAAAATGAAGATATAATTTACATATCATAAAGTTCATTCTTTCAAAGTGTACTATTTGGTTTTTTTTTTCTCTTTTAATATTCCCAGAGTTGTGCAACAATCACCTCAATCAATATTAGAACATTTCTATCACCCCCAAAAGAAACCCTGTACTCTTTAACTATCACTTCCAAATTCCCCATCCCCCCTCAGCCCTAGGCAACCACTAATCTATGTTTTACCTTTATAGATTTGTCTATTCTGGATATTTTATACATGTGGTATAATGTTTTCAAGGTTCCTCCATGTGTAGTATGTAAGAGTACCATTTTGTTTTTTATGGCTGGATAATATTCCATTGTATATCTATATGATAATTTGTTTATACATCCATTAGTTGATGGACACTTCGAATTTCCCACTTTTTGGCTGTTAAGAATAATGCTGCTATGAATTTTCGTGTACAAGTTTTTGTATGAGCATATGTTTTTAATTCTCTTGACTATATACTTAGGCGTGGAATTGCTGGGTCATATGGTAACTCTGTTTAACTTTTTGAGGAACCACTACACTATTTTTTAAGTTGGCTGCACTATTTTATATTCCCACCAGCACTGTATGAGGATTCTAATTTTTCCACATCCTCACTGATACTTGTTAATTTACAATTTTTTGATTATAACCATCCTAATAGGTATGAAGTGCTATCTCATTGTGGTTTTTTTTTGCATTTCGCTGATGACTAATTATGTTAGCATTTTTTTTTCTTGTGCTTATTGGTTACTATGAATCATCTTTGGAGAAATATCTGTTTAGATCATTTACCCATTTTTAAACTGAGTCTTTTTATTGTTGAGTTGTAAGAATGATTACTGTTTATATCTAGTAAGGTAAGTTGTTCCTCTCACCCTCATTCTCTTCTTTCTTTTCTTCCTCCTCATCCTTCAAAATTATCATGGTTGTCCTTTGCTCTCCCCTCATCTTTATGAATCTTAGGATCAACTTGCTGTATGTCACTCTCTCTCTCTCTCTCTATATATATATATTGTTTTGGCAGATTTTTCATTGAATTAAGAGATAGATTGCTTTGGGAGAGAACTGCCATCTTCAGATTATTGTCTCTGCATCTATGAACATGGTATATCTGTCCCTTTGTTTGGATCTTCTTTATGGTGTATTCTGACAGTCTTCATCTGCACTCTCTTATGGAGAAATTCACTGCTGTTCAGTTATGTGAATAACTTTGCAAACCCTTTCCTAGGGTTGAAGCACTGGGTCAATTTATTGGTATCCCCATTTTCCTTATGTTGGTTTAACAGTTACTTTTCCTTCTCATGTACTCTCTGATATCTTCATATTCACATTTTAGCATTTTAGGAAACTCCAAGTGCTCCCAGACCCCTGAGCTTGGAAGAACATTCCATCAAAATGTTCCATATTTACAGAAAAAAAGCCTGGGTTGGAACTTAGAATATAGAAATTGATAGGATGAATCTTGCCTTCAAAAACTCTTGACATGTCTTGAAGGATGTTAATGTATTAACAAATAATTATATGGTTAGTTTCCAGATAAGTGAAGTATTTTATTTTGGTGAAAGAAGTTGCCTTTTAAACGTTGACCACTGCTTCTGTGTTATAGGGAGGGATAAGAAGTCATGGTGAAAAGTATCTCTGGGAAGGGGGACATAAGGAAGATTAAAGTGTGGAGTCAACCAGTGGCTTTGGAAAAGTTGTAAGCAGAAAATTGTTATGGTTTACCAAGTCCCACTTCTTGGTGCCTGGAACTAGAAAGCTATTAGGTAGAGGATGAACAATATTCACATGGGTCTATGGAGCATGAGAGAAGTAACACAATTGTTTGAGTTTCTAAGTTATGAGAACTTCTTTGATTGAACAAGATGGGCAGGGCAGAAGTCAATAGAGCAGAAAGGGTGCAAAGGGAGAATATAGTAGGAAGAATGGGGGGAGCCTGGACTTTTGACCAGGACCCAGAACGTGTGACAAAGACCGATTCTGGACAGATCACTGAAGCTGAGACTGGGAGCCTCTTTTGACCCATCCTCAAGTGTAAGTGTGTTGGAAATAATGATTAGGGTAACTGCATCCTGCTTGCCACCAAGAAGGCTTCTTCTGGGGCTTTCTTTTCTGAGGTGTTTCACCTTTCAGCCTCTAGGTGGTGCACCTGAACCCTAGCAATTCTAGTCTGTGAAAAGAGCAGAATTGACTCAAAACTAGCCATTATCAAAAAGCAGTGATCCTGGTGAGACAAGAAGGACATCCTGAGAATACATGGGGGGGGGGAGGGGAAGCTCAATTCAGTGTTCAATCATAATTAAAAAACCCTAATCTCAAGGGGGTAAAGCAGATATATCAGTTGCAGTGATAATATGGAGGGTTGAGCAGTATAATAAAGATATTAATTAATTTTTCATTCAGCACGTGTTTATTAAATGTCTACTATGTGTCAGAAAGTGTTCTAGGTGCTAGACATGCACATAACAGTCAAAAATAAATAAATAAATAAAACCCCTGCCTGCAGTCTAGCTGGGGAGATGATAGACAATAAACAGATAAACAGGTGCTTGGGTACAAAGCATAGAGGAGACAAGAGGAGTATTTAGGAAGAAACCAGAGGCACCAGGGGATGGTTTCCCAGAACAGGGGTTTCCAAGATGGAATAGGAGCCCAACATGCAGATCCAGCCAGTGGAGCAGGAATAGAAAGGAGAGGGCACTGGGGATTGAGAAAAAATGTGTGCTCAGACCTGGAAGTCTCAACCAGATGGAGGATGGGCTCGGGAAACGGTCTGAGAGTCACTCCATCTTGCTGGATGCGAAGTGCTGGGAATGAGGCTGCAGAGGTATTCGATGCCCCTGTAACGGCTGGACAAGCTCTGGGGTTGAGATTTACTGGGTAGTGATGGGAAAGCAGTGGAGGATTTTAAGTGTGGGAGTGGGGTGGGCAGATTTGCCAGCAGCATCTTAGGGGATGGGTTGGAGAGGAGCCTGACTGAAGTCAGGGAGACCAGTTGGAAGCAGTATGGGCTGCTGTCCAGGGGCTGTCAGACAAGAGAGACGGCCACCTGAGCTAATGGTGTCAATGAAGATGGAGGAAAGGAGGTGGGTTCCACTGAATTTGGTGACTGATTGAACATGGGCCTCAGGGGGAACAGAGGAGTCAGTGTCAGTGCCCTGGTCCCTGGTCTGGGTCACCATTCGTATAGCCTGAGATGGTTTCCTCAGCCCCACGCAGGTGTCTTCCTGACCCAAAAGCCATTTTTATTACTTCCCAGTGTGTAAAGCAACCCGAACTGAACCAATAAAGCACAGTGGTTTCACTTTAATGAGCAGAAAAGAGTAATTTGTAATTAGCATGTATATTATTTGTACATAATGGGTGCTTCCAAAGTCCTTGTGAGGGTTGTTTGTCTTCCTAAGTATTTAAACCCCTCCTCCTCCCAACCATCTTGTTTATGCTGTTTATTTGTATTCTTTGTTGCTAAAAATACATGCAAGTACATAGGCACACGTTTGCACATTCATTCACCTGCAGTGGTCTGCCATGGTCTGCGGCCAGAGTGGCACACACAGGAGTGTGCAGTCACCTCGTTCACTCTTTCATAAGTGTTACCCCATGCTGGCATGACACAGGGACCCAAACACTCACGCCTACACATAAGTGTGTGCATGCACATATATCCACATGCACCCATTCCCTGTGCATACATGCCCGGGAAGTACATGTACATAGAACATGTATACTCATAAGAAGTCCACGGAGCAAGCGTGCATCCATAACTCTGCCAAGCACACGCATGTGTGTACACACAGGTCTATATGCCCACGTGTTTATGCGGGTACTCACATATGTGCTGGGAAGGGTCAGGGATTCAAGTGGTCCTTCTCTCCTTAAGTATTGATGCTATCAGACCTTCATCCTTTTGGTCTAGTCCAAAGAGTTGAGATTTTGAGTCTTTACCTTCTTGCTCATGGCATCTTGCCCTTGCGAGGCTCAGCTACCATGGCAGCCAATAAGGTTATCTCCTGGTTACGCTCCTGGCTAGCTGGGCTTAGGAAAGTTGTGTGAAACAGAGATCCTACCTGTACAATAGCAACAGGTCAGAAAGTAGACTTTTGCCTTCTTGGGCCCAGGGCTCTGCTTGGGCAACAAGCAATAAACAGTCGTACTTAATACATGGTTTTTGGCTCTCAGGCAAAATCTCTGCACAATGATCAGGAAGATACCAAACAGATACGTTCTGAGCACTAATTATGCATCAGGGCTTTCCATAAACTTTACCACACAGACTCTTTCTACCAGGATTTTGAGGATGGCATTATTATTCTTGTTTTTGCAGACATGGAAACAGAAGCTCAAAGAAATGAAAGCATTTGCTCAAGGCTGCACAGAAGTGGGCTTGAGGCCAGATGAGTCCCTTACACTATTTAATCTCTGCTTCTCCTCAGTAAACCATCCTCTGCCCCACTGGTCCCCCCAAAACAGGGCCTGCTGGAGCAGATATGAGAGGATGACGGAGCTGGCTATGGTTCTTGGTACCTCTGACCTGCCACAAGGCATCCCATTGATGGGCTAAAGAGCAAAGATGGGGTGTTCCATTCACCCAAGGGCCAGAGATGCTCCTTCCCGGGGAAAACTAACCTTTTCTGATTTTGAGGTTTGCTTTTGATGTGACCCCAGAGAAGCAGCTGGTAAAGTCTTCCTTTCTCTGAGGCTCTGAGTAGACGTCATTCCTCAGGTTCTCACTGGGAGCTGTGCTCCTAAAATCAAGAAAATAGGGTTTGGGAGAGCAACACACAGCTCTACCCACCACCAGTCCCTCCCATCAGGAAGCTTGCACAAGCCTCTTAGATAGCCTCATCCACCAGAGGGCAGACAGCAGAAGCAAGAAGAACTACAATTCTGCAGCCTGTGGAAGGAAAACCACATTCACAGAGATAGACAAAATGAAAAGGCAGAGGACTTTATACCAGATGAAGGAACAAGATAAAACCCCAGAAAAACAACTAAATGAAGTGAAGATAGGCAACCTTCCAGAAAAAGAATTCAGAATTATGATAGTGAAGATGATCCAGGACCTCGGAAAAAGAATGGAGGCAAAGATGGAGAAGATTCAAGAAATGTTTAACAAAGACCTAGAAGAATTAAAGAACAACACTTAGAAGAATTAAAGAAAAAAACAAACAGAGATGAACAATACAATAACTGAAATGAAAAATACACTAGAAGGAATCAATAGCAGATAACTGAGGCAGAGGAACAGATAAGTGATCTGGAAGACAGAATGGTGGAATTCACTGCCACAGAACAGAATAAAGAAAAAAGAATGAAAACAAATGAGGACAGCCAAAGAGACCTCTGGGACAACATTAAACGCAACAACATTCGCATTATAGGGGTCCCAGAAGGAGAAGAGAGAGAGAAAGGACCAGAGAAAATATTTGAAGAGATTATAATTGAAAACTTCCCTAACATGGGAAAGGAAAGAGCCATCCAAGTCCAGGAAGTACAGAGAGTCCCAGGCAAGGAAAAACCCAAGGAGAAACATGCCGAGACATGTAATAATCAAATTGACAAAAATTAAAGACAAAGAAAAATTATTAAAAGCAGCAAGGGAAAAACGACACATAACATACAAGGGAACTCCCATAAGGTTAATAGCTGATTTCTCAGCAGAAACTCTACAAGCCAGAAGGGAGTGGCACAATATATTTAAAGTGATGAAAAGGAAGAACCTACAACCAAGATTACTCTACCCAGCAAGGATCTCATTCAGATTCGATGGAGAAATCAAAAACTTTACAGACAAGCAAAAGCTAAGAGAATTCAGCACCACCAAACCAGCTCTACAACAAATGCTAAAGGAACTTCTCTAAGTGGGAAACACAAGAGAAGAGAAGGACCTACAAAAAGAAACCCATAGGGCTTCCCTGGTGGCACAGTGGTTAAGAATCTGCCTGCCAATGCAGGGGACATGGGTTTGAGCCCTGGTCCGGGAAGATCCCGCATGCTGTGGAGCAACTAGGCCTGGGCGCCACAACTACTGAGCCTGTGCTCTAGAACCCGCGAGCCACAACTACTGAAGCCTGTGCCCCTAGACCCCGTGCTCTGCAACAAGAGAAGCCACTGCAAAGAGAAGCCTGCACACCGCAACGAAGAGTAGCCCCCACTCGCCACAACTAGAGAAAACCCGCATGCAGCAACAAAGACCCAATGCAGCCAAAAATAAATAAATTAAATAAATAAATTAAAAAAAGAAAAAGAAACCCATAACAATTAAGAAAATGGTAATAGGAACACACATATTGATAATTACCTTAAATGTGAATGGATTAATGCTCCAACCAAAAGACACAGGATCGCTGAACGGATACAAAAATAAGACCCATATAAATGCTGTCTACAAGAGACTCACTTCAGACCTCGGGACACATACAGACTGAAAGTGAGGGGATGGGGAAAGATATTCCATGCAAATGGAAATCAAAAGAAAGCTGGAGTAGCAATACCCATATCAGATAAAATGGACTTTAAAATAAAGAATGTTACAAGAGACAAGGAAGGACACTACATAATGATCAAGGGATCAATCCAAGAAGAAGATATAACAATTACAAATATATATGCACCCAACATAGGAGCACCTCAATACATAAGGCAACTGCTAACAACTATAAAAGAGGAAATCGACAGTAACACAATAACAGTGGGGGACTTTAACACCTCACTTACACCAGTGGACAGATCATCCAGACAGAAAATTAATAAGGAAACACAAGCTTTAAATGACACAATAGACCAGATAGATTTAATTGATATTTATAGGACATTCCATCCCAAAACAGCAGATTACACTTTCTTCTTAAGTGCACACAAAACATTCTCCAGGATAGATCACATCTTGGATCACAAATCAAGCCTCAATAAATTTAAGAAAATTGAAATCATATCAAGCATCTTTTCTGACCACAGTGCTATGAGATTAGAAATCAACTACAGGGAAAAAAACGTAAAAACCACAGACACGTGGAGGCTAAACAATACGTTACTAAATAACCAAGAGATCACTGAAGAAATCAAAGAGAAAATCAAAAAATACCTGGAGACAAATTACAACAAAAACACGATGATCCAAAACCTATGGGATGCAGCAAAAGCAATTCTAATAGGGAAGTTAATAGCAATACAAGCCTACCTCAAGAAACAAGAAAAATCTCAAATAAACAATCTAACCTTACACCTAAAGGAACTAGAGAAGAAGAACAAACAAAATACAAAGTTAGGGCTTCCCTGGTGGCGCAGTGGTTGAGAATCTGCCTGCCAATGCAGAGAATACGGGTTCGAGCCCTGGTCTGGGAGGATTCCACATGCCGCGGAGCAACTGGGCCCGTGAGCCACAATTACTGAGCCTGCGCGTCTGGAGCCTGTGCTCCGCAACAAGAGAGGCCGCGATAGTGAGAGGCCCGTGCACCGCGATGAAGAATGGCCCCCACTTGCCACAACTAGAGAAAGCCCTCACACAGAAACAAAGACCCAACACAGCCATAAAAATAAATAAATAAATAAACCCAAAGTTAAAAAAAAAAAAATTAAAAAAAAAAAAAATACAAAGTTAGTAGAAGGAAAGAAATCATAAAGATCAGAGCAGAAATAAATGAAATAGAAACAAAGAAAACAATAGCAAAGATCAATAAAACTAAGAGCTGGTTCTTTGAGAAGATAAACAAAATTGATAAACCTTTAGAAAGACTCATCAAGAAAAAGAGGGAGAGGACTCAAATCAATAAAATTAGAAATGGAAAAGGAGAAGTTACAATGGACATCACAGAAATACAAAGCACCCTAAGAGACTACTACAAGCAACTCTATGCCAATAAAATGGACAACCTGGAAGAAATGGACAAATTCTTAGAAAGGTCTAACCTTCCGAGACTGAACCAGGAAGAAATAGAAAATATGAATAGACCAATCACAAGTAATGAAATTGAAACTGTGATTAAAAATCTTCCAACAAACAAAAGTCCAGGACCAGATGGCTTCACAGGTGAGTTCTATCAAACATTTAGAGAGGAGCTAACATCTATCCTTCTCAAACTGTTTCAAAAAATTGCAGGGGCAGGAACACTCCCAAACTCATCCTATGAGGCCACCATCACCCTGATACCAAAACCAGACAAAGATACTACAAAAAAAGAAAATTATCAATATGACTGATTAATATAGATGCAAAAATCCTCAACAAAATACTAGCAAACAGAATCCAACGACACAGTAAAAGGATCATACACCATGATCAAGTGGGATTTATCTCAGGGATGCAAGGATTCTTCATTATATGCAAATCAATCAATGTGATATACCATATTAACAAATTGAAGAATAAAAACCATATGATCATCTCAATAGATGCAGAAAAATCTTTTGACAAAATTCAACACCCATTTATGATAAAAACTGTCTAGAAAGTGGGCATAGAGGGAACCTACCACAACATAATAAAGGCCATATATGACAAACCCACAGCAAACATCATTCTCAATGGTGAAAAACTGAAAGCATTTCCTCTAAGATCAGGAACAAGGCAAGAATGTCCACTCTCGCCACTATTATTCAACATAGTTTTGAAGTCCTAGCCATGGCAATCAGAGAAGAAAAAGAAATGAAAGGAATACAAGTTGGCAAAGAAGAAGAAAAACTGTCACTGTTTGCAGATGACATGATACTGTACATAGAGAATCCTAAAGATGCTACCAGAAAGCTACTATAGCTAATCAGTGAATTTGGTAAAGTAGCAGGATACAAAATTAGTGCACAGACATTTCTTGCATTCCTATACACTAACAATGAAAGATCAGAAAGAGAAATTAAGGAAACAATCCCATTCACCATTGCAACAAAAAGAATAAAATACCTAGGAATAAACCTACCTAAGGAGGTCAAAGACCTGTACTCAGAAAACTATAAGACACTGATGAAAGAAATCAAAGATGACACAAACTGATGGAGAGATATACCATGTTCTTGGATTGGAAGAATCAGTATTGTGGAAATGACTATACTACCCAAAGCAATCTACAGATTCAATGCAATCCCTATCAAATTACCAGTGGCATTTTTTACAGAACTAGAACAAAAAATCTTAAAATTTGTATGGAGACAAAAAAGACCCCAAATAGCCAAAGCAGTCTTGAGGGAAAAAAATGGAGCTGGAGGAATCAGACTCCCTGACTTCAGACTACACTACAAAGGTATAGTAATCAAGACAATATGGTACTGGCACAAAAACAGAAATATAGATCAATGGAACAGGATCGAAAGCCCAGAGATAAACCCACACACCTATGGTCAACTAATCTATGGCAAAGGAGGCAAGGATATACAATGGAGAAAAGACAGTGTCTTCAATAAGTGGTGCTGGGAAAACTGGACAGCTACATGTAAAAGAATGAAATTAGAACACTCCCTAATACCATACACAAAAATAAACTCAAGATGGATTAGAGACCTAAACGTAAGACTGGACACTATAAAACTCTTAGAGGAAAACATAGGAAGAACACTCTTTGACATTAATCACGGCAAGATGTTTTTTGACCCACCTCCTAGAGTAATGGAAATAAAGACAAAAATCAAGAAACGGGACCTAATTAAACTTAAAAGCTTTTGCACAGCAAAGGAAACTATAAAGAAGATGAAAAGACAACCCTCAGAATGCGAAAAAATACTTGCAAACAAATCAACGGACAAAGGATTAATCTCTAAAATATATAAACAGCTCATGCAGCTCAATATTAAAAAAACAAAGAACCCAATCAAAAAATAGGCAGAAGACCTAAATAGACATTTCTCCAAAGAAGACTTACAGATGGCCAAGAATCACAGGAAAAGCTGCTCAACTTTACTAATTATTAGAGAAGTGCAAATCAAAACTACGATGAGGTTATCACCTCACACCAGTTAGAATGGGCATCATCAGAACATCTACAAACAACAAATGTTGGAGAGGGTGTGGAGAAAAGAGAACCCTCTTGCACTGTTGGTGGGAATGTAAATTGATACAGCCACTATGGAGAACAGTATGGAGGTTCCTTAAAAAACTAAAAATAGAACTACCATATGACCCAGCAATCCCACTACTGGGCATATACCCTGAGAAAACCATAATTCAAAAAGAGTCATGTACCACAATGTTCACTGCAGCACTATTTACAATAGCCAGGACATGGAAGCAACCTAAGTGTCCATCGATAGATGAATGGATAAAGAAGATGTGGCACATATATACAGTGGAATATTACTCAGCCATAAAAAGAAATGAAATTGGGTCATTTGTAGAGACGTGGATGGGTCTAGAGACTGTCATACAGAGTGAAGTAAGTCGGAAAGAGAAAAACAAATATCGTATATTAACACATACATGTGGAACCTAGAAAAATGGCACAGATGAACCTGTTTGCAGGGCAGAAATAGAGACACAGATGTAGAGAACAAACGTATGGACACCAAGGGGGGAAAGTGGCGGGGGTGGGGGTGTGTGGTGGGATGAATTGGGAGATTGGGATTTACATATATACACCAGTATGTATAAAATGGAAAACTAATAAGAACCTGCTGTATAAAAAATAAATAAAATTCAAAAATTAAAAAAAAAAAGAAAGAAAATAGGGTTTTGAACAATCGGCACTAAGACACGTATCCCGAGTGAGAAGGAAAAGCAGCAGGACTCTTTTGTGGTGTTAGAAATGTCACATTCCCTAAAAGTTACCAAGTTGTGTGGTTGGTCACCTGCCAGTCATTGGCTATTTAGTCTCAGCCAACCGTTATGCTTGGACCTGGTCACAGGCAAAGTTGAAGAAGGCACCAGGCCACTTTCGGTTTGCGTTATCGGAAGGATTTTAAAGAAAAAAAAGTAATACAAGTGTTTTTCCAACTCTTCTTTTATTTTAGCCTAAAAATACCCGATGAGGGAAGTAATAATAGCAATCATGGTAATAACAGATGATGGTTATTACATAGTTACAACCAGCCAGTCCGACAATGGCCTCAAGGTGCTAAATGCTTCACATGCCACAGTATATTCAAGTCTCACAGGAACCCTGTAAAATTCTGGTCCTAGAACGTGATATTATGGCTCCTATTTTACCGTTGAGAAATGAAGGATCAGTGAGGTGAAGCGACATGAACAAGGCTGTAGGTAGGATCTAGTCTGACTCTGAAGACTGATTTCCTGTCCTCGTCCCTCCAAGGTTAGAGGTTGCAAAGACGAACGGTGTGGGGTTGAGGTGCCAGGAACTACACGCCCGGTGTGCACTCCAAGTCTGTGTGGCCCTAATGTTGTCCCAAGCAATACTTTCCAACCAAGTCGTCTGGGTGTGGAACTTCCAGCCAGGGAATGTGAAAGGGGCCCATGTCTCCCCTGATGATACTGCTTGTCTGATAGTGTTTGTCAGTTTCTGGGGTGTAAATAGTTACACTGTGGTCAGTTTCAAGCTACCAACGGTTTAAGGACTGGGAGAGAAGGGGTTGGGGGAGAGGCATATCTAACAATTGCATATTTAACACTTGGTTCTCTGGCTCCAGCCCACCATGGAACCCAAGGCCCCAGCAATTAACCTTTTGCTACTCCCGGGCTCAACGGAGCCCAGGCCGTGGGAACAGAGCGCTAGAAGGCTATTTCGAGGCAGATTCTCCATTGCCTCAGCCTGGATGAGGCTGATGGCGTTTTACTTCTTCCTTTGCCTCCCTCGGGGAGAAAACAAAGAGTGGATCCCAGAAAGGCCAGGCCCTCTAAGCTCTCAGTGAAAGCCTTTGAAAGGAGAGGAAGGTGGCTGGGTCTACCCCAGGGAGCGGTCAAGGAGGGGTCTCCGGAGGCCGGGGCCAGGGGCTCCAGGAGTGGAGTACAGAGAAGAGCTAGCAGGCTGGGAGGAAACGGCTGGTGGAAGGCCTCCCAGACCCTCCATCCTGTCTCAGTCACTCCCACACAGATTAACGAGCCCCAGGATGCCCTTGGTGTTGGCCAGCTATGCTCGGGGCTGCCCCAAAATAGACAGGACGCCTGGTGCCTCTCACCGAGGTCCCAGCTATTGTCTTTATGAGCCTTGCGGGTTCAGGGATCACATCCTAACGCTTCCGCTTGGTGCTTAATCACCATCCTGATGGATGGACACTTGCACAGATAGCCCGGGGGCTGTCGGGGGCTATGCAGACTCTGGGCAGCCAGGCCTCCATTGTGTGTATGGGGGGTGATCTGGCATCCCTGCGTCTGTGTCTGCGAAGGGGGAAATGGGGCTTTCGTGGAGCCTTTGTAAGGACTTAGAGGTCCTTTTTGGCTGAGGCCGGTGGAGGGTGGGGGGGACCAGTCTGAGTTGGTGCCAGGGGGTGGGGGCAGCATGTGGGCTGGAGCCAGCCGCTAGGGGGCGGGCCCCGACAGCAGGTGGACCAGGCTAAACTCTGTCAAAGCTCAAAACTGACGGTAAGATGATTGAGCATCACACAAAATGGGTCATTCTGGGTCTTGGGGCCCTTCCAGAATCTGATCAGCTGCAGAGAGAAGCAAGGCCCAGGGAAGTCTGGGACGTAAGGATGACGGAGCTAGGAGGCCATTTGTAGATTCCTTGTATCTTCTTAGTCTGTGGGAATGGGCTAACGATGAGCTTCACCAGCATCTGGCCGGGGATGCGGAAGTGGCTTCCCCTGCAGGTGTCCTGGGCAGGAAGGAAATCAGGGATAGGGAAGGACTCGCCTGGCATAGTCAGGAGTTGGTGGCTGCAGCCCAGGGACACAAGCCAGATATAGAAACCCTGGCTTGAGGGTGTACAAGCCCCGAAGGGCCCTTGTTGGCCCGTGTCCTCTTGGGCCTGTCTGGCCAGGCCAGCTTCCTGTTAGCCCTGTGGTGCTGAGCTTAGCTTTTTTTCAGCTTCTCCAAAGAAGACCCTGCCCTTTCTGCTCTTAGCTTTGGCTGAATCTGGCGTCTTGGGGGCTTTCTGAGCCTGCTGCCTGCCCAGGATGGAGTTTTCCAAGGATGTGCTGTAGGGCTGAAGCTGGAAGCCAGAGGGGTTGGGATTCACACTGAAGAGTGAAGACCGGGAAACCCACCCACTACTGATAGAGCCAGGGGCCTGCAGCCATCCATCCATCTATCCATCCATCCATCCATCCATCCATCCATCCATCCATCCATCCATCCATCTATCCATCCATCCATCCATCCATCCATCCATCCATCCATCCATCCATCCATCTATCCATCCATCCATCCATCCATCCATCCATCCATCCATCCATCCATCCATCCATCTATCCATCCATCCATCCATCCATCCATCCATCCATCCATCCATCCATCCATCCATCCATCTATCCATCCATCCATCCATCCATCCATCCATCCATCCATCCATCCATCTATCCATCCATCCATCTATCCATCCATCCATCCATCCATCCATCCATCCGTCGTCCATCCATCCATCTATCCATCTACTCATTCACCATCTATCCACCAATCCATTCGACGAGTATATGTCATTGAAGCTTACTCTGTGCCAGGCTCTCTTCTAAGTCCTAAGAATATGACCATGAACATGGCAGAAACAGTCTCTGACCCCATGGGAACTGCATTTGAATGGCAGCATCCCAGAGACAAGCCAGATCACTCATATGACACAAGGATGGAAAGAGATGGGTCTTCTCTTAAGCTACCAAGGCAGCGAGCTCCCTTCACCTCCTGCCCTGATACATACAAGCACACTTACAATATATATGAAGGTACCTCAAGATGCGCATGCCCACGCATGCTCACAATGCACCCCCTTGGAAACCAACATATCTGCAAGGTCACGTGCACACACACACATGTATACTGGAATGCACAACTATCTAGATACTTGTGTACACAAGCCCACAAATGCACACATGCACACATACATGGACACATGAGGCATTTGCACATATTTTTACCTATATACATGCATGCCCAGGAACAGACAAGCACATGCGCACACACACGTGTGCCCTGTCACTTAAGCACACTGGTGTATGCACATACCAAATATAAATATGAATACTTGGGTACAGTTTGGCTCTGTATGTATGCTGGACATGTATACCCACATATACACTCATCTATGCACACAGGCCACATGCACATGGGCCTTCACATGTACATACATATGCATGTAAATACCCCCTCTGACTTTGACCTTTCCCCAGAGCCCCCATACTCCACCATTGCCCCATCCTATCCTGGGGAATTATCCATGTCTCTGACAAGAGAATGGGTTACTAATGCAGCCACAGAGCTGTTTTGACACTTTTGATGAATAACATTCAATACTATTAATTGGAACAATTGCTTTTCATTTAACTAAATCACGGGAATTGCTAAACTAAATTGAAACGGAATGTAATTTTGCCGCGCACTGCTTTAATATGGGCCTCTAAATGTCTTCTCCCTGAAGGATTAGTAACTTAATCACCTACCAGTGATAACTGCTTCCCAGGCTTAGCTGGGAGGCTTCCTGCTCCGCAGCAGCCTGGCTGGGAAAAGGCTGGGCGCCCAGGGGCTTCTCCTCCCACCCTTGCCTCCTCGCCTTGCATTATTCATCTCCGGGAACACTGTTCCCTGCCTTCTCTGATTCCAGCAGTACCCTCAGAGACCCTCTCCTTTTTTCCTTGCTTCTGCTGCTCTGTTTGCACTCTGCGCGGGGGTCTGTCACCCCAGGAGTCTTAATATGTGGACCAGACTCTGACTCTGGCCCTCTCTGAGCCTTGCTGAACCCCTTCATCCTGAGAACGCTGGCCACTGAGACTCCAAGGGCAATCCGGAGCCTGGCCGTAGCTTCCAGAAGCAGGTTGACATGGGCCAGAAATTCCCCATGTACTGCTTGGGGGAGCAAAGAAGGCCCAGCCGGGCGTGTTGTTGGAGGGTGACCAACTGTCCCAGTTTGCCAGGGACGGAGGGATCTACAGGACATGGAATTGCCAGTGCTAAAACTAAACAGTCTCTGGCAAATGGGGACAGCGCCTCACCCTAGCTGTGGGGCCATCTGTACCTCCAGATAGAAATCATCCTTAACATTTATTGAGTGCTTACTGTATGCTAGGAGCTTGACATACATGATCTCATTTAAGTTTGAAACAATTTTATGGGGCTCAATGTTATGAACATACTCATTTAAAATGAGAAAACTGAGACTCAGTTGTTTTTAACCTTATCTAAGATCTCACAGGTGTAAATATAACAACAAGGGTAATAACAGCTAATATTTATGAGCTTGCTTTGCAATAAGCACTTATGTTAAAGGCTCAACCTACATCCCCACAGCAACCTTGAAGATAGGCACCATTTTTGGGTGGTCATACATCATTTCCTTTACTTTTTTAAAATTTAATTTTACTTTTTTATTGAAGTATAGTTGTACAATGCTATATAAGTTACAGGTGTACAGTACAATTTTAAAGGTTATACTTCATTTACAGTTATTATAAAATGGCTATATTCCCTGTGTTGTACGCTATATCCTTGTAGCTTATTTTATACATACTAGTTTGTACCTCTTAATCCCCTACCCCTAACATGCCCCTCCAGCCTTCCCTCTCCCCACTGGTAACCACTAGTTTGTTCTCTGTATCTGTGAGTCAGTTTCTTTTTGGTTATATATATATATTTTTTAAAATTTATTTATTTATTTATTTATTTAATTTATTTATTTGGCTGCTTTGGGTCTTTGTTGCTGCGCGCAGGCTTTCTCTAGTTGCGGCGAGGAGGGGCTACTCTTCGTTGCGGTGTGCGGGCTTCTCATTGCGGTGGCTTCTCTTGTTGTGGAGCACGGGCTCTAGGCGCGCGGGCTTCAGTAGTTGTGGCTCGCGGGCTCTAGAGCGCAGGCTCAGTTGTTGTGGCGCAAGGGCTTAGTTGCTCCGCGGCATGTGGGATCTTCCCGGACCAGGGGTCGAACCCGTGTCTCCTGCACTGGCAGGCAGATTCTTAACCACTGTGCCACCAGGAAAGTCCTCTTTTTTGTTATATTCACTAGTTTGTGGTATGTTTTAGATTCCACATACAAGTGATATCATACGGTATTTGTCTTTCTCTGTCTGACTTATTTCACTTAGCATAATACCCTCCAAGTCATCCGTGTTGTTGCAAATGGCAAGATTTCCTTCTTTTTTTTATGGCTGAGTAACATTCTATTGTATACACATACCACATCTTCTTAATCCATTCGTCTGTTGATGGACACTTAGGTTGCTTCCATATCTTGGCAACTGTAAATAATGCTGCTATGAACTTTGGGGTGCATGTATCTTTTCAAATTCGTGTTTTTGTTTTTGTTTCAGATATATACCCAGGAGTGGAATTCCTGGGTCATATGGTAGTTCTATTTTTAGTTTTTTGAGGAACCTCCATACTGTTTCCCACAGTGGCTGCACAAATTTACATCCCCACCAACAGTGTACAAGTGTTCTCTTTTCTCCACGTCCTCAGATAGGCATCATTTTTATCATTCCCACTTTTACAGATGAGAAAACTGAGGCTCACAGAGGTGAGGGCTATTGTGAGTTGGTTCTAGAGCTGTGATTCAGAATACAGGGGTGTCTCCCCGCCAGTGCCCACTGTTTTGGCCTGACAATGAGGGGGTCCCCAAGTTCTTTTCTTCTGGATGATCTGAGGAGACCTGAGCAGTGGGCTTCTGGGTATTGGAGTCACCGAGCGAAGCGTGGTATCCTCTCAATACAACTCCTGCCCTTGGGTGTCCAATTTGGTATGGCCACTCACTGAATAAGGGCTTCCAGGACAGACAGCCCTCTCCACTACCAGTGACATGGTACCTGGCATCGGTCCTTGAGTGAATTCTGCAAGTGGTTATGGGTTCTGTGAGTTCTGTCAACCCATCTTCCTGCCCACTCCTGCTGGCCTCACGGGAACTGTAGCAACAACCTTTTCGAAGGTCAGTCTCTGTTCTGCCTCTCCATTCCCTCCCCTACCCCACTCCCCAAGGCAGAATTTCTAAACATGCCTCTGAGCTGTCACTCTGAAATAGATACTTGAGGAGGTAGGTGCCCATTTGGAGAGGGAATAACGTTATTGAGCTCTTACTAAGAGCTCGACACTGCACCAGATGTTTTGTATATATGCTCATCTGATCCAACAACATCTCAAAGGGCTGGAATTATTATCTCCATTTTATAGCTCAGGGAACTCAGGCACAGAGGGTAAAGGGATCGCCTGAGGCCATGCACTTAGTACCTGGCAGGTTGAGGTCTAGGAATCAGGCTGCTTGATTCCATACACCACTTTCTCTCCCTGGGCCGGGTCTACTGTTCCCCCGAGTGTAGCTGCTTCAGACCTCCAACTTTCTCAGTCTCTCTGCGGAGGCAGCTTGACAAGGTGGTGAAGCTCATGGGGTCTGAAGACAAATGAAAGTGGCCTGAAGCCCGGGGCTGTTCCATCAATCATGGGACCTGGGGCTGAGATCCCCTTTATCTTCCCATGTAGAATAGGGATTCCCACTGTCCCCATTTCATAACCGTGTTGGGATGCTGGCATAAGGCGTTCAGCTCGGAGCCTGGCACAGAGCAGAGGCTTAATAAATGGTGGTTCCCATTATTATTTTTATTATTTCTTTAAAAAAAATTAATTTTATTATTTATTTATTTTTAATTGAAGTATAGTTGATTTATAGTGTTGTGTTTTGGTGTACAGCAATGTGATTCAGTTATACATATATGTATATGTGTGTCTATACATACATATATCTATTCCTTGTCATATTCTTTTCTGTCATAGTTTATTATAAGATATTAAGTTTAGTTCCCTGTGCTATACACTAGGACCTTGTTGTTTATCTTATATATAGTAGTTTGTATCTGCTAATGCCAAACTCCTAATTTATTCCTTCCTCTCGTTTCCCCTTTGGTAACTATAAGTTTGTATTGTATGTCTGTGAGATTGTTTCTGTTATGGAATATTACTCAGCCATAAACAAGAATGAAATAATGCCATTTGAAGCAACTTGGATGGACCCAGAGATTATCATACTAGTAAGTGAAGTAAGTCAGGCAGAGGAAGACAAATATCATATGATATCACTTATATATGGAATCTAAAAAAATGATAAAAATTAACTTATTTATTTTTATTATTTCTGATGGTTTGGCAGGAGGTTCTCCAGAGTTCAACACTACAGACTCTCAGGCCCTACCTCTCTCCACATTTTATGCTGCTTGAGCCCTTGAGCTTCCCATTAACTTAATAGGTCTGGACATAAGGGAGCCAGTTGTTCATGGAATCCCAAATTCAATCAACAATCTCCCCTTCACTGTTCTCATTCACTAAAATTGATGTGCATGTATTTTTTTAAAAAATTATATTTATTTATTTGTTTATTTATTTATTTATTTATTTATTTTTGGCTGTGTTGGGTCTTTGTTTCTGTGCGAGGGCTTCCTCTAGCTGCGGCAAGCGGGGGCCACTCTTCATCGCGGTGCGTGGGCCTCTCAACCATCGCGGCCTCTCTTGTTGTGGAGCACAGGCTCCAGACGTGCAGGCTCAGCGATTGTGGCTCACGGGCCTAGTCGCTCCGCGGCATGTGGGATCTTCCCAGACCAGGGCTCGAACCCGTGTCCCCTGCACTGGCAGGCAGATTCTCAACCGCTGTGCCACCAGGGAAGCCCAATGTGCATGCATTGAACACCAAGGCTGCGTGGAGCCCTGAAGCTGCCGCTGAGCTGGTTTCATCCTCTTGCTGAACCAGGAGGAGGAGCTAAGATGGTGGTTCTCCAAGTGTGGACCCTGGCCAAGCAGCAACACTTGGGAACATGTTAAAGATGCCAATTTTCAGGCTCACCCCGAGCCTTACTGAACCAGAAACAGTGCAGGCAGGGCCCAGGCACCAGTGTTTTAATGAGCATTCCAGATCATTCTAAGGCATGCTAAGGTTTGAGAAACATTGCTCTAAGAGACCAGAATGCAGCTATTCTCAGAGGGACCAGCCAAGCCTGTGGCATCTGGGGAGGAAGAGTGGTACCCAGTGGGGGTGTTCCTCTGGGGAGCAGGATGCTCTGACCCTGAATGCCCTCCCCTCTTGGGCTTGGGATGAGGGGAGGAACCGGGGCTGCTGCCTGGGCAGCACCTTTGGCGAATCAGTAAAAGGTGCCTCTTCCTCGGGGTGGATGCTGTGCTGCTGGTGAGTGGAGCATGAACTTGATTCCCACCTTCATTCACCTCCCTTGTGTGCAAGGCTCAGGCAAACTGTATGCTGTCCTGGGAGTATTTGAGAGGGGAAAGACACACCATGCCTGTTCTCACCTGGGCGGGCTGGCTCCTGGGATGCTGGGCAAGCCACCAGGGTGAGTTCCCCTGCTGCGTGGACTCTCCCCAGGCCTCAGGCCCCCGCGATCCTTTAAAAGAAACAGGCTGCCATGGCCAAAGCACTTGGGAGAAACAGGGCAGTGAAAGAGCAGTTATGAAGACAGCATGCTGCAGACCAGAGGAGACATCCTGCCCCGAGCCAACACTGGAGAAAATGAAACAGATGTTTGATAGCTTCTCGATGTGCAGGTCCCCTTAGAGCACTGTCCTCCTCCAAAGAGTAACCAGCAGACACTGATGGAGACATCAAACAAAGCACTGGACATGGTCATGGAGTAAGAAGATGTCTTGGCCACAGCCTGCCCTAATCGGCACCCAGTCGACCAGCCTTCTTCCTCCCTCCCTCTCTCCTCTCGCTCCCTCACGGGACCCTCTCAGTTCACTCTCCCATTCTCCTAGCATAGGCTACCTCACTTGGGCTTCACCATCTCTGGGTTCTGGCCTAAGGGAGGCTCCCTTCCCCCTTTGTCACTCCTCTTCTTGGGGTCTGATGTCCCCCCACTTCACCTTGGAAGCTTTCCTAGGCTTTGTCCTCAGCTGGCCACCTGGAACACTGCTTTAATTGGTCCTAGGGCCATGCCCTATTCCATGTTCCTCTCTTTCCCAGAATGTAACTTCCTGGGGGTAGGGGACTACCTGCGTCTCCTCCTCTTCTGCCCCTCAGACTAGGAGCTTCTGAGAGCAAGGCCAGATCTTTCTGCCCATGGATGAGTTTCTCTGCTCCGACATCTGCTGCCACACATTTTGGACAAAGTAGAGGGAGAGAGAGCCCTCCCAAGTCCAGCTCCAGGGGCCCCCAGACCTGCCTCGCTGGCAATGTCTCTGGCCTGGATACTGACATTTTAAAATGCAATAAGAACTATGTATTTAGAAAGTTAGGATATGCTGACATGTATGGTCTCAGCGGCCACAGCTGTAATCAGTTGTCAATTCATAGCTATCAGCGCCTTCATTCCTACTTGGATAGGTGACCGCCTACTGACCATCAAAATCCATCCTTTCCTCCTTTGTAATGAAAGTGGTAGATACATGATTCCTCAGTGAGACACCGCCTTTTATTTCCCCTTCAAATTAGATGTGGTAATGTGAATAATTTATTTTGGATAGAATATGAGCAGAAGTACTTTCAACCATGTCCAGACCTAACTCATAACCCCCCTACATGTGCTCCTCTGTGTCGATTCCCTTTTTGGTCCATTGTGACGGCAGCAAGTAGGGTGAGCTTGGAGTGTTGAAGATGACAAGGCCACTATCAGCCTGGGTATTTGAATGACTACTGGAACAGAATTCCACTGACCTGGAACCTCTCCTCTGGAAAGTTATGTGAGAATAAATATACCTTTTTTTTTTGAGCCACCAAAATTTGGGGGTCTGTTTGTTATAGCTAGTTAGTTTATCCTACCAAGTACATTACTTATACCCCATGGAAGGCATAATTTCTAAAATAGCCCTTAAAATGTCCCACCCTAATACCCAAAGCCTATGAATGAATAAGGTGGAATATCACTCCCATGATTATGTTATGTTATATAGCAAGTTGACCTTAAAACAGGGAGATTACCCTGCGTTATCCAAGTGGATTCAATGTAATCACATGAGCCCTTAAAAGCAGAAACACTTTCTCTGGCAGTTGGCAGAAGGGGAAGCCAGAGAGATTCAAAGAAGAGGAACTCGATATGCCATGGCTGGATTGAAGATGGAGAGGGTGATGTGAGAGGGAATGTGGGTGGCCTCTAGCAGCAGAGAGTGGTTCCAGCCTGACATTCAGAAAGGACCTCAGATCTAGAGCAGCTGCAAAGAACTGGATTCTGCCAACAGACTGAATGAGCTTAGAATCAAATTCTTCCCCTGAGCCTCCAGATAGGAGTCCAGCCTGGCCAACACCTTGATTTCTGCCTTGAAACTCAGCGGAGAACTCAGATGAGCCCACTTGGGTTTTTGACCCACACAATTGTGAAATAATAAATGGGTACTATTTGAACCACTAAGTTTGTGATAATTTGTTATTTAACAATAGAAAATCAATCCAATCCCTTCAATGCAGGGTCTCCAATCTTATTTGTTTCTGCTCTCTCCGAAGTCCAAGGATATTGCCTGGCATGTAGGAGCTTATGAAATTTCTGCTGAATGGGTACATCAGTTAGTGTGGGAGGTGAGTGAGAATCCTTGGGATACTGATCAGAGGATGGCACACCTTTCTGGTAAAGGTCCAGATAGTAAATACTTAGGCTCTGTCATTACTACACAATTCTGTCATCGCAGTGCAAAAACAGCCGTAGACAGTATGTAAACAAATATGCATGGCCATGTTCCAATAAAACTTTATTTAAAATCAGGTGGTGGGCCAGATTTGACCTGCAAGCCATAGTGTGCTGATCCCTCTTATAGATCAGTGGGTCTTTGGTCTGGCACTTCCACCCAAAGGTATGAAATCTTTGGCAGAGGGCGACATGTTTTAAATAAATGTTTTATGGACAGAAAGAGTTTCTACTATAAGAAATACTTGCTCATTCAGTAGGTTGTCTTTTCACTCTGTTGATTATTTCCCTTGAGTACAGAAGATCTTTAGTTAGTCTGATGTACACCCACTTGTGTAATTTTGCTTTTGTTGTTTGTGCTTTTGGTGTCATATCCAAGAAATCATTGCCAAGCCCAATGTCATGAAACGTTTCCCCTATGTTTTCTTCTAGGAGTTTTACAGTTCTGGGTCTTATGTTTAAATATTTAATCCATTTTGAGTTGATTTTTTGTGTATGGTGTAAGACAGGGTCCAATTTCATTCTTTGGCATGTGGATATCCAGTTTTCCCGACACTCTTTGTTCAAGAGACTGACTTTTCCCTATTCTTGGCACAATTGTTGAAGACCATTTGACTGTATGTGCTTGGGTTTATTTCTGGGCTCTCTATTCTGTTCCATTGGTCTATGTGTCTGTTTTTATGACAGTACCATACTGTTTTAAATGTGAGAACATATTTTCAAACCATACATGTTAAGAGATTAATATTCAAAAAATATAAGAAACTCCTACAACTCAATAGCCAAAAAATCCAAATAACCTGATTTAAAAATAGGCAAAGAATTTGAATAGACATTTCTTCAAAGAAGACATACAGATGGCCAATAGGCATAAGAAAATATGCTCAGCATCACTAATCATCAGGGAAATGTACAACCATAATGAGATATCACCTCATACCTATGGCTATTATAAAAACAACAAAACAAAACAAAGATAAACGTTGGTGAGGATATAGAGAAACTGGAACACTTGCACATTGTTGATGGGAATGCAAAATGGCATAGCTGCTATGCAAAATGGTATGGCATTTCTTCAAAAATTTAAAAATAAAATTACCATATGATCCAGCAATCCCACTACTGGGTATTTATCTAAAAGAATTAAAATCAGGATCTCAAAGAGATATCTGCACTCTCATGTTCATTGCAGCATTATTCACAATAGCCAAGCTATGGAAACCACCTAAATGTCCACCAACAGCTGAGTGGATAAAGAAAGTGTGGTCTAGGGCTTCCCTGGTGGCGCAGTGGTTGAGAGTCTTCCTGCCAATGCAGGGGACACGAGTTCGAGCCCTGGTCTGGGAAGATCCCACATGCCGCAGAGCAACTGGGCCCTTGAGCCATAATTACTGAGCCTGCGTGTCTGGAGCCTGTGCTCCGCAACAAGAGAGGCCGCGATAGTGAGAGGCCCGCGCAGCGCGATGAAGAGTGGCCCCCGCTTGCCGCAACTAGAGAAAGCCCTCGCACAGAAACGAAGACCCAACACAGCCATAAATAAATAAATTAAAAAAAAAATGCAAACCTTTAAAAAAAAAAAAGTGTGGTTTATACATACAACAGAGTGTTATTCAGCTTTAAAAAAGAGGGAAATCCTGCCATGTGACAGGATGTGACAACATGGATGAACCTTAAGGACATCATGTTAAGTGAAAGAAGCCAAACTCAGAAGGACAAATACTGCATAAGTCCACTTATATGAAGTATCTAAAATAGTAAAACCCATAGAAATGGAGAGTAGAACAGTGGTTGCCAGAAGTTGGTGGGGGGGTGGGCAATGGGGAGTTGCTGCTTAATGGGTATAAAGTTTCAGTTTTGCAAGATGAATAAGGTCTAGAGAGCTTCCCTGGTGGTGCAGTGGTTAACAATCCACCTGCCAATGCGGGGGACACAGGTTCGAGCCCTGGTCCAGGAAGATCCCACATGCCGCAGAGCAACTAAGCCCGCAAGCCATGACTACTGAAGCCTGCGCACCACAGCGAAGAGTAGCCCCCGGTCGCGGCAACTAGAGAAATCCTGCACACAGCAATGAAGCCAAAAATAAAAAAAAATAAGTAAATAAAATAAATAAATTTATATATATATAAAAAAAGAGTGAGTTCTAGAGATCTGGACGGCACCGTTGCCGTTCGTTAACAATGCCGTAGCGTACACTTAAACACCTGTTAAGAAGGTAGATGTCATGGTAAGTGTTCTTTCCAGAATAAGAAAGAAAAATAGTTGGTCAGGCTTGAGAATCCTTGTCATTCCAGAACACATGGAGCACCTTGGTTTCTAGGGAAACGAATCCCATCTAAAAGGTCTCTTATCTTTCTTTGGCTTGGCGATTGCTTCAATCAACACGGCCTTAGCTGGTTTATGCCTCTTTCAGCGAGGCAGGTCCTCTGGCCTGGCACCGGGGGAGCCCAGTCTGCAGCGCTGGCAGGGGGGAGGGCTCACTCAGCCAGCCCTCGGATGAGCCCCCTCCCCGGGCCTGAAGCCTGAGCCAGGGTCCACAGCCAGCCAGTGGCAGAACTGGCACATTGCTTATGGGTCTGCCTGCCCATCCTTCATGAATTTTTATTAAACAAAACTGTAAGCAGATTGATTTTGTCCTCTTTTATTGCATTTTTATCTAATTCCCTTTCATGGCGGAGGCTCCATCATGTTACCGCAGAGTAAATCACTCTGGGGCGTCAGGCCAATGCCGTGCAGAAGGGCAGGATCTGGCTTCCCAAGAGCACATTTACCGCATAAGAACCTTTATTAGCGGAGAGCCATTGATTTTTTCTTTTTTTCAGGTCATAGCCCCTTCACCATCCTTTAAATAAAAGAGTATCACAAAGTTATAGTAGAAGAGAGACTCTGTAAGGCCTGGGTCATGGGGTGCCGGCTTGTCTTCAGGTCTGACAACCCCTGTACCACCCACAAACTTCCACTCTGTGCTGGGTATGGTCTTATGAAAAGCATGGAGAAGGACTAGTTTGGGTGGGTTATTGGGTGGTAGATAAGGGCGAAAGGGAAGATTAAGTTCAGGAACAAAGCAATTTAGTATCATTAAAAACATTAGAGGTGGTTATAGTTTAGCCACAGAATTTTGCATACAAAATCAAGACCATGAGAATTACAAATCAAATCTCCTCTTCGGTAGCTCCTGTTTTTATACTCCAGATAAAGGACTTTGGGATTTTATTCTGAGGAACTAGAAAATCCCTGAAGATTTTGGAGCAAGGCAATAACAGGATATTATCTTTGCTTCAAGGGGATTAATCTGGCAGTGGAATGTAAAGTGAACTTGAGGAGAGTCCGGGGTGGGGTTGGAAGATATAAACCAGGACATCTGTTAAGGGGCCGGTGCTACAGTCTAGGCATAAGGAGACAAGAGCCCTAAGTGAAGTAATGAAATGGTAAAACTGGCAAGGTGGAGTCGGATTAAACAAGAAGGGGGTGGTCAAGGGTGACTCAGGGTTTTTTGTCAACTGCAGAAGGACTTTAAAGCAGAGAAGTGAGTTTCAGCAAAGAAAATGGAGAGCTGAGTTTTGTGCATGCTCATTTAAAAAGTAAAAGAAATACACATATACTTGTTATTGCAAAAGTAATGCAGACAAATTGCAGGAAAATTGGAAAAATAGAGACAGACATAATAATAAAAAAAAATCTTCAATTCCACCACCGTGATCTGCCTCTGTAATAGTTAATATATTTTGGTATATTTCCTTCCAGGTAGATAAATAAATGAATCATGCTTCTAAAGTTTCTTCAGAAATATGATTCTTAATGGGTACCTATTACCTTATCATCTGGATGCACTAAAATTGATTTAGCTGTCTGCCTATTGTTGGACTTTAACTTGATTTATGGTTTCTCCATACTATAAATAATGCTGTGCTGAACATCTTGCTGTACACATCTTTGTCTGCATCTCTGATAAATTTCTGAAGTAAAATTATTGAGTTAAAGGCTATAATCTTTTTAAAGGCTCTTAATTCATATTGTCAAATGCTCCCTAGACACTGATGCAGCATATGAGCATGTTCATTTCACAGCACATTCATCAACTGTAGAATTATTTAGAATTTTTTAAACTTTGCCAATTTCATGGTGAAAAAGCAGGATGTACCACTGTTTCTTAAAGTATTCACTTTTTTGATTATTAAGACTTTTATAATAATTTTGGGTGCACTTGTTGGTCATTTTTTATTTCTACTCTTTTGAGAGCTGTATCTTTTGTCCATATTTCTATTGAAGAGGTCATTTTTTTACTTACTGATTTATAACACGTTTTTATATTGAGGCTATTAAAGCTTTGTCTATCATACATGTTGGAGATTTTTTTTTTTTTTTTTGCTCTTTCTCATTTACCTTTCAAATTTTTATATGGTGTTTTTGACAAGTAGAAATTTTAAGTTTTAAAAGTTCATAGCTATCAATCTTCTTTTTTGTTTTTTTCCTTTTCTGTTACACTTTGAAAATCCTTCTCAGAATGAGATCAGGTAAACATTTACCTATAGCTTCTTCTAATTCTTTGTGATTTTATTTCTTTCTTTTATTTCCTTAACTGAAGTATCAGACTGTGGTGATCATGAATGTAGGCTCTGGAGTTAGATGGACTTGAATTTGGATCCTGGTTCCCCACTTACCAGCTGTGTGATCTTGAAGAAGTTACTTACCCTCTTTGAAACTCATTTTTCAAATCTGAAATGGGGCCTGTATTAATCTCATTAATTTTTTGTGAGAATTGAGAGAGATGATGCATGTAAAGTGTCTGGTACAGTACCTGGCCGATAGCAGATATTTGAGGTTAAATATTAGATCTCTGTTAAGTGTGTACAATTTTGATCTCCACGAGGGCTGAGACCATGTCCTGTTAATCTCCATAGTGCATATCTCACTAAGACCATGTCTTAAAATACATTCACAGTGAATATTGGATGAATGAATGTATGAAATGAAATTAACAGATTGGCATTTTATAAGTTTTGAAGGCAAATGGATACCTGCTTCTGAGAACCCACTTTAAGACGCTGAACTCATTTAGAAATGCCCAGAACAGCAATATGTGTGTCTACAATGTGGAGGAAACCCTCTCCCCCCACCCAGTCCTAAACAAATGAACATTGTTTTTTCATTAGCCACAGCTCACCACTCAGAGCCGTGGGTCTGTTCAGTCACCTCTGACCCTTGACTTCTGGCCCTGACCCATGCATACAGGCCATTGCCCCACTCCTTTGAGTCTGTACGTAGAGAATTTTAAGAGCTGCTAGGGCCCTTTGAGGTCATTTGGTTGTCTAGACTTCCAGCATTTGTGTTTTAGCTGTCAAACAATTTTTTCTAAAGAATGTTATCTTGGAAGCCCAGTATGTAAAACAGACCAATGCAGAGATGCTGTGGTTGAAAGATAGGGTCCAGAGGCCAGATGCTTTCTCTTGGGGGTTTTGCATATGCTGTTCTTTCTGATTGGATGGAATACAATTCCATTCTCCCCTGTCCCAATTACCTCATTAAATATTACCTTTCCTTTAGGTCCTAGATGAAATAACACCTCCTCCAGGAAGCCTTTCCTGCCCTTCCACTGACTAGATCAGTTTCCCCTGCTATATATTCATAGCCCCATGTACTTCTATTTGCTAGCACACAGTTCAGTTGTAAATTTATGTCTATGAATGTTCATTTTCTCCTACTAGGCTATGAGTAAAATAGGGGCAAGGCTATGATGGTTTGTTCACCATTATATCCCAGGCTCTGGCTGCAAGGCTTGGCACACAGTAGGTGTTTACTTAATATTTGATGCCTTAATGAAACTGCATCTGTTCCAACTACTTCTTCTTCCAGATGGAGCAAATATTTACTGTGCTCACTATGTACTAGACATTCTTCTGGGTATTAGCAATATAACTATGAAGGAGGAAGACATGTTCCCTGCCCTTAAGGAGTACCCATCTAGTAGGGATGACAGGTAACTGTGGAAGAATCATTCATTTCCATGGTCATAAATGCATCAGATGTCTATGTAAGATTTCAGTGGAAGAGAAACTTACCTTATTGAAAAATAACTGGCTGATTTCTAGGCCAGCACATTTTGTTGGTGGTAAACTCAGTAGTTAAGAGTGGTACTTGGAATCCTGTCTTGATGCTTCATTCAGAGTGGGAGAGTGTCTCTGAGGTCCAAGCATCTGCATCTTGTCAGGATGGGAGTTTAATTACCCTCTGATGGGTACTGCATGGTGACTCAGTGCCCTCCCAAGTTGCCAACTGGGACACCTACTAGGCTTGTTTTAATAAATGGATAAGAATTCATGTTTCTTGAGAGATCATCAGAACTAAGTTATCACAATCAGCTGCCACATGCCCCATCTATCCTATGGTTACCTGTAGGGAGGCAGCTGGTCTAGAGGCAAGAAAGGCCCTTTAGTGATTGCCCAGAGCACTTGAAAGAAAACCCAAACTCCTCACCATGACCCGCGACGCCTGTGCCGACCTGCTCCCATCTTCCTGCCCATCTTCATTTTGTTTCATGCTCTCATGTTGCAGATGTCAATTTCAGGTCCTATCGGAACAATTCCCAGTTGCCGATCAGGTAGTCACCGATTGACGCATCGTCCCTAAGTGCTGTTAGGATCTGTGACATGGGTTTAGATAGCAGCCCCCTCCCCATTTGGAGCCTGCCTCTTCATCCATTTCTTCCAGAAGTGTCCGGGCTGATGCTGGTACCGTGGCAGGCTCTGATGCCAGCTCTGGTTGGGCCACCCTAGAATCCAGTCCCATCGGCAGGAGAGCCCCAGCAGAACACTCCTAGTCCTGCCTCCTTAGCTGCGCCAGGCTGCCAGTGCCAGCTGAGGAGGGGGGGCCCCCTCCTGCCTCTGCTTGTTTCCCTTGATTGTTATGTAATGTTCTGCAGCAGGGGGTAAATTCCTCTCCAATTTCCAGGCTGGTTACAGCACATGAACCCCACCATGGGGAGCCACAGTGATTGAGCTCAGCAGCCAGGTCCCATGCTGAGTGCCATAAATCAGGCCTATTACCCGTTCCTCCTGGCAGATGCCACCTCCAGGAACCTGCTCACCGTGCTGCAGAGAGCCAGCCATTTGCACACAGTAAACCAGGGCCGGCCTATCCACTGGCAATGTGGGGGCTCTACAGGACACCCTGGCTGGAGGGGGGTGCCTGGAATCTTTTTCTGAAGGGGTGGGAGCTTATACAGCCCTTGCTGGAGCATCTCAGACCTCCAACCAGACGCTCTCGGAGCAAAATCAGGGCATGCTTACCTGCCACCTAGATTTTCTGGGGTGGTGGCCTTCTGTGTGCTTCACTATACACATAAGAGCCTCTAGGGGCCTTGTCAAAAACATACCTTTCCCAGCCTCATCCCCAGAGATCCTGACGTGGTAGGTCCTTCTTGGGAGGAAATCGGCGGCATCTTTACAACTTTCCTGGTGACTCTGATGCAGGTGGTTCCTGGACCATCCTCTGAGAAACGCTGCTTTAAGACCAACTGTGTCCCGAAAGCCATGCCCATAAAATGAACGCCTATAAATTGCTTCCTTCTTTTCCATTTCCTTCCATCATTTCGCTGAAGATGTGTTTCCCTGGGGAAGAAGATGTGGGCTTCAAAAATCAATGGCAATCACACTGAAGAATGAAGCAAATCTTTGACTATGACATATTTAATGGGCAATAACTATATGACTAAGGTGATTCTGTGCTCTACTTAAACTGGGTCAGTCCCAGTTTATACAGGTTGTCTCAGTGCAATTTTTAATAATCCTCCCTTTGATTCTCAAAAGTCCCAGTTTGGATGATGAATTGTTACCCTATCGATGACCCATGGGGATGTTCCCCTCGAGACCTCCCATTTTCTTCCAAAGGGGTCTGCCTTGTGGATGTCTCTGAAGGGTTTTGTCAAACTGACTCCAATTCTGGATTTCACGTTAATGTTCACGCTGATTCTTGGCTGGAATAAATGGCAAAAGAGTCCTTTTGGTCAGATACGTTGTCTCTCTTTCTAGAAGGAGAGACTTCATCTGGTGACCAGGATAACAGAGACTGAGATATGGGGGCCAGGGCAGCCTTCTTTGAGGGCCCAGGCTCGACTTTGGGTGTCCAAACTCAGGTTGCGTTCTCCTGTCAAACATTAAAACACTCAGTAATAATAGACCCTAATCATCCCACAAGAATGGTGACATAGGAATTGGAGCGTTTTAGAATTAGACAGAACTAGGTTTGATTCCAGCACTGCCTTCTTTGGATATGTGACTTCAAGCATATTTAGCCATTTGACGCCTCATTTGCCTCATCTGGAAAATGGGGATAATAATCTTCAACCTGGTAGAGGGCTGGAGATGATGCTTGTAAAGAATGAACCCTTGAAAGTAATCAATAAATGGTGGCCGTTAATATCATCATCATCATGATAATATTACAAAATGAGGTTTCATATTCTAAAAATATTTCCCAACATATTTTGGGGGGTGATATTTTTATCTTATTTATTTAACAACCTCTTCCCCTGGAACTTCTGCCATGAAAACTAAGCTGTGAGGCTTCCCAAGAAAACAAAGAGAGGATTCAATTAAGAATAAAGATGTAGGCATAGAAAACCCAGTGTGTATTAGAAATAACCAGAAATGTCTAGGGGAACTCCAGGAATAAGAAGATTTGTTCTTCAAGGATTTCAGTGTTACGCGGGGACTGTCCAGGCCCCTTTAGAGAAATCCCAAGTTCAGCAAGGTATTGGAAGTATGTGGCACCACAAAATGGGTAGATTAGACATGGGGGAGGGAAGACTTCAGGGGTATATATCTAGGTTAGCTGCCTCCATCCCTGTGACTTCCGGGAGCTCCTAGATGTCCCAGTGGGGACACACATGTGCTTGAGAGTGCATTTGCACATGAAGAGTCTGGAATCAGGACAAAGATCCTTCAGCATGCAGGACCTCATGACCAGACAATATGGCTGCACACCTCAACAGTGGGTACCAATGGAAGCCCCTAAAGAACCAGGTGGGACCAGTCACACCTTGGTAGATGCCAGGACAATGCCTAGGGTGGAGACTAGAGGCCCATGCCTCATCTCAGTGATGTTAATCTCTATCTGTCCTTGGAGAAGGAGCAGGGCTGTGGGGTGTATTAACGATGTTTCTAGCTGTTGTAAACTTGATGCTTTAACATTTGCCATGCATGCATATGTCAGATACACCTTGTTCTGTACAACCCAATGATATGTCTCAGTCACCTTGCCTTGGCCTCTCTCCTCCCTGGTCACCCACCTACCCGCTCTTCCAGAAGAGTCCTTTTCCCGGGGGGATGAACTTTTCAAATACAAACCAACTAATCCAGAGCCCACAGCCATTATCATTTTCCTTTATCAGGCTCTCATGTTCCAGGCCACTATCTACCTGAATGAGTGTCTCAACCTGTCTTAAGCTTAGTTTCTTTATCCAGAAAGTGGGCTTGGTAATTCCTAACTCACTTGGTTGTTGTGAGGATTAGATGAGACAACATATAGTAGCTACTCAGTAAACCTGTCTTCCTTTCTCCTATTTCTTTTTCACATCTGACAGAGTTTCAGGCATCTACATTCATGCAGGAGTAGGAAGGTGAGAATTAGAGCTTTGTCCTGGGTTTTCTACCCAGGTACAGAGAGCAAATTTCAGCTGGGGCTTCAGGAAGGCAGTTCAAACCCTGGATGGCAGCATTGAAAATCTACACGGTATTCGCCCCGGAGTGGGCTAAGGAGGGGAACGCAACCTTCAGTTTCCACCTCAGTGATGGGCATGACCTAGTTACTGGCTGGGTGCAGAGAGTCTAGATCCCACAGGAGACAGAGAGATAAAAGTTCCAAAGAACCAACAACTCCAACTGTCACAGGGCTGAGTGTTCAAGATATAAGGAAGCCTCATTCCCAAGGTGAGCACATCCCTCCCTTCTGCTTTCTTTCCCTTTCTCCCAGCCCCTCCTTCTCCCCCAATCTCTCCATGTCTCCCTCTTTCACTCTGTTGCTCTTCTTCATCCTTCTTTCCCTGCCCTCTGTCTCCTTCTTGCCTTCCATCCTTTATTTCTGTTGTTCTTTCTTTCCCCTTTCTTTCATCTTGCCATTTTTCTTCTGCCCCTTGCTTTCATCCTGAGGCACCCCTGATTTGGTACCTGCCAATGAAGGCTCTGATGGTCCTAAAACAAGGTTCCTGTCTTGGATAATCACCAAGGAGGCAATCACCTTGCCTCCTTGGGACTCTGGTTTCATCTTCTATAAATTGAAGAGAGGGTTGGCACTGGACCAAGTCAGATTATGCAACTTGGCTTTATTTCTAGAGAGTGTGTATCTTCCACACAATGGATGACTATACAGAAGTAAGGATGAACTATTTATAACTACACCCACCACATGATGTTGAGCAAAAGATGCCCAGACACAAAAGAGTTTATACTGAATGATTACATTATATAGGGTTAAAAAACAGGCAAGATGAATCTGTGGTGTTAGAAATCAGGATAGTGGCTAGCCTTTGGGGGATAGTGACAGTAAGGGTTTTTTCTGGGGTGCTGGTCATGTTCCATTTCTTGACCAGAGTGTTGGTTATATGGTGATGTTCATTTTGTGAACATTCACAAAGTTATTCACTCACGATTTGCATAATTTTGTGTATATATTATAGGAAAAACAAAATACTTTGAAATGGATCAAAGATTACTGGATGTCTTTGATGGAAATCAAGGTGTCTAACACACCTGTTGTATAATAAAGAATTTGGCAGGTCTTTTTTCCTGGTTCCTAGGAGGGAATCTCTAAACCCTTGGAATTCTCCAAGTGATAGGAAATGTCTTTGTTCTTCATGGTTGGCCTCCTAGACCACACCTGAGTTTATGCTAATGAGGCCACTCAAGGTAGGTCCCTGGATAGTTGCTGGATGGGAGCTGGCCATGCCAGAGAGACTAACCATATTATTAAAAAGTTGGGTCTGTGAGCCACATGATACCAGCCTGTCCTCCAGGGGGTGGAGGACAGAGGGTGATTGAATTCAATCACATGACCTAAGATTAATTCAACCATGCTCATGTGATGAAACTCCAATAAAAATTCTGGATACAAAGCTTTGGTATATTTCCCTGGTTAGTGATGTACATAGATGTGCTGGGAAGGTGATGCATCTTGAAAACACAGAAGTTTCAAGTTTGGAGCCCTCTTGGAACTTGTCCTATGGGTCTCTTCTTTTAGCTGGTTCTGATTTATTTTTTTTATAATAAAGCTTTGCTATGGACTGAATGATTATGTCCTTCCAAATTCATACATTGAAATCCAAATTCTCAGTGTGATTGTATTTTGAGAGGAGGCCCTTGGGAGGTGATTAGGTGATGAGGGTGGAGCCCTTATGATGCAATTAATGCCCTCATAAGAAGAGCGATGAGAAAGTTTGCTTCCTCTCTGACTCTCCCAAGCGAAGATGAGAAGCTGGCCATCTACTAGCAAGGAAGATGGTTCTCTCTGGACACCAAATCTATCAGCACCTTGATCTTGGACTTCCCAACCTCCAGAACAGTGAGATATAAATGTTTCTTGTTTAAGTCACCTTATGTATTGCATCTTGTTACAGCAGCCTGAGCTACTAAGACAGCTGTAATCCTAAGCATAGTACTTACCTGAGTTCTGTGAGTTATTCAAGTGAATAATTAAACTTGTGGGACTAGTGGGAACCTCCACATTTGTAGCCAGTTGGTCAGAAGTGTGGGTGGCCTGGAGACCTTCAAGCTTGTGGCTGTTGTTTGAAGTGAGAGCAGCCATATGGGGGACAGTGCCCTTAACCTGTGAAATGTGACCTCACTCCAAGTAGGGTGAGAAGCGCGTTAGGACACCCTTCTAGGTTCTCTGGCTCTATGATTCTTAGTGCCTTTTTTCCTGTCTTTGAGCTATTTTACACCTCTGTTAGTTGTAGTTAACTGATAGTAGTGCAAATGATTCTCCTCCATGGACAAGCAAATTCTATTTGGTGGTAGAGGGTCATTTGATCCCTCTCCCCTACTCCCAAAGCCCATTTCACATCTATTTGTAAATTCATTTCAGCATGAACTGAATCAGCTATAAGAATGTGGTACTTTGAGTTCTCCTTTCGACCCATTGTAACATTTTACTGGTTCTGGTTCCCTAGTTAATTAATGAGTTAAATACAGTCTTCAACCCGTCTTAATTTTATATTTATATGGGAGCCAGGATTATACTGTCTTTTCAAATTTAGTCTTTAATAATATGCTATGCTTCAATAAAAAATTCAAAAATGCATTTTCCCAGGCTCCATGTCAGCCCTACTGAGTCATCATCTTTGGGATGGGGGCCCCAGGAATCTGCATTTTAACAAGTTTCCCGAATGCTTCCAGTGCCATTACTCATGGCCTGGTAATTGGGACTCTTTGCAATAGACAGTTGCCAAGGCCACTTGTGGCTTTGATCCTCCAGTATTTGAGAATGGATCTGAAGCTCCAGGGTTATCATTTTATACCATTCATCTTCTTCCCATTGGGGTTTTCATTCACAAGGAATTCCTGGCCAAATTTGCAAAGGAAAGAAAAGGTCAGCCCCCTGCTAAGGGGTTTTTGGAAAGCCTTCCAGCCAAGACTTTTCCTTCATTCTGCTTGGGAATCCAACAAAGGAGACTTACACAGATCCAGGCACTGCTGGGCCACAGCTCAGGCCACTGTAGACAGAAGCTAAAGAAGCCCCCTGACTCTCATTGCACTTTCTTATGAAGCTGCAGCTTCAGCTCCACAATGGAATTATTTTTTTGTCCTCCTTCCTTCAATTCCTAACGCAAACAGCAATCCTCAGAAAAGCAACATTTATTAAATCAGGAGGATTACAATATCAATGGGAAGTTATCATGCAATAACCTTCTATTGATTTGTGTATTGCCAGTAATGAAATCAACTGGAATATTATTTATTAAACATATTGATTAGCAAAAAATAATTTGCAGGGATGGGATCCTGACTCTGCAGGACATCCCACCGAGCTCTGGTTACATGTACAATTTTCCCTTTTGCTGGGGATTAGAGCCGTAGTGTGTGTGTGACCTAACAGAGAAATAGCCCCAAGATACAGAGTCCTCATGAATGTCTACTGTGGGCAGTGGGCAGACTTGCAGCCTATTGGGCTGACTCTTGGCATTTGTGCAATCAGTCAGGGAGGGTTTGGGACAAGCTGCCATTGTTTCCCCATTAAAAGGATGGATGAACAAATGACTGGGTACTGTGTCTTCGCACTCCTGCTTATCCCAGGGGGAGAGGGGTGGAGCGGGGAAGTGAGGGGTGGGGAAAAGTATACAGAAACAGCATTTTGACTTAGGTTCCCCCCAAAGCAGACAATGAGACAAGAATTTGAGTTCAGGTAATTAATTTGGGAGGTAACCCCAGGAAGCACAGTGAATGAGAAAGGAGGAAAGGGAGACAGGGGAGGGAGTAGAGTCATCGGTGATGTGTTATTGATGGGGTATGGCTGTCAATAACTGGGGCTCAGTTCTGCTGGAGACCCTCTGAGAGGTTTGTGTGATGCTCCTCAGAATTGCCCACCAAAGGGCATAGAAGCTGGGGCATTGACCAGTAATTCCTGCCCCTCATTTGTGGAGGGCTGCTTCTTGTCTTAATTCCCTGGCATCTCTGGCATTTCTGGACTGTCCCACGTGCTGGCCGAACATGTTTCCCAGGTAGTGTGTAGCCTCAGGCAGAAATATACAGGTGCTTGAGCTAAGGGTCTTCCTAGTGTATGGGAACTGTCCAGCGCACCTGCAGGATCTCCAGCGTTCCCGGTGATGTGGGAGGTACCCTGACAGCGTCTCCGTAGACTAGCAAGGGTCAATCAGAGGCAGGTTCTCGGGCTTCCCTGGTGGAGCAGTGGTTGAGAATCCGCCTGCCAATGCAGGGGACACGGGTTCGAACCCTGGTCCAGGAAGATCCCACATGCCGTGGAGCAGCTAATCCCGTGCACCACAACTACTGAGCCTGCGCTCTACAGCCCGTGAGCCACAACCAGTAAAGCCCGTGCACCTGGAGCCTGTGCTCTGCAACAAGAGAAGCCACTGCAATGAGAAGCCCTCGCACTGCAACGAAGAGTAGCCCCTGCTCGTCACAATTAGAGAAAAGCCCGTGTGCAGCAACGAAGACCCAACGCAGCCAAAAATAAATAAATAAAAAAAAAAAAAAAAAAAAAAAAGGCAGGTTCTCTCTGCAGTCACATTTGACCTTTAACTCCTGCCTTGCGGAGTTTCTGCATCCGGAGTCCTCGCTTTCCTTTGGACAGGATCTGGAATTTTCACAGCCTGATCCTGGAGAAGCAGTAGTGAAATTAACAGCACATTGCTGAGTGCTTACTAAATGCTGCTGATCTTGTCCTTACAACAGCCCTGTAGGTGAAGTAATTATTATCCCTATACTTTAGGGGAGGAAGCAGAGATCATAAGAATATGCGGAGCAGGAAATGAGAGATCTGGAATTCAAGTTAGTTTGCCTGATTCCAAAGCACACAATTCGGTTCTGAGCAGAATGGCTCTGAGTCATGTGATCTGGGGCTGGATTGCTGGGTATGATATCTTGGCTTCATTCCTGTTCTGTAACCTGGAATGAGGAACTTAACTTCTCTGATCCTCAGTTTCCTCGTCTGCTCTGGGGATAACCCTAGACCATCAGCAGTTGTGAGGATTAAATGACATAATGGAACTTGGTTATAACATAATGATTTTAGTTAAAATTAGTACGTACATATATCATCACCATTACCCACCTCTGGACTTTGTGGCCTTAAAACGATGGCTACTGTGCTGTGCCTGACTTATTTCTTTCATCCCGTGTCCTTCTCCTTCTCTCTTCTGTATCGCAGGGGGTGGGCAGGCCGCCTTTTCTGGACTGTGCATCAAATTGCTTCTGGCTGGATTTAGCCAATAGGAGACACTGATGGGAGATTGGAGGGGAGGGCGGGAGGAAGGGAGAGGCCAGGGTACTGTTCTCCTTCTCTGTCTGTGTGGCAGTGGCTGTGTTTCCTTGGTGGCTCCCATTCTTATGAGACACTTTCCATCAGATGACTGTGGTCCCGAGGCTCTAGTAACACTACTTCCTCCCTCTGTCCCTCAGAGTGGTGGCAGCTTCCTGCTGTTGTCAGTCTCTAGATTTCCTCACTTTTTGTTTCCTGGTCCTTTCATCACCCAGTGTAGTTAATTTTCCGGAATAAATTCCCTCCGTTGTAAACACTTAACTGGCTTGTTTTCCTGGCTAGACCTTGACTGATACAAACACTTCAGCATGATAATGTCATTTCCATCTCTGATATAATCTAGTGATTCCACTGCTGAGGGCTTTGTGCTGCACACACAAACTGGCCAGGGTAGGGTTGGGGAGATATGGGATCAAGGTGATTGAGGAAAAAATCCGTAACAATGATCAATCAACTGCCCAAGTTCAAGCCACTCTACTGCCCCTCAAGTTGGGGAAGGCTTTCTTCTCCACCATCATTCACAAATTTTTAACTCCTGAGTCTATTCTTAGTTTAAGTAAAAGGCCCAATAACTAATGACATTGGCTGAACAAGGGTGCTGGCACCTCCCCAGTTGACCTTGTGGTAAAAAGGGGAGCAGGAAAGTTCCTGGGAGTGTAGACAGCCCTGACAGGTCTTTAATGCCCTGCTCTGAAATTCAGATGTTATTTTCCAGGCCAGATATTCACATGTGTGGTGAGTTCCCATTGATGGGCCCAGGTTTTGACACAGAGATACTCAGACAACTACATGACATGTGACCTAAGTGAGTACCATATGAAGAATACCCTGGGGACAGTTGCTTACTGCGGGCTGTGGCATGGAGACAGAGACTGCCCATTCCCAGGGCTGTGGTTTGGGAGTGTGGTTGTTGTAGCACATGTGTCAAATCAGGAGGTGGTGTCTTTGTCCCTCTTTTTCAATATGGGCTGGCTTTACAAATAGCATCCTACGATAGTGACGCTGTGTGACTTCTGAAGCTGAGTCATAAGAGATATGCAGCTTCCTGCTGGTTCTCTCTTGGGGCACGTGCCCTTGTAGCCTTGAACCTGCATAAAAGAAGTCTGGCTACCCTGAAGCTGCCATCTGGAAGACCGTATGGAGAGACCACATAGAGATAAGGAGACATGTCCAAGGGGCTCCAGCCTTCGCAGACCCCAGCTGATCAAGTCTTCCCAATGTAGACACCTGACACAAGTGAGTGAGCCTTCAGAGGTTTCCAACTCCATGAGAGAAGGACAAGACTAACAGGAGTTTAGTGAGAATCAGTGACAGTGCCCTGCTGAGCCACATTGGAGCCAAAAGAAAAGGCCAAAGAGAAAAATCAGTAATGCTGACCTTGCCTTTATTTAAAATTTCGATATTTTTTCATCATGGATTTTTTTGGGTATTAATTTTGATTTAGAAAAGTGTTGTTTAAAATATTACTTATCGGGCTTCCCTGGTGGCGCAGTGGTTGAGAGTCTGCCTGCTAATGCAGGGGACACGGGTTCGAGCCCTGGTCTGGGAGGATCCCACATGCCACGGAGCAGCTGGGCCCGTGAGCCACAACTGCTGAGCCTGCGCGTCTGGAGCCTGTGCCCCGCAACGGGAGGGGCCGCGATAGTGAGAGGCCCGCGCACCGCGATGAGGAGCGGTCCCCGCACCGCGATGAAGAGTGGCCCCCACTTGCCGTAACTGGAGAAAGCCCTCGCACGAACCGAAGACCCAACACAGCCAAAATAAATAAATAAATAAATAAAGCAGCTATAAAAAAAAAAAAAAAAAACGAATCCTTAAAAAAAAAAAAAAATATTACTTATCTTGATTACTGAGTTTTTGGGCATCCTCTTAAAATGTGTGCCCCTGGCGAGTGCCTCATTCACCTCACCTTAGTCCTGGCCTGTGAGAGACCTTAGCAAGAACTGCCTAGCTGGTCCCAGTCAGCCCAGAAGAAATATGTGAGATAATAATGTTGGGCTGATTTATTTTGGGTCAGTAGCTGACTGATACAGAGAACACTCAAGCTCTAGAGTCAGGATTTTGCCTGGATTTATTTATTTATTTGTGTTTTGTTTAGGTTTTTAAATTTATTAGTTCAGAATTAGTTCAACCAAAACAATATCACAATCTACAAATAAACAGAAAGAAGAAGAGAACAGAGTTAACTGTGATGATGAAATGATGATGAAAGATAGAAAAGTATAGGGAGTAACATCAAACACCTATGTACTCACAGCCCAGCTTTGCCAAAACCTAATATTTCCCTTTTTGCTTAGGATAGCAAAATTAAAGACAGTTTGCCTGGATTTAAATGCTAGCTCTACTACCAGATAAGCGGTAGTAGAGCTAGTATTTAATTTTGCTGAACTTCAGTTTTATCATCTGCAAAATGGGCACAATAACAGTATTCTCTTCCAGGGATTGTTGAGAGAATGAAATGAAATGGTCCAAGGAAAGCACTTAACATATGGCCTTGCATACAGCAAGTGATCAATAAACGTTCTCTATCATTATTTTTGCTTTGGTTGCTGTCGTTAGATAAAACTTGAAGAGAGAACCTGGGAAAGTTCTTCCTGGACAGTTGCAGGGAGATAGCATCCTTCCACTACACTGCGTTAAACCATGGGAGAAGAGTGCCCAGCTTGCTACATTCCCTCCCAAGGAGGCACATCACTGCTGTATTTTAAACCCAGATCAGGGATATTAGCAATCAAAAGTGTTAAATATAGAACTGTTGAATAGATGAACCAAAGACAAACCAAGCTCTTGGTAAGAACAATAGTCTTGGGTGAAGGACCTCTGCGTTAAAATAGAGACATGTTTTCAGAATTTAACAGAACTAGACAGTTGATTAGTTTGTCATCTTTCCCCTGGCTGGTGCTGCATTTTAGTTGTGAAAATGTATAAAGTGCGTACATGTGATTGAGTGGAACTGGACGGAGAGAATAGATTTCTGAGTTTGTCAGGCACGTTTATGCATGACTTGTCTGCGTGCTTGGGTGTGTGCCTGTGTGCGTCTATGAGTGTATGTGTATGTGTGTGCCCGCGTGTGAGAATGTGGGTGTGTCTGTGCACGTTATGTGTGTGTAGAAGGCGTGTACCTAGCAGTCACTGGTACAGAGTAGGCGCTCACTATTTATTGAATGGATGAACAAGTATGCCTGTTTGTGTGTGTGTCCACATGTGAGTACAGATTTGGGCTGTCTTTCTTTCTGAGAGTGAGGGTATGAATGTTCCAGCAAGCGTGGGGATCCTACATCTGATTGTGTGTTTAGGTTTCTGTAAGCCTAGAACGTGACTATGTGGGGACAGTAGACTTTCCTGCGGTCCCTGACCCCGAGTGTCTTTCCATTACTGTGCGTTACACCATAGAAGAAGATTGCTTCCATTTGATTCCTTGGGGCTCCCTCTGCCTGCCCAGCTGTCCTTCCCACCAGCCTGGAGCCGGCTCCCTCACTGCACCCCCATTTCGGACCTTCGCTTCTGCATGTCTTCCGGAGGACACAGATGGCAGGAGCAGGGAATCGGAAGCACTTGGCAATGAAGCAGCAATTCACTGCAATCCTTTCTGTATTCATCGCAACAATGCCCCCTCTGATGGGTTCCGCGGGCTGAATGCAGCTTTCAATGTGCAATCCGGCACGAATTACGGCTCTCTGTGGTCCTCATCACGTCCACTTATTGTCAAGTGTTGCTGAGAATTCTCCCACTCGGGATGAGGGAACCACTTGTTTTAGCAACTGATTTCCGAAACCTCCTCCGGGTTGGGGTTTCGTCGAAGCCCCTGGTGATGTGTTATTGTTCCTGGTTTGTGTTTTGGACACTAATGTGCTCTGCTGAAGTATGTAAATTGCAATAATGTGAGGAAATGAGATATAAAAATAACTCTGGGGCAGCAAACACCGGAGGAACTCTGAGATCAGTGTAGCCTTTACTGGTTTCGCTTTGGGACCGAGGAGCATCTCTGCGAGGCGGTGCTGGGAGAGAAGAGCTAGGATACCCTGGATGGGTGAGCGGCTCCCTGGAATGGGCTGGAATGGGCTGACCACTGCCCACCCTCCCGCAGCTGGACTGCTTGAGAAGGGCCAGGGGAGCCCCATCCTCAGGAAGGACGTGAGGGGTTGGATACTGACTGTCCCCTTTCACTGTCATCTCTCAGCTTGGTCACATGAACCAGAGATTTGCTCTTGTGGAGGGAATCTGCTGCCCACTCTCAGAGGGCAAATATGCAGCCTTGTTGGCCCATGATCCATTGGGCTTCATGTTAGTTCTCTCCCTTCCCCAATCCGGGCTGTTGGCAGGGGCCTGATGCCCACAGGCTCCCTGGTCAGCTGGCTTTGGTTGGGTTTGGCCAATGAGAGGTACTGGTGGGCACTGGAGGACAAAAGAAGGGAGGAAGGGGAAGGGGTGGGTACACCTCTCTGACTCAGATGGCATCTCCAGGAGTAGCTGGTCCCCTCTGTGGATCCACACCCCCATGGTCCCAACCTCCAGCAGATGACCCTTGCCCTTGGTAATCTCCCTCCTCTCTCCGACCCTCAGCCTGGGCGTGGAGGTTGTCTCCTGCTGTTGTTTATCTCTGTGCTCACTCTCTGGATCCTGTTTGGCGCCTCAGCTCCTCCATCACCTGTGTGATGAATTCCTGGCAATGAAAGCCCCTCTGTTTTAAATGCTCAGTGGTTTCTATTTTTTGTTTAGATTCTGACTGATATGCTTATCAAAGACACCTTGGATGACCAGATCTTCCTCCACTGCCTGTTGAGGGAATGGATAAAGGACAATGAGGCTCAAGGGAAACAGGCCATTTCTCTGTAACGATGGAATTGAGGGGGAATTAATAATAATAATGAAAAGATCTGACATTTACTGAGTCCCACATGTTGGTGAGTGTGCTCAGCATTTTATTCTCATTATCTTATTTAATACAATAATACTTTGAAGTGGGCATTATTATTATTCCATTCTATACAAGAAAACTGAGACTCACAGAAGTAAGGCTGATATACTCAATAGTGTGTCTGTGTGGTCAGGATTGGAGCCCAGTTTTATTCCAGGGCCCAAGCTTCAGATCATGATGCTCTGCTCCCTTCTCTAGTAGCACCTTCCAGTAGTGGGTGGTGCTGTTCGGGAAAATGGCAGAGTCTATCCCCATCTTATTTTGGAGATTTGCAGTGCATATTGCCATATTAAAGGCTCTTATAAGTCCGGCATCAGAGGACTTTTATCTCAATCCACCATGGGATTCTTGCATCCATAACACTTTATAACATTCTTTGGGGGGTGGGTGGTCCAGGGGACATAGTTTTTGGAAATATTGTTCTAGAAAGGATTCATCTTGAGTATATCATTCATATATACAATTCATATATATATACATACATATACATATATATGTGTTCATATATGTATAATTTTAACATGAGTCAACTGAAAAATCTATTTGGAGAACAGAAGGTCTTAAAATTGCAGATTGAGAAGTGACTTAGAGATGATCATTTCTGATGCCTTGCCCAGTTCTTGAATTACTCTATCCTATGCCGTCAAGGTGGCCCTGACCTTCACCTGGACTTTCCAGGGGCTGAGCATCCGCCCTGCCAAGCCATGCCGGCTACTGTAGGAAGTCTTGGAGGCTGAAAGACATTCACCTTTCTGCAGCTCCCATCCATGGACCCTACTCCTTTTCCCACAGGGCAGTTTTTCACGTTTAGAATACATCCATATGTACACCTCTGTCTTACGTTTCCAACTTAAATGATTATTGGTGGATTACTCACTATCCGGAGTGCCCTCCTTCTTGGAGGTTGGTACCCAGGGCTGAATCCACAGAGTTGAGGTGTTCCAGCCAGATGCATAGTTGAGACAAGAGCTCCTCCCTTCTTTTTTCAGGCAAGGCTTTAATGGGGCCCCTGCTGCATCAGGGGGGAGTGAGAATAAGTAACAGTTTCCCTTGCTGGCTCGCTCTCTGAGGGGGCAGTGAGCTTGTTCCTTATATGGCATGAGGGTAGGGGTGTGTCCAGGGGTCGGGCCGTGGCTTAGGTGGTTTGCCCAGCCCTCTGGTGGTGTTGAGTGCAGGGGGCATTCACAGTACCCTGTTTTTGCTCCCAACACCCTGTTTTTGCTCCAGGCTCTTCAGATGTGACAGTTGGGTGTTTTTGGTCTCTTTGTATCTTTTCTCCAGAATTTGCCCTAACTGCCTTTTGAACTTTGTTTCTGGTTCTATTAATTAACATTCGTATTGTGAATGCTATTTTCCCATCACCAGATCACAGTATGAGATGAGACTGAATCTATCGTCAGCCCAAGCCCCAACATGTCCTACATACTTATTTTTAGTTTCAAAGAAGCTGCTACCAAGCGGTGAATCCCTCATCTTCTGCTTCTGCAGGTGATTTTGGGACTCTGTTGCAGACTAGGTTAGTGTCTTTATTAAGTGTTACTTTGTATGTCTGACCTTTCATTCCCATGTGTTATGAGCTCCTGCAGCCTTATTCACTTATTTCCTCCTGGCTTCACATCATCCATAGTCTACATTTTCATCCAAATCACTGACAAAATATATTGGATATGATAAAGCCAACCACAGGATCTAGCACTCACCAACAGGCATTGGCATTTGTCTAATAGACAGTGGCTTGATTATTAAGTTACTTGTTGTATTACACGATCAGTCATTTCTCCAGTCAAGATGTGTAAGTCTTGCTCAAAAGAATTCACTTCTCCAAATATGTATGGATTTGGGAGAGAAGTGGTCAAAACGCCTTTTAGAGTCGAGACCCTATTTCCCAGCATTTGCCCTATCTCTATTCTTTTAACCACGTCCATGGATGCAATTTACATATGTTGTCCAAGTCTTCTATGCTCAAAATCTACTGGAGAAAAATCTCCAACTTCCTTCTGAGCATGTAAATTTAGATGCCCCTCAGTCATTTCCAACATGTCGTGTCGTAAACTGGACTCACAATCCTTCCTCCTTAGACCTGTTCCTCCTCTGATATTGCCCAGCTCACAGAATGGCAAAACTTTCCATCCAGTGCTAAAATCCGATCTGGATATTGGAAGGCATCCAGTCAATGGCTAGATCTGCAGTTTCTCTCTTAAAACCCTGCCTTCTCTCTCTTCCCGATACTGTCACCTGGGACTGGGCTGTGCTGCCATCCTTATTTGCTGGGGTGACATCAATAACTCTTGTTCCCCTTCAATCCATTCTCACAGAGCAGGCAGAGAAATCTTTCTAAAATACATATTTAATCTCTGATTCCTCACTTGCTTAAGACTCTTCAATGGCTCCCTGTTGTCTTCTGGATAATGGCTCTACTCCTTAGCTAAGAGGTTTTAGAAGGACTTTTAAGACCTGATCCCTGAATATCCCTTGAGCCTCATATTTATCCATTCTACCCCTTGTCCTCTAATCTCCTCCATACTGCATCACTGGAGCTTCTGAATATGCTGGAGGCTCTTGCCACTGGGCCTTTGCACATGCTGTTCTCTCACCTTGTTTTATCATCATCCATTAGTCTTTTAGGATTCAGCTCAGATCTTACTGCCTCCAGGAAAGTTTTTCTGACCTTCTAAACCTGGGTTAGAGGCTACTCTTTTGTAATTCCAGGGTCCCTTATGCTCAAGGATAGAGATGATAGGACCTCCTTACTCTTTGGATGAAACAGTCAGATTAGAATAGTACTTGAAAATCTGAGGGGTTATGGGGTGCTTTGGAGGATTTTATGTCTTATATAAGGAAATCGGCTCCGTTATAGTCTATTAGTGTTTTTTTTGTTTCTTCGTTTTTTTGTTTTTATTTTTTGGTCATGCTCTGCAGCATGCGGGATCTTAGCTCCCTGACCAGGGATCGAACCTCACCCCCTGCAGTGGAGGCACGGAGTCTTAACCACTGGACCAGCAGGGAAGTCCCAGACTATCAGTGTTGTGTGGGATGTTGGGAAGACATAGTCAATAACAGAGAAATTCCTGTTGTTAAATCACTGACAATTACACGGAGGCCAGAGGATGGTGCAAAGCAAAGCACACTTTTGCTTTTCCAGCTGAGTCTGTGATGAATACACACCATGTCTTCCCTGGATGGAGAAGAGAGAGACCGTTTTCTTTGCTTTCCTTCTGTTTTGATCTCCCTTCTATGATCCCCTTCATCTCTTGCCTCATTTTTCACTTACCTCCAGACACCAAGCCCCATTCATTTTATTTCAATGCTAAGGAGCTTGGAGAAAGGCTGAGATGTGGATCTGGGGTCTTTTAGGTTCTACTGGTATGAAGAAAATGGCCCCATCGGGTCTTGCAGTAGAGTGAGGCACTTAAAAGATACATAATTTTTTTTCTTATGTTGACTATGGTAGTTATGCTAGCCTATTCTGTCTTTTTCCTTCTTACCAGTAACCTTTTATATTTTTACCTTGATAAGGGTCAGGGTCTCCAAGGGAATTAGTCATTTCCACAGCCAGGTAGAGGATTAAGGAGCTTCAGAAACCCTATTCTGTCACACTAAAAATAAAAGAAGGCCGTGACGATAACTACAGTGGAGTCAAAGCATTTGCTCTTATTGGATATATCGTATACAAAGCCTTGCATTGACCTTCCCACATCTCTACTTTCTTATGATCAAACTGGTGCTCGGATATTTGCAGCCAACTGCCTAAGGACAAATGATGAGAATGAACCAGACACAGGAGTTAGCCAAGGCCCATGTTTAGTCCAAGAAAATTTGTCACTCTCCAATAGGAATATGCCCTGCCCTGCAAGCAGGGCCACTGGAAACACATGGTCTGAAAATGTTTTGCAGGGTGTGGCAGAGTTATCCCTCAGTGGTACAATGGTGGCCAGGGATTCTCAAGTCATGTTGGCCTATCTAGCAGGATGGTGGGTAGCCCTAGCATCTCTGCATCCCCTTGTTTGCAGATGGTGATGTTGTAGTCACCCTGCATCTGTGGCCCCTCCCACGAAGCATTCCCCATTCCCTCACAGACCCACCTGCCTGAGTTTCTGCTCCATTCTAAACAGGACAGAAGGGCAGACGGTCATGGATCACACCAGCACAAGGAGGTTTCCATGAACATCTCTTGGACTGCTCATTACCATATTAATGCTCAGCCTCCCCACTGAGAAGTGAGCACAGTTAGGGTTTATTTAATTAGTAATCTAAAGGACAGCACCTACCAGAGCCTACACAGAATTTATGCATGTCTGTCATGATATGCTTGGAGGGAATGGGATGATTCATGATGGGACCCCCTGCTTCCTGATTTACAACCCATCATTTACATGCCTCTGAAGTCAATTGGCACATGTGGAGGTCATACTCAACTAGAATCACACTCACTAAATCTCTGGGTGCCTGGTCTTCTAGTCAAATTGTGCCTGATCACAGGCTTCAGGCACCTAGGACCAGAGGAAATGACAGAGATCTGGGCCTAAGAGTCTCACCAAGCACAGTGGCCAACCCCAGGGAGCCTTCTAAAATGACTCTGGGACTCTGGGCCATTGTTCAGAGTGTGAGATCTGGAATGAGAACTGGAATGTTAGCCCTCTAACTTTGGGAAAGTCACCTAATCTTTCCTAGCTTTGGTTTCTTCATCTGTAAGATGGGAAGAATGATAATAGTACCGACCTCATAAGGCAGTAAAAATTGAATGAGGTACATTAAGTATTTAGAACAGGACCTGGTATATGATAGTGCTTGGTTATGAGATGTTATAAACTAGTAGTTAAGTGGTCCATTTTTGGAATTAATATGACTTGTTGTTATGTTTGTGTCCCTCCCTCCAAAGTGATATGTTGAAACCCTAATCCCTGGTGAGGGTGATATTAAAAAGTGGGGCCTTTGGGATATGATTAGGTCATGAGGGTGGAGCCCTCAGGAGGGATTAGTGCCCTTATATGAAGAGATACCAGAGAGCTTGCTTGCTTTCTCTCTGCTCTCTGCCATGTAAGGATGCAGCAAGAAGGCGGCTGTCTACAAGCCAGAAAGTGGGCCCTCATCAGAACATGACCCTGATCTCAGACTTCCAGTCTCCAGGACTGTGAGGAATAAATTTCTGTTGTTTAAGCCACCCAGTTCATGTTATCTTGTTATAGCAACTCAAACTGACCAAAACACTTGTATTCAAATCCTGGTTCTGCCTTGTCATAGCTGTAAGATCTGGGGAAATATACTTATGGTGTCTGAATCTCAATGTTTTCATCAGGAATCTATGCCAATAATAATACCAATAATAATGCTCCTAATTCTCAGGGCTGTGGTGAGTTAGTTAAAGGAGGTAATTTAGGTAGAGCACTCAGCTGTGCTCTGTGGCCTGCCGAGTGTTCATTAAACATCAGCTGCATGGAGAAGGTCGTGACGAGTCTCCACTTGGATTTGGCCCCATTCTGAGCAGATCTTGTTTCGCAGCTTGTCATGCATGAACGGCAAGCTGGCCTGTTGGCTCTCCTGTTGGCAGTTTGGACAACAGTCACACTTCTCATCTACAGGATCAAAGATTTCCTCTTCTTTTTTGGATGTGCTTTTGGAAACATCTGTAGTCATTGTTTCCACTGCATTGGGCCTTCCCCACATTTTCCCCTTGAAAGTCCCCTTCTCAGTGTCTATCTTCAGCTCACAAATATATTAATTCTCCTTTGATTTAGGGATGGGAATTTTTCTGCTCTCTGCTAGTTTGAGGGTGAAACATCAAAGTGCCAGCAAATGGATTCTTTCCACAGTGGAGGCTGCATTGACATTCAGTAGGACTTTGACCTCAGCCCTTCCTGGAACATGAGTTGGAGGGTCTTTGGGTTAGAGGAACAGCCTGTAGCACCCCGGCTCATAGCATGCAGCTCCCTGTTCTACTGCCTGATAACCCTTGACAGAGCCCTGGTGGCCACCTGCTCTGACTGCTAGGCAGCAGGACCGTGGCTGAGTCAGCAGCGAGCTCAAGGCACACACAGAGTGGACCTGCTCAGGAAACTTGTGCTGAGTAGAGAAAATGATGAATGGGGATGCAGAAATTAGAAGGTTTTTTTCCTCCTTCCTTCCTTCTCTTAAAAAGAGGTAATAAGTGATGCCTTTTTCGAGGTATAACATTTAGAATCAGCATTTTCCTTATCAAAATGTTATTTTCAACATAAAAAAAATCTCAGTGGGCTGATATCTTTTGGAAAGTTCATTCATTTATTTCCACTGAGGTTTCTCGATTTTCTTTTTGAAAAAAACTCACAAACTACTTGTGATGCATTTGTAATCAGTTAATCATAATAGCTAATATGTATGGAGTGCCTTCTATGTGTCAAGTCCTAGGCTTGGTGCTTGACATACCAATCCTGTTTTATCCTCACAAAGACCTCAGGACACGAGTGTTTGTATCACAGTAGTTGCTGCAGTTGTCCCAACATACAAACTCCAAAATCTCAGTGGCTTAACATGGTAAGGTTTTATTTCTCACTCTTGCACAGTCCCATGGGGGTTGGGTGGCCCTCCTCCAAGTTATAGGTATACCATCTGGACCACGTGGCCCCCAAGGTCACTGCAGTAGAGGAAAAGTGGACTAGAGACTTTCATAGGATGTGCTTAGGAGTCAAGTCAGGCTTGGAAGTGGCTGACATCACTTCCATCCACATCCCATTGACCAGAAAGAACTCAGTTTCACCGCCCAACCCAAATGCAAGTGAGGTTAGGAAATGTAGAGGACTGTGTGTATGCTTGGTCACCGGTACTATCTTTCACATGTCATTTCTATTTTATAAGCAAGGAAACGTAGGTTTACAATTTAAGTAAATTGCTCTGAGTCACACAGAGAGTAAAAGGAAGAGCCAGTAACGGAAGTCAGTTCTCCTGACCTCAAAGCCTATGCACTACACCAGGGGTCAGCAAACTAGGGCTCATGGGCCAAATTTGGCCCACTGCCTGTTTTTATAAATAAAGTTTTATTGGAACACAACCATTCACACCCATTTATGTGTTATCTATGGCAGCTTTTGTGTTACAACAGCAGTGTTGAATAATTGACACACAGACTACATGGCCTACAGGATCTAAACTATTTACTATCTGGCCCTTTGCAGAAAGTTTGCCAAACTCTACTCTATGCCACTATGATATATATATTTTATATATATATAAAATATATATTATGTATATTTATATATAATTATAGTATATATATTGTATATATTATAATTATAATTATATATATATAATTTTTTAGAAGCTCATTTTGCATCTCTCTGGCTCAATTGGTAGGAAACTGAGAAGTAGGCGGTTCTGACTTTAGCCTTCATCTGGGGTTGCCCCAAATGGCCTAGACTCTTATTTCTGCCTTTTTTCTACCTTGAGGTCCTTTCAGCAAAGTCGTCATGAGGAAAAATAGTCTTGACCTGGATTTGCAAATTATTGGCTAGAAGGGCTATTCCAGCTGGCATATTTGCTTTGTTTGAAGGACAGAATATGTACGTGTGAGTGTTTTAATTGAATTTAAGTGCCTTTAGGCTGGGCCCGCTATAGTAACCACCACGGGTGCTTCATCCATTTATATTTCCTGGCTCATTCCTAAAGGCATTTAAGTTGGTGGATCTTTGAGCCAGACTTTTATTCTCTCCTTCTGCTGTGACTCCTTCCTCTCAGAAGGAAAAACTAAATATATTTGGAAGCTATAAAAGTCTGCATCTGGGGTCAGCCTCAGACTCCATCTGTCTGCAGCCCAGGCTGGCTGAAAAAGGGGAATCAGTTTGGTTCCCTACTTAAATGCTGTGTGACCCAAGGCAAATAACTGCTCTGAGGCTTGAGTTTCTTATCAGCAAAGAGTGGATAATCATACTCCAATAGGAAGATTTTTAAGATGGCATCCAAGAGGCCTGCTTCCTGGTGTATATGTCCTATACAACCCTCTTCCTGTGAGTGTGGGCAGGACCCATAAATGTGATGGAATGTTCTTTCATGATTATGATACGTTATATGGAAAAAGAACTTTGCAGGTGAAATTATGGTCCCTATCAGTTGACTTTGAGTTAATAAAAAGATTATCCTGGGTGGACCTGACCTTATCAAGTGAGGCCTTAACAGAGACAAGAAGCAGCAGCAGATGCTCTCCTGCTGACCTGGAAGAAAGCAAAAGCCATATTGTAAATTGCATATGGAGGGGACCACGTGACTAGGACCTGCGGGCAGCCTCTAGGAACTGAAAGTGACCTAGAGCTGACAGCCAGCAAAACATGGCCTCAATCATAAAACAGCAAGAGACTGAATTCTACCAACAACTTGAATGAGCCTGGAAGAAGACCCAGATTTCCAGATGAGACCACCACCCCGCTAATGTGTGCCTGGACTCCTGACCCACAAACACCGTGAAATAATACACTTGTGGTGTTTTTTAGCTGCCAAATTTGTGGTGTCAGGCTTGACTGGGGAATAATCTGTTTCCAAACTTTCTCATATGGTTGATGGCAGGATTCAGTTCCTTGTGGGCTATTGGACTGAGGGAGTTCCAGAAGAGTATGAATTCCAAGAGGTGACGATCATTGGGACCCACTGTAGAAGGCAGCCTTCCGTGGACCCCAACTGCAAAGTCTCAGATTCAAGAAGTTTGAACTTCTGTTAAAAAGAACCTGTACTTTTTTAGCAAGCACATTGCATCAGTGGTTATCACACTCTGCTGAATATTAGAGTTAAGCAGGGAACTTAAAAACACCCCACTACCCAAGATGCATCCCAGACCAGCAAAATCAGAGTCTCTGGAGATGGAACCTAGGTGTCAGTGCTTTCTAAATCTCTCCAAGTCATTATAACGTGCAGCTATGTTTGAGAACTCTGGTAGTCTATAACATTGATAACCTTCAAAGAATCATGCCTCCAGGTACCCATGCCCTTCCTTTGGATCCGGGCTGGGCTGTGACTTCCTTTAATCAATAGAATACAGTAGAAGTGACACTATGCCTAAGCCTTAAGAAAGCCTGGAAACTTCCATTTTTGCATGCTAGGGAGCCCTGAGCTATTATGTAAGAAGTCCAGTTACCCACCGGAGAGACAATGGGAAGAGACCATGTGGGGAGGGAGAGACCAACAAATCACGGTTGTTGTTTCAAGCCATGAAGGTTTGGGGGTGTTCTTGCAGCAGTTTAAAAAAATTACCAGTTTTTTTTTTTCCTGACAACTCTGCCGTCTGGGCTGGACTCAGCTGGGCAGTTCTCAGAGCGGGTCATTCTCGTGGCTACACTGGGCAGGTGGCTTGGCTGGGGTTGGCTCCGCTGGGTCCCTCGATCTCTCTGTGTTGTCTCAGAGCTCTTAAGAGTGCAAAACCAGAAGCTGTTCTGTCTTGTTAAGGCCTGGAACCGGCCCAATATCACTTCCACTGGAAGGTGTGGTTTACTGGGGACACCCAACGTGAGCAGCTGCCCCAGAACCAGAGCCTTTCAAACTTTCACGTGTACACAAATCACCTGGGATCAGGTGAAAAGAAGGTTCTGATTCAATGGGTCCGGGGTCCAGCCAGAGAATCTGCATTTCTAACAAGCTCCTGCGTGATGCTGCTGGTTCATGGGCTGCCCTTTGAGGATCAAGAGGCTAGAATGTATTTGTGGTCCACCAAACACACTTTGAGAAACAGTGTGTAATTATCTATTTATAGGTTTATTTCTGTATCCAGGGATTTTTCAACTTCCTTAGGTATGGAGACCCCTAACACAGAGAGTTCTGCAGTAATTTTAGTGTTTACAGACTCCCCCCACCCACTCCACACCTGCCAGGAAGCCTTCTATGGACCTTGGCAGGTAAACTGTCCCTATTAGACCGGGAACTCCTGAATTCATGGTATTATTTGGCTATGACAAACAGTAGGCGCTTAATACATGTTTGCTAAAAAAATGGATAGATGAATGATTGGCTACCTTGCTGATGTATATGGTATCTATGGTATCTATAGTATATTTAATATCTATAGCATGTATAATATACACACACACGTGTGTTTTCATTTTGATTGAGGGAGAAGGACCTTATTACTAACTGGCCACTAATGGAGTTCACTGACCTTACTCCTCTCCTTTTTGACCCTTAGTTTCTTCTTGAGACCCTGGCAAACTGTGAGTGAGGGTAGAGTGATCAACTGGCCATTTTGCCCAAGACTAAGGGGTTTCTCAGACCCGGGGCATTCAGGGCTAAAGCTGGGGCAGTCCTAGGCAAACCAGTTCAACCTCAGTGAAGATGAGATTATATGTATATGTGCAACAAAATAACTGTGCTGTACACCTGAAACTAACACAGCATTGTGAATCAACTGTACTCCAATATAAAATAAAAAATTAAAAAACAAACAAAACAAAACAAAAAATGATGAAGCTGAAGGTACTCAGAGCTCCCCTGTGATCCAGCCATCAGGGACACTTGACTCCTTCCCCCACAACCAGCACTTTCTGTCACATCAGCACTGTTCATACATTTTCAGAAGCCCATCTGTGCCCGCAAAGGAGTGACTTCCTGTGTGCACGGGCAGCCTGGGGAGGCTGGGTCTTGGAGAGCCCGTTTTGGATTAAAAACCTTTGAAGACATCTGCAGAGAGGGAATAATTCATTCCAGAAAAACTGTTCTCTTTGCCATGCAAACCAGAGGCCAGGAATGGAAACGAGATTTCTGAAGGCATGGGGTATTTTTAGAGCCACCTGCTGGCTTGGGCGTCTCGCTGAGTTGCTTCCAAGTAGAAGTGTGGGGAGTGGGCCTGGCCTCTGAGGCTGGGCTGCTGGGAGGCCTCGGGTGGGCTTCCTGGGTCAGGGAATGAGCTGCTGCCTTCAAAGTGTTCTTGCAACTTCATCCAGCTGGGCCTCCTGGGGACTGATGCCGGGGAAGGTCTTCTCTGAACTTAGCAGCTGTGCTCTCCTGCTGCTCAGAAAGTTCTAGACTCGAGACTAGTGTTAACATTTTGTCTCTCCATGTTCATGATCTATGTCCTGTCCATGTCCTGTTCATGTCCTGATCTATGTAGGTCTCCTCAGCACGGGGCTGAGGGAGCGGGTCGGGGGTTGAACACTGATAACTGCCCCGTTCCTGGCAGATTCAAACATGCTGCACAGTCAGGCAGATTGGGGCTCAGATCTCAGCTCTCCTGGCTCAAGTTCGGTTCCCAGAAGGTGATGATGAGATGGAGGTCAACGTGCAAGATGCTTTTTGGGATCAGCTCCTATGAAAGGCAGGAGGAACAGCAGGACCGGGCAGAAGGAAAAGTCAACCTGCGATGCATGTCCAGCATAGGCTGGGCCAACCCAGGAGAGAGCGTTGCCTGTCTGAGTTGTCCTGTGTTAAGTCGAAATAACTGAGCCTTTATAATCTTGCTTTGCTCCGCCATGGGATGTGAGCTTCATGAGGAAGGCTGCAACCTTGGGTGACAGAGTTCTGTGCAGCTGAGGCAGACACTGAAGGGGCTGAACCTCTGGAGTCTCTCCCTGGACTGTCCCCCCTACAGATGGGCAGCGAGTAATTCACTTGAAGGGCTTCTGGGCAGGCTAACTTGACATCCACCATAGTCTGCCTACTAACTCTTTGACCTTAGGAATGTAATTAATCTCTGAGCCCCAGTTTTCATGCACATAAATGGGGCTAATATCATAAATATCTAACAGGGTTTTTTTTTTTTAAAAAAGCTCTTATATTGAAAATTTCAAACATACACTAAACTTACACAAAAGTAATAAGCCTGCATAATGAACTTCCGTGTACCAATCACCTGGCCAGTTATGAACTCATGGCCATTCTTTTTCCAACTGTACCCTACCTACTGCCACTCCTGGATTGTTATGAAGTGGACAACAGATTCAGAAATATTGTGTTTTGTCCATTAACACATCATATGTATTTCTAGAAGATAAGGGCTTAAGAAAAACAAAAATAACCGCAGTTAGCCTACCACTGTTTTGGGCCGATTAAATGAGCTAATACAAGTAAAGCATCTGACACAGTGTTTGGAACATAATTTTAGCCAAATCAGAACACATCCTCTGTGGAGATGGTGCTTGGGAGAAGGGAAGAGGAGACAATTCTATCTAGTGTAAGGTTCAAATACATGGCATAGATACTACCCTCCTTCATCCTTTGCCCGTAACAGACATCACTATTCGATCACGGAGCTAGTGAGCAACGTGATGTTCCAGGCAACCACCGCCTATCAGTTGGATATGCTCATGAAATGAAACCAATGTGCCCACATTGTCCTCATAGTCTGAACACACCCCTCTCAACTGGACCGATAGGTAACCCAGAGTCAGCCCTCCTGCCCCCTGGCTCGTCTGACAGCTGCCACCCCAACTGCATGGTTCAGGGATTGCTCTGGCTCTTGTGATTCTGTATAGAAGCTGCCCATAGGCCCCTCTTTGCCATTGCCAGTGGGGTGGGGGAGGGGAAAGAAGTGCTGCTCTGGCTTCAACTAGGAAAAACTGGTGAGAAGCAGTCCAGAGATCCTTGAGAATTGCTCAACCCTGACACGTCAACATCTGCCTCTGTAGCATCAATCTCTTTCACTGTTTGCTTTCTTCTGCTTCTTCTACGACTTTGCCAGATCCTCCTTGGGCTTGTTAAATGCTTATTCTTCGTCTCCTTCAGCCTTCCTCACTTCATCGCACTCTCTCTAGACAACTTAGGCATGTTTCCAGGAGGGGAAAGTGCTAGGCTAAAAGGAGCCAAAGATGTTGGGGTGTGTGTGTGTGTGTGTGTATGTGCGTGTATGTGAAATAACTTTTAACATGTGTACATGATTCCACAGTTCATACTACAGTTTCATGTGGATTTCTTCATTTCCGCCTCACACAGTGCTGTCAGATAGTTCTCATCTTTCTTATTTTATAGATATGGAAGCTGAGACCCAAAGGGGTTCATGATATTTTCCTCTATGTTAAACATCTTAAACATGAGGCTAAAAGGCAGTTTGAAAATCTTGGCTCTGAAAGACGTTTGTGTTTCACAGTCCTGGGTGTGCTTTAAGCAGTGGAAACCTTTCTTCAAGTGAAGGTTTGTATTCAGGGTCATTATCTAAAATTCTGGGTGAATTGAGATGGGAGAGTATGGTGTTCTGTCTACCATTAGTGTGTGGTAGGGGAAAAAGGAAGGTTGGTTTATGGAATCTCTAGGACTTTGGGGAGCTCAGTTTAAAAACCACCATGTTATACAAGCAGACACAGGGTATAATTATACTAGCCTTGGGTATAATTTTACTCCTGAGAGTTTTGATAGAATGTCTAGGGAATCACTGATTATGGGATTCTGTATTTTCAAACCCACATTCTACTCCTTAGAAATGTGAGACTTACTACTTGCTGGGAGCAGCTGTTAGGGTGAATGTGCTGGCTTCTGGGACCAGAGCGGAGCCAAGTTTAGACCTGCCAGATCTGCACTGACCTCATCGTGTCCGGCTTCAGCCAAGAGTGGAGTGAAGGAAAGGGGACTCCAAGTCTGCACTCTGAATAGCCTTGAACTAAGGCCATCACGCAAATAAGGCTGAGAATAATTGTGTTAGTAACAACAGCAATTCTTAAATATTTGCTCTCTCTGTGTTAAGCACCATGCAAAATACAATTTAATTCCTACAAAAATTGGAGGTAAGTATATTTTTATCTCAGTTTTACAAACTAGTAGGATGCTCAGGGCCAGCAAGAGATTAAGCTGGGATTCAAACCCAGGTTTCCCCAGCTCTAGTTCTCACACTCACTCCCTCATCCATCCTGACTCTTCCAGGTAATCCTTACCAAAGCCTTTGAGATGGGTATCTTTACCTCCATTTGCTCAAGGTCACCCATGTAGGAAGGGAAAGCATTTGAACACAAGTGCATCTGATTCCAAATCATGAGCTTAATTGCCTCCATTGAGGGGGATAGTGCCTTGAGCAGGATTTGTTGTACCCACAGAAATCATACCCAAGGCTAGTAAAAAAGAGCACCCACCTTTTTTATGGGTACTCTGGTTCACCCCCTAAGTGTTGGCAAAAATAGTGTCTTTGTAGAAGCAGATGTAACCTCTGTTCTGCCATTTTTATTTAGGAAAGCAGTGTATGTATGTATGTATGTATGTAAAAACACACTGGATTAAGAAAAAGTTTTGTTTGTTTCTCTGTTTTTATAGACTAGCAATACAGGCAGTCCTTTGGCAAGACTGGACAATAGAAAAAGAAAGAAGGTAACCTTAACAATATTGAAAATGAAACGGGCGTACAACTACAGCTAAACAAGGATTATAAACAAGAAAATAATAAGAACAATATTACATCAATCAATTTGAAAACTTAGATAAAATGGGCAATTTTCTCAAAAATTATAAATGATCCAGATTACCTTCAGAGGAAATAGAAAGTATGAATAAATCCATGCTCGTTAAATAAATTGTACAGTAATAAAAAAAAATCTTCCTACAAAAGCATTAGGCACAGATGGTTTTATGGATATCTTTTATCAAAATTTCAGTGAGTAGTTATTTCAGAAAACACAGAAAGGTGGAAAGTTTTCCAACTTATTAAATGATGCAAATTAACATGATATCAAAATGCAAAAGGGCAGTAAAAGTAGAAGAATTAAAAGTCAATCTCATTTATGAATATAGATGAAGAAACTTAAATAAAATACTAACAAACCAATCCAGCAAAATGACAGTAGCAGCAACAACAGGAACAAGACCAAGAGCAATAAAACCACATCATGACCAAGTATACTTGATCTTAGGAATTCAAGGATGGTTTAATGCTGGAAAACCTATTAATGTAACTCATACTATTATCAGACCAAAGAAGAAAACCATATGCTCTTTAATATAGATGCAGAAAAAGGATCAGAGATATCTGGTTTCATACTCCCCTCCTCCTTTTGAAAGGAGCCTAAAACAACACAAAGAACAATAGACAGAAGTACAAACTTTATCTTTGATAAAAGTAAGAGACATCTGTAATCTTGAACCATACAAGTTTTACAAAATGTGGACTGAGTACAGTGAATAACTTAGCAGAGGAGAGGAAAGCCAGCTGCAGATGCCTGGGGAAGGAAGCTACACATGAAAAGCCAGCAGGATTACTATATGTTATTTATAGAAACATACATATGTAGTATGTTTTTTCTTGATACAAATATATACATATGTAGGAAAGACATAAAAACACAGATGAGAAGGCAACACTCCAACAGTAGGATACTGGTGAGTTTGGAGGCATGAAAATATGTGGTGGTGGAATGGGGAGTTTCTCATTTCTAGTTGGAACGTTTTATTTCCTATGAAGCCAATATGACATAATAGTATTTGTTAAATTTGAGTGGTTAGTATGTAGTTTTGGTATATTATTCCTTGTACTTATATAAATATTTGCAACAAGCCAAAGTAATTAATTTTAAAGTAACACACGCTCACAGTAAAAACTCAATAAAGAAAGCACAAAGCTGAAAATTAAAATTTCCTGAATTTCTACCACCGATAGATAGGTCATATAGCCATTTATAGTATGTATACAAGGTAACAAAAACACTATATTTTGTGACATGCACGTCTCAATAAAAGAAATTGATATATAATTTAATTACATGTAACTTAGTGGTTAAAAGTTTAGGTTCTGTAATCAAACGGCCTGGGTTCAAAATGCATCTCTGTCACTTCCTAGATTTGATTCCTCTATGATCCTCAGTTTTCACCTCTGCAAAGTAGGAATATGATGGTATTTATTATTATATAAATTCAATAATCCAATAAAACACATAGCCCAACACATAGTAGAACTTACGTTTTTAAATCTGTATTCATAAGTGAGATTGACCTATAAGAACTCAATGGAAGATAATAATCATTACTATTTTCATGCCAACTCATGCCATCTTAGGGGTAAAGTATAGTACAGATATTTTGTGAGAAAGTGGAGCTTTTACCAGTGTCTGGGCAGGGGAGTATGACAGAGCAGATTGAAGGGGTCCTTAATGTAGAGAAATCACAGTGCTTATTGGACTTGAGCCCTATGCATCAGCCGTCAGCTCTCAGTGGGGTCCAAGTTCTGGGGCTCAGTAAGCCAGAAGAATGCTGGTGACCTGCTATAGGACAACCATCCCTCACCCCATGATTGGTACTCCCCAGAGCAGGCTCTTGTGACCTACCAGGGGAGGCTGCATTTCTAAAAGGTGAGAGACAGGCTGGAGATGATCTCTGTAGAACCAGTCTTATTCACCTGCCACACATGGGGTAAAGTTCCTGAAGGCTTTAACACTGTATACCTGGCTTTGCTGGCATGCAAAACTGGTCTGCCTTCCTTGAATGGTGAGGTACTATAGATTGCACAGGAGAGTGAGGAGGGGGAAGAGGACCTGGTGCGTGTTCCCTGGAGGTCTCCAGTGCCGATTTTTTCCCTGGTAATGACATCGGAATCATGGTTTACTAGAGGTTCTTTCTTCTTCTGGCCTTCAGACTATCACTGTGTCTTAAGTACTCAGAGGTAGTGAGTGGCAAGTGCAATCTTGGGTCCTTGTGCCATGTCTGGAAAGAAGACAGCTCTTTGGCAAACTCCGGACCTGGCTTTTACGGTAAGGAAAGGATGTCATAGGTATTAAGATATTCAAGAATCTCACTCTAGAAAGAAGCTAGAACCCTTATGTTCCAGGTACTGACTACCCTGGACATTGCAGGAACACTTTAAAACTTTCTAAACACATAAAATATTGATTCATTCTATTTAAAGGTGATCATGTTTTTAGTTCTAAGCTTCTTTATGCGGTTTAAATTTCTTTTATGTGTATTATTTCAATATACACACCTTCTGAAGAGGCAAGAGAAGGCATTAGTAGGTCTGTTTTACTCCCAGGGAAATGGACACACAGAGCAAGTTCATCCTTTGTCCAGGTACGGAAAGCTTGTGGCCAGGTTTGAGCCAGAGGCCCGACACTTGCCTCAAATCTCCCTTTTCTGATAGTCTCTCTTATTCAGAGGACGCCTAATAATTTCTGAGCAGAGAAAGTGAGTACCGTCAATTCATATAGTTCCTTTTAGGAGACATCTTTATTAGGAACCCATGAACTCTTACACTACAAGTAATTCAAATGATTTTGGTTTCTTATTTCTATCATGAAAGATAAGAAGCCCAGTTATGGAAAGGAAGGTAACCAGAGCCTACCTTTCCCCACACATCTGCAGAAACTGGTCCATCCCTAGCTTCTCAAGAGGCATACACAAAGGGTCTTAGTCTAGGATTTCACTGAATCTGTCCAGTTTCGTTACCTCCCCTGTTCCTTATCAGTGATGTGAAGTGGGAAGGGTCCAGCATGTCTGGGTTTGAATGCCAGCACTGCCATATCCTTGTTTATGGCCTTAAACAACTTACTTATGCTCCTGGGGCATCAGTTTACTTCTTTAAAAAAACTAGATAATACCTTGTTCAGGGTTGAGGTGAGATTTAAAGATAATGGGTGGGTAGGGAGAAAAACCTCTCTCCCTCTCACTGCCCCTTTTGCCTTCTTCATATCTTCTGGAAATTTTACATTCTCAGTACAGAATCTTTTCCCTGCCTCTCCTTCTGCTTCCTTCATGAGGACTGAATTTGATGAATTGAAGAATTCATCCATAAGGAACACTTTGATAAGCAACTTGGGATTGGGGGAAGGTGCGGAGAAGACTCCCCCAGGCACATGCCTCAAGGGCAACAGAGTTTCATTTTGGTCCCCACTGGGATGAGTGGGATACCCAAGCTGAAGGCAGGAATGAGATTGCACGGGGTCAGAGTGGTTTTGGAGAGGCCAACGCCATGGTCAAGTAGAGAGAGGAGAGAGACAAGGCAGTAGGCAGGAGAAAGGAACATATTACACAAAACTGGGATGTTGGGGAGAAGAACAGGGAATTTGTTCACGTTTCTTGTGTATGGGGAGTGATGTGAAGCTTTCCCTCCCATCTCCTTAGGGTGTCTTCAATAAGATATCCATTTACCGTTAATGTATTCTGCATCTGGATCTTGGGCAGGGGTCATCTGATGAAGTGCTAAGATGGGTGTGGTGAAAACCAAGGGCACCATGTCTGGCTTTCATCCAAGTACACGACAATACAGTAAGTGATCAGTAAATAGCAATGTTAATAGTAGCTATAGTTATACTTGCCTCCTGGCTCCTCTTTCTCTTCTACACTAAGATCTTTGAGAGCTCAAGGGAAGGCACCTGCTTAACTCACTTCTGGATTTGTACCATTGGCAGAATGCCTGGCCCAGAGCTGGGTTCCAATAAATATTCATTTTTGTGATTAATGAACTCATGTAATCTCTGTAACCAACAAAGTTTTATCCTGGGCTCTATTCTCGTCTTCCTCCACACTCTTCCATCTTCAGAAAGCTCTCACTTTCACCTAGTGGGGTTTCCACCCCTGCAAATCCATCTCTGGCTTCTTTCAGTTCCAGTCTTACATTTCTCATATTAGGTTAAGCCATTTGGAATTGAAAACATTTGAACATGTTTGTCTTACAAAAACAGCAATTTTTTAAGTTGCAAGCTAATATTCCTTGGATTTCCATTCGAATGGTGTCACCTTGAACATTATACAACACTACAACCTGAGCTCCTAGTCACCTCTCTGCCCATTGGCTGCTGCTCTTCCTGACACTGATTCATAGAAAATGCTTTTAGGATGGGAAGGCAGGAATCACTCTACCCAAAAGCATCTTTTTACCAATGGGATCCAGCAAGTGTAAGTGACTTGCCCAAGATCATACAGTAAAATTGTAGCAGAGGTAGAAGGTAACCTCAGTCATCAGGCTGCTGTTCCAGTTCTAGGTCTGTCAAGTGCTGGGATTCCCCAGGTTCCCAAGGCTTAAATCCTCAGGTTCCTCTTCTCCCTCACTTTCTGGCCATATTTAATTAGCCACCAAGTCCAGGGAAGTCTTTGTTCCAAGTATCTTCTGTATTTACACAGACCTTCCCCAATCCATAGACGCCACGTTAGTTCAGGCCAACCTCATCTCTCACTTGAATTCCTGCAGAAGAATTTCCTTGTCAGTGTTGTCTCTTGTTTTTCACATAGCACCTTCCTAAAGGCATACATGAAAATTTCAAAAACCAGCCAATATTTCTAAGTTTAATTGGTATTTGGTCCCAGAGAGAAAAATACTTTCTAAAATTTAAAATAATACTGCATTGTTTAGAAACAACTTTTCATTACATATTTTCTATTATTTTAAATTTTGTGTTGAATAGTTTCAGACTTATAGAAAAAAATGTGAAAATAATAAAATGAATTCCTGTATACCTTCACTCTTATTTCCTCAAATGTTAGTATGTTCATATTTGCTTTATCTTTTTCTCTTTATGAACCGCTTTCACTTTTATTATTTCTTTATGAGCCATTTTCAGAGTAAAATGTGAACGTGATGCTCCTTTACCCCTAAAATACATTAGTTTGCATTTTCTAAAGACAAGGACATTCTCTTACGTTACCACAGAAACGTTATGAAAATCAGGAAATTGGCTAGCATTAGTATAGTAAAATTAAATACTCTACAGACCTTATTCAAAATTTTCCAATTGTTACTCTAATGTTTTTTATAGTAAAAAAATAAAAATTAAAATATAAATAAATAAATAAATAAATAATGTAAGTTTCTGATCCAGGATCCAAACAAAGATAGCTCATTGCATTTCATTGTCATGTTCTTTAGTCTCCTTTAATATGGAATATTTCCTCATTCTTTCTTTGCCTTTGATTAACCTTGACATTTTTAAAGAGAGGGCATTTATTTTTCAGAATGTCCCTCAATTTATTTGTTTAATACGTCCTCATGGTTTTTATTAGTTTCTTTAATTTTTAAAAGAGTTAATATTTGTAAATTGCTTAAAGCAGTGCGTGGCACTTAGCTCTAAATGAGTATTTGTTAACTATGAATATGTTTTCATCCTTTCCTCCACAATTGAATATACAGTTGACCAATTGAAGAAAAGAGGGTAACTTGGAATGAAATCTCTTCTGCTTTGGGAATGCCAAAGTATGTCCATCTTTGTTTTAAGTGCTTCACTTTCCTGAAACCTGTGTTTCTTAGAACTAATATCAGCCTTTGCATTTCCCCCTTTTTGACACTCAGTAGTATAACATGACAAAAGCAAAGTGAAATATACCAACAGGAGATCACGAAGATGTTGGTGCGCGGGTGAAGGTGCAAATGTTGCCCAAGCTGCAGGGTTGGTCCCTGGGCAGGGCCACCTTGTCCTGACGCTCGAGAATCCAAATGTGTTGTCCGGAAGGTGGTTAGTGTGTAGCAGAATGGACTAAAAATGTGAGTCCACCCTATACTGAGTTGATATGGGAACCAATGAGATATTTAATTTAATGCTCATCACAGAATAGGCTTTCACTATATATTTTTGGCTTGTGGAATTACCTAGTTACTCCTTCCTAGCGCAAACGCTGGGGGTTAGCAAGCTAGACTCCTCACGCCCTCATGTCCCTGCCTGTGGGTTTTCACTCCCATGGCCCCATCTGGATGCTTCCTCCCCCAGCTCACCTCTACCTGCCATCTCACCCTGCCGTTCTTATAGCCCAGAATAGTCCCATCTCTCCTGGATCCTTTTCTTCCCCACAGCTGTCTTTTCCTTCTCAGACCCCTGCGGGATTTCCACTCTGTACCACTCAGTCTAGCACTAAACAAGAGACTGATTTTATTCTGCATTAGCTGTTCTCTTCCTCAAGGCTTATTCCCCTAAATGGGCTAGGGACTCTTTCAGGTAGGTATAATCGGAGGTAGATTTAAATTTTTTAAAAGTTGAATTTCCTTGGCACTTTTAACTTCAAGATATTATATTTAATGACGGAGTATGAATAAGGTTGTTTTTTCTTCCTCATTTCCTTAAACAGGGGCCCCATAAAAAGAGCCAGTATTTATTGAAAGATTACTTCCAACTACTTGCCAATTACTATGTTAAGTAATTTACGTGTATGATCTCATTTAATCCCTACAGGAACTCTTTGAGATGGCTACTGGCTACTGTTAATATTTCCATTTTACGAAGGAGGAAGCTGAGGCTCTGAGAGGTTAAGTAACTTGTTCAGGGTCACATTGCGATTAAGCGGTAGAGTCAGAATTTGATTCTAATCAGCCTCACTTCAGAGCCTGTGCCCTTAGCTACTATGTTATTGTGTCTCCATCATCATCAAAAAGACAAAAGAGCATTTCTGATGGAAGCAGAGGAAAAATGGTAGGTTTATTTAGAATGAGCTAATATTTGCTGAATGCCTACTGGGTGCCGGACACTGTTAGACACTTTAATATGTATTATCTCAGATAATCTTCAGCATAATTGTAGAAGGGAAGTATTCTATTTCATGAATGAGGAAATCAAGGAACAGAGAGGTCAAGTGACTTACTCAAGGGAACACAGCGCAGAGGTGATAAACATTTCTGGTACATTAAGCTAAGTCTAGTAACACAAAGTTCCAATCCTTTTTTCCTTGTCTTGCAACAATGCACCTGCTCTCAAATCGACTTTAACTCTACAGAGCAGTTATTCTTGCAGTGAATCCTTATTGCCTCATGGTGTCTTTTAGCTTCAGTGTCTCCTACAAGACCCTCCCAGGACAGGCTTCTGGGAGAGTCAGTGAGGGAAGCAGAAGGATGTATGTTCCTACCCTACCCTCTCCTCTGTCTGGTACTTCCCCATGGAAGTCCAAGCTTAAGGTAGCCCACCGGGGCTCGCTGTAGACTTCCTGGAGAGTAATGCTCTGCTCAGAGGTGATAGAGAACTCTGTATCCAGCCCAGCCGAGGTATTGGAGAAAGATCCATCACCCCTGAGTGATCACAGGTACTGCTCGTGGAACCTAACGGTACCCACAGGTACTGCTCGTGGAACCTAACGACCAGTCACTCTATTACAGGCTCAGTGACATGTTTATAAGGGTGAACTTTAGAGTGCTATTAGGGAGCAGACAGATGAACTATAGCTGTGCCTGCAGGGCAGAGCTCACCCAGCCCAAATGCCCCTGTGGACCCATTACCCAGTAATTAGGGGATTTTTAAGTAGGAAGCAAGGAGTTAAATTATTGCTTAGATTATTGCTTCACTTGTCACCTGGAAAGTGCTGCTTTGGAGAAAGAAGGAAAGAAGAAAGGATGGAGGAAAAAACAGAGAGAGAACAAGAGAGAAAACGAGGGAATGGGGGAGAGTGGAGGCTCTGGAAAATGGGGGTTTGAGATAAGTGCTCCATTCGTTTTTCCAATTGGCTACTATAACCAGAAGCTGCTAAGGATGACCAATGAGAGATGCAGACAGGTCCGGAGTGTGGGCCACCAGCTGTGGTTCCTCTGAGTTACTGTGCCAACAACATCTCTTTGGGCCAATGTAGCTCACAGGGAAATGAAGATAATTATATCAATTATTAATTGTGTAGCAGGAGCTTTGCTAAGAATCATCCATGCATCAGCTCACCTGAGCCTCTCCACCATGGACGAGGTGGATAACACTGTGATCCCCACCCATCAGATGAGGACACTGGAGCACCTATATATAACTAAGTAACGAAGCTGGGTGACCTGCCTGATGCCAAGGTCCAGGCTCTTGAGTTCCTGCCCAGGCAGCTCTGTGAGGTCTTCACAATCCTGGATGACACCAAACCTACCTCTTCTGCAGAGGCAAAGGATGCTTTGGACTGACTCTGCTTGCTCCAGATTTGCCTCTGCTTAGCTCAGTTCCACCCCTTCTTCTCTGGAGCAAAATTGGCCACTGTTAACTTAATGTGTGTGTGTGTGTGTGTGTGTGTGTGTGTGTGTGTGTAATTTTAAGCTGTATGATGAAAAATATTAAGCAGAAATCAGGTAGACACGTTTGTATAACAGACCTCTAGCCATGCACCCTTTGCTCTGCTTAAAAAATTATTAACTAGTGCCCAATCTTGTTTTTCTGTATCCTCCCTCCCTCCTGTATTATTTGAAGCAAATCCCAAATATTATTTCTTCTCTAAATGCTTCAGCATGTATCTCTATAATATACAGATTATTTCTTGAAAACGAGCAAAATACTTTGATCATATCCAAAAATATTAATAATAATTATTTATTATCCAATCTGTTCAAATTTCCCAATTTTATTATATCATTTTTGAAGTAATTTATTTGTTTGAATCAGGATCCAAATGTGGTCTATATATTGCAATTGGTTCATAGGTATTTTAAGTCTCTTTTGATTTATTTTTTTTCCCCCTTTGAGATTTACTTGTTAAAAAAAACTGGATTGTTTGTCTTAAAGAATTCCCCATAGTCTGCATTTTGCTGTTTGCATTTTAGTGGTGTGGTTGAAATGTTCCTTTGGCCCTGGTATTTCCTGTAAATTAGAAGTTAGATCTAGAATTTTGATCAGGTTCAGGTTTTGGTTTTTGGCAAAAATACTTCATACCTCATGGTACAGTGTACTGTATATTAGGAAGTCTGGTTGGCTCTTCTGATGATAGCAACCACGATGATCATTTTAATCAACAATAATTTTAATCCCATCATTCTTTTTCATTCATTTTCTGAATCACTTTTTAAAGAAAAGCTTCTTCTCATCAACTATTTGTCATCCTGAGATACAGTTTATATGGGAAAGACAAGTTAATGCTTGATTTCTTTATTTTCTAGTTTTCAAAATAATGAGTTGCTCCTCTAGTATTTGATGTAGGACACCAGTGAGCTTATTGTGTTATGACTATCATTTTGCATGCATGGATTTTAAAGTATTTGATGGATTTCAATCCGTCACAGTTGTTCTTTTACTGAGATCAAAGTCTCCTGCGTTTGGCCTGCGGGCGACTCTTTAAGTTCACTTTTGAGTCTTTCTGACATGACCACATGGTTTTCGATAGCTTCTTCTTGTCTGGTTTGACAATATGTCCCAGGTTCATCTTGTAGGTTTTCTCTCCGAAACCTAGACAACCCTTTTGTTCTTTCAGTGGAGAATGACATTTAGACACCCACAATTTGGGTTTTGAGGTGTTCATTGCTACTGGGTTCGCCACTGTTTCTAGGGCTTTTCAGTGGATACAGGTAGGACATAACATATTTCATTTTAAAGAGAAAATATATCTTGAGTTTTCATTGAAACTTCCAACTAAGAAATGACATCATTTTTACTTACCTTCTTTGATCTTACATCTGCATTTCCTGTTTCTCCTGTAGAATAATGTTCCAGTTCCCAAAGGCAAACACATTTATTTTATACCTACCGAACTGTCTCAGAGTAACGCTCCCACCAATGACATGATTATTGAACATAGTGTAAGCTCCCCCACTGGCCCTTTCTCCTGACCCCTTTCTATCTTCCCAATGACACAAATCTATCCTGGAGATCCCGACAAGAGCTTTCAGTGTTACTCCGAATTCTTGGTATTTTCTCAGAATCGACCATTTAGTGGTTATAAAAGTGTTTACACTCTTTAGTCTGAGGAGAAAGTCTGTCTCAAAGACTGGGAGGAAAAGGAAAGTATGACGTGATCTTCTTTTCAGGAAGGAAGCAAACCTGGGAAGCAGAGAAGGTGGAGGAAGAAAAAGAAGAATATTTACAAATATGAAAAGGTGGAATGGAGTTTCCTTGCTTTTGCCATAGTCTATCCTGCAGATATTTTGAGGGTGGCATCCTTACTGGGCTCTGCAGCTGTCTGTGGGCCTGAGCTCTCAGAGGGGGCAGAGGGTGCCTCAGATACAAAGTGGGACCCCTCAGGGCCTCTGCAGGTCCCACATCCCAAACAGTACCCTCACATGCCAGAGGTGGAAGTAATGATTCACTGAGCGAATATTAGCTAAAATGGCTTCTCATGAGGCTTGAGAAATCATCCCAGAAAACAAAGTGTTTTGCGATATAAAATAAATGCACAGACATTCCTGGTAGTTTTGGAAGGGGGCGTCTAGTTCCCAAGGGATGGCAGTGACAAGGCAGGACAAGGCCTTTGGATACATGTGTTTTATAATCTCTAAAGATTCTTTGGATAACCGGATACAACACACTGACTCTCAGGTAGATGAAAGGCAGAACTCTTGTTACTTATGGCTCCAAATGAGAGAATAAGAGAAGGCTGTCATGCAGGGATGCACGGGGGGTTACACTTGAGGACTGGGTCACAGCAAGCTGGAGCTGTAGGATGAGCTTATGCATGGCAAATGGAGCAGATTTTGAAAGCTTTCTGGAGATTGGATAAGTTGAACAATTACTTGGGCTCCTGGGTTTAGGGGCTGCCCCTAGCTAGTTGTTGGGTACCTGGCCCTGGAGAACAGGACCCCAATAAGGGACATGGTTGGTGTAGAGGCTTAGCAAACTACCCATGAAGGGGAATTGAGAGTTTTTAGCCATGACTTCAAAACTGGGTCAAGGCAGCACTTGTGAAATATTATATTATAGCATGTCAATTGGATTCAGGGCAGATGTTCAGCTTCTGGAGAAACTTAAGTTAAAGTTGGGCTAAAACCCAGTCATAAGGCTTGGACCAAATGTTAGGAGTTAGAACAGGGAAACCAAATATGCGGCATGCATGCTATTACCATCCTTTCCCTTGATCAGAGCAGACATTGCTAATCAAACACGATTTGGAGCCTGCTCAACTTGGAATCTTTCTCAAGTACCCCTGACAAGCAACAAAGTTGGCATGTAATTTGAAACCCACTAACCAGTCTTCATTAGAAGAAAGAACTAGCTAAAAAGGCATGTAGATATCTGGGTCTCGTGTAATTTAAAATCTACGGGTAGCGTATATAATTTCAGATCCCACCCATTGGTGGGCTAAGAGTCCCTCTTATCAGCATTGCTCAGGGACTGAGAGCGGCTGAATCAGAAACGGCTGGGCCCCGGTGCAGGGAGTTGCATGGAGCTGGAGAAGGCAGGGTCAAAAACTCTTACAAGTACAGTGTCTAATCACAAGAAAGTTACCTCTAACGGTGCAAATGTGGACTAAAAGACCAGAGGGAGAGACCTTTTCAGGAGCCAGTGTTCCTACCATATAGACAGACCAAGACCCATCCACAAGCCATGCTCTGGTGTGGAGTTTGGGCCAGCAACTCAAGGTAGGACAAGGGATATTTGATCTTTTTGGAAAACACAGCTGCCCAACCTCAACTTCTCCTCAAAGCTACTCTACATCTACATCCTCTCCTGAAATATTTTATTAAACATTTCATCCGTATTTCTTTTCACCCCAGACTTCAACTTTTGATTTTCTCTGGTATTTATAGCAACACCTGTGGTTTCTCAAAGTGCAAAAGGCATGTTTTAGGATGAAGATATTTTCATAGAGGCTGGCTAGATATCTGAGATCCACCAACAGGCAGTTGACTCAGGTGAAATGAAGCCAAAGGGAAACCAAAGTTTGTTTTCTGGATGTTTTTTTTTAATCTCACAAGGAGAGGGAGATTACTGATCAATTTCATTTATGTCTCTTCTCCCTTAGTTATACAGATGTAATCAGTATATATTTATTAAACTCAAAGTGTAGTAGGCACTGGGAATATAATGCAGAATCAAAAGCAGATGTGGTCCCCTCCCCCTCCTGGAGCTCTCTTGGGAGACAGAGAGATGAATTAAATAATCCTAGAACAACATGTAAACTTGTGTCTGGTGTTTCAAGAGAGAGGTGCATCGTGTTAAGTAAGCTTATGATAGGGGATTTGATAAAGGGAGGGAAGGCAGAATGGTGAATTCAGAAGTGAATTCAGAAGTGAATGGTGATGGAGACTAAAGGAGGATCTGAAGGACTTAGTGAAATGAAGAATTATGTAGTAGGAAGGGAACTCCAGGCCGGGGGCACAGCCTGTGCAAAGGTCCGGCAATGGGAATAAAGCATGAACATTAGGTGAAAACACGAAGGTTGAGCAGCTAGAGAAGACTGAACAAAGGGAGATGTGATAGGCAATGAGTTGGAAGAGGTGCCCAAGGACCATCAAGGCGGGACCTTGTAAGGCAATCAGCTGTGAATTTACTGAGAAGCTAGTAAAAGTTAACTTCAGGGCCTCTTAAATGCATGGGGTTTTCCCAAAGCCCTGCATCGTGAATGTTGCCCATCCAAATAGCACTTTACTTGTTGTACAAGAAAACATGTGAAGTTCCCTAAAATTTCATAGCTCATAGAGAAAATAAACTTGATAGAAGAATTCTCAAATTTGTACAACAATCGTAAACATTTTGGTGGCATTTCCAGTAATGAATTGGTGAAGCTGGAAAACAAACAAACAAACAAACAAACAAACCAGCTTCGCTCTACCATGCCAGGGCGAAAATAATTTAGAAATTCTGAGTTCACTTTCTTTTCTCCCCATAGAAAATATTACATGCTCATTGTCATGTGAAAAAGAGATCAAAGAATATGCAGCAAACCAAAGGTAAGAACTATTACAGTGTTGCATCTGTGTGCTGATTAATACAAATATTATGTTATTTTCCAGGATTTTGTAATGTTAGTGTTATCTGTCACTTTAAAAAAAATGTAGTTTATTGTGATTTATTTTCTTTCCCTAAATAAATATTCAAGTTTGTGCCTAATTCCAAATCCAGAATTTTGTCTTCTTAGCTGATCTATTCACTGTTAGTCATCGATCACTATTATCAACCTTCTACCCCAATGTCAGGGTGATACTGTAGGGTGAGTCTTTCTCAGGTCTCTTTACTTCTTAAAATCCCTGGTGTGAGTGGGTTGAATCACTCCCACCCAGAGATGATCTGTCTGTTTTCAGCTCTCAGAGCTGGTGGGTTCAGTCATTTGGAGGCAGAGGGGGATGGTGAAGACAGAGGCTGGGATACACTGTCTCTATGCCCAGCCATCCCTATTTCAGGATCTTTCCAGTACCTTTTGCTTTAAGCCAATAATGAAACCTGAATGGTGTCCAGGAAAGAACACTGGACTGCAGATCTCAATTTGAAGTCTGGCTTTCTCCCTTACCATGTGGTCAAGTCTCTGAATGTGTCAATCAGACTAAAAGGTTCTGTGAATGATCTACATGAAGATAGTGATTGACAGAAAGACAGCAGCAGACTGCGTTAAAGATACAAGATTTCCTTAATAGCAAGTGAAGTGGAAGAATCTCTGTACTGAGGCAAGAAACACAAAGCAGGAACTGTGTGTAAGGTCCTCTTAGGGACACACACCTTTTCTTTTTGTAATGGGACATTTAAAACATTTAATACATAAACATGCAAGTCCCTTTATTAGAGAAATTGTACATATTGGTGAATATGACCAATGGTCACGTGTATGGGTAAATTCTTTAAAAATCAGAACCAATAATTAAGATAGCTTCCGTGCTCTACTTGTTTCATTGTCTAGTGTCTAGTGTAGTTATAGTTTATTGTTGGAATGATGGTTTGAACACATTTCAAGAACATTAGAAGATATATATGAACACCCTTCCTTCTGCAACAGTCTATGGTTTCCTTCATCATCAGGCATGCCTGCCTGGGGGTACTGAACACATAGGCGGTGGTGGGAGATAACAGTGATTTAAATGGTCACTGTTTTCTTCAAATGAACTTGACTTCACACATGTACTCACCTGATAAAGGCTACCATTGCTCATCATGGCTCACAACCATAGTTGTGGGATCTGGTAATACTTACCATAAGTGACGTAGAGGTCGTACGTTCTGGTTTGCAAACTAGCAACCTCAGCCTTAGCTCTCAAATTTCTACTATTTTCCTTGCACCGAGAGTAACCTCATCTGTTTCCAACAATTCACTATCTTCATATTCTTCCATATCTGCAGCTTTTCTTACATCTTCCTCCTCTTTCTCCTCACGTATAGCTGAGCAAATTTGGAGTTTAGATCGTCTTTGCTGTCCAGCTATGAAATGAATGAGAAAATGCAAGACAGAGTTGTTACAGATGAGGAAACGCTGGCACTAAGAGGGAAGTTGATATGTACAAGTTTGGATAACCAGTAGGTGGCTGAACCTGTGTCCTAACCCAAGTTTTCTGAGTCTGTATCTTAAGCTCCTTCTTCAGTGCTATGATTATTTACTCCTTTTGGCCCAGATGTTTCTATGAGGACCCAATGAAGGTATTTTCACACACATGCATGTGCATGTACACACACGCACATGCATATACACTCACACATGTGTGTACATACATGCATGCATACAATCATATACACACACAGAAAGACAGACACACAGACACACAAACACACACAGTCATACACTGCATATAATTCCAGGACTCACAGACCCCTGATACCTGGTGTAAGGATCCTTCCCCTACATCACAAACAAGAAAGGCATCTGGTTCTTGCAGATGTGCAATTTATGCCTTTTCTTCAACTACATTGAATTATTAACTAATTAGGGCTTGTGAAGTCCTCGGGAAATACCAAGCGCTTGTTCAATGCTAAATATGGTTATTAGTAAAGCTTTGATTTTACAGAACAGCCAGGGAGTCCTGAAATAAGCAAATAATGGTTGTGTAGGAAGCCTGGCAGCTGACGGGCGTGCCGCGGTGTATAATCAAACTCTGCCTGGCTCTCAAAGGTGCTCCAGCTCATCGCTGCTACATCATCCTTACGGGGAGTTTGCACATGTTCAGGGAATGCGTGTTTCATATTTCCGTGTCCATTTACCTTTCTTTTTACCTTCCTTCTGCACCCTCTCATACCCAACCCTTTCTTTCACAGCAGATAAGTCTACCTCTCCTTTGGGGAAATAGTGTCTCCATCTCAATTTATTACTGTCACCCCTAAATGTTCCTGTCACATGCCATCTGTCCCTCCTGACCTTACATCTCAGAGGAACTGGTTCCATGGGCAGTGACCTGTGCCGTCACATACACTCAGATTTCTCCCCTGGTCTGGTTTAATGTTCTGCTATCACCATCTTGAAATTCTTTATAATTTTTGAACGAAGGGCCCAACAGTTTCTTTTTGCACTGGGCCCCACAAATTACATAACCAATCCTACCCTCGCCAACTGAATGTTCGAGGTGAATCCCTCTAGTTTTACCTGTATGTGTTGCCTCAAAGACCTCCCTCCATCAATAATATTGTGTTCTTTCATTCTTTCTCCCTCTACTGATGGCCATCTTTCAGTTGACAATATGCTTATCCAAAAGAATTGAAGGAAATTGCTTTCATCAATGGAATGACCTTCAGTTTTACATTGGGATTCTTTGTGTTGCAAGGGACAGAAACCCAACTAAAACTAGCAGAGGCAAGAAAGGAAACATTACATTACATAAACAAATTGTGGAAGAGGCAGAAGTGAGCTGGCTTCATGGACAACTGGACTCTGAGATGTGACCACTATTTCATTTTCATCTCTACTCTTGTCTTCATGTTAGAGTTATTCTTTCAGGTCAGTTTTTTCCATGTGATGAAAACCTGTCTGTAGGTCATGCCAGACCAAATTCCTGTAGCTTATGATCAACAAGGAAAAGGGGCCATTGCCATCAAGTTGGAATAATCAAAAATCTGAGGAAGAATTCTATTTGGCTCAGCTTGGGTCATGAGTTTATCCTTGAATCAATCACAGTTGTCAAGGGAATGGGGCACTCTGAGCACTCATGTTGGCTGTCTTATCTGGATCTCATTGTTGGAATTCTGGGAGAGCAGTTCCCTATGGAAAAGTGTGCAGATAATGGGAATACAGAGCAATCAATGATTACCCCTGTCCCCTTTTACCCAGTACTTCCTCTCTCTCTTCTTCTTCATGGTTTAATGTCATTACAAAGCCACCTATTTGAAAAGTAGTCTATATTCACTCACCTGACTTTTCCACCTCCAATCACCTCTGAATATTTTTCAACGTCCCTCTTAAACTGCTCTTGTCAAGATCGCCATTGGTTTCCTGTGGTCAAATTTATAGATCAATTTTCAATGAGCTCTTATTTTACCTCCTGCCATATGTTGCATTTGGTTGTTCTTTCTTAGGAAAATTCTCTTCCCTTAGTTTCTATTAAAACATATTTCTGGCTTTTTACCTCCTTGTCTTTCACACCAGCTTCTCCAAGCTCTATTTTTTATTGGCTTCAGTTTCCCTATTTCTTAAACTTGTCTCCTGGTCTGGTGCTTTACCTGGCACCATGAATCTGCCTTTGATATTTCCTCTTATTCCTGCATACCATGCCTAGTGGTTCTGTTCGTATTTGGAGACTCAGTCATCCAGGAGAGAAATGATGGTGACCTGGATTTGGATCAGGGTGTTGGCTATTGGCAAGACAATAATGAGAAGTATCTCAAAGATTATAAAGGAAGTAGAATCATCTGAACTTGATGATAGGTTGGAAGTGGGGAATAAGAAGGAGTGCTGCAAATATCTTTCCCGTTTCTGGCTTGGGACAAAGTGATGGATGGTGCCGTTGAAAAAATGAGGGTAGTGTGTGTGCATGTGATTGTACGTGCATTCTTGTGGGTCCCTGTATATACTGGGGTGTATATACACATATGTGTATGAGTCCACGCTTATGCTGATGTGCTTGTCTTTGCATATGTGAGCATTTAGAAGCATGGAGAGCGTGTCGTAAGAGTGAAGGTCCATATGTGTGTGGAAATGAAGGGGATGGTGTTGAAATGAAGATATTCGCATATGTCCACAGGCACAGACATCTTGAGTCCCACCACTTGGGTGTCTGTGGTTCTAAGGAATGGCTTCCAGGCAGAGAGGACCAGCAATTTCTCCTAGCTTATCACCAGTCTGCTCCTTGCATTGTGTCCTGCTTTAAGAAACCACACAGCATGGAGCTTGCTTAATTAAATTCTATTACAATGTTAAAGGGCACTAATAGCAGTTGTTAGAAACGTCCAGCACACGTTGCCTAGCAGAGGATGCAGGATGAAAGGTTGAATCTTTTCTGTAATTCTCCTTACCTGGCCTTGATCTGAGCTTTTATCAGTCTGGGGAAATGGGCTTACGGTATGTTCAGTATGGATTTCTGCCTTCCTGTGGATTTGCAGCTCTCCAGGAGAGCTGCGCTGGCCACTGGAGCTAAAGAGTTCCAGTTTTGGGGCAACATGGGGCAGATATCTCTGAAGGCTTCCTGACTCCAGACATGGGAAGAAGGAGGAAACAGAGCGAGGAAGGTAGAGGCAGGTAGACTCTGTTTCACACTTATCACTCTCTCATTCTTTTTGGTACTGAATTTATTTTAGGGAAACACAAAACAGCCCTTTGTGTCTGCTCTCCACTCTTTCTTTCTCATATAAAGCCAACTAAAGGTCACAGAAGAGCATATTCCCAAGAAATTGGATTCTTCGTGGGGGAAATTTGGTACTAAACCGAGTTTCAATAGCTTGTATATTTATCCATCTATGCATTTTTCCTCCTCCTCCCCCTCTTCCTCCTCCTCCTTTTCCTCATCAGAGTTCATACTCACCAAGCATTTGCTCTTTACTAAGTGTGCTATCTCTTTTAACACTTGTAATGTCTTTATGAGGCTGGTACTAGTATAGTCTCTATTTTACAGCCGAGAAAACTTAGTGTCAGAGAGGTTTAGTGATTTGTCTGCAATCATGCAGCTCGGAAGGATAGAAATGAGATGTGAACCCAGGTCAGTATGACACATCCCAGCATTATGGCAATGCACAATCTTAATCCCTTCCCTTTCTCCCCAAAATACGAAAAAGACTTAAAAAATCAATGATAGTGCCACTGCTTAGAGATCCAACTACCAACAATTTTATTTTCCAATGTATTATCTCTCTCTCTCACACACGCACAAATATATGTATATAACATACAGTAAATATCTACATACACTACACATATAAAATATAATACATAAATAATGTTATATATGCATGTATATATGTGTTTATATATTATAAATTAATGTGAGCATACTCTAAATTCTAGTTTTGTTCTACCATTCCCCTCCCTACAAAATAGGTCACAAACATATATTCAAGTCATAATGTATTTTCCTATTTATCATTTTTGCAGCTGATTATATTCCATTTGCTGGGGAAAATTTCCATTTGGATTTTGATTGACATTGCCTTGAATTGACAGACTATTTTGGAAATAATCTCTGTCCTCCTCTCCAGAAAGGTGGGAAAAACTTGAACATCTTTAAATGTAGGCTCCAGCTTGGAGAGGAGATGCAGGAGAAAGGGATGCAGGAGAAAGGGATGGAGGAGAAAGGGCTCTCCAAAACAGGCATTGCTTGGCAAGCACTTCCGAGACTGACATCTCTCCATTCCTTGTGAAGGCCAGGGCCACGTGAGGGACCCCCTGTATCCTCTGAGGTGGAGCCTCATGTCCTCAGAGGGATGGAGGCTGGAGGACCACTGACCATTAGCAGGAACATTAAGATTTGGAAGACTGCAAGATATGGTGGGAAGATGTGGGTCCCATATAGTGGTGGACTGGTAAATATTTAACAACTTGTTCTTCAAAAAACCAAGTCCCAATTTGTAATGTTTACTACTTATATGGGGTAAGTACTTTCACTGTGACCAGTTTTAAGCTGGCAATTAATGTCATTGAATGAGGAATTGGGAAGAGATGGACAACCACATACCATTATAATGGTCACCTCACCATACAGACACAATAGATCTAAATAACCCTAAAAATATAGACAATAGACAATAGTACAATATATATACATATTATATATATTATACCAATGTAACAGTAATAAAATAATTAGGAAGTTATGACTTTTGAGTATTACCTTTTGTGAATATAATTTATATAATTGTAAGTGTATAACATTTAGTTTTTAATAATGGCCGTGTTTAACAACTGGTCTGCAAAATTCCTAATAATTTAACAATTAACTCTTTCAAACCAATAGGAGTCAGCTCTAGTGCACAACTGGTCAGATAGGCAGATCTTGATTCCGATCTTAGCTCCACCACTTAGCAGCTGTGTGACCTTGGGAAAGACCAGTAACCTTTTTATCTTCAGTTTCCTGCTACACAACATAATGTTAATAATGAAAGCGATTGCATTGGGATATTGCAAAGATTAGAAGTAATAGACACAAACCTCCCACAGGCCCGGGCACACCACCGGTTGCTCACCAGTGTGCGTGGTGGTAATGGTTGTAGTAGCAGCAATGGTAGTGGTTTTATGTCACCACCACCAGTAGCCGTTGTCCCTTAGTGGGAGAGAGTGCAGATTCCGGAGTCTGGCTTGAAACTGCCTCTTCCTTTTGCTCCCTGTTGGCCTTTGGCAAATTATTTAACTCATCTGAGTTCGAGTTTCCTTATCTCCAAGAAGGATGTAATAATAATACACACCTCCGAGATTTGTTTGGAGGGTTCAGTGAGTGACTGTGTGTGAAGCTTTTAGCACAGTGTCTGGCTCCCACAGGCCTCCACAGGTTGGTCGTGGGACTGGAAGGGGCAGCATATCTTGAGCATTCCTGACAGACTGTTGGCTGTCTATTTATCAATGGCAACTATTTACTGGTTGAAAATGGGAAGCAATAATATTCACCTGACCAGTTTTCTCTTAAAGCCATTTCCATGACGATGATGGGACCCAATTATGTTTTTTATTTTAGTCACTCCTCATAAAATAACAAATTTGAAGAAATAAAAAATACCTGAAATATATATAAAAAAAAAAAAAGAAAGTGGTGGTGGTTTTTATAGGTGGTGGTGGTTTTTATAGGAGGCAGGGTAGCACAGTGGCTACAAGTAGAATGGGGACGCACATTCCAGATCCTTCACCCATTAGCTATGTGACCTTGGGCAAGTCAGTGAACTTTTCTTAGCTTCGCTTTCATTATATGAAAAACAGAGGAAATAATAGTACCCAACTTTAAGGGGGTTAAAAGAACTAAATGAGATAATAAGTGCTATTATGGTGATGATTCTCATAAGCATCATCCGTATCACCGGTGATGCTGAAGCACAATGCCTATCTCTGACCGTGACCTACTTCCCAGAGGACTTCTGGGTCAGCCCTCGTGTGCCAGCCTGCCTGTCACCTCTCTCAGGACTTCAGCACACCCTCCCAGTTTGCTTACTGATAAAATGCTATTGAGAAGTTGGCCCTCTGACAGAGCTCCTCATCCCTTCCAAAAGACAAACCCTGCACTGGATTTATAAACCAGATTGCAAATGTTAAAGGAATTTCAGCCTGGGGTAAAGCTCCTGAACAGGAGGCCTGGAAGTCATGTGGCCCAGATAATCACATAACTATGTGATCATATGGTCTTTTATCAAAGGGCCTGGTAAAATTGTGTTCTATTCATCAGAAGATCTGATATTCATGGTTCTGGGCATTACATGAGCTGTCAATCTAGTCTTAAAATGGGTCCTTGGGTTCTTGGTAAATGTATGTACTTTCTAAAATGTGGGCAGAGGATGGCAAGGAATTCACATGAGCAGATTCAGAACTGCATTATATAATAAGGATGCCAGTAAACACATGTGACTATTGAACGCTTGAAATATGACTAGTCCAAATGAGGTGCGCTCGAAGCAGAAATGTACACTGGAATTTGAAGACTTGGCATGAAAAAAGGTAAAATATCTCATTAATCATTTTTATATTGATTATACCTTGACATGACACTGTTGGATATATAGGGTTACATAAAATAGTATTAAAATTAATTTCACTTGTTTATTTTTACGTTTTTAAGATGTATGATCAGGCCACCCAAGATGGCTCTTCTCTTACTCTCTGCACATCCCCTGCTTGACCAATGCCTGCTTCCCCTACACCCTACTCACATGACTGACCTTCCTACATGCTTGCCCCAGGCCCCAGCTAGTGATTGTTCTAACCTTTAGATCAGAACATCTTCACCATGCTAGCTTATTAAAGCGGTTGTGAGAGGCATGCCCCTGTGCTAGTTTCCCTGGTAACCAATGAGCCAAGCTGATGTCAATTCCCCAGTTCCCCCTGTAACTGGGAACACCCTGGAATATCACTCCAGGACCTTGCTTCAAATGAGTAAGCTCCCCCATCCATTAAACCATTGATGTCTCTGTTGCTGACTCTGAGCTCTTTCTTTGGTCTTGAAGCTGGGCAAGCACAGGTCTGCGTGGTGCAACCCAACATAAGGCGTACTAGAAGACTTAAAGTTACATATGTGGCTCACATTGTATATCTATCGGGTAGCACTGTTCTAGAGAATTCAGGCAGGAATTAGTCATTGTCAGTGTCAGAAATACTGCGTTCTTCTGGGATGCAGGAATGAGGCTGTGGACTCCAGGACAGAGGCTACTGAGATCAAGGTTGAGCCCTGATTTTTGGAGGTATTGGGCAGAGAAAGGCACTCAGCCACAGGGCCCCAAGAAGACAGAGGCCTCTATACCCTCCCTACTTGTCTCCATCCCGACTTGCCACCAGACACCTTCATCTCTTGACTGGATGACTCTAATAGTAGCCTCTTCTAACCGGTCTCCCTGATTCCATTTTGTTCTTCAAGAATCCATTTTTCTGCCACTCCTAATAGCCAGTGATTTTTTAAAAAATACCTGAATCAACTCAAATAGACTCACTTTAATCTCTTTCATGGCTCCCAATGCTTTTGGAATTAAATTCAGGGTCCTTGTCAGCTTGGTCTCAAAAGTCCTTGTTCTGGCCTTCGACTGCTCTCCTGCCTCACCTTCCTTCATTCTCTGCCTCCCTTGGGATGCTCCAGCCTCATGAGCCTTCAGAAGGTGCCAGCTGCTTTCCTGCCTCAAGTCCTTTGCACATGCTCGTTCTTCTACCTGGAATACTCTTGTCTTCACACCTCACCTGGATGATGCCTTCTCATGCTTCAGGTCTCAGCTTAGATATTACTTCCTCTGAGAAAACGCCTTGATTTTCCCGATTTCTTTCCTATCACCCTCTTCTTTATTCTCATCGCGTTATCACCTGTTGGCACTCATGCTCTTTCACTCTTTCAGCCTATCACTGGGTTTTCAGATCTGTGCAGTGGGTCCATGTCTGTGGCATTCCCAGTTTAGCGTGGAGACAATCACAGAGGAAGCACGTAGGAAATATTTGTTGAAAAAAGAATAAATGAATGGAAGTCTATTATGTGAACCAAGACACAAGTTCAATGATGACTTGACGGAAGAGGACTGAGGTTGTGGGATGGGGTGGGAGGGACTGACGGTGCCAGGGGAGGAGACGGCAGGACACCGAGGCTGGGGCGTCAAGGAGGGCACAGCCTGCGCCCGACGGCGCTAGCTTGGATTTGCCTTCCCAGGCAGTGACTTCAAAGCCCTTCGCAGGAAGCGAGTCAAGATGTGTCGCTCCCTGGAGGTGTCACTGGCCCTCGGAAGGCCTCTGCCAGGGTTTGATGAAGCACCTTCCGTGGCAGGTCTCGTAATTAACTGTGGCCATGCGGCGTGTTCGTGCCGATGTAAATCATCGGCAGATAACTTTGGGGCTTATCTACTAATGAAAACTCCTTGGCATTTCTGTAAGCATATTATGGTCAATTACAATTAATTCAGTTTGCATCGACTGCCTTTTTCCTTATGCAAAGATTGTGCAAATCGAGTGTGTGAGCCGAGGGCTCCGAGGCCTGTAAAATCCATAATGGTTAGTTCTCAGGGGTGTTGAGGAGAGAATAAAACTGTGGGCTGTTTGAAATTTAAATCAGGGCAAGGCTGGTCAATAGAAGCAGGTTTGCAGCGCTCAGATTAGCTGGACCAGGATGCAAGGGGACAGGGGCCTGCTTTCCTACTGCCCAAACTTACAGGTTCACAGACTGCCCCCACTCCCAAGCAGTTTTCTCATTCGGGCTCCACCTCTGCATTCCTGGCTGCAGACTCTCCAAGTCCCCAGGGACTCGATTTCCTGTCTGAGGACTCATAACCTCGTGATTCATGAGGACATATTACTGCTGCTTGAGGAGAGATGAGGTTTTTCTCTTTTTCTTTCCCACGGCTCCCAGAGCAAAGTTAAGTAAACAGCAGGTGTGAAATTAATTTTTGAAATTTTAGTTTCTGGACCAGCTGACATTTGTTGAATATTAACTCTGTGCCGAGAATTGTGCTCAGTGCTTTATGGATGCTTTCTGAAAATGTTTGTGCATGTCACATGAGCCTATGGGGGTAGATATTCTCATTTCACAAATTTTATAGATGAAGCTTAGAGAGGTAGTGACCTGTCTGTGTTATACAAATAGGAAAAGTTCGGTTTGAATCAAGGTTTCTAATCACCATCTTATACAGTCCCTTGGAGGGCTGAGTCTTATAGAAAGTGATGCTCTGTATTTATTGGTTTTGTTATCAAACTCATCTGCAGCCGATGCCTGAAGAAGAGAGAATGTTCCTTTCCTGTAGGGGAAGCTGAGACTGTGGGGCTTCCCATGAAAGTCAGAGAGATTGGCTGGCTGGGTTTTCCTAGGCAGAGAGATGACACCCATATGATGCTTTAGCCATGAGCAGTGTTGGGGACGTCTCTCAGAGGTTCCTCTCCCCTTGAAAGGTGACACCCATTTCAGATACCCAGAGAGAACCCCAGAGTCTGCCTGAACAATACCGAGTTATAGTGGGGTATAGCTATAGCTCTTGTAGATGTTGTTGGCATCTTGTGCAAATCCCCTCATCCTTATGACTCAAGTGCATGCCAGCCCAACTTCCAACCCTGTCATTTCTTTACTTAAGGCTTTTCTCTAGCCATCAGGGTCCACTTGCCCAGCTGTGTGGCAGGTCAGAAGTGCCAGGGAATCAATGTTCCTCAGAAGCAAACTTAACAAAGAGTGATGGAATTTGGTGTATAAACACCCCAGCCCCTTACCCCTCAGGCGAAATACTCTGCAGTAAGTGGTTCCCAGCAGATTACACCCCAGTTGCCCATGGTGGGATCACTTCTTCACTCTCTCATTGGTATTTCCTCGAATCACCTCCTAAGTAAAACAACTGCACTCGAATCCTTATCTCAAGGTCTGCTTTTGGAGAAACTAAACTAGGATAGTTCTCAACTTCAGGCATAAGCCTGCTGCAAAAAATGTTTTATGGCTTTACAAATGGCTTATTTTTAATTGTACAAGGAAACATAAATATAATCTCATAAACATTACAGTTGCTTTCAAAGTCCCCCTTGACCCTCTTCCCCAATAACTTCCCCGCCCAGAAATGACCATTGTCATTATTTTAGTGTTTCTCCTTCCAGACACTTTCTATTCATTTACACACACACATTATCCACTTTGCATATTGACCTGCAATGTATTGTTTTTGTTTTGGAGTTCTTGCCATCTAAGTACACAACACTCTACCTCGCTTCTTTTAAATACTGTATAACATTACACTGTATGAATTTAGCTGAGTTTATTTAACTTCTCCCCTGTTGCTGGATATTTAGGTTATTCCCAGTTCTGTGATGGCTTCAACTTTGGGGGCTTCCTCTTTAGAGCATGGACTGTCCTAATGAGGGTCAATTCCCTCAAATTAAGGGCTCTGCAATCACTCTCTTGTGAATCCTGAAACAACCACAATGCTGGTTATAAAATGAAGTTATTATGAAAACCAGAAAGAATTTCTGGGGAATTCCAGACAACATAACATGACTCCTCCAAGTCTCTAGACTCTGAAGAGGTGGATTGGGACAGAATGCTGGAGAGAGAAGAAGGGGAGGGGAGCAAGCAGGGGGGATAAGGACTGAGGAAGAGGAGTGTTTTTTTCGGTCCCAGACTCTTGAAGCTCCATTTGCTAATTTATCGTAAGACCACAGAAAAATTGATCCCTCCTGCTCCATCCAGATGTTGCTTTCTTGAGTTCTGGCCTCACCCCCATGGCTCTTACCACATCAAGGAGGTGGATAGAAATTAAAAAAATAGCTTTTGCTTTAGTAGGATTAAAATCCCCTCTCGTATTTTTTTGCACCATCTCAGTCATGGAGCCTGTTCTGGGAAGCATATATTATTAGGTTGAACCATATGAAAGTAACATTTTTGTAGGTCAAAATGATCAAATACCTTCAGTTTCATGTGGTTCAACTGAATATTTTTTGGGAGCAATTCAAATTCATTTTTTAGGTGATGGGGTTGGGGTGACTGTATGGCTGCAACCTCATGAGAGACCCTGAGCCAGATCCACCCAACTAATCAAGTTCCTTTATCTCTCTGTGCCTCAGTTTCCTCATCTCTAGAATGAGTATAATAATGGTAGTTCACAGGAAGATATAAAGGAAATTGAAATAATATATGTCAAAGATGTAAAATCCTGCCTGTCTCATAGAAAAACTTAGTAAAGTGTAACTGCGCTTGTCATCAGCATTATTGAGAGATAAGATGCCAGTAAAAGAAGGTAAAGGGACTTAATATTTACTGAGTGACTGTTGTCTAATAAGCATTGGATACACACTTTACACAAACTTCATTAAAAGAAAACAATGCTGTGTGAGGCCATGAATATCTCTGAATTTTCCACATGCTGGAAATGAATCTCAGAATTGTTAAGTAACTTACCAAAGATGGAAAATATAGAGAAGTTTAAGAGTCATATGAGGCATGGTGAATATATACGTTTAGTTGGAATTCCAGAAGATGAGAGAAAAGAAAATGGAGCAGAAGCAACATTTTAAGTGGTTAATAGGCAACAATTTTCCAAATACGATGAAAGACATCATGTAATTAACCAAGAAAATGAACCCAAATAAAACCACACTTGGTTCATCACAGTGAAACTGGTGAAGATAAAAACTAGAGAGAGGAGGACCTTCAAGATGGCAGAGGAATAAGATGTGGAGATCACCTTCCTCCCCACAAATATATCAAAACTACATCTACATGTGGAACAACTCCTACAGAACACCTACTGAACGCTGGCAGAAGACCTCAGATTTCCCAAAAGGCAAGAAACTCCCCACGTACCTAGGAAGGGCAAAAGAAAAAAGAAAAATCAGAGACAAAGAATAGGGACGGGACCTGCGCCAGTGAGAGGGAGCCGTGAAGGAGGAAAGGTTTCCACACACTAGGAAGCCCCTTCGCGGGCGGAGACTGCGGGTGGCAGAGGGGGGAAGCTTCGAAGCCACGGAGGAGAGCGCAGCCACAGGGGTGCGGAGGGCAAAGCAGAGAGATTCCCGCACGGAGGATCGGCGCCGAGCAGCACTCACCAGCCGGAGAGGCTTGTCGGCTCCCCCGCCGGGGCGGGCGGGGCTGGGAGCTGAGGCTCGGGCTTCGGTGCTAGCCGGGAGGGAGTCCGGGAAAAAGTCTGCAGCTGCCGATGAGGCAAGAGACCATTGTTTTGGGATGTGCGGGGAGAGAGCATTCACAGCACCGCCTAAACGAGCTCCAGAGACGGGCGCGAGCCGAGGCGATCAGCGCGGACCCCAGAGACGGGCGCGAGCTGCAGCTATCAGCACAGACCCCAGAGACGGGCCTGAGACGCTAAGGCTGCTGCTGCCGCCACCAAGAAGCCTGTGTGCGAGCACAGGTCACCATCCACACCGCCTCTCCCGGGAGCCTGTGCAGCCCGCCACGGCCAGGGTCCCGTGATCCGGGGACAACTTCCCGGGGAGAACGCACGGTACGCCTCGGGCTGCTGCAACGTCACGACGCCTCTGCCGCCGCAGGCTCGCCCCGCCTCCTCCGTACCCCTCCCTCCCCGCGGCCTGGGTGAGCCAGAGCCCCCGAAGCAGCTGCTCCTTTAACCCCGTCCTGTCTGGGTGGGGAACAGACGCCCTCAGGCGACCTACACGCAGAGGCGGGTCCAAATCCAAAGCTGAACCCCGGGAGCTGTACGAACAAAGAAGAGAAAGGGAAATCTCTCCCAGCAGCCTCAGAAGCAGCGGATTAAATCTCCACAATCAACTTGATGTGCCTGCATCTGTTGAATACCTGAATAGACAACGAATCATCCCAAAATTGAGGCAGTGGACCTTGGCAGCAACTGTAGACTTGGGGTTTGCTCTATGTGACTGACTAGTTTCTGATATTTATGTTTATCTTAGTATAATTTTTAGCATTTGTTATCAATGGTGGATTTGTTTATTGGTTTGGTGGCTCTCTTCTTTTTTTAAAATTACTTTTTGAAATTTTTTATTTTAATATTTTTTTATTTTAATAACTTTCTTTTCTTTTTTTCTATTTTTTCTCCCTTTTCTTCTGAGCTGTGTGGCTGACAGGGTCTTGGTGCTCCGGCCGGGTGTCAGGCCTGAGCCTCTGAGGTGGGAGAGCCGAGTTCAGGACATTGGTCCACCAGAGACCTCCTGGCTCCACATAATACCAATTGGTGAGAGCTCTCCCAGAGATCTCCATCTCAACGCTAAGACCCAGCTCCACTCAACGACCAGCAAGCTACAGTGCTGGACACCCTATGCCAAACAACTAGCAAGACAGGAACACAACCACACCCATTAGCATAGAGGCTACCTAAAAACATAATAAGGTCACAGACACCCCAAAACACACCACTGGACATGGTCTTGCCCACCAGAAAGACAAGATCCAGCCTCATCCACCAGAACACAGGCACCAGTCCACTCCACCAGGAAACCTACACAACCCACTGAACCAACCTTACCCACTGGGAGCAGACACCAAAAACAACGGGAACTACGAACCTGCAGCCTGCAAAAAGGAGACCCCAAACACAGTAAGGTAAGCAAAATGAGAAGACAGAGAAACACACAGCAGAGGAAGGAGCAAGGTAAAAACACACCAGACCAAACAAATGAAGAGGAAATAGGCAGTCTACCTGAAAAAGAACTCAGATTAATGATAGTAAAGGTGATCCAAAATCTTGGAAATAGAATGTAGAAAGTACAAGAAACGTTTAACAAGAACCTAGAAGAACAAAAGAGCAAACAAACAAGGATGAACCACAAAATAAATGAAATAAAAAATTTTCTAGGGGCTTCCCTGGTGGCGCAGTGGTTGAGAATCTGCCTGCTAATGCAGGGGACACAGGTTCGAGCCCTGGTCTGGGAAGATCCCACAGGCCGCGGAGCAACTAGGCCCGTGAGCCACAACTACTGAGCCTGTGCGTCTAGAGCCTGTGCTCCGCAACAAGAGAGGTCACGATAGTGAGAGGCCCGCGCACTGCGATGAAGAGTGGCCCCCGCTTGCTGCAACTAGAGAAAGCCCTCGCACAGAAAATGAATACCCAACACAGCCATAAATAAATAAATAAATAAATAAATAAATAAATTTTAAAATGATATATTACTTTAAAAAAAAATTCTCTAGAAGGAATCAATAGCAGAATAACTGAGGCAGAAGAACGGATAAGTGACCTGGAAGATAAAATAGTGGAAATAACTACTGCAGAGCAGAATAAAGAACAAAGAATAAAAAGAATTGAGGACAGTCTCAGAGACCTCTGGGACAATATTAAATGCACCGACATTCGAATTGCAGGGGTCCCAGAAGAAGAAGAGAAAAAGAAAGGGACTGAGAAAATATTTGAAGAGATTATAGTTGAAAACTCCCCTAATATGGGAAAGGAAATAGTCAGTCAAGTCCAGGAAGCACAGAGAGTCCCATACAGGATAAATCCAAGGAGAAACATGCCAAGACACATATTAAGCAAACTATAAAAAATTAAATACAAAGAAAAAATATTAAAAGCAGCAAGGGAAAAACAACAAATAGCATACAAGGGAATCCCCAAAAGGTTAACAGCTGACCTTTCAGCAGAAACTCTGCAAGCCAGAAGGGAGTCACAGGACATATTTAAAGCAATGAAAGAGAAAAACCTACAATGAAGATTACTCTACCCAGCAAGGATCTCATTCAGATTTGACAGAGAAATGAAAACCTTTACAGACAAGCAAAAGCTAGGAGAATACAGCATCACCAAACCAGCTTTACAACAAATGCTAAAGGAACTTCTCTAGGCAGGAAACACAAGAGAAGGGGAAGACCTACAATAACAAACCCAAAACAATTAAGAAAATTGTAATAGGAACATACATATCAATAATTACCTTAAATGTAAACAGATTAGAAGCTCCAACCAAAAGGCATAGACTGGCTGAATGGATACAAAAACAAGACCCGTATATATGCTGTCTACAAGAGACCCACTTCAGAACTAGAGACACATACAGACTGAAAGTGAGGGGATGGAAAAAGATATTCCATGCAAATGGAAATCAAAAGAAAACTGGAGTAGCAATTCTCATATCAAACAAAATAGACTTTAAAATAAAGACTATTACAAGAGACAAACAAGGACACTACATAATGATCAAGGAATCAATCCAAGGAGAAGATATAACAATTGTAAATATATATGCACCCAACCTAGGAGCACCTCAATACATAAGGCAAATGATAACAGCCATAAAATGGGAAATTGACAGTAACAGAGTCATAGTAGGGGACGTTAACACCCCACTTTCACCAACGGACAGATCATCCAAAATGAAAATAAGTAAGGAAACACAAGTTTTAAATGACACATTAAAAAAGATGGACTTAACTGATATTTACAGGACACTCCATCCAAAAAACAACAGAATACTCTTTCTTCTCAAGTGCTCATGGAACATTCTCCAGTATAGATCGTATCTTGGGTCACAAGTAAAACCTTGGTAAATTTAAGAAAATTGAAATCGTATCAAGTATCTTTTCCAACCACAATGCTATGAGACTAGATATCAAGTACAGGAAAAAATCTGTATAAAATACAAACACATGGGGGCTAAACAATACACTATTAAATAACCAAGAGATCGCTGAAGAAATCAAAGAGGAAATTAAAAAATATCTAGAAACAAATGACAAACAAATGAAAACACGACGACCCCAAACCTATGGGATACAGCAAAAGCAGTTCTAAGAGGGAAGTTTATAGCAATACAATCCTACCTCAAGAAACAAGGGAAATCTCAAAAAAACAACCTAACCTTACTCCTAAAGCAATTAGAGAAAGAAGAACAAAAGAACCCCAAAGTTAGCAGAAGGAAAGAAATCACAAAGATCAGATCAGAAATAAATGAAAAAGAAATGAAGGAAACAATAGCAAAGATCAATAAAACGAAAAGCTGGTTCTTTGAGAAGATAAACAAAATTGATAAACCATTAGCCAGAGTCATCAAGAAAAAAAGGGAGAAGACTCAAATCAACAGAATTAGAAATGAAAAAGGAGAAGAAACAATTGACACTGCAGAAATACAAAGGATCATGAGAGATTACTACAGGCAACTCTATGCCAATAAAATGGACAACCTGGAAGAAATGGACAAATTCTTAGAAAAGCACAACCTTCTGAGACTGAACCAGGAAGAAATAGAAAATATGAACAGACCAATCACAAGCACTGAAATTGAAACTGTGATTAAAAATCTTCCGACAAACAGAAGCCCAGGAACAGATGGCTTCACAGGGGAATTCTATCAAACGTTTAGAGAAGAACTAACACTGATCCTTCTCAAAGTCTTCCAAAATATAGCAGAGGGAGGAACATTCCCAAACTCATTGTACAAGACCACCATCACCCTGATACCAAAACCAGACAAAGATGTCACAAAAAAAAGAAACTACAGCCAATATCACTGAAGAACATGGATGCAAAAATCCTCAATAAAATGTTAGCAAACAGAATCCAACAGCACATGATCATACACCATGATAAAGTGGGGTTTATCCCAGGAATGCAAGGATTCTTCAATATATGCAAATCAATCAATGTGATACACCAAATTAACAAATTGAAGGGTTAAGACCATATGATAAGCTTTTGGCAAAATTCAACACACATTTATGATAAAAACCCTCCAAAAAGTAGTCATAGAGGGAACTTACCTTAACATAATACAGGTCATATATGACAAACCCACAGCCAACATCATTCTCAATAGTGAAAAATTGAAACCATTTCCACTAAGATCAGGAACAAGACAAGGCTGCCCACTCTCACTGCTATTATTCAACATAGTTTTGGAAGTTTTAACCACAGCAATCAGAGAAGAAAAAGAAGTAAAAGTATCCAAATCAGAAAAGAAGTAAAACTGTCACTGTTTGCAGATGACATGATACTATACACAGAGAATCCTAAAGATGCTACCAGAAAACTACTAGAGCTAATCAATGAATTTGGTAAAGTTGCAGGACACAAAATTAATTCACAGAAATCTCTTGCATTCCTATACACTAATGATGAAAAATCTGAAAGAGAAGTTAAGGAAACACTCCCATTTACCATTGCAACAAAAAGAATAAAATACCTAGGAATAAACCTACCTAAGGAGACAAAAGACCTGTATGCAGTGAAGTATAAGACACTGATGAAAGAAATTAAAGACGATGCAAACAAATGGAGAGATACACCATGTTCTTGGTTTTGGAAGACTCAACATTGTGAAAATGACTATACTACCCAAAGCAATGTACAGATTCAGTGCAATCCCTGTCAAACTACCAATGGCATTTTTCACAGAACTAGAACAAAAAATTTCACAATTTGTATGGTAGCACAAAAGACCCCAAATAGCCAAAGCAATCTTGAGAAAGAAAAACGGAGCTAGAGGAAGCAGTGTCCCTGACTTCAGACTATACTACAAAGCTACAGCAATCAAGACAGTATGGTACTGACACAAAAACAGAAATATAGATCAATGGAACAGGATAGAAAGCCCAGAGATAAACCCACACACATATGGTCACCTTATCTTTGATAAAGGAGGCAAGAATATACAATGGAGAAAAGACAGCCTCTTCAATAAGTGGTACTGGGAAAACTGGACAGCTACATGTAAAAGAATGAAATTAGAACACCCCCTAACACCATACACAAAAATAAACTCAAAATGGATTAAAGACCTAAATGTAAGGCCAGACAATATCAAACTCTTAGAGGAAAACACAGGCAGAACACTCTACGACATAAATCACAGCAAGATCCTTTTTCACCCACCTCCTAGAGAAATGGAAATAAAAACAAAAATAAACAAATGGGATCTAATGAAACTTAAAAGCTTTTGCACAGCAAAGGAAACCATAAACAAGATGAAAAGACAACCCTCAGAATGGGAAAACATATTTGCAAATGAAACAACTGACAAAGGATTAATCTCCAAAATATACAAGCAGCTCATGCAGTTCAATATCAAAAAAACCAGACAACCAAATCCAAAATTGGGCAGAAGACCTAAATAGACATTTCTCCAAAGAAGGTATACAGATTGCCAACAAATACATGAAAGGATGCTCAACATCATTAATCATTAGAGAAATGCAAATCAAAACTACAATGAGGTATCCCCTCACACCAGTCAGAATGGCCATAATCAAAAAATCTACAAACAATAAATGCTGGAGAGGGTGTGGAGAAAAGGGAACCCTCTTGCACTGTTGGTGGGAATGTAAATTGATACAGCCACTATGGAGAATGGTATGGAGGTTCTTTAAAAAGCTATAAATAGAACTACCATTTGACCCAGGAATCCCACTACTGGGCATATACCCTAAGAAAACCATAATTCAAAAAGTGTCATGTACCACAATGTTCATTGCAGCACTATTTACAATAGCCAGGACATGGAAGCAACCTAAGTGTCCATCAACAGATAAATGGATAAAGAAGATGTGGCACATATATACAGTGGAATATTCCTCAGCCATAAAAAGAAACAAAATTGAGTTATTTGTAGTGAGGTGGATGGACCTAGAGTCTGTCATACAGAGTGAAGTAAGTTAGAAAGAGAAAAACAAATACTGTATGCTAATACATACATATGGAATCTAAAAAAAAAAAAAAAAGGTTCTGATGGATCCTAGGGGCAGAACAGGAATAAAGATGCAGATGTAGCGAATGGACTTGAGGAAATGGGAGGGGGAAGGGTAAGCTGGAACGAAGTGAGAGAGTAGCATTGACATATATACACTACCAAATGTAAAATAGATAGCTAGTGGGAAGCAGCCGCATAGCATAGGGAGATCAGCTTGGTGCTCTGTAACCACCTAGAGGGGTGGGATAGGGAGGGTGGGAGGGAGATGCAAGAGGGAGGGGATATGGGGATATATGTATACATATAGCTGATTCACTTTGTTATACAGCAGAAACTAACACAACATTTTAAAGCAATTGTACTGCAATAAAGATGTTAAAAAAAAAAAAAACAACTAAAGAGAAAACAATCTTAAAAGCAACCAAAGGAGAAAAACATATTGCCTTCAAAAGTGCAAAAATAATACTTAGAACAGATTTTGTAATGGAAATTATGCAAGCAGAACACAGTGAAACAATAACTTTAAAATATTAAAGAAAATAATTGTTAACCAGAATTTTGCACACAGAAAAATATTCTTTAAAAGTGAAGGAGAAATAAATACATTTTCATGTAAACAGAACCTGATATAATTTATACAAGTATGAACTAAAGGAAATGGTAAAGGATGTTCTTTCGGCAGAAGGGAAATAATTCCAGACAAAAACATGGAAATTATGAAAGAATGAAGAGCTACAGGAGGGGTAAATATGTGGGCACATCTAAATAAATTTTGACTATACAATAAATGGCAATAATGTTTTGTCATTGCAATATTAAAACAAAAGAAAGCAGAGATAGAAATAGAATTGATGTATTCTAGGGTTCTCATAATACCTGGGAAGAAGTAAAAGTACTGGGACTTCCCTGGTAGTCTAGCAGTTAAGACTCTGCACTTTCACTGAAAGGGGCACAGGCATGGGTTCAATCCCATGGCCAAAAAAAAAAGAGGTAATAGTACTAACTTTAATACAACTAATAATTCAAGGATGTTGTAATCTCTAGGATAACTTGTAGAAGAAGAGTAAAGAAGTGTATAGATAAAAATGTAATTGAAGGGAAAATGGAATTATAATAATAAAAAATACTTGCTTAATCACAAAGAAGGCAAGAAAGGAGAGATAAGTGAACATAAGATAGATGGAGGGGACGGGGACCTAGAGCGTAGCTCAGAAGGTGAGACTAGGGCACGGCAATAACCTGCCAGCCAGCATTTTGTATCTGCACTGAGAACTGGACAGAAGGCTGGCCTTCCCATGAAAGGTAACTTTAGTTTTCTTCCTTGTGACCAAAAAAGCCTGATCAATACCCTCCAATGTCAAACCCCAGCAACTCAGAGAGGCCCCCAGGGTGGGGGAATTTACCTGTTCGGCAACACTTGGGCACAGAGGCACACACCCCATCTGGGCCTTTGTGGGGTGGCACGAGAGTGGACAGCCCCAGCCCTGGCACTGGAAATCCTGGATATTAAGTAGGCACCACCAGCACCAACCACAAACAGGAGGGTTACATAAGTGAAAGGGTCATAATGGTGGCCTGGGTTTTTTGGGTTTTTAAACATTTTTATTTTATTTATTTAGAAAAAAAAAAAAAGATAGATGGAAAAACTGAAGACAAATAGTAAAATATTGGATTTAAGTCAAAGTATATCTTTAATTTTATTAAATGTATATGGCCTAAATTCTGCAATTATAAGCAAATTTTTTTCATAAAAGCATACACAGCTTATAAAGTATTTGCTTTAAATATGAGGACACACAAACTTTGAAAATAAAAGGGTGCCATAACTAAGCAAAGGATAGCTGAGATAATTACACTTATATAATACAAGGCCTACTTTAAGAAAAGAAGTACTATCAGATCTAAAGATAGACATTTCCTAAGGACGGAAGGGTCAAATCCCCAAGATGATGTAACAATTCTAAGCTCATATTTAACTAATTAACATAGTTTCAAAACATTTAAAATAGATAAATCAACAATCATAGTGGGTGATGTTACAGAAAAACCCAAACGAACTTTTTGGCCAGCCCAAGGTAATTTTCTCAGAACGGAGAGGAAAAAAACAGACCAAAAAATCAGTACAGGTATACCTTGTTCTGTTGTGCTTCACTTTATTGCACTTTGCAGATATTGAGTTTTTTACAAATGGAAGGTCTGTGACAACCCTGCAACTAGCAAGTCTATTGGCACCATTTTCCAACAGCATTTTCTCACTGTGTATTTGTGTCGTGTTTTGGAAGTTCTCACAATACTTTGAACTTTTTCTTGTTATTATGTTTGTTATGGTGCACTGTGATCGGTGATCTTTGATGTGACTACTGTAATAATTTTGGAGGCACCACGCACATTGTTGTCTTATTTTAAGAAATTGCCACAGTCACCCCAGCCTTCAGCAACCACCACCCTGATCAGTTAGTCAACATCAACACTGAGGCAAGACTCTCCACCCGCAAAATGATTACAACTTGCTGGAGGCTCAGATTATGGTTAGCATTTTTTAGCAATAAATTATTTTAAAATAAGGTATGTACATTGTTTTTTTAGGCATAATGCTATTGCACACTTAAGAGACTACAATAAAAGGTGTAAGCATAACTTTTTTATTAAAGCACAACTTTTATATACACTGGGAAACCAAAAAGTTTGTGTGACTTGCTTTATTTTGATATTCACTTTATTGTGGTGGTCTGGGACTGAACCCATAATATCTTTTTTTTTTTTAATTTTTAAAATTTGTATTTATTTATTTTTAAACATCTTTATTGGAGTATAATTGCTTTACAATGGTGTGCTAGTTTCTGCTTTATAGCAAAGTGAATCAGCTATACATATACATTTATCCCCATATCTCTTCTCTCTTACGTCTCCCTCCCTCCCACCCTCCCTATCCCACCCCTCTAGGTGGTCACAAAGCACGGAGCTGATCTCCCTGTGCTATGTAGCTGCTGCCCGCTATCGGTTTTACATTTGGTAGTGTGTATATGTCCATGCCACTCTCTCACTTCGTCCCAGCTTATCCTTCCCCCTCCCCGTGTCCTCAAGTCCATTCTCTAGTAGGTCTGCATCTTTATCCCCATCCTGCCCCTAGTGAACCCTATGTGGTATCTTAGAAGTATACCTGTAACGATAAAGAAGATCTGGTTAACACACTTGTGCTCATTTACATAAATTAGCCTAATTTTCTTAATTGACTAGACCTAGCTGACTTAGTTGAATACAACTGAAAATTAATAGAATACTTTCTAACATCACACATGGACTATTTAATAAAATCGATTATATTTTGGGACAGAAATCAAGTTTCACCAAATTTAAAGCATTAGAACTATTTAGCACATGTCCTCTGACCAGGGTGGAATTGAACTAGAAATAAGAACCAAAAAGAAAATGAGAAATGCTCAAATATTTGGAAATTAAACAATTGACTTCTGAATAATCTATGAGCTGAAGAACAAATTACAGTGAAAATTAGATATTATTTTGGAATGAATGATAATAAAAGTAGAACATATAAAATCATGGGGAATACAGCTAAAGTTGTGGTAGAAGGAAATTTATAGTCCTATATCCATATACAAGAAAAGAAGAAAAGCTAGAAATTCATGATTCTTTTCATATCAGAAAGTTAGAAAAAGAACAAATTAAACCCAAAGAATGTGCAATAGAGAAAATAATTTAAAGAGAATAAATTAGAAAACAAATATACAACAGGGAAAAAAAACCCCCAAAAGTTGATTCTCTGAAAGACTAATAAAATGTACAAATCTCTAGCAAGGCTAAGCAGACAAGAATTAGAGAAGGTACAAATTACAATTTTATAGTGGGAAAGGGGATGTTACTATTGTTCATACAGATATACAGGATATAATGTACAACTTTATGCTAATACGTTTTAAAATGTGGATGAATTATAAAAATTCTGAGAATGACATAATTAATCAAAATTGACCAAGAAGAGACTATCTGAATAGTGACATGTTAATAAAGATATTTAAACTGTAATTTAAAATCTTTCAACACACACAAAATCTTCAAGTGCTGATCAGTTTACCAGTGAACTTTTAAAAACATTTATGGAAGAAATAATACCAATATTATACAAATACTTGCAAAAATTAGAAATAGAAAAAATAGAGATGCTATAAGTTCAGTAAAACCTGACAAGAACATTACACAAAAGGGAAACTATAAGCCAATTTTTCTGTATAGCTGTAAAAATCCTAAACAGAATATTAGCAAATTAAATCAGTAGTAAATAAAGATGGTTATATCAATAAGTCTAGATAAAGTTGGGTTTACTCCAGGAATGCAAGTTGATTTAACATTAAAAACCAATCATATTATTTATTGCATTAATGAGATAAAAGAGAAAAAAAAATTGATCATCTCAATAGATGCAGTAAAAGCATTTGAAAAGTTCAACACCTGATCATTATAAAAACTCTCAGCAATCTAAGAATAGAAGGAAATTCACAAAATTTGATAAATAATATCTACAAAAAATCTTACAGCATACATCACATAATACTGATAGTGGTGTGTTGAAAGTTTTCTTCTGGCAATTGGTAATGAGCTGAGGATGGCCACTATTGCCATTTCTAGACAAAATTGTACTGGAGGTCCTATCCAATGCAATAAGTCAGGTAAAAGAAATAAAAGGAATAAAGATTGAGTAGAAAGAAAGAAAACTTTTATTATATGTAGATGACATAAATGTATATGTAGAAAATTCAAAATAATGTACACAGATACATAAAACTTACTAAGTGAATTTTGCATGACCTCTGAATAAAAAGTTAATATTAAAAATCAATTATGTTTCTATTACTATGAACAAATAGAAAATTAAGAGGTTAAAGTGCTATAGTTTACAATGCCATCAAACCTGTCAACTATCTAGGAATAAATCAGAAGTTTTACAAGACCTATCCATAGGAAACCATAAAATATAGTTGAGAAAAATTAAATAAATAAATAAACTAAGTGATATAACTAACATGTTCAAAGATTGGAAGTTTCAATATTGTAAAGATGTCAATTCTTTAAAATAATCTATGGGTTTACTGCAATTCCATTCAAAATCTTCATGGCTTTTGTGTGTATGTCCGCATGGTGTGTGTATGTGTGTGAGAGTGTGTGTATTCAGAAATCACAAAATAATTCTAATATTTTTTTTGAAATATAAAGGGCTGAGAATTGCCAAGATAATTTTGAAGAAGAACAAAGTTGGAAGACTTATACTTGCAATCTCAAGATTTATGTTAAAGCTACAGTAACTAAGACAGTATGGTATTGACACAAGACAAAACAGAGAACAAATAGAGATCTATAAATATGTCCAAACATATATGCCCAATTGATTCATGACAATGGTGACACTGCATTACAGTGCAGAAAGGATGCCCTTCAATAAATTATATTGGGTCAATTGGATATTCATATGGAAAAAAATGAATCTGGAGCTGTATCACACATCATACATAAAAATCAATTCCAGATGCATTATAGTTCTAAATGTAAAAGGTAAAAACAATAAAACTTTATAAAGACAAATTTGAGAATATTTTCATGACTTTAGTGTAAACCAATATTTCTTAAGGAAGATAGAACACTACCCATAAAAAGAAAAAATGCTAAATTGGTCTTCTTTAAAATCAAAAACTTGTGTTTATCAAAATACATCATCAAGAGAGTAAACATGCAAGCAACAGTGTGAAAGATATTTAAAATACACATATTCAACAAGGGACTCTTATCCATAATATAGAAAGTGCTTCTATAAATCAATAAGAAAAAAACAGACAACCCAAAAGGAAATAGGCATAAAACGTGAACAGGCCTTTCACAAGAGAGGATATCCAAGTAGTCAACAAGTATATGAAAAGATGTTTAACCTTATTAGTCATTGGTAAAATGCAAATTGAAATCTCCATAAGAGAGCTCCACACTCCTGCCAGAATGGCTAAAATGAGAAAGACAGACACTACCAAATATTGGTGAAGATGTGAAGTATTTGAAACTCATACTCTTGGTATGTTCAATGAATCTCTCAGTCATTATGCTGAATGAAAGAAGGCAGACACAAAGGTACACATACTTTGTGATTTCTTTTTTTTCTTTTTATTTAAAGCCCTGTTATCTTTCTTTCTTTCTCTCTTTCTCTCTCTCTTTCTCTTTCTTTCTTTCTTTCTTTCTTTCTTTCTTTCTTTCTTTCTTTCTTTCTTTCTTTCTTTCTTTCTTTCTTTCTTTCTTTCTTTCTTTCTTTCTTTCTCTCTCTCTCTCTTTCTCTCTTTCTTTCTTTCTTTCTTTCTTTCTTTCTTAATTTTTGGCTGTATTGGGTCTTAGTTGCTGCATGCGGGCTTTCTCTAGTTGTGGCGAGCGGGGGCTACTCTTCGCTGTGGTGCATGGGCTTCTCATTGTGGTGGTTTCTCTTGTTGCAGAGCATGGGCTCTAGGGTGCGTGGGCTTCAGTAGTTGTGGTACGCAGGCTGTAGAGTGCAGGCTCAGTAGTTGTAGTGCACGGATTTAGTTGCTCCGCAGCGTGTGGGATCTTCCCAGACCAGGGCTCAAACCCTTGTTCCCTGCATTGGCAGGTGGATTCTTAACCACTGTGCTACCAGAGAAGTCCTGATTTCTTTCATATAAAGTATTCAACCAGGTAAAACAAATTGATGGTGGAGGATGTAAAAATGGTTAATTATTATAGAAGCTGCAGGGATGTTCTTGCTGCAGGGATATTCTGCTTCTTGACCTGGGTAGTGATTACGTGGGTTTATGGAAACTTTTTGTATGATCTCTGCACACTTCTATATCCTTGTTATTTTATATTAATTATTATTATTATTTTTTAAAATTTATTTATTTTATTTTAATTTTTGGCTGTGTTGGGTCTTCATTTCTGTGCGAGGGCTTTCTCTAGTTGCAGCAAGCGGGGGCCGCTCTCCATCACGGTGCGCGGGCCTCTCACTATCACGGCCTCTCTTGTTGCGGAGCACAGGCTCCAGACGCGCAGGCTCAGTAGTTGTGGCTCACGGGCCTAGTAGCTCCGCGGCATGTGGGATCTTCCCAGACCAGGGCTCGAACCCATGTCCCCTGCATTGGCAGGCAGATTCTCAACCACTGAGCCACCAGGGAAGCCTATATTAATTATTTAAAATAAAGTTACCACTAAGTAAAGAACTTCAGACAGCTGAGGGGAAGTAACTCATCAGCTTTAAAAGGCTGAAATCTTTACTGGATAAGTGTAGCCCAGGGGACATTCAACAGGGTGTCTGGGGAAGGGCAGCTGTTATTCCCAGAACCATTGCCAATGCTTGACCATTATAACAAAACTCATCTGACTCACTTATAGCATTTTGAATGCAACATCCTTGGAAGTGTGACAAGATCAGACTGCCTAGTTCTCCCAAGGCAACAACATTATTTGGGTGTAGGAGGAAATGATGAGGAGGTGGGAAAATGGAGAGTTCTGCTTGTTAATCTAGTGCAGTGTTTCTCCAACTTGAATGTGCAACACGATCACCTGGAGGGTTTGTTACAACACAGGTAGCTGGGCTCCACTCCCAAAGTTTCTGATTCAGTAAGTGTTATAAACTGAATGTTTGTGGTCCTCCCACCCCAAATTCATATGTTGAAATCCTATCTCCCAGTATTAGGAGATGGGACTTTTAGAAGGTAATTAAATCATAAGAATAGAGCCCTCATGAATGGGATTAGTGTCCTTATAAGAAGAGACAAGAGAGCTTTCTTTCCCTCTCTCTGCTCTCCACCATGTGAGGACACAATGAGAAGATGGCCATTTGTAAACCAGGAAGAGAGCCCTCACCAGACAGAGGGTCTGCTGATGCCTTGATCTTGGACTTCCAAATCTCCAGAACTGTGAGAAATAAACGTCTGTTTTTCAAGCCACCCGGTCGCTGATGATATTCTGTTACAGCAGCCTGAACTGACTAAGAAAGTAGGTCTGGGGTGGCCCCCCAATTTTGCATTTGGGCAAGTTCCCAGGGGATGTTGATACCAATGCTGCTGGTCCAGAAACCATACTTGGAGATCCACTGATCTAGAGCACCTAGGGTGAGCCCTTTATGGGGATACCAAGATGTTGTTGTTGGTGGTGGGGTGGTGGAAACTGGGTCATAGTTTAGAGATATCCAGCTATGAGGCCCAAATTTCATTGCTCACAGCACATTCTCCAGAATATCTCTTCCTCCTCCAGAACTGGATTTCATGAGTTAATTATATGCATTTTTAAAAAAGGAGTTTAATTATAATACATCAACGTCTTGCTCTTACACATCATGAGTCACTATGGGCAGAGAAGCCATTCTTTTTTTTTTTTTTAGATAAGAAGTGGATTTATTTAGGGAGAACCACACTCCACAGACAGAGTGTGGGCCATCTCAGAAGGTAAGAGAAGCTGAAGTCTTTCTTAAGTGAACATCCCTCCCTATGTGGGATTTCATTAGGAGTTTGGCATTTTGAATAGTTCAGCTTGTAAACCCAGGACCTCTGTGCAGGTGACACAGTCTCTGTCCCTGGTGATGACTGGACCCCATAGTAAAATGATTATGACCTGCTTTCTATTTGTGTTAGAAAAACTGACTTTATACTTGGCATCAGCACCAGTGTTGGGGGCAAGGGGTGCAGTGGAAATGGACAGGGAACAAAGAGGCAGGAAATACAGCTGCCTGCTTCCCTGTCATGAGGTTTACTATGCAGTACATCATGTGTCTCAAAAAAGACCAGCTGAGTCTGTTACATTTTCCATCCATCCCCAAATGACTCTTGCTTTGCACATGTATTTCAAAGGCTTAGAGTTGTTTGCAAAACACAGTCCTAACCACAGGATTTCCCATCCTGCAGCTGGAGAGTCTTATATTCAAAAGGGCCTGGGACTTTCCAAGTGTGCAACGTCTTATCTTAGCAGCAATCATCTCTCCTATCTTGGGATTGACTTGCCATGAGCCATCTCTAGCTAAAGACCAGCCATAGTGGCTTTGTCTGTTTGGCCTGGTAACTGCCATTATATTCGGCACCCCAGTGTTGCCAGCTAAAGAATTACTTCCCCTGTTGTCACCTCCAACCACAGTCACGAGAGGGTCTCCTTTCCCATAGACCTACTCTCTGCTGGTTCTCATCAGTTAAGATAATCTAGCTTGGGGGCTGGTAGAAGAAACTATTGGTGCCCTGCACCAACTTCAATCTTTAAGTGTGCTCTCACTGACTTTAAACTACTAGAATCTGCATCTCTGTGCCTAAAGGCTTTCCCTCCCAGAACCCTGAAAGTTTGCTCTGCCTGTTTTAACAGCTGACTGGATGGATGTTCCAGAAACAGCCCTCAATCAGTGACTGTCAGGTATTGGTATATAAATGCCCCAGACCATTTGCTCCTAGGGTGGGATAATTTGTACTGTTTCCCAGAATTTCCCCAATGTAGCCAGTTTGAAAATACGTTATTTATTGGTTTCCTTCCAAGCATTGTGTATTCAACAGCTATTTATTGAGTGCCCACGGTTTGCCAGGCACAGTTCTAGACTCAGGATATAAATAATGAGTAAATTGACATGGTTCTTGCAGTCTAGTGGGAGAAACAGATAATAAACAATCACACAAAAATGTATAACTTCAAAGTTGCACGCAGTCCTATTAGGACCCAAACAAAGTACACGGTGGGTTAACTAAGGGACCTATCTAATGATGCAGTAGTGGAGGAAGGCTCCACTGGGGAGGTGGTATTGAACTTGAGGTCTGAAGGATGAGAGAGGGTCAGCCATGTGAAGAGCTGGGGGAGCAGAATGTGCAAAGGGGTTGGAACAGGAGAGAATTTAGGACGTTCTTGGAATGGAAGGAGAGCTAACAGAAGAAGAAGGAAGAGTGGTACTCAATTAAGTGGGAGAGGCAGATAGGGGTGAGGGAGCATCTGTGACTTTGTAGAGTGCATAGGTGGGTGGGCACGTGTGTGTATGTGAGATTGTGTTTGCATATGCCTGTAAGCATGTGTGTACAACTGTGTCTTGTGTTTGTGTTCATGCAATGGTACGTTAGTGAATAGGATGTATTAATATTTGCATCTTGCCTCTGTCTTCATCGTGCGACTTTGCCTCTGTATGTGTGGGTTTGTTTGTATATAAGGGCCTTTGTACTGATGTTTTCAAACAGAGTTTTTGGTATTTATCTATAATATGTATTCATTTATTTTTACCATGGCGATACCTGGGATGGTGGACTTGATTAATTATAAGTGTGTTTGTGAAAATATATGGATGAATGTGTCATTGCGCGTGAGAGCATGAGCACCAGTGTATATACCTGTGTGTGAATAAATTTGCATTGTATTATTGTATACGTACATGTGTAGCTGTTTGTGTGTGTGTTTTATGAGTATGGGATTGTATGGCTGTCTGTGTCTCTGCGGGAAGCTCTGGAAATAGTCTTGCCCTCAACCAGACCACAAAATCTTGGAATTTTTATAGCCCACATTTGCTAGCAAGATGCAAACTTTATTTGCAATTACAATTATGGCTGATTTTATTTTATATTTTCAACAGTCCTGGCTTTTAAAAATCTGAATTCTAAATACATTATGTGAATGTGTGAACATGTGTGTGCATGTGTTTATTTCTCTTGTTTCCAGTAAGTCAGCTTCAGTAAAGCCAAAATCCTTACCCCTGTATTTATGAGTTAATATCTTTATTTAGAAGTGAGTTTCAGACCTGGAGCAGAGTAGTTTCCTTAGGCAGCATTTTTTTCTCAGTTCATATCTGAGTTGTAAGAGGATCCAGCAGCTTGAATGTTGGAGTCCCATGGCTGTTCTCACAGACTGATGTTGTCAAGGAAGTGGAGACAGCAGCTCCCAGGGAAAGAAAGTGGCGCCCAATTCTTTGAGTGGATGCTCTTTCAGGTCCCTGATCCTGGAACACACTCAAAATAATTCCTGCATAGTCATGGGACAAGGGCTCTGGCTTGACTCTTATTCTTCATGCAGCTTTTCATGTTTGGTGCCCTATTTGTTCTTCCAACTACAATTGTAGAGTGAGACGAGGACTTATAAAGATCATGCATTCTAGCCTATGCTACAGACTCTTATCTCATACGTGGTTATTCATCTTCAACACGTCTATGGTAGGTTGACTGTATTGGTGGCCCCAATTAGTGGCCTCCCAGTATCCATGCTCTTTTGAACTCTAATTTCATAGCCCCCTTCCACTCTGTCTCTGGGCTTAGCCATGTGTCTTGCTTTAGCCAATAAGATGTTAGGCAACTTGATGCAAGCAGAAATGTGAAAAAGCACTTACAAGTGTTTACTTCCTTTTTATTGTTTTCTGTGATCACCTTAAGAATAAGCCCACACTAGCCTGCTGGAGGATATGAGACCACTTGGAACATAGATGAGTTGCTCCAGCCTAGGCAATCTTAGACTAACCATCCTTCAGCAAACATACAGGCTGAGGATAGACACATCTCACACTGGAGTGAGCTCAGTTAAGATCAACCAGCCCAGCCCAGATAAACAGAACCACCCAGCCAAATCATAGACCCATGAGAAATAATAAGTGGTTGTTGTTTTAAGTCACTAGGTTTAGAGGTGGTTTATTACACAGCTATAGCTGACTGATACAACACCCAATGGTAGGGTGCTCATTACCATTGGAAGAAGTCCATTTCATTGTGTGTCAACTCTGATTGTTAGAGGTAGAGCTGGAATCTGTTTCTTATAATTTCTGACTATGCCCTTTGGGTGTCAGTGGAAGAAGCCCATTTCTTCTTCCATAATGACCTTCAAGTGTTTGATGACAATCACCACACCAGATGACCATAGCCACCTCCAACCTAGATTCCCCACATCCTCTTTCACCCACCTCTAATCCATTTACTACACAGCAGAAATAATCCTCTTAAACACAGTTAATTATGTCACATCTTGTTAAAAACCCTCCCATAGTTCATAGTTTTTCATTACACTTAGATTAAAATTCAAACTCCTTTCTACTGCCCTGCAGCATTCAGTACCTGTTCACCTCTCAACCTCATCCTGGTGCACTCTTGTCTTTGCTCACTCTAGTCTTGTCATGTCAGCTTTCTTTAAGTTTCTTGATAGTGCTAAGATATTTCTCACTTGATGGTTCTCTATCTACCTATCTATCTACCTATCTGTCTATTATCTATCTATCTATCTATCTATCTATCTATCTATCTATCTATCTATCTATCTAGTTTAAGCTCCTGAAACCCTACCTGGGATGAATCCAGTTTTTGCTTGTCTTGGGCAAGAAAATAGGGCCAGGACATATTTTTACAGCTTTGACATTCAAAATGCCCTTGACAGTCAATCAGCATTCTATGACCACAAGCACAGGTCTGCATTTTGAAAGTTGAAATCAAATGAAGATGAGCTTGTGGAAAGATAGGAATTGGGACTGAGGTGGGGATACCGTGAATCCAGAAATGCCTCTTTTCTTTCCAGTAGCAACTTACCTCCCTTTCTTCCATCCTTAGTTATGTATTTCTAGCTTCACCTTTATCAGCTGTGAGATTTCCTTAACTTCCTTCATCTCAGTATGGTTTCCTCTTTAAGTGAAGATTATTATGATGACTAGCTCATAGGTTTACTGTATGTATTAAATGAGACATTTGTGATGCTCTTAGACCAGAATCTGGCATATGGTATTTGGTAAGTGTTGGCTATTTTCTCTCAGAAGTCATTTAACACTCAAGATAAATTCACATTAATTGTTTAACTTCTAGTAAATAGAATTTAAATCATGTAAAACAACTGATTGTCTAGTTCATGTACTGAGTGCTTAATTTTTGGGAATGTAAAATATTTATAAGAACTTCGATGGGTTTAATAATTTTCTTCCTTTCCTTAACATTATTCTTCTCACAAGGCAGTAAATTCTATCACAAATTCTCTGACCACAGAGAGTTTTCGAGAAGTTAATCTTAGCTCTTGGGGAAAGCTTCCTATAAAATGCATCACATTAGATTCCATAAGAAACAAAACAAAACAAAAAAACAACAAAAAAAGCATCACATTTACTGAGTACTTTGCAGTTCTCTCCCCAAATTCTCTCACTACTTCAGCTCATTTGAGCAAGAAAATATTCCTATGAAGTAGATAAGGAAGACCTTATCATTCCCATTTTACAGATGGCAAAACTGAATAAGCTTGGAATCATATCGGTTGGAAGCAAAATGAACTCACTATAGGACAAGCATATTGAGAAAACTGAGAAGGAAACTGAGACAAATTAACACTTTGCCTCCATTCCCTGTACTTTTCCAGTTAAATTACCTTGTTTCCTTTAGCTGCTGCAAACTTGGCTTTGTTAGCGAAGACCTGACCTGGATCTGTCCATGTTGTTGCATAGAGGGATGACCTCAATGTATTTGTAGAATCTACATGCTGTACACTAAAGGCCATCCAGCAAATGCAAATGCAGTAAATGGAAAATGCATTCCAGGTGCAGATCAAAACTGTCCCAGCAAGATAAATAACTGCAGTGGCGGGGACATTGGCTGTCCAGATACATGCTGAACATCTCTTTGAATTAAAAGCAGAGTGTTTGACCATTTCATGTCTTTACCATCTGAAAATTTAATCTTCCACGGGGTGGAGGAAGTGATTTGGGTCACTGATCTGCTCAGCCAGATTCACACCAAAAAAAGGCATCGTTTGGCTGAGTGGAAGTGACGGGAACCTTGGGAGAGGTGACAGAGTGAGGAGTTAAAACTGGGCACTGACAGATGACAGAAAGGGGGAATTTCAAACAATTGAGAGAAAAAAGTCAGCTTGAATCTGTGGGATAAGCTTCAAAATGCAGGGTGACAATGGCTGGAAAATCTCTCCAAAGTGCAATTTTGCCTGTGCAAATTTTTCCAGCAATGGAGACCATGGAGAGGTAACCCAAGAAACCAGTGGGGTTAGCCAGGGAGCTCTGATGAAAGTCAGTGCAGAAGAGGCCCCCAGAGAGATGGAAAGAAGGACTCAGGATCAAGAATGACATAGAAGAGATAGCTGGGAAATAAGATGACTGTGTCACGGAGGGTAAACTCACTAGGACCTAAGGGTTAAAATATGTCGAGAAAAGCCTAACATTCATCTTCCAAAAGATGATCTTTAGAAGATCATCTAAAAAATTCTAACAGTCGTTTTTTGAGGAGGCAGTAGATCTATGAAGGGATAAACCGGTTTTATGGTACTGATGGGAGAATTGGAGAGAGCATTTAAGCCTGAAAAATGTGGAAGCGATCCTGATGAGGGGAAGGGGCATGAACCTCAAAATAGGAGAAGGAACTAGAAGACAGGGTCCCACCTCTCCCCATGATCTCACATCTCATGGTCTCCTCAGGTTCCCAGAGGACTTAGGAACAAGATCCTTGAACGTTGCGAATGAACTTTGGAAGAATTCGTGGAAAAAGGTTAAGAGTGGTGGAAGACTGGAGGGAGATAAATGTCATCCCAAATTTCAACAGAGGAGGAGCGAGGTTTCCATGAACGTCCAGATGGTGAGTTTGTTGTTGATCCCCAAATATTCCGGACTAGATTATTAAAGGAGTTCGTTTGTGAACACATGGGAGAGGAAAGTATGATCACAGGGGCTCAGCTTGTGTTCAAGCATTAAGTTGTAGCAGGTCAATTCCAATCCTTTCTTTTATAGTTATACACTGATAGACTAAGGAAGTGAATTTGTTGCTAGAATCTGGGAGGTCAGCTGGACACGTGAAAACACATCACATAAAACATCTTTGGACAAGATGGATAAACGTGGATTAGAAGACAGTAATAGCAATAATAATAGAGCTGACATTTATTTGGTGTTTACTATATGTCAAACACTGTTAGGTCTTACTAATTGTTTGGTATTCTTTTGTGTCAGTCAGAGTTTCCCAGGAAACAGAACCAATAGGAGATTATCTATCTATCTATCTATCTATCTATCTATCTATCTATCTATCTATCTATCTATCTATCCATCTAAATTATAAGAATTGGCTCACATGGTTATGGAGGCTGAGAAGTTCCACAACATTCTGTCTGCAAGCTGAAGAAGTAGGAAACCTGGTGGCATAATTCAGTCTGAGTTTGAAGGTCTAAGAATCTTGGTGCTGATGATATAAGTCGCAGTCTGAACTGGAAACACGATGTCTGAGAGCAGGAAAAGATGGGTGTCTCAAGTCAAGCAGAGAAAGCAAATTAGCCCTTCCTCCTCTGTTTTTGTTCTATTCACACCCTCAATGGATTGAATGATGCCCATCCACATGGGTGAGGATGATCTTTACTCAGTCTACTGATTGAAATGCTAATCTCTTCTAGAAACATCCTCACAGACATACCCAGGAATATGTTTCACCTGTTTATCTGGGCAACCCTTAGCCCAGTTAAGTTGACACACAAAATTCATCATCACATCTTTGAACTGTCAAACACAAAACAGACTGATGTCAACTTGAAGAGAGATCTCCAGTGGTCCCAGCATTGTGTCCCTTGACCTTAATCAAATCAGCAACCGTGATTCCTCCGTCTGAAGATTCCTCCCAGGAATGACACAAAGCTGGACGGAAGGGAGAACAAACGCTCTGGATGACAGTCAGAATGGACAAAGAACTTGACAGGCAGGAATAGTGGACTGAATCTAACATGACAGAAAGTTCCAGGAGTAAACATTCAGGTAGTAAAAAAAAACTTCCTGTTCCAGTGTATAATAAGGGAGAAGTGGTTAAGCCGGTACTTAAATTTAAATGTTACGATTTCAGAAGATGGCACAGTTTTGAGTCAAATATGGGGATATTCCCCAGGCAAAAATTGTTATGAGAGATCAGGCCATATTAATAGAAGTATAGTGTCTGTAATTTGGGAGGTGATAGTTCTCTGCTTAGCACTAATCACTTCTTACCTAGAATACCTTGCTTGTGTTTTAGTGACATTACGATAGGGATGGGATAAACACTTGTTATATCACTTCCTCACTTCCCTGGTTTCCTTTAATGGTTTCATTATCATGCTTAAAAATAATATCCAAATTCCTTTCTGTGGCACTTCTGAATCTTTCCCCTCCCTTACCCACATCTACTACCTTCATTCCATACTGCTTCTCCCCTCAACTCATTAAATTCTGTTGCTCAAACAGGCTAAGCGTGTTCTCACCTTAGGGCCTTTTCAATTACTATGTCCCCTACTTAAACACATTTTCCCCAGAAATTTCCTTGGTTCTATCCTTCACTTAATTCAGGTCTCTGCTTAATGTTATCTTCTAAAAAAAAAAGACTTTTCTGACCTCTTTGTTTAAAGAAGGACTCTGTCATCTGTCCCTTTCCATGCTGTTTCATTTTCATTCACCACCAAACATACAGCACACTTCCCATTATTCTACATGTTTATGTGTTTTATTGTTGTCTGGGTCCTCATTAGAACATATGCTATAGGAGGGGTGGAGACCTAATGGTTTTGGTCACTCCTAGCACAATGCTTAATGTAGTGAAGACTCATAGTAGCTGCTCAATAAAAACATGTATTGAATGATGAATAAATAATGAAATTAATGAGCATTCTATAGAACTTGTATTTCATAGAACACATTTTTGGCAAATGTTGTATAAGGTTTTTAGTGCTTTCTACTCTGGAAGTAAGGCAGAAGTTAAAGTAGGGAAATAGCAAAGATTTGGGGAATTTTTCTGACTTGTACCCATTGTTCCTGGCTTTAGTCCCCAATCCCCTTTCTTAGATAGTCCTAAAATTCCCTTCTTAGGAATTCTTTCTTACTTGGGCCATAGAGGTAAGTCTTGCCCTTCTCTTTGGGACCCTCATAGTATGAAGGCCCTGTTACCTGCTATCTCTCATCTTCCTGCAGGTCTTCTGAGCCATGGCACTGAAAGGTGCATTGTCCCCAGACCTACTTTTCCCTGTCTGTGAGATTCTTCAGGAGTGAGTTCACTAGCTGATATTCCTCTGGAGAAGTGACAGATTACATTTATTCTTGTGTAAGTAATGATCTTAAATCTTCCAGTTTTATAATGTCAATAAGTTGCTTAAATACACATTTAAAAAATACAACTCTTTGATTGCAGGAAGATGGCTCTTGTATGTGTGTGTGTGTGTGTGTGTGTGTGTGTGTGTGTTTCTTTCTCACAATATTTAACATAAAGCCGGACAATAGCAAGGGTTGAGGATGCATTTGCTGGTTCTCAGAATACTTCGGGGAGGCTATCTTAGTTAAAAAGGTGATTCAAATATACTTAGGCTTCCCAGAGAGACCTGTTCACGAATGGGTCTTCATTCCAGAGACATTCCTTCATTCACTTAACAAATATTTACTGAATATCCCCATGTGTTTTCATGCCCTGGCCTTAGCACATCCTGACTTGTGGCCTGTCTTCATACTTTCTCTTCCTATCAGCTTGGCAAGAAAAAGACCATTCTTTTTTTTTTTTTTTTTTTGAACATTACAAGACACTTGTTTTATTTAGTATATAAATTTCTCAACATACATAAAATAAAATGCTGTAATTATATTAAACAACCGGTAAGAAGTACAACCACATAGACCCTACCACAGCATAGTTCTTCATAACCACTGTGATGATTGCTATACAATCCTCAGGAAACCTGTAGCAAAAACTAAGATTGAAAACTGATTTCTGAAATGTTTGTGTTATGCCTTTTATTTAGGTGCTTACTTTATTCTTTTTAGTATTTTTGAAACAATTTTACTTTTTTAAATTTAAATTTTATTATATATATATATTTTGAAGTATAGTTGATTTACAATGTTGTGTTAGTTTCAGGTGTACAGCAAAGGGATTCAGATATAGATATAGAGAGATATAGATACTTTCTTTTTCAGATTCTTTTCCATTCTAAGTTATTACAAGATATTGAGTATAGTTCCCTGTGCTATACAGTAGGTCCTTATTGTTTATTTTATATACAGTACTGTGTATCTGTTAATCCCACACTCCTCATTTATCTCTCCTCCCTCCCAAGAAAGGGGCTATTCTTAAAGAATCACATTTTATTTTCCTCACTGTTCCACTGAACACTGCCCAGAGAAGATGTGATTTCAGTTACAGAAAAGTATTACTGAACTCAGAAATTACTAAGCATTTTCCCTAATCCTCTGGTCTCATCTACCTGGTGTCAGTTTGGCTGAGAAACAATTTATTGTCAATCAATCACCAGTAATTAACTTCTACAGTGCTCTTGTCACCCGTGGGTAGAGCTAGGTGCTGGAGTTAGACTGAAGGGTTCAAATCCTAGTTGGGCTGTCCACTGGCTATGTGGCCTTAATCAAGTTACTTTCTCTGTTATTTTCAATTCTCTTATCTGTAAGAACTAGGAAAGTGATAAAACTTCTCTCAAAGGGGTGTTAGGAAAATGGAAGGGGATAGAACATAGGAAGTACCTGACAAGGGTAAGTGTAGCAATTGGTATTGCTCTTGGCTTTTTGGAGCAATATGATATCACCTGGGTTCTGAACAGATGCAGTGGGAGATGGTTTCTGATAGAAAAAAAAAAAAAAGATCTTCATGGTACAGCCACTTTGGAAGACAGTTTGGCTGTTTCTTACAAAACTAAAATACTTTTATCATACCGTGCAGTGATCGTTCTTCTTGGTATTTACCCAAATAGTTGAAACTGAAATACTTTTATCATACGGTCCAGTGATCGTTCTCCTTGGTATTTACCCAAAGAGTTGAAAACTTATGTCCACACAAAAACCTGTTCATGAGTGTTTATAGCAGCCTTATTCATAATTGCCAAGACTTGGAAGCAACCAAGATGTCCTTCAGTAGATGAGTGGATAGACACTGTGGTACAACCAGACAATGGGATATTATTCAGTGTTAAGGAGAAGTGACCTCTCAAGTTGTGAAAAGACAGGGAGGGACCTTAAGTGACTATCACTAAGTGAAAGAAGGGAATTTGAAAGGGCTACATACTGTAAATTCCCACTATATGACATTCTGAAAAAGGTAAAACTATGGAGACGTAAAAAGATCAGTGGTTATCAGGGGTTGGGGAGGGATGAGTAGGTGAAGCACAGAAGATTTTTAGGGCAGTGAAATACTCTGTATGATGTAATGCAATGATGGATACATGTAATTATACATTTGGCCAAAACCCACAGAATATAGAACACCAAGAATGAACCATGATGTAAACTACTGACTTTGGGTGATTCTGATGGGTCAATGTGGGTTCATCAGTTGTAACAAATGCACCATTCTGTTGAAGGATGTTGGTAATGGCGGATCTATGCATGTCTGGGGACAGGGGTTATATAGGAAAAATCTCTACCCTCCCCTCAATTTCGCTGTGAATGCAAAACTGCTCTAAAAAGGTCTTAATAAAAAAATCTTCCAAGTATGTCAACTTACTTTTCATGGTCCTAAATAGAAAGGTACCCAAGACAAGACTATTGAGAACTCTTCTACAGCATCAAAACCCACATGATTTACTATTATTTTACCGTGTGTGTGTGTGTGTGTGTGTGTGTGTGTTTGTGTGTGTGTTGAGGAGAATACTTTCCTGACCTCCTCATTCTTTAGAGTCTTTATCCAACTAATCCAGAAGGTATGTTGGTTCCATGCAATGGGGACACATTGGAAATGAAGCCTCAGGGATTGGAAGGATCCTACATATTCAGTAATTTGTTCATCCATCTCTTCCTTCCTTCCCTCATTAGTTCATTCATGATTGACGAATAACAACTCGGTGGTGGACACTGGAGTCCCCTCCTCGGGTTCCCACACGTGTACAAGTAGCTCACAGACCATTTCATATGGCACACATGCCTTGTCCCCTGCCATCACCGCCTGCTCGGTACCCCAGCCCTTCCAGATGTGCAGCACTACTTTGAACTTTATTCTGTGGGCAAGAGAAACTATTCTAGATTTTAAGCAGAGAAGTGATTTCAAAAGATTAAATGGGGAAGGAAATGGGACTGAAACAGGAGACAAGAAGACAGATGAGTCCCGGTTTCTAAGCCTGGTTCTTTTGCTTCACTATTGTGCAGACCTAGTCTTATTGCCTCTCAGTTTCCCTGTCTTTAAAATGGGGGTCACCAACCCTCTCTCACGCGATCACTACTCGAATTCAGTGAGAAAACAACACACGAGAAGGGGACTGCCGTGCCTGGCACGGCTGAGATGTTCAATAATGACTTCATAACCTCTTCTTCTTGTAACATTTTATATTTGTGTCATTTTTTTTTTTTTTTTTTTTTTTTGGCTGTGCCACGAGGCTGGCGGGATCTTAACTCCCCAACCAGGGATTGAACCTGGGCCCTTGGCACTGAAAACAAGAAGTCCTAACCACTGGACCACCAGGGAATTCCCAACACTTTATATTTTGATTTAGGATAATCGATGAGAAGTGGGCTTCCCTGTGGTTCACAAGAGAACAAAGTGGCTTTATTGCAGCTAATCTTCCAAGAAGACAGAACCAATCGTGTTCTCAGAGCCTCTGATCCTTGACTCTTTCTTTCTTTCTTTTGATTGAGGGAGGATTTGGTCAGGACGTGGAATCCTGTGGTTCATTTAGCTTTTGAAAAACACTCAAAGAGGGTACAGCTAGCCCTGGAAGAGGGGCCAGGAGAGCAGGGAAAACACAGGAGGAGCCGAGGGCTCTGAGTCCTGCCATTCCACGGCCGCAAATTCCAGCTGCAGCCCTGTTCTTGGCCTGGCCCCATCTGCCCATCTATAATTAAAGCCGTGTCTACAGTTAGGCAGATTATAAGGGGAGAGAAGAAGGATGTCAGCAAGTCATAATTTCCAGAATCAAAGCTCTTTCCCCCCCCATCTTTTTTCCCTCCCTCTTCTGAATTTGGCAGCAGGATCCCTCAAAAGTAGGCCATGGTGTCCTTTCCTAAAGTTCATTGTGAGTGGGCAAGCAGGGCCCCATAGGCTGCCAAGGCCTTGATTCTGATTCTCGCAGGCAATGGGCAGGGAACTTTCCCGAACTTTCCTTGAACACTCACCTCTGACCAGGGAGGCAAACATTTGTCATGGAAGATTTTTCTTACTTTTCTTTTTTTTCTTTCTAAACAAGAGGTTGTAATAAATAAGGAATCATTTGCAAACGTCTGCATATCCAGCCCAATTTTATTTTTAATTGTAAAGGGCATGTGTGCTGATGTGTATTTGATGTAGGAAACTGGTATAGATGTTAAGCTGGAAGGGTCTTTTCTTTTGGGGTCCTGGGGTTTGAAGGTTGTCTTGGAACCATCAACCTCAGTCCTTCAGTTACAGCGTTCAAGGAAGGAGAACTTTTCAGAGACGGAATGCATGAAAAGTTTTGGACCTGGGCTGGGACTCTATTGTTAATATTATTTTCATAAAAATAACCATGGGCCTGACCTGGCACTGAGGTAGGAGATAGATGGGCCCCTGGGCCGGACGGCTGGTGTTTGTAAGCGGAGTAAAACGAAAGTTTTGTTCTCACCCAGACACTCCAAGGACAAAGCTAGTGGCAGAAGCTGAGCTCTGCTGGAGTAAAGAGATAAGATGACCGCTCCTGAAGTCAAGGAAAACTTCCCTGTCTGCACATGCGCAGGAAGGCTCCTTGGGGGTCAAAGAGGGAGGGGACGTCACCCCATCATAAGTGTGGACCTGCACCCACAGGTCTCTGCGGTGGGATCCGTCTTATGGAAAGTTGCGCATGCATGTTGGGGAGCGTCCCAGGACAGGTCAGGTGTGAAAAAAGAAACAGGATAATTGGCCAAAGGCAAACAAAGACCTGGGAGCACTGTCCTATATAAGTGATTTAAATCACTTCTTTACTACACTCCTCATTAGAGAGGACGCCCATACCCTTTCGGTCTGGGTGTGTATTTCTGCCTTGCTTCTGTCTTAGATAAATAAACTGTTTCTCTGTGTGCTCTCCCACATGTTGTGCTGTGTCTCTAATAATAAATTTTGTGCCTGTTTTTACAGTTTTTGCCTCCTTGAAACATTCTTGCTTTCAGTGGGGGGTAAGAGCCAGGGGAACTATGCTTTTAGCCTCTGGCCCCTGGTGGTCTAGTGGCTAGGACTTCTGTTTCCTTGACCGAGGCTGAGAGACCATCAAGAGAGACACGGCCTTCAGGATGCCCAAGCAGTGGGCCCAAGAAGGGACAAAGTCACCACACCAGGGGCTGTAAGGTCGAGCCAACTCCTTACCTGGAGTGTTGTTACTTTTTCTGTCAGGACACTCTGCCTGCTTGCCATGTATCTCTGACATCATTAAGGTAAAGACAGGGACATAAAAGTTATAAAGCAAGTTTTGAGAGAAATTTGGATGATAAATAAATATTCTATGAATTGTGGAGGTTTCCTTCACTAAATTACGAGTCTAGCCCGAGAATTGTATGTCAACCTCTTCTCCCACATTCACTCTGATTGATTAGTAGTGGCTACCTGAACGGGATCGTTTAGGGTTGTCTGCTTTGGAGATGGGTGAGGGCAGAAATGGCTCATGTGCTGTGTTCCAATCTGAGTGCAGGCTGGGTTGCTTCTTGATGCTTGTGGGGTCTCCACTCCAGCCAGGGACAACCTTCTTACTGTTGCCTGCTTGCCTTCTTCCTCTTCTTCTCTTCCTCCTCCTCTTCCCCCTCCCCCTCCCCCTCTTCCCCCTCCCCCTCCCCTCCTCTCCTCCCCCTCTCTTCCTCCTCCCCTTCCCCCTCTTCTTCCTCCCCTCCCCCTCCCCTTTCTCCCCTTTCTTCTCTTGCTCCTTTTCTCCCTTTTTTTCTTTTTTTTAAATTTATTTATTTATTTTATTTATTTATTTTGGCTGTGTTGGGTCTGTGTTGTTGCGTGCAGGCTTTCTCTAATTGCGGCAAGCGGGGGCTCCTCTTCATTGCAGTGCGCGGGCTTCTCATTGCCGTGGCTTCTCTTGCTGCAGAGCACGGGCTCTAGGCGCGTGGGCTTCAGTAGTTGCAGCATGTGGGCTCAGTAGTTGTGGCTCACGGGCTCTAGAGCACAGGCTCAGTAGTTGTGGTGCATGGGCCTAGTCGCTCCGCAGCATGTGGGATCTTCCCAGACCAGGGCTCGAACCCGTGTCCCCTGCATTGGCAGGCAGATTCTCAACCACTGCGCCACCAGGGAAGCCCTTTTCTCCCTTTCTTATCCTAGAAAAGAAACTCACTTTGTGCCAAACACTGCTAAGTCCTTTTACATACATCATCTTATTTAATCTTCAAACAACCCTTAGAATTATAGTAATTCCATTTTTAAATATTGAAGAACAGAAGCACAAAGGGACCTGCCAAGGTGACATAGTGTCAGAGCAGGAAGGGGAACCAGCGCTCTGTAGCTGTAGCTTTTGCTCAGCTTCACGATGTCTGTGGTCCTGCCACTGTCCTCTCCCCACCCCCAAGGCTGTTTTGCTCCCGCTGCCCCACAGCTGTCAGCAGTGTTTTTCGTTCTTGAGTCATGAAAGATTGAGCTGGTTAATGAGAACTGTGGGAGTGGAGGTTTAATATTATTATTTTTTAATTAAACAGAATTTTCCCCTCTTCTGTCTTCTTTGCTTCTATTTAAACAGTCCTGAGAAAGGTAGCGTTTTGATCAAATTAGCCTTCTGATGGGAGCTTCCAAGAAGAATATTCTGGAGCGGCATCTGAGCATCTGACAATACCCTGGTCAGCACAGCTGGATGATGATATTAACCAGAGCCACCAGAGCGTGGATTCCCAAAGTTCAATCCCTTGAGGGAGAGCTGGAGGAGGGAGCTGGGAGAGAGCTGGTATTTCAGCTGATCTCTTCCAGGCTCTGCTGGTGGAGTGGAGCAGCTGCCCTTACATAAGTTTGCCCTGTGTCAGGGGAGATTTGGGGCCAGGAATGGGCAGACTCAGGGCTCTGCCAGATGAGGAGAAGGGCAAACTGGCTGAGCTCAGTTCTCTAGAGACCTCATGGCAAGAGATGTCCTATCCCTCCAGATTCTGTGTTGGCTGACGGCCCTGGCCCCTCCTGGCCTGCAGCTTGATTTCCAGCTGTCTCAGGTGGAGCTAAGTGACTGCATGTTTTCCTTCAAGGCCAGAGGGAACACATGTGTCCTTTCCAACATTCTGATTTGTAAGGGACACCAGCCCAGCATCTCAGCCACGTGTCATGGTGCCAGTACACGTACATTCCTACCTCTACTTTCTCAATTGGCAGGATGGCAAAGTGCCTCTCCAGAGGCAAGATTAAAATGAGAAGGGGCTGTAGGACAAGGGGGCAGGAAGGATGCTAAGTAACTTACAAGATATGCACCTCAGAGCCTCATTGTTTATTTACTTGTTTGTATGTTTGATTATTTTGTTTTGATTTTTAACCACACATCAGTGATTCTTTTGCCAGTATTCTAGCTCCAAGAAGGTAGGTTAATAGAGAAGAAAGGCATTACTTTCCTGTTTTCTGAGTCTATCTAGTGGTTCTTTATCTTAAATGCATGTTGGTAATATTCTAAGAGAGATTTAAAGAATATTGATGCCTGGGTCCATCCCTAGAGATTCTGATTTAATTGTCTAGGTTGAAGATTTTGCATCATGAGTTAAAAGCTCCACCAGTGATTCTAAGGTTCAGGTAAGTTTGAGAACCCCTAGTCTCTATGACACCTGATATTTGGATGCAGGCAGAAAGTTTAGGAATCATAACAATAACCTAAATAGATAACCTGTCTTGAATATTCATGTGGCACACATTGTGTGAGGTCCTTTGTCTCCATCATCCCATTGACTTTTTTTTAAAAAAAATGTGTATCTGAATCATCTGGAGGGCTTGTTAAAACACAGGGGTCTGGTCCTCACATCCAGGGTTTCTGATTTAGTAACCGTGGCAGCAGACATCACAATTATCTTCCTTCCTGGTATTCATGCTCTTGTGTAATCCCCTCCCCTTGAGTGTGAACTGATCTTATTGACTTGCTTTTAAAGAATAGAATATGGTAAAAGAGATGGGATGCCACTTCTGCAATAAAGTTATAAAAAATGTTGTGGTTTCTATCACTCTCTCTTACATCACTCGCGCTGGGAGAGGAAGCTGCCATGAGGCAGCCCTGGGATGAGGTCCATATGGCAAGCGTGGCTAGGTTTCTGACACACAGAAAGTGAGCTATAAATGCTTGATGTTTTTAGCTGCTAAGTGTTGGGGTGATTTGTTAAGCAGTGGGTCGGGGTGGAGCCTGGTAATCTGCATTGCTAACACACTTCTAGGTGATGCTGATGATGCCAGTCTGAGGGTCACACTTTGAGAACTGCTGCCTGACACCAATAAGAAGAAGATATTATTACTATACCCATTACACAGATGGAGAAACTGCATTAAAAGTTTTAAGTAACTTGCTCAAGGTCACATACAAGAGTAGTGATGCTGGGATTCAAAGGCAGGAAATCTCACCCCCATATCCCATGCTTGTATCTGCTTTGCTATGCTACCTCCTCTTCTCATTGTGAAGTATGTCTGTTGCCTTGTGTTGATTATATTGATTGAATTGTACCTAATGGTGATGATTGCCAATGGGAAACTTTGATTTGGGTCTTTGTTGGGGATTATAATCAAAGTGCCTTTCCTCTAGGGCACAAATGTTCTCCAAAATTAGAATTAAGGCTGGAGTGAACCCAAGGACAAGTTTACCTTTTGATAGAGAAGTTCTCAAACTTTAGTGTGCATCAGGATCACTTGGAAGGCTTGTTAAAATGCAGATGGATTGGAGCCATCTTAAGTGTTTCTGACATAGCAAGGATGGGGGTAGAACCTGAGAATTTGCATTTCTAACAAGTTCCCAGTCAGTGGATCCAGGGATCACCAGGGACTACACTTAGAGAAGCACTGCTTGATCAATGGGCCATGATGCTTACAGCATGTCATAAGGGTTCTTTAGGCTGAATCCTCTGAGCTGTTTAACGCAGAGAATGAGCAGACAAATGCAGATCCCTGTGTGCTCCCCACACCCTGCAGTGCATATTTCTATCCCACATGCCTTTCTGCTGTGGTTGGGACATATAGTTGTAGGAACCATGTTGCTGGGCTCTTTCTGCACATCCCATGCATTCCAGGGCGAGCTCAGATTCCATTCAAATGATCGAGGACAGAGTGTGGTCATGCACAGCCAACTGTGCTGCTTTGAGGGAGGTGCTGCTATTTCGGTTAGGTCTTGAGAAGCTGAATTGAGAACACTGGCATATGACTGCTCAGGCATGCCTATCCACATTACCTGTTGTTACAGACAGGCTGGCCAGGTGGAGGTGATGGATGCAGGTGAAGCCAAGATCAGCCAAGCCAAACTACAGAACAACTGTTTCACACTGTGGAGGCCAAACAGCATTTCCCTTGCCAATGGGACCTGTGGTTTTCTTTCTTTTTTCTCCGTATCTGATTATCCCCTTCACTCAGTCTGCTGCTCTGGGGCCAATTCTAGCCTGGCCAGGGTGGGGCTCAGGGTACCAGCATGTGATGGTTGAGCCTTGGCCATACTGGAATGTAGAACTGGTTCAAGGCATGGGGTGAGGAGATCTCACCTTCCTTTGCACCAGCAGTGAACATGTGGAAGAGCCACAGCTGGTAGGCTAACGTGAGGATGCCAACAAAAAGTTTGCCTGTTGTACTACATCAACACTTCCAGGGAACCTACAGTGGATATTAAGTTCCATTTTTGAATGATCTTTAACAAATACACAACCAGCCTTCTATACCACTAACAGACCAGTGGTCATGTAGGTTTGAGAGGAGATGCTATGGTAATTTTTCATGCCGTTCTTACCTTGTCATCCTTCCTTGTGGACAAAATATTCTCTCCATTCCATTAACTTTGGGTCTATGATGTGACTTACTTTGCCCAATGACCTGTTTGCTATGTCTGAGCAGAAGCTTTTAGAGCCATTGAAAGTTTCCACTGTCCTTATTCTGTCCCTCCACCATGAGACCAGTATGCAGCAACCAAATAGAGATTGCTCCTTCAGCTTGATTCCATAATAATCAGACCTGAAACTTACCCACAGTTTGGAACAGAGTCTCAGAGCCACAGTTGAGCCACAGCTAATGTGTAATATGAGTGACAAATATTTGTTTTCTAAGCTAGGACCTGGAGCTTGTTTATTACATAGCAGAACCTAGAAAAAGCTGTCTTACACAGAGACAAAGCCAGATCCTAGCGCTTTCCCCCAACTTCCCAAGGATCAGGTGTTTCAAGTACAGAGCTGAACTTACTTTGTTTTATTAATTCAGAAACAATTACTGGAGTGACCTCTTTGAAATGTGACCTAAATATAAAGAGTAAAAATTCTAAATCTTCAAGAGAAAATATAGAAGAATATGTCTGATTTAGCAGTAGTAAAAGTTTTCATAAAAATAGGAAAGATTGATAAATTGAGTAAGGTGAAATAAGAGCTTTGTATAACAAAAGTCACATAAGCAGAAAGAAAAGAAGCCTCAGGGATGGAGAAGGTATTTTATATTTAAATGTATGTATAACATATGAAGGATTTCATATATAATGAAATCAGAATATATAATGATATAATGAATTCCTGTAAATCAATAAGACAAAGCAATAGGAAAAAGGACAAGACTGTAATCAGAAATTCACAGAAGAGATAACAAGAATGGCCCAAAACATGTACAATATGTCTAGTAATTAGAAGAATTTGAACTTCAATGAGACATCATTTTAACGGCCTTCAGACTTGCAAAATTTAAACGTCTGACAATATCATGTGTAGGTGAAACTGTACTCTGTGCCAGTGATAAAAAAGGCTATGATATAAACCTTGCTCTTGAGGGACTTAGCACTGACTGGAGAAAGCAGCTGTATGAAGAGATGGCTGTAAAACCTGTGATCACTGCAGTGATGGCACATGTTACAGTAGAATCTGAGAAGGGATCCCAACTCACTAAGCCCATGAGAGTCAAGTAAGGCCTCACCGAGGAAGTCACACTAAAGGGCAAAAGAGCATTCTAGACAGAGGGACACCTGGGCAAAAGCACTGGAGATTGAAAGGGAATAGAAAAGATAAGGGAAAATGGTATGGAATTGAAACAGAAATAAGTCAGAGAAAGACAAGTACTGTATAATATCACTTATACATGGAATCTAAAAAAGCTGAACTCGGGTGGGGAGGGACCTTCAAGATGGCGGAGGAATAAGATGTGGAGATCACCTTCCTTCCCACAAATACATCAGAAATACATCTACATGTGGAACAACTACAGAACACCTACTGAACGCTGGCAGAAGACCTCAGACCTCTCAAAAGACAAGAAACTCCCCACGTACCTGGGTAGGGCAAAAGGAAAAAGAAAAAACAGAGACAAAGAATAGGGATGGGACCTGCACCAGTGGGAGGGAGCTGTGAAGCAGGAAAGGTTTCCACACACTAGGAAGGCCCTTCGCGGGAGGAGACTGCGGGTGGCGGAGGGGGGAAGCTTCGGAGCCACAGAGGAGAGTGCAGCCACAGGGGTGCGGAGCGCAAAGCGGAGAGATTCCCGCACGGAGGATCGGCGCCGAGCAGCACTCACCAGCCCGAGAGACTTGTCTGCTCCCCCGCCGGGGCGAGCGGGGCTGGGAGCTGAGGCTCGGGCTTCGGTCGGATCGCAGGGAGAGGACTGGGGTTGGCGGCATGAACACAGCCTGAAGGGGCTAGTGTGCCACAGCTAGCCGGGAGGGAGTCCGGGAAAAAGTCTGGACCTGCTGAAGAGGCAAGAGACCATTGTTTTGGGTGTGCGAGGAGAGGGGATTCAGAGCACCAACTAAGCGAGCTCCAGAGACGGGCTCGAGCCGAGGTTATCAGCGCGGATCCCAGAGACGGGCATGAAACACTAAGGCTGCTGCTGCGCCACCAAGAAGCCTGTGTGCGAGCACAGGTCACTATCCACACCCCTCCGGGAGCCTGTGCAGCCCACCACAGCCAGGGTCCTGTGGTCCAGGGACAAGTTCCCTGGGAGAACACATGGTGCGTCTCAGGCTGTTGCAACGTCATGCTGGCCTCTGCCGCCACAGGCTCCCCCCCGCATTCCAATTATAATTACTGTAACCCCTCCCTCTCCCTGGCCTTTGTGAGCAAAAGCCCCGTAATCAGCCGCTGCTTTAACCCTGTCCTTTCTGGGTGGGAACAGATGCCTGAGGGCAACCTAAATGTAGAGGTGGGGCCAAAACCAAAGCTGAGCCCCAGGAGCTGTGCGAACAAAGAAGAGAAAGGGAAATCTCTCCCAGCAGCCTCAGGAGCAGCAAATTAAATCCCCACAATCAACGTGATGTACTCTGCATCTGTGGAATACCTGAATAGACAATGAATCATCCCAAAATTAAGGCAGTGGACTTTGGGAGCAACTGTAGACTTGAGGTTTGCTGTCTGCAACTGATTTGTTTCTTATTTTTATGTTTATCTTAGTTTAGTGTTTAGCACTTGTTATCATTGGTGGATTTGTTTATTAGTTTGCTCTCTTGTTTTTTTAAAATTATTCTTATATTTTAATTTTAATAATTTTAAAAATTATTATTTATTTCCCTTTCTTTCTTTTTTTCCCTCCCTTCTCTTCTGAGCCATGTGGCTGACAGGGTCTTGGTGCTCTGGCCTGGTGTCAGGCCTGAGCCTCTGAGGTGGGAGAGCCGAGTTCAGGACATTGGACCACCAGAGACCTCCTGGCCCCACATAATATCAAACAGTGAGAGCTCTCCCAGAGACCTCCGTCTTAACGCTAAGACCCAGCTCCACCCAACAGCAAGCTCCAGTGCTGGACGCCCCATGCCAAACAACTAGCAAGACAGGAACACAACCCCACCCATTAGTAGAGGGGCAGTCTAAAATCATACTAAGTTCACAGACACCGCAAAACACACCACTGGATGCAGCCCTGCACACCAGAAAGATAAGATCCAGCCCCACCCACCAGAACACAGGCCCAAGTCCCCACCACAGGAAGCCTACACAACCCACTGAACCAACCTCACCCACTGGAGGCAGACACCAAAAACAATGGGAACTATGAACCTGCGGCCTGTGAAAAGGAGACCCCAAACACAGTAAGTTAAACAAAATGAGAAGACAGGGAAATATGCAGCAGATGAAGGAGCGAGGTAAAAACCCACCAGACCAAACAAATGAAGAGGAAATAGGCAGTCTACCTGAAAAAAGATTCAGAGTAATGATAGTAAAGATGATCCAAAATCATGGAAATAGAATGTAGAAAATACAAGAAACATTTAACAAGGACCTAGAAGAACTAAAGAGCAAACAAACAATGATGAACAACACAGTAAGTGAAATTAAGAATTCTCTAGAAGGAATCAGTAGCAGAATAACTGAGGGAGAAGAATAGATAAGTAACTTGGAAGACAAAATAGTGGAAATAACTACTACAGAGCAAAATAAAGAACAAAGAATGAAAAGAATTGAGGAGAGTCTCAGTGACCTCTGGAAACAACATTAAAATGCACCAACATTGAATTATAGGGGTCCCAGAAGAAGAAGAGAAAAAGAAAGGGACTGAGAAAATATTTGAAGAGATTATAGTTGAAAACTTCCCTAATGTGGGAAAGGAAATAGTCAATCAAATCCAGAAAGTGCAGAGAGTCCCATACAGGATAATCCAAGAGACACATGCCAAGACACATCTTAATCAAATTATCAAAAATTAAATACAAAGAAAAAATATTAAAACAGCAAGGGAAAAGCAACGAACAACATACAAGGGAATCCCCATAAGGCTAACAGCTGATCTATCAGCAGAAACTCTGCAAGCCAGAAGGGAGTGGCAGGACATACTTAAAGTGATAAAATGGAAAAATGTACAACCAAGATTACCCAGCAAGGAACTCATTCAGATTCGATGGAGAAATTAAAAGCTTTACAGACAAGTAAAAGCTACGAGAATTCAGCACAACCAAACCAGCTTTACAACAAATGCTAAAGGAACTTCTCCAGGGAGGAAACACAAGAGAAGGAAAAGACCTACAATAACAAACCCATAACAATTAAGAAAATGGTAGTAGGAACATACATATCAATAATTACCTTAAATGTAAATGGATTAAATGCTCCAACCAAAAGACATAGACTGGCTGAATGTATACAAAAACAAGACCCATATATATGCTTCTACAAGAGACGCACTTCAGACCTAGGGACACATACAGACTGAAAGTGAGGGGATGGAAAAAGATATTCCATGCAAATGGAAATCAAAAGAAAGCTGGAGTAGCAATTCTCATATCAGACAAAATAGGCTTTAAAATAAAGACAATTACAAGAGACAAAGAAGGACACTACGTAATGATCAAGGTATCAATCCAAGAAGAAGATATAACAATTGTAAATTTTTACGCACCCAACATAAGAGCACTTCAATACATAAGGCAAATGTTAACAGCCATAAAAGGGGAAATCAACAGTAACACAATCATAGTATGGGACTTTAACACCACACTTTCACCAATGGACAGATCATTCAAAATGGAAATAAGTAAGGAAACACAAGCTTTAAATGATACATTAAACAAGATAGACTTAATTGATATTTATAGGACATTCCACCCAAAAACAACAGAATACACCTCCCTCTCAAGTGCTCATGGAACATTCTCCAGGATAGATCATACCTTGGGTCACAAATCAAGCCTTGGTAAATTTAAGAAAATTGAAATCGTATCAAGTATCTTTTCTGACCACAATGCTATGAGACTAGATATCAATTACAGAAAAAAAAATTGTAAAAAGTACAAACACATGTAGGCTAAACAATACGCTACTAAATAACCAAGAGATCATGAAGAAATCAGAGAGGAAATCAAAAAATACCTAGAAACAAATGACAATAAAAACATGACGACCCAAAACCTATGGGATGCAGCAAAAGCAGTTCTAAGAGGGAAGTTTATAGCATTACAATCCTACCTCAAGAAACAAGGAAAATCTCAAATAAAGAACCTAATCTCACACCTAAAGCAATTAGAAAAATAAGAACAAAAAACCCCCAAAGTTAGCAGAAGAATAGAAATCATAAAGATCAGATCAGAAATAACTGAAACAGAAATGAAGAAAACAATAACAAAGATCAATAAAACTAATAGCTGGTTCTTTGGGAAGATAAACAAAATTGATAAACCATTAGCCAGACTCAATAAGAGAAAAAGACTCAAATCAGTAGAATTAGAATGAAAAAGGAGAAGTAACAACTGACACTGCAGAAATACAAAGGATCATGAGAGATTACTACAGGCAACTGTATGGCAATAAAATGGACAACCTGGAAGAAATGGACAAATTCTTAGAAAAGCACAACCTTCTGAGACTGAACCAGGAAGAAATAGAAAATATGAACAGACCAATCACAAGCACTGAAATTGAAACTGTGATTAAAAATCTTCCAACAAACAAAGCCCAGGGCTTCCCTGGTGGCGCAGTGGTTGAGAATCTGCCTGACAATGCAGGGGACACAGGTTCGAGCCTTCGTCTGGGAAGATCCCACATGCTGCGGAGCAACTAGGCCCATGAGCCACAACTACTGAGCCTGTGCGTCTGGAGCCTGTGCTCTACAACAAGAGAGGCCACGATAGTGAGAGGCCCACGCACCACGATGAAGAGTGGTCCCTGCTTGCTGCAACTGGAGAAAGCCCTCGCACAGAAACGAAGACCCAACACAGCCAAAAATAAATAAATAAATAAATAATAATTAAAAAAAAAAAAAGCCCAGGACCTGATGGCTCACAGGCGAATTCTATCAAACATTTAGAAAAGAGCTAACACCTATCCTTCTCAAACTCTTCCAAAATATAGCAGAGGGAGGAACATTCCCAAAATCATTGTACGAGGCCAACATCACCCTGATACCAAAAGCAGAAAAATATGTCACAAAAAAAGAAAACTACAGGTCAATATCACTGATGAACATAGATGCAAAAATCCTCAACAAAAATATTAGCAAACAGAATCCAACAGCACATGAAAAACATCATACACCATTATCAAGTGGGGTTTATCCCAGGAATGCAAGGATTCTTCAATATACACAAATCAATCAATGTGATACACCATGTTAACAAACTGAAGGATAAAAAACATATGATAGGGGCTTCCCTGGTGGCGCAGTGGTTGAGAATCTGCCTGCCAATGCAGTGGACACGGGTTCGAGCCCTGGTCTGGGAAGATCCCACATGCCGCGGAGCAACTGGGCCCGTGAGCACAACTACTGAGCCTGAGTGTCTGGAGCCTCTGCTCCGCAACAAGAGAGGCCGCGATAGTGAGAGGCCCGCGCACCGCGATGAAGAGTGGCCCCCACTCGCCGCAACTGGAGAAAGCCCTCACACAGAAACGAAGACCCAACACAGCCAAAAATAAAAACATAATAAATAAATAATAAATAAAAATTAAAAAAAAACCAAACATATGATAATCTCAATAGATGCAGAAAAAGCTTTCAACAAAGTTCAACACCCCTGTATGATAAAAACCCTCCAGAAAGTAGTCATAGCGGGAACTTACCTCAACATAATAAAGACCATATATGACAAACCCACAGCCAATTGTGGGTTTTGTTCTCAATGGTGAAAAATTGAAACCATTTCTAGTGAGATCAGGAACAAGAAAAGGCTGCCCACTCTTACTTCTATTATTCAACATAGTTTTGGAAGTTTTAGCCATAGCAATCAGAGAAGAAAAAGAAATAAAAGAATCCAAATCATAAAAGAAGTAAAACTGTCACTGTTTGCAGATGACATGGTACTATACATACAGAATCCTAAAGATGCTACCAGAAAACTACTAGAGCTAATCAATGAATTTGGTAAAATAGCAGGATACAAATTAATGCACAGAAATATCTTGCATTCCCATACACTAATGATGAAAAATCTGAAAGAGAATTTAAGGAAACACTCCCATTTACCACTGCAACATAACGAATAAAATACCTAGGAATAAACCTACCTAAGGAGACAAAAGACCTGTATGCAGCAAACTATAAGACACTGATGAAACAAATTAAAGATGATACAAACAGATGGAGAGATATACCATGTTCTTGGGTTGGAAGAATCAACATTGTGAAAATGATTATACTACCCAAAGCAATCTACAGATTCAATGCAATCACTATCAAACTACCAGTGACATTTTTCACAGAACTAGAATAAAAAATTTCACAATTTGTATGGAAACAAAAAAGACCCCTAATAACCAAAGCAATCTTGACAAAGAAAAATGGAGCTGGAGGAATCAGGCTCCCTAATTTCAGACTATACTACAAAGCTACAGTAATCAAGACAATATGGTACTGGCACAAAAACAGAAATACAGATCAATGGAACAGGATAGAAAGCCCACAGGTAAACCCATGCACCTATGGTCACCTTATCTTTGATAAAGGAGGCAATAATATACAATGGAGAAAGGGCAGCCTCTTCAATAAGTTGTGCTGGGAAAACTGGACAGCTACATGTAAAGAATGAAATACACACTTCCTAACACCATACACAAAAATAAACTCAAAATGGATTAAAGACCTAAATGTAAGGCCAGACACTATAAAACTCTTAGAGGAAAACATAGGCAGAACCCTCTATGACATAAATCATAGCAAGATCCTTTTTGACCCACCTTCTAGAGAAATGGAAATAAAAGCAAAATTAAACAAATGGACCTCATTAAACTTAAAAGCTTTTGAATAGCAAAGGAAACCATAAACAAGACGAAAAGACAACCCTCAGAATGGGCGAACATATTTGCAAATGAAGCAACTGACAAAGGGTTAATCTCCAAAATATACAAGGAGCTCATGCAGCTCAATATCAGACAAGCAAACAACTCAATCCAAAAATGGGCAGAAGACCTAAATAGACATTTCTCCAAAGCATATATAAAGATTGCCAACAAACACAGGAAAGGATGCTCAACATCACTAATAATTAGAGAATTGCAAATCAAAACTGCAATGAGGTTATCTCCTCACATCAGTCAGAAAGGCCATCATCAAAAAATCTACAAACAATAAATGCTGGAGTGGGTGTGGAGAAAAGGGAACCCTCTTGCACTGTTGGTGGGAATGTAAATTGATACAGCCACTATGGAGAACAGTATGGAGGTTCCTTAAAAAATTAAAAATAGAACTACCATATGACCCAGCAATCCCACTACTGGGCATATACCCTGAGAAAACCATAATTCAAAAAAGGTCATGTACCACAATGTTCATTGCAACACTATTTACAATAGCCAAGACATGGAAGTAATCTAAGTGTCCATTGACAGATGAAAGGATAAAGAAGATGTGGCACATATATTCAATGGAATATTAGCCATAAAAATATGAAATTGAGTTATTTGTAGTGAGGTGGTTGGACCTAGAGTCTGTCATACAGAGTGAAGTAAGTCAGAAAGAGAAAAACAAGTACTGTATGCTATCACATATATATGGAATAAAAAAAAAAGTTTCTGAAGAACTTAGGGGCAGGACAGGAATAAAGATGCAGACATAGAGAATGGTCTTGAGGACTTGGGTAGTGGGAAGGGTAAGCTGGAATAAACTGAGAGAGTAGAATTGACATATATACTCTACCAAATGTAAAATAGATAACTAGTGGGAAGCAGCTGCATAGCACAGGGAGATCAGCTCAGTGCTTTGTGACCACCTAGAGGGGTGGTATAGGGACGGTGGGAGGGAGACACAAGAAAGAGGGGATATGGGGATATATGTATACATATAGCTCATTCACTTTGTTATACAGCAGAAACTAACACAGCATTTTAAAGCAATTATACTCCAATAAAGATTTTTAAAAATAAAGTAAAATAAATAAAATAAAATAAAAAAGCTGAGCTCACAGAAACAGAGACGAGTATGGTGGTTTCCAGGGGCTGGGGGTGAGGGAAATGGGGAGATGTTGGTCAAAGGGTACAAACTCCCAGATAGAAGGTCAATAAATTCAGGGGATCTAACATACAGCATGGATATTATAGTAAATAATTCCCTAACGTACTTGAAAGTTGCTAAAAGAGTAGATCTTAAAATGTTTTCACCACAAGAAAGAAATGGTGATTATGTGACATGATGAAGATGTTACCGAAACTGTGGTGCAATAATAATGTATCAAATCAACACCTTGTACACCTAAATGTTACACAATGTTATATGTCAATTATAACTCAATAAAGCTGGGAAAAAAAGAAAAGAAAAATGTGCAATAAAATGATTGAGTATACATTATAGACACAAAATAATTGATTCCATTTTGTGGAGAAATGAGTCAGTGATGTAGAGGACAACCTGGCAAAACTCTTCTATAATGTGGGGACAAAGACCAAGTGATACACATGATCAGAGAAAATATCATGACTGCGGAGGCACTCCTACATTCATACAACTAGTACTGCTGAAGAAGAGATCAGAATGAGGGAAATGAGAGTCAGAATTATAATGGAAGAAAATTTCAAGAGTTGAAGAAATATTAGAAAATATCTGATTGGCAAATACCAGAAAAAAAGTAAAACAAAACCCAAAAAACAACCAAAGCCTAGACATTTGCTGCTTTTAAAAAAATTTCAAGGATTTTTTCTAATTATTGAATTTATTCGGTTTTCCTATTTATAAAATTAATATATATGTTTTTGGAAATTAGGGAAATACATAATAAAAAACAAATTATGTGATCCTGATAATATTACTACCAAGAGGTACCACTGTTATTATTTACTAGGATCTTTCAGTGTTTCTTTATGCTATTTATCTATACAAAACCGAGATTATATTTCATGAATGAATATATATGTATATATAAACACATACATGCCTATAAATATGTGTATACACAGGTGTATATGGATACATATGTTTATATGTATATGTAACCATGCAAGTATGTGTATATGTATTTGTATAAACAGTTCATTCTTTTTACTTAATTTTTGCATGTATATAGAAAGAAAGACTAATGGAACAACATAGGAAACAGAGGCATTTGAAGTCTTAACATTTTTAGTTATATTTTTAAGTTTATTATGTTCTTTTTATTATGATAATTTCCAAAATTTTCTGAATTTGCAGTTTTTATTTCTTATTCAATCTAATAATTACTTTGTAGAGGTTTTGTATATTTCATATTCTCCTGAAAGTTTTTTACATTTTGTCTTTCGTATTTAGGTCACATTTCCAAGTGACTGTTTTTTGGGTTCACATTCTAGAAACAAATCTCTGGTTTTCCTCTACTTTGGTTGGAGAATAGACTTTAAGAGACTTTTCCTCTTTGGAACGTTTTGAGGTTTTCATCAAGGCCTAATTATGTAATCATATTTTTGTAAAAATTCTAGGAAAAGATGTCTTAGAAAAGAAAGAGTTTTTTGTTTGTTCAATTTTAAAGTACAGCATCTACCCTAACACTGGGTATCATCAGACTTTTAAAATTTGTGTAAATCTGATGGTTGTAAAACAATATCTCACTGTAGTTTATTTCACACTTCTCTAACCTCTTGAGAAATTGATCATCACTCAGATGCCTTTTGGCCATTCTTACTTTCTATTACATGACTTCCGATTATGGTCTTTTCCCTTTTCCTATTGGTTTGTCTTTTTTAAAAATTGATTTATAGGCATTCATTACATCTTCTGGATTTAACTTTCTATTATATGAATTAGAATAACTTCTGCATGTCTACACCTTCTCTTTTCTTTTTGCCTTAAACTCTTTTTTTCCATGCAAAAGCTATTAATTTAACTTAGTAAGTTCATCAATTTTTTCTTTCTTGTTTTGCACTTTTTATTTTTTGCTTAAGAAAATCTTTCCTACTGATTATAAAGACATTTTCCTACATTTTTCTTTTGAAGATTTTAAAATTTTGCTTTTCACAACTAGATTTTTAATCCATAAGGAGCCTATGCTTATATATTGTGTGAGGTAAGGAGTCTACTTATTCATTTTTTTCAATTTGGATGGCCAGTTTCTGCAACGTAATTAAAGAGGTCTTCTCTTCTCTAAATTTATAATGCCACCATATACTGGTAGATTTTTCTTGGAGCATTTTACTCAGTTCTGCAGCTCAATTTATCTTTACCTGTACCAAAGCCACACTGTTTTAGTTCCTGTGGCTTCATAATAATTCAGATAAATAAATTATACAGCAAATAACCCATCTTTTTTCTTCAAAATTATCTTGGTTAATCTTGGTTCTTTACTCTTCCATTTGCCTTTTTTTTTAAAGGTCAGTATTCTTTTTTTTTTTATTTAATTTATTTTTGGCTGCGTTGGGTCTTTGTTGCTGCGCGCGGGCTTTCTCTCGTTGCAGTGAGCGGGGGGGCTACTCTTCGTTGCAGTGCATGGGCTTCTCATTGCAGTGGCATCTGTTGTGGCGGAGCATGGGCTCCAGGTGCACAGGCTTCAGCAGTTGTGGCTTGTGGGCTCTAGAGCACAGGCTCAGTAGTTGTGGTGCACGGGCTTAGTTGCTCCATGGCATGTGAGATCTTCATGGACCAGGGCTCGAACCCATGTCCCCTGCATTGGCAGGCAGATTCTTAACCACTGCGCCACCAGGGAAGCCCTTCCATTTGCATTTTAACATTAGTTTATTAATTGGTATGGGAAGCTCTATTGTGATTTTATTAGAAAAATGTATTTATATACAATATGGAGTTCTTTTATGCAGTGACATGGTATAGCTATCTCTGTTTTTAGAATTCTTTTTATGCCCTTAAATAAAAGTTTATTATTTTCTTATTTTCTTCATAAATTTCTTGCTTTTTGGCATTTCCTTTGCTGCATTTATTCTTAGCTATACCTTTTGTAGCTCTTAAGAATATTTTTAATTTTATTATAGTTTCTATTTTTATAGAAGTGATATTAATTTTAACATACTACTCTGGCAATGATGTTAAATATTTTTCACAGTTGTAACACTTTTTTTCTATATTGCCTTATATATTCAACATTGTCTATGTGACTAACAGAAATGTTTATTTCATTCTAACCCTTTATATGTCTTCTTGCTTTTCCTTGCATGCTTCATTGACTAGTCATGTAATGCTGTGTAAGTGCAATGATAGCAGCATTCCTTTTCCTTTGTCCTGACTTTAAAGAGAAGGCTGCAAAACTCACATCATTCCGTATGATGTGCAATGGACCTTTTAGTGTGAGATGTTGCATATGCTGTACCAGGAAGTTCTCCTTCTCTTCTCTCATCCCTACTTTGCTAAGACCACTTTTTAAATCAAGAAAGGTTATTAAATTTTATCAAATGCTTTTTGGAGGCATCTTTTGAGATGCTCATATGATTTACTTCTTTATCATGTTAATGAGGTGAATTTCATTCATAGATATTTCTAACATTTAATCATGTTGGCATTCCTGGCATAACTCCAACTTGAGATATATATATATATATTTATATATATATTTTTATATATATATATGCATCTGTATATGTTATATTGTTGCATTCAGCTTGCTAATGTTTTAATAAGAGGCTACTGTATAATCCACTATCTATATTTTTTAATTCTAAAAGTTATATTCCAGAAAGGAGTCTTTTTCAAATTTGCTTCATCTTTTTTTATCCTCGTCTATTCTTTCATTACCATTTTCTTTAATCATTTATAATATATTTAATTTAATCATCTCTTTCAAAAAACAAGCTGATACTGCCTATTTCTTCTATTTGTTATATCTGATGGGTCTCCATCGTTGTGGTCCCAGTTCCTCATTTTGTTTGTGATTTTTGATTCTGAGCTCATCTTAGCAATGGTTGATTCTTCTGTCAGAATCCATCATGTCTGTGTTGTAGAAGTGTCCTTGCTGAACCTACATGGTGATGCCTGGGTTTTTTTCTGTTCCCCTTCAGAGTCTGAACAGCTTTTTGAGGATCTTGGCTTTATATACATTGCTAACTCTACCCCTTGCTTTGTCTTCGCTTGTGTATTCCCATACTCCTGTGGACAGTGAAACCCCTGGGCTCCTGAAGCTTGTTTTCTTAAACTGAATGCCTCCTGGACAATTGCAACATCAGCTCATATGCTTCCCTCCCTTCCCTCAAAACCATAGGATTTATTTTTTTCTTCAAGGATTTCTATGCATTAAAAAATCTTACAATTTATCTAGGATTTCTATCCATTCGTTATGGGAAGAAATACTTTTTCACCACTCTTAGTCTGTCATATTTCCAGAAGTTCAAAATCTTTTCATTTTATTTCAAATTTTTAAAATCATGTTGTTTATCTCCGCAGTTTTTCCTGATCTCAAATCATCTTTGTGTCTGACTGCAGTGGTTTCATAAATTTAATGTCCTTTTGATTTTTCTTATGAACAAGAATAATACTTTTTTGCCTTGTCTTTTAGTGATCTAATTTGATTCTTCTGAATGTCCCTAATTTTTTGAATCAGAGTATCTTTTCTTAGATTCAGCATCTTTTCACTCTTTATAAAACCTTTTGAACAGAGCTTCTCAGCACAATTGGCCAGAGGCTACCAGCATTAGAATCATCTCAATTCTTTCTTAAATTGAAAATTCCTTGGCCTTCCTCTCATTCAACTGAATCAAGGTCTTGGGAACAGAATCCTAGAATCTACATTTTAAACAAAAATTTTATACAACTGGAGAATTGTTACCGAAGAAGATCAACACTTGTCCAGCATTAGCTCCTAGTTAAATAAAATATGACAAAAGATTTCTCATATAAGTTCCCTTAAGTTTCTATACAATTCTATAGGTTGAAAGTTAAGAAATGTCTGGGTTGCTCTCAATTTCAGTTCCTGACTCAGACATCCAGAAGTTTCTAGTGATTAAAGAAGGAGCTAGAGCTAGAAACATGGGTGGGCCTGGTGGTGACACAGAAAAGGTCTTCATCAGTGGGACATACGATGTCTTCTCCATGTTGACATGGCAACCAGAAATTGATTAAAGCAGCATCCCATTCTCTGGCCTTACATACCAATAGGTACTCTACATCTGGTAGCTGCTAGGGCCAGGTGAAAGTGTGGGGCCACCAAGTGCTGTGGTGGAAACAATCTTGCTGACCTCTTGTGGTGAGAGAGACTCCAAGTAGAATGCCCCTCCTGCCCTTTGACTTGCCTTATCTCCAGCTCTCAGCCCTGTGTGTGTATTTCTGTTGAAAATCTTCCATTCTCTCTCCAGATGAGCTGCCATTTTATAGAGGAAGTTGGAGCCTGCCTTCTTCTTTGGCTCCCCTCCCATCTAGAAGATTTCTGGGGCTGGTGTAGACTTTCCTTCATGTTTACAATCTTTTGAGCATTTCATTGGGAATCTGAGAAGGCAGAGGCCTTATCAGATGCCTTTCTGTATGTGCACGAGATTCTGGGAATATTTTCTTTGTTTGATATGGTATGGTCATGAGGAAGAGCTATGAGAATTTTCAATGTGAAGTTGAGTGATGTTTGCAGCTGAGTCTGACAACAATTAGGAAGCTTGCTCTTATCTCCCCTTAGGCTTGCTGAGTATTCACAAATCTAAAGTATGCAGAGCCTTCAAATTTTAGCAAAGTATAACTTAATGTATATAGAAATTCAAAACATTTAAAAAGGCATTCAGTTAGTAAATTTGTACTTATTTTCTAGGGAAAGTAGTCAATGATATTATAGTGTGGATCCAATAAAATTTTCATATCCTGCCTAAAATAATAAAATGACTTTTATCTTAAAATAGAGGCTATTAGTGTTTCAAGAGACTCAAGAAAATTTCATCCATCTAGAGGTTGAAAAATAAATACTGTAGCTATTTCAATTTCTCAAAGTTTTCTGTATTTTTTTCTTCTTTTTCTCTCACGGCGTCAACCTTTCTGGACCTTTCACTGTGAGCTGTCAAAAAGCCATCTGGCCTCTCAGCTCAAATCACAAACCCCCAACTCTTACTTCCTTTCGGCTGCAATCCGAACACCTGCAAACATGGCCAACTTCAAGTCAGAGTGAAAATGTTTTTATTCTTTCATCCCTTTTGACGTTGTCCCAAGTAATAACACTGTGAGAGGGGAAATGTCAAACTGAGGTGAATGGCTGGCTCAGGTCTGATCTCTGAGCCATACTCCCTGGTACGAATGGGGAAACTTGGACAGGAGGGGTGATAAGTCAGCCATTTCTAAAAGAGGAAAATGATAACAACCGTAGGAGGGCCAGCCATGGAAAACAGCCCCAAGGGTGTGTGTGAACCAGTCAATCTGCTTCTGCTTAGGGGTTATCTTGGATCTGGTTCAAAGGGAGGCCTGCTCCGTGCCATGTGTCCTGTGAAAGTGAAAGTGGGTGCAAACTGGAGGCTGGGCTCAGTCTCCATGTTTACTTGACAAGAGCCTGGCCTCCCAGAGAAACACAGAAAGGGCCAGGGGTCTGCAGGAGAGAATCCCACGGACCTGACTTGGCTGTGGTTTCACTCCGTGTTGTCCTGCAGCACTTCTGTTTGCCCGGGGACTTTAGTTCACTTGCTTGGCATGGTGGTTTCTCGAGACGACCCAGCTCTGCCCCCGGCTCACACCCCCTTGCCCTTGCCTTTCCTGCTGCCTCTGGACTTTCTGATCAGGATGTTCATGAGGGCTTCAGATGGGGATAATCATGCTCATTTTGGAAAGGAAGAAAGTGAGGCTTAGGTAAGGCCTTAGGCCACCAAGCTTCTAAATCCTGAGTCTGGGTTAAAGTCCAGACCCAACAGGCACATGAAAAGATGCTCACCATCACTAACATTCAGGGAAATGCCAATCAAAACCACAATGAGATATCACCTCACACCTGTCAAAATGGCCATTGAACACAAATAACAAATGTTGGCAAGGATGTGGAGAAAAGGGAACCCTCACACACTGTTGGTGGGCATGTAAATTAGTGCAGCCATTGTGGAAAACAGTATGGAAGTTTCTCAAAAAGTTAAAAATAGAGTTACCATAAGATCCAGCAATCCCACTCCTGGGCATATGTCCCCAAAAACCAAAAACCCTGATTCAGAAAGATACATGCACCCCAATGTTCATAGCAGCATTATTTACAGTTGCCAAGACATGGAAACATCCTAAGTGTCTGTCAACAGATAAATGGATAAAGAAGATGTGATATAGATATATTTATATATATATTAATATATCACATATAGTCATATATATATGTATATATATACATATAAACAATGGAATACTACTCAGCCTTAAAAAAAGAATAAAATTTTGCCATTTGCAGCAACATGGATGGACTTGGAGGGCATTATGCTGAGTGAGGTAAGTTAGAGAAAGATAAATACTGTATGATGTTGCTTGTATGTGGAATCTAAAAAAATACCACAAACTATTGAGTATAACATAAAAGAAGCAGACTCACAGATACAGAAAACAAACTAGTGGTTACCAGTGGGATGGGGGAATGGGAGATACAAACTATTGGGTACAAGATAGGCTCAAGGATTTATTGTACAACACAGGGAATATAGTCAATATTTTGTAATAACTGTAAATAGAAAGTAACCTTTAAAATTGTATAAAAATAAAAATTAAAAAAAAATAAAAATAAATAAATTATATATATAAAAAAGAGTCCAGGCCTGACTGATGCTAAATAGTTTGACTTTGGCCAAACCACCGATTCTGTCTGGCTCTTGCTTTTCTCCCTGATGTGGGTTATTGTTAAGGCCATATGTCATTCATTCATTCATTCATTCAACAAATATTCATTGTGCATTAACTATGCCAGAAACTCTTCCAGGTGCTACAAAGACAGCAGTGAACATCCCTGTTTTCGTGGAACTTATTTGGTGGGGGAAAGATAGACGATAAACAAAATAAATATCATATTATATTTCAGAGGGTGGGAGGGTGGTAACTGCTAAGTGGGGGGTGGGTAGGAGGGCAGTCAGTGAAGAATTTTGAGAGGAGGGGTAAAATTTTAGTTGAGATGTTTTAAAGGAGGCATCACAGAGGAAGAGACACTGGAACGAGGAGGTAGAGGAGTAAGCCATGTGGATAACTAAGGGAAAAGCATTTTGGGCAGAGTGACTATGAGTGAAATCTCTAGCAGGAGGAAGTCTGGCATTTTGCAAAGAAAAGCAAGAAGATGCTTTGGCTGAAGTAGACTGAATGAAAGGGAGAGCAGGAGACAGAGAGGCAATGTCGGGGTGAGTGGAGGGCACTGTCAGACGATAGAGGTCTGTAGGTCTTCATAGAGATGATGTACATAAAAACATTTTTTGATGGGCGAAGGGCTGTCCAAATGTATGTGCTACAATGCAAACAAAACACAGCACCTGTTCTGGCATTTTGGCTCTAAAATCACTCTGCATTATAGATTTTCGTGTCTTAGTAGTAGTTCTGAAGTCCCGGCTCATGCAGAGCTGTAGTTCTCAAATGGGACACCAGGATTTGTGGGTGTCATCTACACCATTGCAGGCATTCTATCAAGTTCTCGTCAACACATAATATACATTTTTGCTGCAACTGGGTTTGTGACTTTCAGGCTGTGGCATGGATTTTTAAGCTGAGCAGGGTAATGATTAAGAGCTAGAAGTTATAGCTTCATGCCAACAAGGCAAGACCTTGTTCTCCTGAAATGCATGAGAACGTCACCTAGTGAGAAGACCAGAGGGTAAATCCCATCTCCAGCAGCGTTGCAGTAATGAAGGGAAAGCAAACGCAATCCAGGGACTGTGGGTGCTTTTATAGATGCTGCGAGACAACTTTATAACATAGGAGTGACTGTGCTGTCGTCATGGCTGACTTACTAAATCTACCATTCAGAGATTTCATTCTGCTAAATGCACTGTGAACATTTCAAACATTCAAAAAGGTGCTGTAAAAATGTACAAAGTAAAAAGATTGGGAAGCAGTGTTTTAGAACCGAGAAAACTGTATGACTGTATCTGCTGTGTGTGGATCTCTCTTGGCCAACTATGCAGTTTAGACACATCAAGTGATTAGTTGGGTTTGAACAATGCATTAAATGGATTATTTCCCTTTTACATTAGCTGGGCACTTGGTTTATAAAATACTCTGCCTCTCATGATCCCATTTTATATCCTCCCCAAGTGCCTGTGGAGTAAGTAACATGGGGGTTTTTATCTTCATATAATGAGTGAGAAAAATGAGAAAACAGAGGGATGGCATGACTTGCCCAAGGTCACACTGCTATTTAGTGGCAACAGAGATGGGACATGAGTCCCAAAGACCCAAAAACCCACCCTTCCTTTCTGTTCTACACTGACTTCTTTTTTTTTTTTTTTTAACATCTTTATTGGAGTAAAATTGCTTTACAATTGTGTGTTAGTTTCTGCTTTATAACAAAGTGAATCAAATATACATATACATATATCCCCATATCCCCTCCCTCTTGTGTCTCCCTCCCACCCTCCCTATCCCACCCCTCTAGGTGGTCACAAAGCACCGAGCTGATCTCCCTGTGCTATGCGGCTGCTTCCCGCTAGCTATCTATTTTACATTTGGTAGTGTATATATGTCCATGCCACTCTCTCACTTTGTCCCAGCTTACCCTTCCCCCTCCCAGCGTCCTCAAGTCCATTCTCTATGTCTGCATCTTTATTCCTGTCCTGTCCCTAGGGTTTTCAGAATTTTTTTTTTTTTTTAGATTCCATATATATGTGTTAGCATACGGTATTTGTTTTTCTCTTTCTGACTTACTTCACTCTGCATGACAGACTCTCGGTCCATCCACCTCACTACAAATAACTCAATTTCATTTCTGTTTATGGCTGATTAATATTCCATTGTATATATGTGCCACATCTTCTTTATCCATTCATCTTTTGATGGACACTTAGATTGTTTCCATGTCCTGGCTATTGTAAATAGAGTTGCAATGAATATTGTGGTACATGACTCCTTTTGAATTATGGTTTTCTCAGGGTATATGTCCAGTAGTGGGATTGCTGGGTCGTATGGTAGTTCTATTTTTAGCTTTTTAAGATACCTCCATACTGTTCTCCATAGTGGCTGTATCAATTTACATTCCCACCAACAGTGCAAGAGGGTTCCCTTTTCTTCACACCCTCTCCAGCATTTATTGTTTGTAGATTTTTTTGATGATGGCCGTTCTGACTGGTGTGAGGTGATACCTCATGGTAGTTCTGATTTGCATTTCTCTAATGATTAATGATGTTGAGCATTCTTTCATGTGTTTGTTGGCAATCTGTGTATCTTCTTTGGAGAAATGTCTATTTATGTCTTCCCCCAATTTTTGATTAGGTTGTTTGTTTTTTTTAATATTGAGCTGCATGAGCTTCTTGTAAATTTTGGAGATTAATCCTTTGTCGCTTGCTTCATTTGCAAATATGTTCTCCCATTCTAAGGGTTGTCTTTTCATCTTGTTTATGTTTTCCTTTGCTGTGCAAAAGCTTTTAAGTTTCATTAGGTCCCATTTGTTTATTTTTGTTTTTATTTCCATTTCTTTAAGAAGTGGGTCAAAAAGGATCTTGCTGTGATTTATGTCCTAGAGTGTTCTGCCTCTGTTTTCCTCTAAGAGTTTTATAGTGTCTGGCTTTATATTTAGGTCTTAAATCCATTTTGAGTTTATTTTTGTGTATGGTGTTAGGGAGTGTTATAATTTCATTCTTTTACATGTAGCTGTCCAGTTTTCCCAGCACCACTTATTGAAGAGGCTGTCTTTTCTCCATTGTATATTATTGCCTCCTTTATGAAAAATAAGGTGACCATATGTGTGTGGGTTTATCTTTGTGCTCTCTTTCCTGTTCCATTGATCTATATTTCTGTTTTTGTGCCAGTACAATACTGTCTTGATTACTGTAGATTTGTAGTATAGTCCTGATGTCTGGGAGCCTGATTCCTCCAGCTCCATTTTTGTTCTCAAGATTGCTTTGGCTATTCGGGGTCTTTTGTGTTTCCATACAAATTGTGAAATTTTTTGTTCTAGTTCTGTGAAAAATGCCAGTGGTAGTTTGATAGGGATTGCATTGAATCTGTAGATTGCTTTGGGTAGTAGAGTCATTTTCACAATGTTGATTCTTCCAATCCAAGAACATGGTATATCTCTCCATCTATTTGTATCATCTTTAATTTCTTTCATCAGTGTCTTATAGTTTTCTGCATACAGGTCTTTTGTCTCCTTAGGTAGGTTTATTCCTAGGTATTTTATTCTTTTTGTTGCAATGGTAAATGGGAGTGTTTCCTTAATCGTTCAGATTTTTCATCATTAGTGTATAGGAATACAAGAGATTTCTGTGCATTAATTTTTTATGCTGCTACTTTACCAAATTCATTGATTAGCTCTAGTAGTTTTCTGGTAACATCTTTAGGATTCTCTGTGTATAGTATCATGTCATCTGCAAACAGTGACAGCTTTACTTCTTCTTTTCTGATTTTATTCCTTTTATTTCTTTTTCTTCTCTGATTCCTGTGGCTAAAACTTCCAAACTATGTTGAATAATAGTGGTGAGAGCGGACAAACCTTGTCTTGTTCCTGATCTTAGAGGAAATGGTTTCAGTTTTTCACCATTGAGAATGATGTTTGGCTGTGGGTTTGTGATATATGACCTTTATTATGTTGAGGTAAGTTCCCTCTATGCCTACTTTCTGGAGGGGTTTTTTATCATAAATTGGTGTTGAATTTTGTTGAAAGCTTTTCTGCATCTATTGAGATGATCATATGTTTTTTTCCTCCTTCAATTTGTAAACATGGTGTATCACATTGATTGATATGCATATATTGAGGAATCCTTGCATTCCTGGGATAAACCCCACTTGATCATGGTGCATGAGCCTTTTAATGTGCTGTTGGATTCTGTTTGCTAGTATTTTGTTGAGGATATTTGCATCTGTGTTCATCAGTGATATTGGCCTATAGTTTTCTTTCTTTGTGTCATCTTTGTCTGTTTTTGGTATCAGGGTGATGGTGGCCTCATACAGTGAGTTTGGGAGTGTTCTTCCCTCTGCTATATTTTGGAAGAGTTTGAGAAGGATAGGTGTTAGCTCTTCTCTAAATGTTTGATAAAATTCGCCTGTGAGCCATCAGGTCTTGTGCTTTTTTTGTTGGAAGATTTTTAATCACAGTTTCAATTTCAGTGCTTGTGATTCATCTGTTTATATTTTCTATTTCTTCCTGGTTCAGTCTTGGAAGTTTCTAAGAATTTTTTCCATTTTTTCCAGGGTTGTCCCATTATATTGGCATATAGTTGCTTTTAGTAATCTCTCATGACCTTTTGTATTTCTGCAGTGTCAGTTTTTACTTCTCCTTTTTCATTTCTAATTCTATTGATTTGAGTCTTCTCCCTTTTTTTCTTGATGAATCTGGCTAATGGTTTATCAATTTTGTTTATCTTCTCAAACCACCTGCTTCTAGTTTTATTAATCTTTGCTATTGCTTCCTTCAGTTCTTTTTCACTTATTTCTGATCTGATCTTTCTGATTTCTCTCCTTCTGCTAACTGTGGGGCCTTTTTTTTGTTCTTCTTTCTCTAATTGCTTTAGGTGTAAGGTTAGGTTGTTTATTTGAGATGTTTCTTGTTTCTTGAGGTCAGATTGTATTGCTATAAACTTACCTCTTAAAATTGCATTTGCTGCATCCCATAGGCCTTGGGGGCGTCGCGTTTTTCATTGTCATTTGTTCTAGGTATTTTTTTATTTCCCTCAGTGATCTCTTGGTTATTTAGTAGTGTATTGTTTAGCCTCCATGTGTTTGTATTTTTACTGTAATTGATATCTAGCCTCATAGCGTTGTGGTCGGAAAAGATACTTGATATGATATCAATTTCTTAAATTTAGTAAGTCTTGATTTGTGACCCAAGATATGATCTATCCTGGAGAATGTTCCATGAGCACTTGAAAAGAAAGAGTATTCTGTTGTTTTGGATGGAATGTCCTATAAGTATCAATTAAGTCCATCCTGTTTAATGTGTCCATTTAAAGGTTGTGTTTCCTTATTTATTTCATTTTGGATGATCTGTCCATTGGTGAAAGTGGGGTGTTAAAATCCCCTACTATGAGTATTTACTGTTGATTTCCCCTTTTATGGCTGTTAGCATTTGCCTTATGTATTGAGGTGCTCCTATGTTGGGTAAATAAATATTTACAATTGTTATATCTTCTTCTTGAATTGATCCCTTGATCATTATGTAGTGTCCTTGTTTGTCTCTTGTAATAGTCTTTATTTTAAAGTCTATTTGGTCTGATACGAGAATTGCTACTCCCAGCTTTCTTTTGATTTCCATTTGCATGGAATATCTTTTTCCATCCCCTCACTTTCAGTCTGTATGTGTCTCTAGGTGTGAAGTGGGTCTCTTATAGACAGCATATATATGGGTCTTGTTTTTGTATCCATTCAGACAGTCTATGTCTTTTGGTCGGAGCATTTAATCCATGTACATTTAAGGTTGTTATCAATATGTATATTCCTATTACCATTTTCTTAATTGTTTTGGGTTTGTTATTGTAGGTCTTTTCCTTCTCTTGTGTTTCCTGCTTAGAGAAGTTCCTTTAACATTTGTTGTAAAGCTGGTTTGGTGATGCTGAATTCTCCTAGCTTTTGCTTGTTTGTAAAGGTTTTAATTTCTCTGTCAAATCTGAATGAGATCCTTGCTGGGTAGAGTAATCTTGGTTGTAGGTTTTTCTCTTTCATTGTTTTAAATATGTCCTGCCACTCCCTTCTGCTTGCATAGTTTCTGCTGAAGGATCGGCTGTTAACCTTTGGGGATTCCCTTGTATGTTATTTGTTGCTTTTCCCTTACTACTTTTGTATTTTTTCTTTGTTTTTAATTTTGATAGTTTGATTAATATGTGTCTTGGCATGTTTCTCCTTGGATTTATCCTGTATGGGACTTTCTGTACTTCCTGGACTTGATTGACTATTTCCTTTCCCACAGTAGGGAAGTTTTCAACTATAATCTCTTCAAATATTTTCTCAATCACTTTCTCTTTCTCTTCTTATTCTGGGACCACTATAATTCGAATGTTGGTGCATTTCATGTTGTCCCAGAGGTCTCTGAGAGTGTCCAAAATTCTTTTCATTCTTTTTTCTTTATTCTTCTTGGTGGTAGTTATTTTCGCTATTTTATCTTCCAGGTCACTTATTCTTTCTTCTGCCTCAGTTATTCTGCTATGATTTCTTCTAGAGAATTTTAAATTTCATTTATTGTGTTGTTCATCATTGTTTGTTTGCTCTTAACTTCTTCTTTGTCCTTGTTAAATGTTTCTTGTATTTTCTCCATTCCATTTCCAAGACTTTGGATCATCTTTACTATGATTTTTCTGAATTCTTTTTAGGGTAGACTGCCTATTTCCTCTTCATTTGTTTGGTCCAGTGGGTTTTTACCTTGCTCCTTCATCTGCTGTATATTTCTCTGTCTTCCCATTTTGCTTAACTTACTGTGTTTGGGGTCTCCTTTTGCAGGCTGCATGTTCGTAGTTTCCATGGTTTTTTGTGTCTGCCCGCAGTGTGTAAGTTTCATTCAGTGGGTTGTGTAGTCTTCCTGGTGGAGAGGACTGGTGCCTGTGTTCTGGTGGATGAGGCTGGATCTTGTCTTTCTGGTGTGCAGGGCTGCATCCAGTGGTGTGTTTTGGGGTGTCCTGTGACCTTATTATGATTTTAGGCAGCCTCTCTACTAATGGGTGGGGTTGTGTTCCTGTCTTGCTGGTTGTTTGCATAAGGGTGTCCAGCACTGTAGCTTGCTGGTCATTGAGTAGAGCTGGGTCTTAGCATTGAGATGGAGATCTCTAGGAGAGCTTTAGCCATTTGATATTACATTGGGCTGGGAGGTCTCTGATAGACCAATCTCCTGAAGTCAGTTCTTCCACCTCAGAGGCACAGACCTGACACCCGTCCGGAGCACCAAGACCCTGTCAGCCACACAGCTCAGATGAAAAGGGAGAAAAAAGAAAGAATGAAAGAAAATAAATAATATAAGAGAATAAGTTATTAGTATAAAAATAAAAATATTATTTAAAATAAAAAAATCTAATAATTAATAAAAAAAGAAAGAATGAAGATAGCAACCATTCCAAAAAACAAATCTACGAACAATAACAGGCACTAAAAACTATACTAAAACAAAGAACACAAAGCCAAAAAAATACAGACAGACAGAACCCTATGACAAATGGTAAAAACAAAGCTATACAGACAAAATCACACAAAGAAGCATACAAGTACACACTCACAAAAAGAGAAAAAAGAAAAAAATATCTATACATATATAAAAAAAGAAAGGAAGAGAGCAACCAAATCTATAAACAAATCTACCATTGATAATAAACTCTAAATACTAAACTAAAATAAACATAAAACCAAAAACAAATTAAATGCAGAAAGCAAACCCCAAGTATACATTTGCTCCCAAAGTCCACCACCTCAATTTTGGGATGTTGTTGTCTATTCAGGTATTCCAGAGGTGCAGGGTATATCAAGTTGATTGTGGGGATTTAATCCACTGCTCCTGAGGCTGCTGGGTGAAATTTCCCTTTCTCTTCTTTGTTCACACAGCTCCTGGGGTTCAGCTTTGTATTTGGTCCCGCCTCTGCATGTAGGTCTCCTGAAGGCGTCTGTCTTCACTCAGACAGAATGAGGTTAAAGGAGTAGCTGATTAGGGGGCTCCGGCTCACTCAGGGAGGGGTACGGAATACGGTGCGAGCCTGTTGGTGGCAGAGGCTGGTGTGACATTGCAACAGCCTGAGGTGTGCCATGTGTTCTCCCGGGGAACTTGTCCCTGGATATATGGGACCCTGGCAGTGGCGGGCTACACAGGCTTCCAGGAGGGGAGGTGTGGATAGTGACCTGTGCTTGCACACAGGCTTCTTGGTGGCTTCAGCATCAGCCTTAGCGTTTCATGCCCGTCTTTGGTGTCAGCACTGATGGCCATGGCTCGCACCTGTTTCTGGAACTCGTTTAGGTGGTGCTCTGAATCCCCTCTCCTTGCACACCCTGAAACAATGGTCTGTTGCCTCTTAGGCAGTTCCAGACTTTTTCCCGGACTCCTTCCTGGCTAGCTGTGGCACATTAGCCCCCTTCAGGCTGTTTTCATGCAGCCAACCCCAGTCCTCTCCCTGGGATCTGACCTCCAAAGCCGAGCCTCAGCTCCCAGCCCCCGCCCGCCCCAGCGGGTGAGCAGACAAGCCTCTCAGGCTGGTGAGTGCTGGTCGGCACTGATCCTCTGTGTGGGAATCTCTCTGCTTGCCCTCTGCACACCTCTTGTTGCACTCTCCTCCATGGCTCTGAAGTTTCCCCCCCACAAACCCTGTCTCTGCCAGTGAAGGGGCTTCCTAGTGTGTGGAAACTTTTCCTCCTTCACAGCTCCCCTCCCAGAGGTGCAGGTCTGTCCGTATTCTTTGTCTCTGTTTTTTCTTTTTTCTTTTGCCCTACCCAGGTACGTGGGGAGTTTGTTGCCTTTGGGGAAATCTGAGGTCTTTTGCCAGCATTCAGTAGGTGTTCTGTAGGAGTTATTCCACATGTAGATGTATTTCTGATGTATTTGTTGGGAGGAAGGTGATCTCCACGTCTTACACTTCCGCCATGTTGAAGGTCCCCCTCTACACTGACTTCTAATAGATGAGAACACCATAGAGGAAGACAGTTCGGCCAGACCAATTGTTCATTGTTGTGTAGAAAAACAGCATTCCCATAAGTAGACACTTTGGATTTTAACCAATTATTAGCCCCACATGTATGTGGAAGACCCAAAGTAGCTTTAAAAATGTATTCTCTTAGTGCAATTGGACCACCTAATGTGTAGCCAAGATTCATGGTTACCAATATACTGGCAGTTTCTTGAGTGTGGAAGCAAGCTGAACTCTGAAGACCTGATCAAGTTGGGGGGTGGTGGGGTGGAGTGTTGTGGTCCATATGAATACATTATCTGGAGTTCTTTTATTTAATTATCATTAAGAAATGATCATTTCTGCCTTGTAGCTTAATTTTCATAATGAGATTGACCTGACAGAGAGGCACGCCCATTATTTTTTTATTTTAGAGACCTTCCACCACTGTCTACTCTCTAGTGCAGCACTGCCCAATAGAACTTTCTAGGATGACGGATATGTTCTGTATCTGTACTGCCCAATAGGCTAGCTAGCCACTAGCCACAGGTGGCTATTGACTAGTGGTGCAACTGAGGGGCTGATTTTTAAAATTTATTTAATTTTAATTAATTTAAATTTAAATAGTCATGTGTGGCTAATGGTGGCCGCTGTATGGACAAGGGCAGCTCTAGGGTTGCTATGATCCTCTGTATCTCATGCTCATAGCTGCTGGTGGTATTGGCAGCTGAAGAGTCCTCCATCAAATCCTCTGGAAGTCACTCTCAGCCAAAGAAAGCCTCCTGGTCCAGGGGGTCATGCCACTTTCTGGGGCCACCTGCACCCAATGACTGGTCAGTGCAGGGTATACTGGTCTTCCCCTCTCACTCTGATTTGGGACAGCTCTGAAAGGCTATCCTATCTCCAGGACTCCTTATGGAACCGGCTGATGCAACTGTATCATAGTTCAACTTCTCCCCTGGCCAGTCTTTCTTCCTGTACCCCTCACACATGTGGATCCCAAGAGCACTCGCCAATAAATCGCCTATACATGAATATCCATCTCAGAGTCAACTTCTTGGGAGCCTGATCTACGATGCATCCCTAGTTCTGCACATCTCAGAAATAACCTATTAAAAAATGGAAACAAATACATTAGAAAAATTTAATAGCTTACATTTTATGTCACCCTGGACACAGTAACACAAGGGAGAATAAACAAACACCTCTGAATGAGGAATTCACTTCTGCAAGTCAATGGAAGGAAACATTTTATGAATGACACTGTAGTCTGAATTTTGTCCCTTTCACTTCCTCCCACCCCTGCTAGGTCCTTCCTTCCCTCAACAAACATGAATTGTGCATCTCCTGGGCTCTAGTCCCAAGTTAGGGTCCTGGAAGGATGAAAATTTTCAGAGATGAAAATTCACTATAATTTCAGTGAACTTTCATCTCTGAAAATGACTCATTGGGTACTGTCAGAGTGAAAGATTTAGGCATTAGGTAATCCAGCACCCAAAATGCTGTGCTTATGGTACCCTGGGACACTGGAAATGCAGAGGAAGGAGGAAATGTTTAGTGCTGGGGTCAAGGAACTATACACTGTGGGTTATTTCAGCCCAATGCTTGTTTTTATATGAGTCACAGGTTCAAAATGCTTTTTATGCATTTCATAAGGCTGAAAAATAACCAAAAAGAATAGTATTTCATAACACATGAAAACCATATGGAATTAAACCTTCAGTGTCCTTAAATAATGATAGGCACTCGGCCATCCCATTTGTTGACATACTGTCTATGGCTGCTTTCACACTACTACAACAGCACAGCAGAGTGGTTCCAGCAGAGAATGTTTGTAACCCACAAAGTCTAAAATATTTACTCTGGCCCTTTACGGGAAAAGTTTGCCAACTCCAGGATTAGTGCAATCAAGGAGGCCTTCCTGTAACGAGCTGCCTTTGAACTGGGTTTTAAAGCATGCATAGGAGTTTGCCAGGCAGAAAAGGGCCAGTACAAGGTCATCCTGGCAGGAGAATTAGCATGTGCAAAGGCATGCAGACAGGAAGTAGAGAAGGGAATAGTGGGTTTATAAATAATAGAATCTCAGTGTGTTTTGGGACATTTGTGGGGTAGTGGCTGGGGTGAGATTTTGATGTCAGTAGAAACCAAACTACGAAAGCCTTGGTTTTATAACAAAGAATTTGTTCTTTATTTCCTAGAGAATGGGGGTCATTGAGGGATGTTAAGCAGAGGAGTAGACTGATCTTTTTGAGTTTAGTGAGATGATTCTGGTAGCCCATTGGAGGAAGTTATGGAGGCGGCAGGACCAGCATAGACAATGTTTCAACAGTGCAGGGGCGCCAGAGCTTAACTTAGGGGAGCGAGGTGGGAATTCAAGTTCCTATGTGGGCCCAAGAGCACGGAGTGTGAGGAGTTGACGGAAAGTTCATTTTGACAGACTGGTGTGGGAGGAGGCCAGGATGTGGGGCAGGAAGAGGTGACGGAGGGAGAGTGAATCAGAGGTGGAGGTTCTGTGTATGGACGGGAAGCTGGATGTTGGCAAAAGCAGATGAGGGACCAGGCTCGGGGGATGATGGCTGGGGGCTTTGGGTTACATTATGGGCTTTGTAGTGGCTGGAGCAGAGGAGTGACCGTGGAAACCATGAACAATGGGGAATTGGGAAGTGAGGAGGTGGGATGCAGGGTGGGCCCAGGTTGATAATGGTCACAATAATGAGGATAATATAATAATAACAGTGGAAGGTCAAAGGAGCTTCCTTTGAGCCTGGCAAGATGAGGGAGGGACTTTGTATCCATCTCACTTTCATTATATGGGACTGAAAGTAGTGAAAACCCAGCTTTGCTTGGTCGAAGCAGAGGTCAGCTGTTGCCAGAGGGGAAAAGGAGGTGGAGGCTGAGGTGGGATATTTTCCAAAGACAGGAACCAAGGTAAATACAGGAAATAAAATATAGGAAAAAATAAACATAGGAAATGGAACTTTAATGTTACTTGGGCTCAAACAAAGGAATGCCACAATGACTTTGGTTGAGTTCCAATGGTCCTTAGAGCTGGGCTGGAATCATGGAGTGGCCTCTGGATCCAGCTGTGGGTCTCTCTCCTCTAAGCCTGGGTCTGAGAATGACCTGAGAGCTCAGTCCCCCTCCGTCCCCACTCCCCCCACTCCGGCTCCCTGACCACATTTCCACCTCCATTTTGGGAGACAGACACAGGGAAAGTATTTACCATTTTCATGACAAAGATATGGACACATAAGGCAATTCTGTCAGAATTTACACAAGACTGGAAACGCATTTCAAGGCACCAAAAGCATCAGGGAAAGTTGTTGTTTCAGGTAAGTTAGGTGATGGTTTCTGAGGGGACAGAAACCCAGGATGGAGGGAGTCCTGAACAGGGGCTTGTGAGGAGGATGACATGGGTTGAGCCCTTCTTAACCTTCTCCTCATGGAGATACAATAATATTCTTATTAAGTAGTGGTAGATAACATCGTCTCATTGAATCCTCCCCAGCAGCAACTCTCCTCAGTCAAAACCAGTATTAGCCCCACTGTATAGATGGAGAAACTGATACCAAGAGGAGGCAAAACTACTTGAGTAAGTAAGTCGGAAAGCCAGATTCAAGTCGGAGTGATGGAACATAGGAGACCCTGCTCTTGTGTGTCACTGGGGGAACTTGGTGAACTGGGAGAGTACCTTCCAGGTAACGTGGACCCAGATACTCTTCATCTGCCCTTCTCTTGACTCTCTCCTTTTCATCCTTCATGTCTCCTCCCAGCGTGGCCTCCCTGACCACTCAGGCTAAAGGATATCTCAGCACACTGGTTTGTTTCTTTCAAGGCACTAATTACCATTGTATTTATTTATTAACCCCTTTTCCCTTTTATTTTGCCCGTCTTCTTCAGTAGTGGAGGACTGAGTCTGTATCACTCACCCTTAGGTCCTGACACCAAGTGAAGTGCTGGTGCGTCATATAAACAAGGAACATTTTGTGGATGTATGACCATCTCAGCTTCTGGGAAATGGGGCCAGGCTGGAAGACTGGGGTTCCTCGGGCAGGCAAGATGGGCAGGGTCCCTTTGGTATGCTAGTTTGAAGGGCAGTAGGTAGACATGTCATGAGGGTTTGTGAAAGTGGAGAAGAAAATCTCCCATTATTCTATCACTTTCTGTATTTCAATATGGAGGAGCGTGGCTGGGCTGGGAGAAGTGGACCAGCTTTTGCGCTGTGATGAGGAACAGAGTTGGGTGGGGGAGGGGAATGCATACTCCATGTGCCTCTTTGATGGGCATGAGCTTTGCAGATTTGGTCTCATTTGCTGCTCCAAGTAATGTTCCGAGGTAAGAGTTCCTACTGAAAATTTCCATTTTACAGAGGCTCAAAGAGGGCACATCAAAGTCCAACACCATGCAGGCAGATGGTGGAGGTGGGATTCTAACTCAGATTTGTCAAGTTCCAAGACTTTTCCCTAGTGATTATAAACACAAGCTCTTAAACCAGACTACCTGGGTCCATATCTCTGATCCATCTGCTAGCTGTGGGATTTTAGGAAAATTGCATAACTATTCTGTGCATTAGTTTCCTCATCTAAAAAATTAGTATAATATTAGTGTCTGCCCTATAAGGTTGTGTGAGGACTAAATAGATCAACACTGTTCAGGTAAAGACCCAGAACAATACCTGACACTGCTATAGATAATGCTATCACAACCACCACCACCATCATCATCATCATCATCATTTTATTGGACTTCCTTCCTCCCATGCTGAGGTTGTGCAGAAGCTGTGAGTGGCTGGGAAAGGGAACCATCTAGGAAGACCTGAGTGAAGATTCCAACTTAGAGGAGTCCTGGAAGCAGCGAGAAATAGCTCATATCTTGTTCTTCTGACAATCATCTCTCCTGCACTATTTCTTTCAAAGGCCAAGAGGTTTAATTTCAGGTTTCCTGAGTTTCTATACAATAGTCATGACCTTTCTTTCCGTTCATCTTTTACTTCTGGTGGAAAAGGAGAATAATGAGGTGAAGATTTTATTAGGAAATGAACACATCAAAATAACACTGTTTCGGATAGTACATCAGGAGAGTCTCAGAGATACCCCAAGGGATGTGAAGGACCAGGCTGGAGCTATGCCCTAAACTCAAACACAGGAGTCTCAGGCTGATCCTTTAGCAGAATCCAAGGTCCTTCTAAGGGTGCTAGAGAGGAGGGGGGGAGCTGTGTGAAGGGGGACTCTTAAACATCCAGCTGAAAGGCGTTTTTGAAAAAGTCACACTTTATATACCAACTGTGGAGCACCATAGGTGTTCACAGCCAGCAACACAGGATTGTTTTTCTTTCTCTTAATGAACTGTACCTGTACATTTTCTATTTGGGGCATAACTAAGAGGTTGCATAGCGAGCTAATGGTTCTTGGGAAGTTGAGACTCATTCCTGTGATTTTGTCCTGAAGAAGAGGATGTTATTAGGAGTCTTGGGGGTCCATGCATCCATCTCTGCCAGCCCTCTGTTCCAGGAAGCCCAGTCCTCTCTTTATGTTGACCCCCACTGGGGCTGGAGCTTCCCACGCTAGAAATGCAGACAGATCTGGGTGCCTACTAGGCCACAAGCACCATGACCAAAGGAGTGGACTCAAGAATTGGCCAAAGAGTGATGTGGGAATTATAATTATCTCCCACCTTTCTTATCTGGCTTCAAACTCTGTACTTCTCCAAGCTCAGGACATCCTAAATCCATCTTCTCTGGAGAACCCGGGTGGGTGGGTAAGTGATGAGAGAACACGGGGCTCCCTACAAGGCTGTTTGACCTCTTCTAGAACCCTCCAAAACTCAGAATCCAAGTTCCACTGTAATCCATAAATGCAGGAAAGAATCGTGTGGTTTGCTTAAGAAGAAGCAAACTCTGTGTGGAAACACACATCTGCTGGGATTTTGAAGAGATTTGATCAACCTAGAAAGTCAGGCAATGGAAAACATTAAGTGCCCATAGGTGGCAGTACCCAGGTGAGTTCTGCAGAAAATAGCATGGATGTAGAAGTAGAAGGGATACAGTTCTGAATTTGACAGGAAGGCAATCAAAATCCTGAAAGTGGACCCTGATCTCTCTATGAAAATATCCCCTTTTTGATTTCCACACTTTCTTCCCACTCGGGACAAGGGGACTGAAATCCTCGGGAAATTAGGGGAAATACTGATATTCTATTCTGACACAAATGGCTAATTTTATGAAGTTCGAAAAGGGAGTTAAGTTCATATAAGAAACAGAGGAATTTTGGTGTGTGGGGGGAGGTTAGTAACCAAACTGCTAAAAACAGCTTTGGGAAAAGTTTATGCTTAGTTAAGAGAAATAACAAGAGTTTCTCAGTGTTAACTTTGAGTTTGAGATGTGGGCTGAAAGATAATTACTTCCCATTGCTCTTGTTTTTATGCCATAAGACTATCGGTGGTTTAACTTGATTAGGAATCTTTATATACATGATTCCAGAAAGGAAGGAAATGGATATTTATTGAGTGGTTACTATGTGCCCGTCATTTTCTCATCTATTAAATACTGACAGCTGGCATTAATTGAGCGGTTCAGTGGGGCCCAGCACTGCACTAGGCACCTTACGGTCAGTTCTATTATAATGCAACATATGACATACTCCTTCCTAAAAAAAAATCACTGTGCTATGCAAAATTGTGCAATAAGAAACATAAGGATTAGGGGAATGATGAGATTAGGGGCATAACACTTAAAAGTTTTATCAGTGACTTATTTTAAAAGAAGAAACCTAATAAAAATTGTAGCACAATTTTACATATTAAAGGGTTAAGACATAGATAAATCCAACCATAAATATGGCATTTTAATTTGTGTACAAAGATGTTCATTACAGTGTTGTCAGTATAGTGAATCATTGGAAACTGTAAAATCTAATTGTAGGAACATCTTAATTCCATCAAATATGGCATGTTTAAATGATAAAAGTCTATGCCATATTTTATATTTTTGAAGAATACTGAAGAATATGGGAACCTATTCTGTTTATTATAAACATACACAGAAAGTTGCAAAACTATGCAAAAAAATATGGCACTTTCCTTTTAAAGGCACCTGAGGATTACTTGTGAAAGTGGGCTTTGGGTGGCAATTTGTGAGTAATTATGACGGAGCTGGCTGAAATTGATGGAAAGTTGAACACCAGGTGTGAATGACTGTGGCTCATAACACTGTGGTGAGTTGAGCGAACAAGTAGATGTTTGAAGTGTGTGCATGTGTGTGTGTTTCATGTATTCCTACACAGCTCAGTTCAGTGGCGAGCACTTTTCCATATTCACCTAAGTGTTTCTCAAGGATGAAATTGATCATAAGTAAACACAGAGTTCACGTTATGTTCAACTCTGTAATATATCAATCTCATTGGAACAAATTCCATTTTCAAAATAAACATGAAAGCAGGACTGATTGCTCTAACATCATCTAATGCAAAGCCCACAACCACCCAACAGGCAGCACCGTTAGTATCCTCATTATAGATAAATTCTAAGTCACAGTTTACTGATACTTGAGTAAGTTTCCCAGGATCACAAACAGTAAGAGACAAAGTTTGGATCTCGTACAATTTTTGAACGTTAGTTAGAGTTTATGACATGGTACTGTCATTGGTCCATGCAAGAACAATAATTATTTAATTAATCCCCTTTAACTCCAGTTCCCATTTTATAGGCAACAATTCTAACTTGTTTGTGGTATAACAGTCATAATACCCTGGGTATTTTTCAAATTTTCTGATGAAGGGAATCCAGTCTGAGAGGGTAAGTTTAAAGTTATGCCCGTATTAGGTGGTTATATTGAATATTATATTTTTAGGGCTGCCACACAAGTTACCATAAAATTGGTGGCTTAAAACAACAGAAATGTATTTGTTCACAGTTCTGGAGGCCAGAAGTCACAAATAAAGATGTTGGCAGGGCCATGCTCCTTCCAAAGACTTTAGTGGAGAATCCTTCCTTGCCTTTTCCAGCTTCTGGTGGCTCCAGGCATCCTTGGCTTGTGGCAGCAACATTCTAATCTCTGCCTGTGTCTTCACATGACCTTCTTCCCTGGGTTTCTGTCTCAAATCTCTCTCTCCTTTCCCTTATAAGGACATCAATCACTGGATTTAGGGCCTACCCTAAATCCAAAATGATCTCAAGATCATTGCTTATATCTGCAATGACCCTATTTTCAAATCAGATCACATTCACAGGTACTGGGAGTTAGGATTTGGGTATACCTTTTGGGGGGACACCATTCAACCCAGTACAGGGTTTTGCACCCTGGTACTTAGGATGGAAGTCAAGCCTTTCTGAAACAGACCTTTTCTCTGGACTCAGGGACAAAACTCTTAGGGCCTCCAGACAGGCCATTAAATTGTCTAGATCAGTGGTTCTCAAACTTTAATGTCTGGAAGAACCACCTGGAAAGTTTGTTAAATTGCTGATTTCTGGACTTTACCACCAGAGATTCTGGTTCAGTAGGTCTGGTCTGAGGCCTGAGAATTTGCATTTCTAATAACTTTCCAGGTGATGCTGCTGCTCTGGCTGGGGAACCACAGTCGGTGTAGATGTGATTTAGGCAGATTGTTCAGAAAGCCAGGTGGTTGGTCTTTGCACGCATCACAAAGACCTTTCAAAGAAAGACAGCTTGAATCATTGAAAAGGAATTCTCATTTGGATTCTTGTTTCTCAAGGAACATTAAAGAAGATTGAATAAATGACCACGACATTCAGAGCAACCGTTCTCAGAAGCAATTCTCTCAACCCTTGTAGCAGAGCTGGGATTTTTCATTCAGTTTCTTCAACCTTACCTAGAGAGCTTCTGTCCTGCCCTCTTTCTTTGCCTCTTTCCCTCTCTTCCCTTTTCCTCTGTTGCTGATTCCCCAAATCCTAGGATCTCGGCTGTTAAAGAGAAAATTCTCCCAGAGAGAGAGGCAAAGGGTGCCTCCTGTAAGGCAGATAACCACTCCAGGTTGATAAACTTGGTCTCTCTCAAACCTATGAATATTTCACATCTAAACTCTACAGGGAAACTTTGCTAATCCAAAGTGACCTGCAACCACTCAAGAGAATGTTTCTTTTTTAAATAATTCAACTTTTTATGGTAGAAAAGCAAGGGCAGGGGTGTTCTGAGTAGCTCTATAATTTTTCCTACCATGCTACTGAAATCGGAAGTGTTGTTACTTCTAAAAGTCCACTTGACACAAACTTGTTGATTGTACCATTTTATCCTATTTGAATCTCTTCGTCCAGGCTGATTTTTGCTCTTGATCAGAAAGAGGTATATTAATATAACATTATATACATTATATTATATATATATTATATATATGTATTTTTAGAATCTTAAACATACCTTTTAATTTTGGTGCTGGGGTTAAGAGGCAGGAATGGTACTAGAGCAGAGTCTGGGATCAGAAGAATTTAATAAAGTGGAGTTAAGTTGAGCACTTGGGTCGGGGTGGCAACCACCTGCTTGGAAGCATCAGCCTCAAAGTATACACAGCCTCCACATCTCCCTCCTTGTAGTCCCACACCTGGGCCTGGGAGCCATCTGCTGCTCCCCAGGTCATGGCTGAAAGGACCTGGCCAGGCTGTGGGCACAGAAGGCACAGGCTTCTCTACTGAGGGTCAGAGGCTGGTCCAGCTCATAGCCTACACCCAAGGATGCCTGGGTCACTTCTACCATGACTATGTCTGCCTGCTGGAGCTAGGCCATGTCCTGCTCATGGATGAGGCTGGCAAACCCCAGAAGCTTCTTCTCTAGATGACCTATATTCTGTAGAATATATATTTAAAATACATGCGTTCTATATATAATACATAAATACTGTACATGTATTCTCTAGAATACATATAGGAAGTTGAGTGTGTTTTAGTCTACTTTTGCATATATATATTATAGATTAAGAATACATATTATAGGAGAGCACCAGAATCACAACTAACTGCTGAACAATCATTGACAGGAAGACACTGGAACTCACCAGAAAAGATACCCCACATCCAAAGACAAAGGAGAAGCCACAATGAGGCAATAGGAGGGGCACAATCACAATAAAATAAAGTCCCATGGCTTCTGGGTGGGTGACTCACAAACTGGAGAACACTTATACCACAGAGGTCCACCCACTGGAGTGAAGGTTCTGAGCCCCATGTCAGGCTTCCCAATCTGGGGGTCCGGCAACGGGAGGAGGAATTCCTAGAGAATCAGACTTTGAAGACTAGCAGGATTTGATTGCAGGACTTCGATGGGACTGGGGGAAGCAGAGACTCCACTCTTGGAGGGCACACACAAAGTAGTGTGCATGTCAGGACCCAGGGGAAAGAGCGGTGACTCCACAGGAGACTGAACCAGACCTACCTGCTAGTGTTGGAAGGTTTCCTGCAGAGGTGGGGGGTGGTTGTGGCTCACCGTGAGGACAAGGACACTGGCAGCAGAAGTTCTGGGAAGTACTCCTTGGCATGAGCTCTCCCAGAGTCCACCTTTAGCCCCACCAAAGAGCCGGGTAGGCTCCAGTGTTGGGTTGCCCCAGGCCAAACAACCAAGAGGGAGGGAATCCAGCCCCACCCAACAGCAGACAAGCGGATTAAAGTTTTACTGAGCTCTGCCCACCAGAGCAACACCCAGTTCTACCCACCACAAATCCCTCCCATCAGGAGACTTGCACAAGACTATTAGATAGCTTCATCCAGCAGAGTGCAGACAGTAGAAGCAAGAAGAACTACAATCCTGAAGCCTGTGGAATAAAAATCACATTCACAGAAAGATAGACAAGATGAAAAGGCAGAGGGCTATGTACCAGATGAAGGAACAAGATAAAACCCCAGAAAAACAACTAAATGAAGTGGAGATAAACAACCTTCCAGAAAAAGAATTCAGAATAATGATAGTGAAGATGATCCAAGACCTCGGAAAAAGAATGGAGGCAAAGATGGAGAAGATGCAAGAAATGTTTAACAAAGACCTAGAAGAATTAAAGAACAAACACCCAGAAGAATTAAAGAACAAACAAACAGAGATGAACAATACAATAACTGAAATGAAAAATACACTAGAAGGAATCAATAGCAGAATAACTGAGGCAGAAGAACCGATAAGTGACCTGGAAGACAGAATGGTGGAATTCACTGCCGTGGAACAGAATAAAGAAAAAAGAATGAAAAGAAATGAAGACAGCCAAAGAGACCTCTGGGACAATATTAAATGCAAAAACATTTGCATTATAGGGGTCCCAGAAGGAGAAGAGAGAGAGAAAGGACCTGAGAAAATATTTGAAGAGGTTATAGTCGAAAACTTCCCTAACATGGGAAAGGAAAGAGCCACCCAAGTCCAGGAAGTACAGAGAGTCTCAGGCAAGGAAAAACCCAAGGAGAAACATGCCAAGACACATAGTAATCAAATTGACAAAAATTAAAGACAAAGAAAAATTATTGAAAGCAGCAAGGGAAAAACGACAAATAACATACAAGGGAACTCCTATAAGGTTAGCAGCTGATTTCTCAGCAGAAACTCTACAAGCCAGAAGGGAGTGACATGATATATTTAAAGTGATGAAAGGGAAAAACCTACAACCAAGATTACTCTACCCGGCAAAGATCTCATTCAGATTCAACAGAGAAATCAAAAGCTTTACAGACAAGTAAAAGCTAAGACAGTTGAGCACCACCAAACCAGCACTACGAAAAATGCTAAAGGAACTTCTCTAAGTGGGAAACACAAGAGAAGAAAAGAACCTACAAAAACAAACCCATAACAATTAAGAAAATGGTAATAGGAACATACATATCAATAATTACCTTAAACATAAATGGATTAAATGCTCCAACCAAAAGACACAAGCTCGCTGAATGGATACAAAAACAAGACCAACATCTATGCTGTCTACAAGAGACCCACTTCAGACCTAGGGACACATACAGACTGAAAGTGAGGGAATGTAAAAGATATTCCATGCAAATGGAAATCAAAAGAAAGCTGGAGTAGCAATACTCATATCAGTTAAAATAGACTTTAAAATAAAGAATGTTACAAGAGACAAGGAAGGACACTACATAATGACCAAGGGGGATCAATCCAAGAAGAAGATATAACAATTATAAATATATATGCACCCAACATAGGAACACCTCAATACATAAGGCAACTGCTAACAGCTATAAAAGAGGAAATCGACAGTAACACAATAATAGTGGGGGACTTTAACACCTCAGTTACACCAATGGACAGATCATCCAAACAGAAAATTAATAAGGAAACACAAGCTTTAAATGACACAGTAGACCAGAGAGATTTAATTGAAATTTATAGGACATTCCATCCAAAAACAGCAGATTACACTTTCTTCTCAAGTGCACATGGAACATTCTTCAGGATAGATCACATCTTGGGTCACAAATCAAGCCTCAGTAAATTTAAGAACATTGAAATCATATCAAGCATCTTTTCTGAACACAGTGCTATGAGATTAGAAATCAGTTACATGGGAAAAAAACATAAAAAACACAAACACATGGAGGCTAAACAATACGTTACTAAATAACCAAGAGATCACTGAAGAAATCAAAGAGGAAATCAAAAAATACCTAGAGACAAATGACAATGAAAACACGACGATCCAAAACCTATTGGATGCAGCAAAAGCAGTTCTAAGAGGGAAGTTTATAGCTAAACAAGCCTACCTCAAGAAACAAGAAAAATCTCAAATAAACAATCTAACCTTACACCTAAAGGAACTATAGAAAGAAGAACAAACAAAACCCAAAGTTAGTAGAAGGAAAGAAATCATAAAGATCAGAGCAGAAATAAATGAAATAGAAACAAAGAAAACAATAGCAAAGATCAATAAAACTAAAAGCTGGTTCTTTGAGAAGATAAACAAAATTGATAAACCTTTAGAGAGACTCATCAAGAAAAAAGAGGGAGAGGACTCAAATCAATAAAATTAGAATGAAAAAGGAGAAGTTACAACAGACACTGCAGAAATACAAAGCACCCTAAGACTACTACAAGAAACTCTATGCAAATAAAATAGACCACCTGGAAGAAATGGACAAATTCTTAGAAAGGTCTAACCTTCCAAGACTGAAACAGGAAGAAATAGAAAATATGAACAGACCAATCACAAGTAATGAAATTGAAACTGTGATTAAAAATCTTCCAACAAACAAAAGTCCAGGACCAGATGGCTTCACAGGTGAATTCTATCAAACATTTACAGAAGTGCTAACACCCATCCTTCTCAAACTCTTCTAAAAAATTGCAGAGGAAGGAACACACCCAAACTCATTCTATGAGGCCACCATCACCCTGATACCAAAACCAGACAAATATACTACAAAAAAAGAAAATTACAAACCAATATCACTGATGAATATAGATGCAAAAATCCTCAACAAAATACTAGCAAACAGAATCCAACAACACATTAAAAGGATCATACACCATGATCAAGTGGGATTTATCCCAGGGATGCAAGATTCTTCAATATATGCAAATCAATCAATGTGAAACACCATATTAACAAATTGAGGAAGAAAAACCATATGATCATCTCAATAGATGCAGAAAAAGCTTTTGACAAAATTCATCACCCATTTATGACAAAAACTATCTAGAAAGTGGGCATAGAGGGAAACTACCTCAACATAATAAAGGTCATATATGACTAACCCACAGCAAACATCATTCTCAATGGTGAAAAATGGAAAGCATTTCTTCTAAGATCAGGAACAAGACAAGGATGCCCACTCTTGCCACTCTTATTCAGCATAGTTTTGGAAGTCCTAGCCACGGCAATCAGAGAAGAAGAAGAAATAAAAGGAATACAAATTGGAAAAGAAGAAGTAAAACTGTCACTGTTTGCAGATGACATGATACTCTACATAGAGAATCTTCAAGATGCCACCAGAAAACTACTAGAGCTAATCAATGTATTTGGTAAAGTTGCAGGATACAAAATTAATGCACAGAAATCTCTTGCATTCCTATACACTAATGGTGAAATATCTGAAAGAGAAATTAAGGAAACACTCCCATTTACCATTGCAACAAAAAGAATAAAATACTGAGGAATAAACCTACGTAGGGAGACAAAAGACCTGTATGCAGAAAACTATAAAACACTGATGAAAGAAATTAAAGATGGTACAAACAGATGGAGAGATATACCATATTCTTGGATTGGAAGAATCAATATTGTGAAAATGACTATACTACCCAAAGCAATCTACAGAGTCAATGTGATCCCTATCAAATTACCAATAGCATTTCTTACAGAACTAGAAGAAAAAAAATCTTAAAATTTGTATGGAGACACAAAAGACCCCGAATAGCCAAAGCAGTCTTGAGGGAGAAAAACGGAGCTGGAGGAATCAGACTCCCTGACTTCAGACTATACTACAAAGCTACAGTAATCAAGACAATATGGTACTGACACAAAAACAGAAATATAGATCAATGGAACAGGATAGAAAACCCAGAGATAAACCCATGCACCTATGGTCAACTAATCTATGACAAATTAGACAAGGATATACAATGGACAAAAGACAGTGCCTTCAATAAGTGGTGCTGGGAAATCTGGACAGCTACATGTAAAAGAATGAAATTAGAACACTCCCGAACACAGTACACAAAAATAAACTCAAAATGGATTAGACACCTAAATGTAAGACTAGATATTATGAAACTCTTAGAGGAAAACATAGGAAGAACACTCTTTGACATAAATCACAGCAAGATCTTTTTTGATCCACCTCCTAGAGTAATAGAAATAAAAACAAAAATAAACAATTGGAACCTAATAAAACTTAAAATCTTTTGCAAAACAAAGGAAACTACATACAAGATGAAAAGACAGCTGTCAGAATGGGAGAAAATATTTGCAAACGAATCAATGGACAAAGGATTCATCTCCAAAATATATAAACAGCTCATGCAGCTCAATATTAAAAAAACAAAAAACCCAATCAAAAAATGGGCAGAAGACCTAAATAGACATTTCTCCATAGAAGACATACAGATGGCCAAGAAGCACATGAAAAGATGCTCAACATCACTAATTATTAGAGAAATGCAAATCAAAACTACAATGAGGTATTACCTCACACCAGTTAGAATAGGCATCATCAGAACATCTACAAACTACAAATGCTGGAGAGGGTGTGGAGAAAAGGGAACCCTCTTGCACTGTTCGTGAGAATGTAAATTGATACAGTCACTATGGAGAACCGTATGGAGGTTCCTTAAAAAACTAAAAATAGAGTTAGCATATGACCCAGCAATCCCACTACTGGGCATATACCCAGAGAAAACCATAATTCAAAATGACACATGCACCCCAGTGTTCATTGCAGCACTATTTACAATAGCCAGGTCATGGAAGCAACCTAAATGCCCATGGACAGATGAATGGATAAAGAAGATTTGGTACATATATACAATGGAATATCACTCAGCCATAAAAAGGAACAAAACTGGGTCATTTTTAGAGATGTGGATGGACCTAGAGACTGTCATACAGAGTGAAGTAAGTCAGAAAGAGAAAAACAAATATCGCATATTAACACATATATGTGGAACCTAGAAAAATGGTACAGATGAACTGGTTTGCAGGGCAGAAATAGAGACACAGATGTAAAGAACAAATGTATGGACACCAAGGGGGGAAAGTAGCAGGGGGTGGTGGTGGTGGTGTGATGAATTGGGAGATTGGGATTGACATGTATACACTAATATGTGTAAAGTGGATAACTAATAGGAGCCTGCTGTATAAAAAAATAAATAAAATAAAATTCAAAAATTCAAAAAAAAGAATACATATTATATGTTTAGTGTATATATAATGTATAATATACATGCCCAGTTCAATATGTATCTTCTGTATTGAGCATATATATATATGAAACACTGAAACACACATAGCTTCCTATGCACCTGTGTCTCTCTGCCCAAGGACATTCTCTGGCCATACACAGGACTGCCCGAGGTGCTTGCAAGGTCCTCCAGGAACTCTGTAACTAGTGATGGACAGGAGTTGGTAGGAAAATACCCCAGGTTCTCCCCTCTGTGGGACAACACATTTTTTCAGTGGGTCTCCAGCGAAACTGAGCCCCCGTGCCCACAGCAGTAACTGGCTTATTATCACACCCTTCTATCTGCTTTCCTCCCTTCCCCACTCCCTCATTGTGCTGCCTGGTTTCCCAAATAACTAACTCCTACCCCATCCTTAGGGTCTGCTTTTAGGAGAATTTAAACTAAGACAATGCACCATGGATAATTCCCATACATATCTTCCAAATTTGGCAAAAATCCATCCAAGCATTTTTTTTTTTTTATCATGTGGTTCGCAGAGATGCTTCTTTTTCTTTATCTAGATCTATCCATATTAGCATACATGTTACCAGATTTATCTGCATCTCTGTTAAGTGTTCTTGCCATGAAATAATTGAAAAATAATTTCTCACTTCCTATTTTCAGTTCTTTACAACTTTCAGGAGACTTTGAGTCTAATACATTTTCAGTAACTTTGTATGACATCTCACTCTCTTTTTCCTTTAAAATTCTTATTTGGCTCAGGACTCTGCCTGTCCCATATGATGAGTGCATGCAAAGTCCCACTGGTAGTAATTGATTCTTTTTATTTGAGTTGTTTCCCTGAAGATGTATTTTCAGAACATTTCTTTGGAGTATGTGCAGTTCCTCTGGGGGGTTAAGTGTAGGTGGTGAGCTGTTTAAAGAAACCCTACTTGTGGCCCATCCTGGGTAGGATTATTCTCTTATTCTTCTAGTCTGGTTTGGAGTACATAGTTGATGCTAAACAAATGCTAATTAATAATAACCTAATAGAAAATGGATTTAGGGCAAAACAATGCAAGGCATAATGACATCCTAGATTTTTCAAATAACATTCATCACAGTTATTTTAGTCTTCTCCAACGCAAGCCAATATTTCAAGTCAGTTCTGTAGAAAAAGGAAGTTAGGTTGGATCTGTCCCATTCTGTAGATGCTTGTAGTTCCCAGGCCAGGGCGGAGGTAGCTGTGTGCAGTGGGGAACGTATAGGATGTGGTGAAAGGTTGCCCTGCAAGAATGGGGTCCTTTCTTCCCCAGAGAGGATACTCACTGGGATTTAGTGCACCATCCAGGAAATTGTGTCGTTCTAAGTGCAGATAAAGGTAAAGGTTTTATTTAATTAATAGGATGGATGAAACCACAGACTTCCTAGTTTATAACCTGGATTGGGGCCAAGACTAGAGCCAATAAGAAGAAAGCAAATGTGGTGTCAATATCTACTTCCCCTAGTAACTTCATTTTATTCCACACTGATTCTCATCTTTCCATAGAGACCATTTAGACTTGGTCATCATGTGTCTTGCACCCACTCTCCCTCTCAGCCTTTCTTCCTGGTTCTGGACCTGCCTGATCTTTCCGCCACTCTGCATGTGTTGTCTATACATGTCATGAAATATTATTCAGTTATAAAACGAAGGAAATCCTGCCATACATGACAACATGGATGAACCTGGGTGACATCATGTTAAAATGAAATAAGCCAGTGACAGAAGGACAAATACTGCATGATTCCACTTCTATGAGGTATATAAAATAGTCAAACACATACAAACAGAAGGTAGAATGGTGGTTGCCTGGAGCTGGGGGAGGGGAATATGGAGAGTTGCTGTTTAACAGGTATAAAGTTTCACTTACGTAAGATGAATAAGATCTAAAGATCTGCCCTACAACACTGTACAACAGTGCTGTATGGTACATGTAAATTGCTACATTTCGAATAGATAACCAAAAAGGACCTACTGTATAACACAGGGAACTCTGCTCAATACTCTTTAATAACCTAAATGGGAAAAGAATTAGAAAAATAATAGATACATGTATATGTATAACTGAATCACTATGTTGTACACCTGAAACTAACACAACATTGTTAATCAGCTATACTCCAATACAAAATAAAAATTTAAAAAATGCGATATGGTACATGTAAACATTTGTTAAGAGGATGGATCTCATGTTAAGTGTTCTTATCACAATAATTAAAAAAAAAGAAATCTCACCACATTCTTTTCTGCGCTTCAATTCACGTCTCTGGAAATAAGGATTATGCCAACAGAGTGTCACTGTGAGAACTAAGTGTGATCATGTTTATCGGATGTCTGGCATGTCCCTAGCAGTAAATGGACATCAATTTTATGCCCATTAGATGGTTGTGCATAGCATAGTGGTGAGCTTGGGCTCTGAAGCCGGACTACCCTAATCTGAATTCTGTCTTTGCCACTTGCTGGCTGCGTGATTAGGAAGAAGTTATTGAACCACTCTGTGCCTCAGTTTCCCCATCAGTTAAAGGGGGGCAATAATAGTGTCTAATATATAGGATTGTTGTGAAAATCAAATGAAGCAGTGCACGTAAAGTGCTTCATAAAAGTTAGCCTTATTATTATTACTATTAGTTTTCTAGGGACATAAATAGTCCCTCTTCATTATCTCTTAATTCAGTCCTGTTATTCTCTGGTTCTTCCTTCCCAGGTGGGAAAATGAGTCTTCATTGTTAAAATTACTAAGGAAAATGCTGATCTCCCAAAATAGCTATTGAGCAGTAATTTTCAAAATACATAGTAAACCCAAGCTATACATGAAAGGCTCTTAAAGTAGGTCATTGCCACAGGGTTGCTTAGAGAGGGTACCGCTGGGGTGATTTATCTCTGGGGGGGTTATTAATTAAACAAAAGAGGGTCTGTGTTTTTGAAAAATTCCTCTGCCACAAAAGAACTGTGCATGAAGAGACATAAAGGAATAGGTGTGATCAAAGGGTATCTATCTATCTATATCTATCTATCTATCTATCTATCTATCTATCTATCTATCTATCTATCTATCTATCTATCTATATCTATCATCTATCTATTCAAAAGATTATGCATTAAACAGATTATTATTTTTTCCATATTTAACATTTTGGAACTTTTCAGAGGTCTCTGTTTTGAGTTTGGACTACTTTGACAAACTTGCTGCAGAGGAAATAATTTGTGTCCATGATATCACTGTGTCAGTAAGGGATCAACATTTGTTTCTAAGGAGGAACCAAAGGAGGACACTGATTTGTGTGCATGGTACATGTGTGCTGGTTCTAGATGTGTTTCTTTAAAGATGTGTGACCACTGGCTATTTTTCCACATAGGATTTCTTTTGGGGAGCTTGATGAGGACAGGGGTTTAGAGGTTTATCCTTCAGTAGGTGAAATGTCTCTTGCTTGCTGTTGAATGTTGAAGTTGGAGTCATCATTTTCAAGACCTCTCCCCCTACTTCTCTCTTTACTTTCCCCACAGCAGTGGTACCTTCTTTACCATTGCGTTCTTAGGCTTTCCTTTTCCTCTGAATTCATTAATCTCAAACATTACCTTCTTAATTTTGTCCTCTGTTAAAGACGAAAATATCTTTATTGATTTTTTCTTGTTATAAAAATAAGACATAATTCCAGGAGTTCCTTATATATTTTAGAAACTAACCCCTTATCAGATATACACTTTGCAAATATTTTCTCCCATTCTATTGTTTACCTTTCACTCTGTTGTTTGTTTCCTCTGCTGTGGAATTTTAGTTTGATGTAGTCCCGCTTGTTTGTTTTTGTTGCCTGTGCTAAGCTAAGCACTTGAATAGCCATTTATCCAAAGAAGACATACAAATGTCCAACAGGTATATGAAAAAGTGCTCAGTGTCACTAATCATCAGGGAAATGCAAATCTAAACCACAATGAGATGTCACCTCACACCTGTCAGATTGGTTATTATCAAAAAACAAAAGAACCTAAAAAATGATATAAATGAACCTATTTATAAAACAGAAATAGACTCACAGACATAGAAAACAAACTTATGGTTACTAGAGGGGATAGCGGGTGAGGTGGGGGAAGATAAATTAGGAGTTTGGGATTAACATATACACATTACTATGTATAAAACAGATAGACAACAATGACTTACTGTATAGCACAGGGAATTATATTCAATGTCTTGTAATAACCTATAATGGAAAAGAATATTTATATAAACTGAATCACTTTGCTGTACACCTGAAGCTAACACAACATTGTAAATTAACCATACTTCAATAAAAAAATGGTTATTGAAAAAAAAGCAAACGTGTTTTGATGAAATTTTTCTAGAGGTGGATGATGGTGATGGTTGCACAACAATATGAATGTACTTAATGCCACTGAACTCTACATTTAAAAAATAAAAGATGATATGTGTTGGAGAGGATGTGAAGAAATTGAAACCTTTGCACACTGATGGTGGGGATGCAGAATAGTGGGGCTGCTGTGGAAAACAGTATGGAGGCTCCTCAAAAATTAAAAATAGAACTGCCATATGATATAGCAATCCAACTTCTGGGTATTTAACCAAAATAATTGAAATTAGGATCTTGAAATGATACTAGCACTCTTACGCTCATTGCAGAACCATTCAGAGTAGCCAAGATGCGAAAAAAATCTTAATGTCCATCGACAGATGAATGGATAAGAAAATGTGGTCAATACATACAATGGAATACTACTCAGTCTTAAAAAAGAGGAAAACTGTGCAATATGAGGCAACAAGGATATTAAGAATATTATGCTAAGTGAAATAAGCCTGTTAGAAGGACAAATATTGCATGATTCCACTTATATGAGGTACCTGAAATGGTCAAATCCATAGAATTGAAGAGAGGATTGGTGGTTTCCAGGGACTGAAGGGAAGGCGAAATGGGAAGTTACTAATCAATAAACATCAAGTTTAAGTTACTCAAGATGAATAAGCTCTATAGATCTACTGTACAACACTGTACCTACAGTCAATAATAAAGAACAGTTAAAATTCTGTTGGCAGTAGAATTCATGTTAAGTATTCTTACAACAATGAAATAAAATTGACAGAGAACTTAAAAAAGGGCATAATTGTAAAAATTTAAATGTGGATATGTAAAAATAATTACATCTAACAGCAATAAGTACTACTAATATTTTGGGATATAGCCTTCCAGATTTTTCCTTTGCCTGTGCCTGTACATACTGTCACACATGCAGAATTTGGTAACTGCCTCTATCACTTCCTGGTCCAGTATTACTACATGTCCATGTCAATATACATAGCTCTACTGCATTTATTTGAAAAGCCACGTGATGTCTTATAGGTGAATCTCCAGGTTATTTTTTTCCAATGAAGCTGTTATAAGCAACTCATATGTGAACATCACTTACATACACCTTTACACAATTGCCCAGTCATTTCCTTAGAATAAGTCCTAGAAGGTTGATGGCTGGAGTTAGATGTATGAACATTTAATTTTGATTCATATTGGTAAATTGTACTTCAGAAAGATTCTTCAAGGTCATGTTTCCACAATAATTTAGGAGTGCACATTTCCCTGTATCCTCAACAATAGTGGATAATATTGATCTTTTTACTCTTTGACTACTTGAGGGCACAAAAAGCTATGTTGATGTTTAAATTTGCATTTCTTTGACTATTGCTGAGCTGGAGCACTTTCTCCTCTGTGTATTGTCCTTGTATATGTCTTTGTGACTTGCCTATTCATGCTCTTTCCCATGTTTTCTATTTGAATGTTCACTTTAAATTGTTTTGTATGATCTCTTTATTGATTAAGAATATTAGTTATTTTTCTGTCATATACCTTGTACATAGTTTCCTAAGTTTTATTTAAAATTTTATTTTTGGGCCTTCCCCGGCAGTCCAGTGGTTAAGATGCCATGCTCCCACTGCAGGAGGCGTGGGTTCAATCCCTGGTCGGGGAGCTAGGATCCCACATGCCGTGTGGCAAGGCCAAAAAAAAATAAAAAAAATAAAAAATAAAATAAAATAAAATTTTATTTTTGATCACGGTGCCTTTGTCCATATGAAGCCTTAATTTTTTATGAACAAATTTGTGAATCTATCCTTTAAAATGTTTGGCTTTGGTGGGAAACTAATAATGGCTATCTCCACCCCATGATGATAAAATTAAACGTACATAAATCCAATAGTTCACATATGGGGCAAGTGTAAAGTTCACTGGAAAAATCAGAGACTAGGATGTTTGGGATAGAGGCATATGGATGAATATAAAGCAGTGGGGACAAAGTTGAAGATTTTTGTATCACATGCCATTGTTCACATTTGTCAAAATATTCACCATGGAAAAAACTTTGAACAACCAAGTAGACAAAATAACTCGGCCAGTTGGTATAGTCAGACTTCCTCATTGGCCATTCCAGAACTGGCACACATGTGAACGAGGGATCACAGTGGTAGAGATAGAGACTACAAATGGGCCTAAGAGTACACGCTCCCACTTACTCAGGCTTATCTTGCTCAGACTATGTCTGAATGCCCAACAAATCAGCAGCAGAGATGAACAATGAGCCCGTGTTATGACACTATTCTTTTTTTTTTTTTTAATCAGTCATCAATTTTATACACATTTGTGTTTACATGTCAATCCCAATCGCCCAATTCAGCACACCATCATCCCCACCCCACCGTGGTTTTCCCCCCTTGGTGTCCATACGTTTGTTCTCTACATCTGTGTCTCAACTTCTGCCCTGCAAACCAGTTCATCTGTACCATTTTTCTAGGTTCCACATACATGCGTTAATATATGATATTTGTTTTTCTCTTTCTGACTTACTTCACTCTGTATGACAGTCTCTAGATCCATCCATGTCTCAACAAATGACTCAATTTCATTCCTTTTTATGGCTGAGTAATATTCCATTGTATATATGTACCACAACTTCTTTATCCATTCATCTGTCGATGGGCATTTAGGTTGCTTCCATGACCTGGCTATTGTAAATAGTGCTGCAATGAACATTGGGGTGCATGTGAATGATACTATTCTTGATGGATTCCAAAAGACCACCTGGTGCAGTAGTGTTCCCATGACCACGTGATCTACTGATCATATCACATACCACACCATCCAGAATCAGTAACTATATTAAGCTTCTTTCATCATAGAAAGGAAAAGCGTTCACCCTCATAAGAACAGGTACTTATTCTGACTATAGGTTTACTTTTCTTGCCCACAGAGCTTCAGCCAGCACTATTATTCTGGACATTAGCAAATGTCTGATCCACAGGCATGAAATTATCTTCCTCATAAAGCTGAAGTTTAGAAAGGTTTCAAAACTTGCCAAAGGGTACACATACAGAATGTTTGAAAACTGCAATTTAAAACCAAATCTAGGATCTCCAAAGCCCATTCTTGCTCTAGCCCAGCAGGGCCAGTGCAGTTCCCTGCAGAAGACACACTGACTCAAGTCTGGAGGACTTGGTTTGGCCACTATATAACCAAAACTTAATGCAGAGACAGCATCCTATAAGACACAGGAGCACCTTGGGAAAAGCCTCCATGATTGTTTCATTCACAGCAAAACAGAACAATAAACAGACATCTTTCGATACATCAGTTATCCCGAACTTCAGGTGTGGTGCTGATGGCTTTTTCTTCAACTGCCCCAGAAATTGGTCGATGATATGGAAAAATCTATTCTAGAGTCAGGCTCAGTGCAGCTCCCAAGCTGCTGATCTTTTTTCAAGACCAATCATCATCTGAAAAAAGAAGTTGCAATTTAAACAAGACCAAGGTGACATGTGTGTGGGTGGGTCCATCACCAAGTCTCACTTGTCCCTTTCTCCTAACCTCTGATGCCTGTGTCTTAGAAATAGCCTTCTGTACTGGACCCTCTATCTCTGTCCTGGTGGGTCATCTGCCTTGATTTCCTTTATCTAGTGACAGGCTTGTATTAGACAGGACTCTTTGGGTGGTAAGCAATAGAAACTGAGCTTAAACTGCCAGCCCATGTAAACAATTCCTCAACTAGGCCTAGGGTCAGTAGGAATGAGTGTCTTGAATGTCACCCGAACTCCAGTTCTGAGTCTCTCTTCCATGCTTCTTTCAGCCTATGAGCTTTATCCTTTCAGATTGGCTTCCTCCATTTGGCTTGAATCACAGTCGTTGGTAGTTCTCATGCCTCTCAACTTATATCTTTATTATTCTCAGTTTCGGTTTGGAAAGCCTCAAGGATGGTGCTGATTGGGTAGGCTTGGGTTGGGTGCCCATCCCTGGACCAATGAAACATGGCCATGAGGGTGGAATACGGTGATTGATAGCTCTCCTGAAATCAATCGTTAGAGTATGGGCATTAGCAGTTCTCAAAAAGGAGGATGTTGTTGGCAGCTCAAAGGAAGGAATGTTGAGCAGACAAAACAATGACACCCACAGTGGTAGCCTAGTGACTCGTAACGAGAAAGTCAAGTCAACAATGCTATAAGCTCCTACTAAATAATTACATTTTTTTTCTTTTCAAGGGAACAATAATTTTCGAGTGCAGTAAAAGACTGCTTTGCTCACCTTTGCACTTTCTATGATGATTAACACAGTGCCTTAAATTGAAGAGAGAAACAGAAAGAGGAAAAACAAAGCAGGTGATGGATTTCTCTATTGGGATAATGGCATTTATTCTAGCCATCAATTCCTTACTGGGCACCTTCAGGTGTTTCTTGGTTGCACTTGCCTCCTCTTGCTCTGTCAGAAAAAAAGCAAACAGGATTTTTCCACATGCTCCTTTAGCCTGTAGGTCTCTGAAGCTGCTTATGCACTGCATCATGGGTAAAATTTGGGTTAAAGATAATTGTAAATATGGTATTGATATTAACTGATGTTTTCCCAACATTGCAATAATGCTTGTTTTGTTTGTTGGAGAGTTTATTACTTTTTGATCAATAGAATGTGAGATTTGTGGAGGAAATTAGCATAGTGAATAACAATTAGGCAAAAAATCAATGGCATTCAGACAAATACGGGACTTGGAAAAGCCCCACAGGCACGCCAACCTTCACACACACACACACACACACACACACACACACACACACACACACACACACACATACACATTTTAAAACTGCGATGCATCTGATTTACAATTCTAAAGCATGGGATGGGGGTGTGAGTTATGTGTGGCTACTAAGAACAGAAAAAGGAACAGGTCCAGAGAAACTGTCTGTGGATTTTGTTTGCAGGAAACTCAAGATCCTCGCATGCTGAAAAATCTGAAGCATCAGTATCCACTAATTCTATTTGCACTCTATTTTTGGCTTAATTAAGAGTTACTGAATGCTTCCTCTTCACTAGTTCTCTGGTGGCGCTGTGTGCTGGGGGTAAGAGGTGCAGCTGATAGAACTGTAGTCCTCCCAGAGTCTCACTTCTGGTTCTTTTCTCCTTTTAGCATTATTCCATCGGTAGATAGAGAGAAGCATTTATATACTATGTCATTGAATCAGAGCCAAATAAATTTAGGAGAGACTCCAGCAGTCATCAGATCCAATTCACTGTTAAACACAGGACAGAAATCCCTGAAAGCAGGTCTTCAATCCTTTGTTTGAACACTTCCAGTGACAGGGAACTCATTACCCCCCAGTGCAGCCCATTGAAATGTGGCATAGCTCTGATGATTGAATGTACTTTCTAACAATAAAGTAAAACCTGTTTCCATGTACATTCTCTCAATGGTCCTGTTTGTACCTCTGGAATCAGAAGGAACAAAAGAGGAAGGAAGCTGTGATTTGTTTATCACCTTGTAAGGTTATAGGCCATTTCATATCTTTTCTTCTTTAGGACAAATGGTCAAGACAAATTGTATCAGTTTTTGATCATCACTGTGTGCCAGGTACCAGGGTAAGCACGTTAGGTGCATGTATCAGCTCCCTCGCTTTTATGACAAACATAGGAAGTAATTGCTATCATTAACCCCATAATGGGTTAATGGGGAAAGTGAGAACTGATGAGGTTAATTAATATGTCTTAGGATGTATTACAGCCAGGATTCAAACCTAGAAAAACTGATTCCAGAGCCTGTGGTTGCAAATACTATACTCTGTGAGCTTCCTGTCCTTAGCACAGGAGGTAAAAATACATATAAAACTCAAATACATTTCAATATATGGATTTGGATTGAAGTACCCAGTTTTCCTTTGGCTGTTGGAGATGCTGTGGACACTCTTGAAGGGAGCCACATGGATGCATTTCCAAATTCCCTTCCCCCCTGCTCCGTAGACAGAAGAAGCCATAGGAGTTTGGAGAACAGGAAGAATTTTCCTTTATTTAACAGATTTATTTTTCTCTGGAGCTCAGAGAGATTCATGCCATGATTTACAGCTCTGTGCATCTTGTAGGTGGTCAAAAAGATGCCCCCCCATCTCTGTGAAAGTCTTCTATCCAGTGGATGACTCTTTGTTGAAAGATGGAAACCTATTTGCAAAGGAGGACCCTCTGATTCAGTAGCCACATCCCAAATAGCCATCCTTTCTGAGTGAAAGACATTTTTAACCTTCCTCAAGAAACACAACCTGTTCTCTGCGAACTCCTTGAGGCCATGTTTCCTTTTTGTCTCCTAAGCCTCCAGCAAGTATAGATCAGAGAAGTTACTAAGTATATATTTGTTGGATTAAATACAATGATTAGCATACGATACAGTTCTTAGTGCTTACATTTTATGATACATCTAAGAAGTATTCCCTGAGAACACTGGTAAAGTGTATTCACAGCATTGCTCAGTCTCCCTGTGGGCTCTGATATCTGTATATCATAGTATTTGAGGATTCCTGGGGGTTCATTGCCATGTCTGAGAATCCTCACTATATATCATCCTATCTGATAATTCCTTATGGAATATCTCTGTAGCTGAGAATTTCCTTCCCTTGCATGCCTTTTCAGAAATCAATGTTTAGAATAATGGTCCTGCTTGGCTTTGAATTGGGCTGGTTAATAACCATTGCCAGGGAAATCAATCAAATCTATGATATCTTATTACTTACACTAATTTAATCACAGGGAACGGATCACTGTTCCAGTTCAAAGGGCAAAGAGAATGTGTGTGTGTGTGTGTGTGTGTGTGAGAGAGAGAGAGAGAGAGAGAGAGAGAGAGAAAATTAAACAGAGAAGGTACTGAAACCCTAGGGGGAATGGCCTATTACTGTAAATCTCTACACTGCATTATTTTAGGCAATATTCAGCAGAAGTTTAATTTATATCTGAAAGCCACTTTTATTCCAATCTTATTCTGAGAATATGTTGTGTTTTTGAATAATCTTTGAGATCAGAGAAAGCAATTGCTAATTCCCTAATCATACAGATTAACTGAATGTGATCTCTAGTAAAATTGCTCACGTGTGATTACTGCAGCCAACCCTGCTGGCTCAGTCCTAGGCAAAAGATTCGATTATAGATGGGCAGGACAGAGGCTGTAAATGTGGGCAATCGATGACGGTTCAGTGTCTCCATGTATATCGCTTATTCTGTGTCAACGTCTTACACTCCCTCCCAACTCTGAGCTGGGAAGTAGCACCTTCCTATCCACCCTGATCTCAAATGTCCCAGCCTCCATGAAGCCTTTTCTCGGGGCCCCAACCAGGCAAGGGCTCTTCCCTCTTTCAACTTCTTGTGCTGCTTGAGTGGGTACTAGTTATCTGGTCTACCCCGTGTCTCTTTCTAATGGGCAATGCCCCTCTCCTATTCCATAGAGGCTCTGGTGGAGTTATTATTCAGGGACTATACTTCTTTGCCCCAGGTTGACCAGTAGAGAACACCCCACCACCAACACCCCTCCCGCCCCTGGGAAGAGAGATTGGTTCAGGATGAGCCAGTTTCTCAAGCAGGACAAAAAGAATCATTCTTTAGGGATCATGTTGAGTTTGGGAGAGGAGATTACAAAGTGTAAAGCCAATGAAGCTGTAGTTTCCATCCTGGCTTCCTTTTTTTTTTTTTTTAATTTTTATTTTTCCATACAGCTCTGCCTTAGTCCTTTTCTCCTGTTTCATGAAATTTTCTCTTTGCTAATCACTGGTTCTAATGAAGAGATGACAAATTTTATCTCAGGTCCCAAGCCTGATTGATTGGCAGTGGCTGCTGGAGCACTGTGTTAAGAAAGAACCTAAAGTCAAGCCTGGGGTGAGCAGGAAAAGAGATCTGTGATCAATCAGTCATGTCTGACATGGAGACAGGAGTGGCTGGAGTGGTAAACAAGCCAGGTGTTTGCCATCCTTAATCTAGTGACATATCTTTTTTCTTCTCAGTGATTGCTGTGAGTCCTGGATTTAGGCAGCCCCTTATTTCTATAATGTGTCACATTTGTCACCAGGAAAGCCACAGTGGCCACCTTATGAACCAGGTCAACTAGAGTTTTGCCCTTCAGATTTTGACATTAATTCTTTGGATTCTCAAAGGATGAAGTCAGTTAGCACAATAAATGATGTTAAAGAGTATAAATCCAAATGGAGCAGGAACATAAAGAATAGAAGGAGAGAACAACTAAAGCCATTCTGAAAAATTTAAGGAGCATGCGGCATAGCCTGGGAGCCCCAGGGTTGTATGCTCAGAGCAGCATATGAAGGAAATTTACTTAAACTAGCTTTCCAATTAAAATTTCGATTTATTGATTTGGTGGCATCATGGTCCATTGGGGATTTTTATGGTCTTATGTGGCCAAGGATCATGTACAAACATATCTCATTTTATTGCATTTTGCTTCATTGTGCTTTGCAGATATTACATTTTTAACAAATTAAGGTTTGGGGCAACCCTGCATCGAGCAAATCTATCGGCGCCATTTTTCCAACAGATTTGCTCACTTTGTATCTCTGTGTCACATTTTGGCAATTCTCACAATATTTCAAACTTTTTCATTATTATTATGTTTGTTATGGTGATCTGTGAACAGTGATCTTTGATGTTACTATTTCAAAAAGATTACAACTTGCTGAAGGCTCCAATGATGGAGCCACTTTTTAGCAATAAAGTATTTTTAAATTAACATATGCACATTGTTTCTTTTCAGACATAATGCTATTGCACACTTAATAGACTACAGTATAGTATAAAAATAACTTTTATATGCATTGGAAAACCAAAATAATTGTGTGACTTGCTTTATTGGGATATTCACTTTATTGTGGTGGTCTGGAAGCGAACCTGCAATATCTCTGAAATGTGCCTGTATGCTGTCTTTGCTTTTGCATCTCCTGTGCCTAGTACATAGCATGTGTTCAACAATGTTGTGTTGAATGAGGGAATTAATAGATTATCACACTAATGTGCAAACTCTTCAGCTCATATCAGAAGTCAAAAATGATAGAACTGATATTTATGGAATATTGTTTGAACTGAAGCAGTAGAATCTAGAAAATACATTCAGTTTTTGAGAAATATTTGGTTGGCCAAAAAAGTGCCTTTGATTTTTAAGTAAAAATAAAAGACACATTTTTCAATTTCACCAAGAACTTTATTGAATAACGTAGTCACCCTTTTGTTCCACTACCTTCTGCCATTTTTCAGGCAACTTCATAATTCCATCTTCCCAAAACCTTTTATCTTTTTGAACAAAGAATTGTTCCAGGTGCCTTTTACAGTCTTTCAGGGAATTGAAATTTTTTCCATTAAGAGAATTTTGTCAAGACCTAAATAAATGGAAATCCGAAGGTGCAAAATCTGGTAAATACAGCAAATGAATCAGAACTTTCCAGCCAAGCTGTAACAGTTTCTGCCTGGTCATCAAAGAAACAGGCAGTCTTGTATTATCCTGGTGGAAGAGTATGCATTTTCTGTTGACTAATTCTGGATGCTTTTTGTTGAATGCCACTTTCAGTTGGTCTAATTGGGAGCAGTACGTATTGGAATTAATCGTTTGGTTTTCCGGAAGGAGCTCATAATAGAAGACTCCCCTCCAATCTCACCATATACACAACATCACCTTCTTTGGATGAAGACTGGCCTTTGCTGTGGTGGGTGGTGGTTCATTTTGCTTGCCCCATGATCTCTTCCGTTCCACATTATTGTAGAGTATCCACTTTTCATCACACATCACAATTTGTTTTAAAAATGGAACTTTTTTTACGTTTAAGTAGAGAATCGCATGCGGAAATACGGTCAAGAAGGTTTTTCTCGCTTAACTTACGTGGAACCCAAACATCAGAGCGATTAACATAACCAAGCTGGTGCAAATGATTTTCAATGCTTGATTTGGATATTTTGAGTATGTCGGCCATCTCCTGCGTGGTATAACATTGATTGTTCTCAATTATTGTTTCGATTTGATTGCTATCAACTTCAACTGTTCTACCCACCGTGGAGCATCGTCCAGTGAGAAATCTCCAGCATGAAACTTTGCAAACCACTTTTGACATGTTCGATCAGTCACAGCACCTTCTCCATATACTGCACAAATCTTTTTTTTTTTCATTTCATTCGCGTTTTTACCTTTCTTGAAATAATAAAGCATAATATCCCGAAAATGTTGCTTTTTTTCTTCCATCTTCAACATTAAAATGGCTACACAAAAATTCACCAATTTTGATAAGTCTTTTTTTAAATGCACGCTGATATGACTGTTGTCACGTACAATCTAACAAAATTGTTTCGAATGAAGTTAAAGACAACTAAGTGCTACTAGAGCCATCTTACGGAAAAAAATGAATGAACCCTTTGGCCAACCCAATATTAAGGAGCCGGGATTGACAGGATTTGGTGGTGGATAAAATGCTGGGAGACTGGAATAGCTGGGTGGGTGGTGGTAACATTCACCAAGATGCTCTTCTGGTACACCTGTGTGGATACTAGCAGAAGTATTTCTCATACTCTTTTTATTGGCTGGTTATTTGTCTGTCTTCATCCCAACCCAGGAAGTGCATTGAAGAAGGCATTGTGCCTATCTTGCTAACTATTGCATCCCCATTGCTTACTACAGGGCTAGCACGAGTAGGTTTGCAATAAATAACAAGTGCATACATGGATAGGCAACACCTATCCGATGATGATGACAACAATTTAGACAGTATATAGGATGACAGTTCATTTCTAGTCATTGTGGCAAGGGAACACATTATCCAAAACAAACTTCCAGACATTTATAATGGGAAGCAGGGCACACACTGTTTCACGCAGCTCATTACCACTTTCTGGTCTACCAGAGACCCACTAATCTTACTGTGGTATTAAAATGCAAGTTTTGCATGAGCTTCAATTACTGAAAGTCTACATGGCGTTTCTGAGGGTTAACCCATAGCTGGTTCCCGTTCACAGTCAAAGGCCAATGAATGGTCAATAAAAGCTGCAAACAGTTTTCCATTATTCCTGATGGATTTCTCTGTAAGATGACAGAGTGGAACAATGATCAACAGTGAAATGGCCATTCTGGAAGGCCTTTGTGCCAGATATAATATATTGATAAAAGGGAGGGCAGCATGAAGTTTTGTTGGTACATTGGCCTGTGGTTTTGGGTAAACAGAGGAAAGCTCTTCTTGAAAATAGGGCAGACTGTGCTTGAACCCTTCCAATAGAAACTGGCACATAGTTGAGGCTCAACAAATGGGTGTTGTGATGATCATATTGGGAGAGCTGGTTTATGGGGAACATCTTGGTGAGGACTGGAGCCAAGAAATCAGATGAGTTCTTGTGGAAAATGCTCTTCACCTGGTGTTTTATTAAATTTTAAGATTTGAAATCCAACGAGCTAAATGAGGAGGCAGAACAAGGTTGAGAAGGAGCTCTGATTCACAACAAGACTTTATCATCTTTATCTTGGATGACTTCTTGGCAGCACTGAAACAGTTAAACACTCTGTCCTAGAAAAGCTCACCCCAGATGATTTCCCTCACCCCTGTTGATGGTTGAAGTATGTCTCCTTAAAATGTATACACTGAAGTCCTAACCTCCAGTACTTCAGAATGTTACCTTATTTGGAAATGGGTTTGTTGCAGATGGAATGATGTAAGACGAGGCCCTCTCTATTCCAGGACAACTCATGCCTTTATGAAAAGGGGAAATTTGGAGACAGACACACACAGGAAGAACACCATGTGAAGATGAAGGAAGAGATGGGGTGATGTGTCTATAAGTCAAGGAATGCCAAAGATTGCCAGCAAAGCACCAGATACCAGAGGAAAATCATGAGACAGATCCTTCCCTCACAGACTTCAGACAGAGCCTGCTGACACCTTGATTTCAGATTTCCAGTTTCTGGAACTGTGAGACAATAAATACACTTCTGTTTTTCAGCTATCCAGCCCTAGCCTATGAATACAATACCTTGTTTCCCCCCACTCGTCTGCCTCTTCTTCTCAGAGTGCTATATGGATGCCTGTTCCACTTCTTCTCTTACACATTAGGATTCCTTAGAGCGCTGTTCTAGATCTTCTTATGCAACACACATCCCCAAATGATTTACCCTCCCTATGCCATTTCCTCTTCTGACTCCCAAGTCTCTTTCCTGTGCTTCAGATATATGTGTGTGTATATATACAGACACACACAAACACACACACACACACATACACGCATTTGTGAACTCTAAAGCTTGAGCCTTCTTTTTTTTACATCTGTAGAGTTCAGATATTATTTGTTTTTTCATTCCCTGACTAAATGGACTGACATTTCCTTGTCAATATTTTTTAGGGGAAAAGTAATAATTGCAATTACCCACCACTTAAACGAGGGGACACCTGTTCTGATTGAACCAGCATCCACAACAGTTAAGAGGTTCCCATCTTGAGGGGCCCTTGACAGACTGCCAGGGTCTCATCTAGCAGCCCTTCTTTTTGTGTGACTGCCTCATTGTAAGTGGTTCTTCCCCCCATTTCTACACTGCGGACCAGACTGGGATCTCAGATGTTCAGGCTCTGTTGAGAGGTGGCACTTGGATCTTTGATTCTCAAACCTGGAAAGCTCCACTTTCTCAGTAGGGGGTGAGTTCTATCATTTCTGCTGAAATGGAAGGCTGCCATTCAACCTGGCCTAGAGCCTATGGTAAGTCACTGGTCAGCCTGAATATATGAAGCAATTATTCGTTCAATTTCGAACACGTTAGGAGAGGGTGGTGAAGTCAGCCATTGGCTGGGTTTCCATCATTAGGGAAAGTTTGGACAGTTGCAGTTATTGGGACAACCTAGTGGCCTGGCTGGCAGGGACTTAAGAATAGAAAAGAATAGAGAGTTAATGGAAACAAAACATTTCTACACCTTTTTCTTTTTAAAAAATGGTGCTAAAATACACATAACATAAAATTTGCCACCTTAACCATTTTTTGGCTTACAGTTCAGTGGCATCAAGTACATTCACAGTGTTGTGTCACCATCAGGACCACCCATCCACAGATCTCTTTTCATCCTGCAAAAGTGAAACTCTGTACCCATTAAACAATAATTCCCCTAATCCCTTTCTCCCCAGTCCCTGGAAACCACCATTCTACTTTCTGTCCCTATAATTAGACTATTTTAGGAGCCTCATATAAGTGGAATCATACAGTATTTGTTCTTTAGTGACTGGCTTATTTCACTTAGCATAATGTCCTCAGAGTTCCACACATGTTGCATCATGTGTCAGAATTCCCTTCCTTTTTTAAGGCAGAATAATATTCCACTGTTTGTATATGCCACATTTTGTTTATTCTTTCATCCATTCATTGTACACATGGGTTGCTTCCACCTCTTGGCTATGAACATGGACTTACAAATATCTCCTTGAGTCCCTGATTTCAGTTCTTTTGGGTATATATTTATAAGAGGGATTGCTGGATCATATAGCAATTGTATGTTTGATTTTTCGAGGAGTTGCCACAGCAGCTGTACCTCTTTCCATTCCCATCAACAGTGCACAAAAGTTCTAATTTCTTCACATCTTTACCAACACCTGTTCTTTTCTTTTCTTTTTTTTTTTTATAGTAGCCATCCTAATGGATGTGAGGTGGCACATTTTTTTCCTTTCTGAAACATTTTCCAATGTTTCTTTAGACATAGAACCAGTTCTATTCCCTTGGTTACAAAAAAAGTAAATTTGCCATCCCAGCAGAAGCCAAGATTTCGAGTGAGTGAGGCGATTGTGTGCTGAGAATTTGAAATAGGCTCAATGACCTACTGCAAATGTCCCACTGCAAATGTCCCTCAGCACTTCTCTCTCAGGAAGTCCAAACTAGAACTCAGTGTTTTACTCAGAAAGCTGCTCCTGTCCCCCATGTTCTCCAGACTGATGAACTTCATTGCCATTCATGCAGTTGCTCCAGCCAGAAAGCTGGAGAGTTCTCTTACCTCTTCCTCAGCTCCAAATACACATTCTTCATCAAATCCTACCGCTTTCACTTCTTAAATATTTTCTTCCAAGACCTTGTTCTAGGCAGCAGCTTCCTTAGTTCAGTATACTTGAGTCTTTAGCTAAAGTGGCTTCAATAACCATCTATCTGCCCCCTAACCCCAACTCTCTACCCCCATCTTCTCCAGTCTCCACACTATAGCCAGGTGATCTTTGTAAAATAAAAACATTTGATCTTGTCACATCTTACCCCAGTAAAAACCCATCAATGCCATTTCCTTGCCCTCGGAATGAAACTGAACATCCATAAGAAGGCCTTTTTTTCATCTGGTCCCCACCTATGTGTCTTATTTATCTTCATGTATCTCCTCCTGCCCAGGAAGAAAGTGGGTGGAAAAGGAATTTTCGATTTACTGAATGACAGAGACAGCATTTTTTCCCTATTCATTATACAAATGCTCAGCACTTCCTGGCCTAGGTCTGACCCTGAGAGAGTCAGAATTGAAGACCTGTACCAAGATGCTGTTACATGATGGATGAAGGATGTGAAGTGCTGCCCTAAACCAGAAAAGCACCAGCATACCTGATGTACAAATTGGCTAATTCATTAGTGTCTCTAAGATTTTCCGAAGACACTAAAATTTGGATATTCAGCTTTTAATGCTTGTGGGAAGCATATAAATAACAGCCCCTTTACAGATTTAAGAGATGTGCTCTTTGCAGGTGTAGTAACTGTGGTAGGTTATCATACAGCAAAGTCAGGTTCAGTTAGACAGCAGTTCTCAGTCCAAGTTGTACATTGGAATCAGTTAGGAATCTTGACAACGTGAGACCTCCATCCTAGAACAAGAGCTCTGTGAATGGGGCTGGGAGTCAGGATTTTTTTAAAAAAGCTTCTCAGGTGATTATAATACACAGCCATGGCTAAAACCCACTGACTTAGCTCAATAGAGAAATGAATTCATCAGATATCCTTTTATGGAGAAAACTGATCTGACAGCTAACTGGACAGTGAATTTCTTTAAACTGGATTTGGAGCACATTTGGAATTAGAGATTTTTAGCTAAATTACAGGTAACTTGAATTTGGGATAGCTTATTTCATTTTTGTCTATGACCTGGGAAGGGAAAAACATGAAAAATTATCTTATCCCATGTCTAGACATTGGTTACAATCATTGCCTAGAGTATCCACATTTTGAGGAAGCCAGATTAGCATACAATGCTTAACTGAGATGCCACATGTCTATTGAGAGAACTTCCAAGTATGCAGCCCCTCAGGGAATTTCATCCCAGGCAGACACTGGGGAAGGCTGTCTTGGGATGTGAGGACAAGGAGGAAAAGTTGGATTCAGGCTTCAGAAAGCAGCCAGGGGTTAGCCTCCAAAACTCCCACCTCTTCTGAATCAAAAAGAGAAATTGTGGATGGGAGGCAATGGCCTTGGCTGCTTGATGTGCACATCTTGTTGTGTTCTGACCCAGTGGTGAGCTCTTTTGATGGACATTGTCAGTGAAAACCTCTGTGGGACACCAGTAGACCTGACTTGGTGCCGTGGACTGCCATCAAGGAGGTGGTACTTCAGGGCTTTGCCGTGGGATGAGGTGACTCACTGCCCTGTAACTGGATACAAAAGGGGAGCCATAGGCAAAAGCTGATCAAAGCAGCACAAAGAAGGTCTTTACTTGCTAAAGAGGGAACTCAAGTTTTCCTAGCCATTCAGACACCATAGATTTAAAAAAATACCTGCTGGATCTGAGAATTATTATTGGTTTTTTTGCCCCTGGTTTCAGACTTAACATGATTATTATTGGGTATGTTGGGAACTGGACTTGTTTCATTATTTTAAGTAATCAACTGACCTGTAACAAAGGGACATGGCCAAGGAAGTGTTGTTCAATAAAGGAAAGGGTCATATCTCTGTTAAAACATGAGCCTGTGTATCTGTGATCTTGTATATATGGCTGGGGTTCTGCCTTTCCCAGGCCTACCTGAATGGGTTAGTTCAAACTCCTTGTTGGACTGTTAAGCCTGCTGAGACTTGGTAGGAGTTTCCAAAGAGCTATCAAATAATGCTGAAATTGAGCCTTTTCCCTGGAGGCTTCTTCGCAGGGAAGACAAATGAAGGCAGAAGCTTGCTGCTAAGGAGTACCTCCCTGAGGATGTATGATGGTGGCTGTCTGCAACGGAAGGGTTGTCACTGTCCCTTCTCCCTCCCACGGTTCCTGAGATCTCAGCTCTGTAGCCGGATCCTCCATGCTACTGCATCCTGCCCTTCAGGCTGTGTCTCTCTGTGCAGGTGGATGAGGTGACAGAAGGCAGATGCATGGAGCATGCAAGAGGTCATGAAGGCGGGGACCAGAAAGTATCTAGAATGATGTCTACTAGTGGCTTGATGGCCTGTGTGTATTTGGATGGAAGGCAGAGAGCCGTCCAAAGTGCTCCCCAAGGGGGAAGACTGTCTGGGCTCAAATCTCTGTTCTGCCACTATGTAATCTTGACTTTTAGTTTACCCATCTGTATAATGGGGTGATGATAAGGATGCTCGACCTCATAGGGCTATTTTGAGAATGAAACGCAGTATTATTTATAGGTACTTAGGGCTTCCCTGGTGGCGCAGTGGTTGAGAATCTGCCTGCCAATGCAGGGGACACGGGTTCGAGCCCTGGTCTGGGAAGATCCCACATGCCGCGGAGCAACTAGGCCCGTGAGCCACAACTACTGAGCGTGCGCGTCTGGAGCTTGTGCTCCGCAGCAAGGGAGGCCGTGACGGTGAGAGGCCCGCGCACCGCGATGAAGAGTGGCGCCCGCTCGCTGCAACTAGAGAAAGCCTTCGCACAGAAACGAAAACCCAACACAGCCAAAAAAATAAATAAATAAATAGCGTTAAAAAAAAAAAAAAGTACTTAGACTAGTTTCAGCCATATAATTAGTGCCCAATATAAGCTATATTCGGGCTTTTGGAAGATTAATAGGGAAATTCAACACTTAAGACTTCCTAAGATGGATGGCCATTCATTCATTTGTTCATTCATTCAACAAATATTTGTGAATATTACTGTATGTGGAACTGTCATGCCAGGTACTCAGAAATGAATTACAGATGGTTTCTCTTTCAGGGAGCTGAGAGGGCTGCTCTGTTGTTTATGTCCCAAGAACAGACAATCAAAAAGAGAAAATAGAACTGCCTACTAGCCCAAGTACACATGGAGACTTCTCATATTTAGGAAGAATCAAGCCATGGGGGCCAGAGCTTCTCTGGGATCTGGTATCATCATGGTCACATGACTAGGATGCAGCCCAAGTTGGGTGGGGAGGATGGAAGAACAAGACTCAAGACTTTTCTTTTTCCTTCAGTTTAGATGTGAGGCTATATAGTCATTTCCAAAAAAAGAAAACCCCAAAACCAAAAGAACAAACAAAAAAAAAACCCCAATCCACTGAACTCAAGTTCCCCATCTCAGTCTCAGATAAGTGGGAAATAGGGGTCAGTGGCCTCCTTTCACAGACTTTCAGGGCAGGAAATTACCCAACTCTCATGCAACAAGCAACCAGCTTCTTCAGGCCCCATAGAAGCTTCAACTGTTGAGTGATGCTGGTCTTGAATGGGAGGCCTCCTGGGGCTTGGGCCAAGGGCTCTGAATAGCAATTAGCTTCCTGGGGGTAGGACTGCTGTGTTCTCAGTCTGCTTTAGATTATAATTAATTATAGAATCTCTGCTCAGCAGAAGTGGGTTGAATCTTGGAGAAAATGTAATTCAATCCTATCATTTTGCAAAGAAAATCCCTTAAAACCAAAGAGGACCCAGTTCTCCTTACTCTCTATCTGGTTCTGTTCCTCTCTCAGCAAAAATCTCTTCTCTCTACTAATAGCCCATAGATCCTCTCCACTAATAGCCCATAGGGGTTCTGCCTGATCCATTTACAGATGATTCATGCCCTAAGAACTTTGTACCAAATGTAAAGTCCAACCTATTTGAACTATATTAGGAGATTTCAACAATAGTTGCCAGGCTATCACATGAGGCATACTAAAATGGTATTTTTTTTCAAATTATGTAAAACAAGTTTACATATTACTTTATTATTTATGTAAAGTTGGAGTCCCTTGTAGCTGTCATGATCATGATCGAGATCGTCATCATCATTGCAATGGACAACACTTTACTAGACGAGTGGTTCTCAAAGTGAGGTCCCAGACCAACAACATCAGCATCACCTGGGAACTTGTTAGAAGTGCAGACTCTCAGAGCCCATCTTAAACTTAATAAACCAGAAACTCTGGGGGTCAGACCCAGAAATGTGTGTTTTAAGAAGCCCTACTGGTGATTCGGATGTAGGTCAAAGCTTAAGAACCACTGTGTTAGACTGTGCCAAGGGCTTTTAATGCATTATCTCATTTATTCTTCATAGTAACCTTCAGTGAAAAATGGCATTGTTAACTTCACTTTGAGAAGACTGAGACAGAGCAAGGTTAAGTAACTTGCCCAAGGCCACACAGCTTGTCAGGGGTATAGCTAGATCCCAGTCCTCATTTATTTGGTGGCATCAGATCACATTTTCAATGAAGTCAGTATCTGGGTCTCTGCTTATCCTAACAAACCCTCTGAACTACAACAGAAAAGCATAGTAACTTCTTTAACAGCCACCTCCCACCTACGTCATGGAATTGCCATGGATTTTTACTCAGCTTCATCTCCTTTAGTCCAGAACCAGCCTGTGGGGCTTGAGGTGGTGGCATGACTTCAAATCCTGCCTCATCTTCCCTTGAAGTGAAGCCAGAGATGACTTCCTGGGCTGGGTCTGCGGCCAGTGAGGTCTGTGGTTGAGAAAGGAGTGGGTTGAGGAGGATAAGGCTGGGACCAGCTGCAAAATACTTGCTGAGTAGGGAAAGGGGGATGGAGAAGAAAGGCCAAAAGAGAAAAGTGAGTAAGTAAGCAGGGACTGTTACTCTATCAAATAAATACAGTGATGTCTATTTTACTAATGAGCAAACAAAAACCTAAGGAGGTCACGTGACATGCGTGATACCACTAATAGGGCAATAGAGGCCCTGGGTGTGAATTTGGTGGTTTTGACTCTAAGTTCAGTGTTTATTCCATTATAATGCCATTGGAGCAACTCCCTATGGAAGCCAGCAATATCAGACTCTGAAGAAACACCATGTCTTAGGGTTCGTATTGACATTCAGGGGATTGATGGACCCACTGAAACACCAGGTTATGGTGTTGTGGTGTGTGTGTATGTGTTTATGAGATATATATATATATGCACTCATGCATATATCTGTGTATGTATATGTGTGTATACACATATATGTAAATACATATACATGTGTATGTATGTGATGTGTGTGTGTGTGTGTATATATATATATAAATATATAAATCTGTATTAGTTGGGGTTCTCCAGAGACATAGAACCAATAGGAGATTTCTTTGTCTCTCTCTCTCTCTTTATTACAAGGAATTGTCTCATATGATTATGGAGGCTGAGAAGACCCATGATCTGTCATCCACAAGCTGGGGACCCAGGAGAGCTGGTGGTATGAGTTCCAGTCTGTGTGCAGTAGAAGACTGATGTCCCAACTTGAAGACAGTCAGGCAGACAAAGTGAATTTTCCCTTATCCTGCCTTTTGTTCTATTTAGTCCTCCAATAGATTAGCTGGGGCCCACCCACATTGGGGAGGGCAAATCTACAAATTCAAATGTTTATCTAATCCAGAAAGACTCACAGACGCACCCAGAATAATAAAATAATAATATTTAACCAAATCAAATATCTGGGCACTTGGTGATCCAGTCAAGTTAACACATAAAATTAACTGTATATGCCCAAACTCATGTCTAAACAATAACACACTTGACCATAAAGAAGTTTCACAGGTTTACAGCAAAAAAAAAAAAAAAAAGTGAAAAAGTAATAGTATAATTGGCTAGGCTTTCTTTCTTAAGGGTAAATCTCTTAAGTTTTTAGAAGTGGACCTCTCTGCCGTTTTTTTTTTTTTTTCTTAAAATTTATATCCTTCCTCCTTTTTGGTCCTTTTTAAATGGAATAATGAGAGTAGGTTATTTTGTTTTTTCTGCTGCTGTTGTTTTTTGTGTTGTTAAATTCCTTACTAGGCAAAATAAAAAGTTGGTTACTGAATGCTAGTCTCTAATTCTTTAAGAAAAAAATTCTGTTACTTGAACTAAAAGTCTGGGAACCACTGACCCACATAACAAAATCCAAGCCACTTAGCATGGCATTAAACACTGGATGCTGTATTGGATGAATCCTATTCTAATTGTATGATAATTGGACCCACCCCTAATGTGATTCAACACTGTGTCCCTGAGGTAAGTTATGAACTTCTGAAAAAATTAGAAGCTTGGTGGAGCATTATTTCTTTGGGAAAACGTGTTTTAAGACACAAGCTATTGACTTAGGTTAAATTTTAAAACACAACCAAGTTGAAGTGAGACATTGCTAGTTCACAAATAATTAACACAAAACATTTATCCACTTAGATATACATGGGGCACATGTTCAGCTCCCACGTGGAGTCAGTCATTCTCACAGTCACAGGAATGTCATACCCCCCCCCCACCAAAGGGGAGATGCACACACCCATAGACACAGAGACACACACGGCGGCTGGAACCATGTAGAACTCTAACAAGTGATCCAGCAAGGCCACTAAGCTGAGCTGTGCTTCCCAGCTGTGCGATGTTCCATCAATCTCTGCATATCTGCTTCCAGGAGCTCTTTTTCCCAAAGTCCTTGGAATAAATTCATGGCCTGATATTTGAGAAAGGACCAATATGGGCCCTGCTCACATAACTCATCCATCCCCTTGACATCCTCCCCTTAGATTTGGCCATGAACAGCTGCCCATCCCCAGGACCAGGGTGGGAATCAGGACCTCTGGTGGAGGAAGCATTTGTCTTTTCTCCTGGATGTGAGGCCACCTGGATTTGCTTCCATTAATCAGTCGCCTGCCACCTAGCCCGGGATAATAGTTCATTTTGGGTTTGTTGACCCCTGTCTCTTCCATTTGCCTGGTGTTTGGTGATTCAAAGAATGATAAATAAACATAGGATTCATAATCACAGCATGCATGATTAGGAGGACTTTCTGAACATTTCATTTCAATTTGCATTTAGGTCTGGTTAACCTGAGGGGCAGGCATGTTAATCTTCACACAATACAGATTGATTACTGACTTCTCTAATTTTTCTTCCTTCAGATGACAAACGCTGGCAGCCTGGAATTTGTCAATTTAGGATAGGACTCAAGGAGTACAACTCACCAACTTTGGGGAAAAAAAAAATAACTTGGAATAAATACATTACATCCGCACAGAGCGGGAACATAAAATTATACCCCAAGGAAAGACTAGCCTATAACCTACTGCACTCCTGAGATATCTTGGTGCTGCTATTAAATTTATAAATGAGGGTTGGAAGGTCTTAGCAGTGATGCTGGCCCATAACTTCCACCCAGCCCTATTGTTTAATAGGATCAGTAGACACTTACCAGCACAGATGATTAATTAGAGAGAGGCTTTATCAGTGTAAGGGCTGGGACTGGGGAAGCAGGTGGAGATGTTTTCCCTTGACCTCATAATCCTTCATCTGTCTTCTTTGCAGTGAGGTTTTATTACTCAAAGTACACAGGATCTGATGCTTACCCTTGGAAATGTCTAGGAATCCAGGGACATCTCTGTGATCTCCGTGGAAGACCTTGGGAATTCCATCCAGGTGTGCAGATTTCTCTGCACTGGCCCATGCTTAACAGTGAAACTACAAAAGGCAAATCTTAGAGGTGTTTGCTGTTAAGTTACTTGTATTTTTCAAGGGCAGAAATCAAGCCTTATGTCTCTCCAATATCTTAGTAACTGGCACGTGCTATGATGTATAACATGCTTAGGAAATGCTTATTAAATGAATGGGCTTTTGGACTGTTTTCTGAGTTTCCTGGCCATTGGTTGAGTAAAAGTGCTGGAGGATATTTTATTGCAGAAAGAGTAACCTGGGTAGCCTTTGTAATATTTATTTCCTCACTGCTCTTCCCATCTCATCATAATACTCATCATCTTTCATCTACTCTGTAGACCAGACTCTTGACTACTCTCCCCACCCACTGGAGCTCATTTCCCTCCTCAACTTCTTGATTTTTACAAAATGATGTTAACAGTCTCCTGAGTGTGAATATCTATGGCACTTGGGGCCATCCTCAAAGGTCAACAAAGGATAACTTTGTCACAAGCATTTACTAATGAGTATGATCTAGTGATCACAGCCCTCATTCTCTTTCACAGTCCCTGGAGAGAAGTAATATTCAAAAAGGATTGCTTGCTTGGAGGGTCTACAATCCACCTCTTTTCCCAAATATTTTTAAATGTTTTCTTGGGATAAACTAGGTCAAGAGAAAGCTGGGCACCTGGATGTTCTACTGGTTCCCTGTACATCTGCTGCCACTGGATGTTCTTTGAGAGTCTATATTGAGGTTCTGATAAGAAAACAGATCTGTAAAGCTTATAGTTATATCCATTTTAATGATGCTGTAGAATGGTGTTTATTATATCATACGTTGTCTTCTTTATGAAGACTCTTGGGAGAAGTTTTCATCTGGTCCCAATACTGTGAAGGGTTGGATGATTAGCAAACAGTAGAGCCTTTACCTTTATGAGCTACATAAACTTTCATCTGTGTTCAGTTGGGGTGTGTGTGTTTGTGTGAGTGCGTGTGTGCTTCTTTCAGTAAATTCATCAAGAAATGCAAAGGCAAGAATCTCATGGGAGAGGAACTCCTATTTATCGTTTAAGACCTATGTTAAACAAATGTCCTTTGAAGAGTTAGAAACTCCTGCCTCTGGTGCCCCAGATCACTTTGTTTGTTCTTCAGATTCATTGATTGTGTGGTTTTGGGATTTGTGTGTCCATGACTGTCATCCCCACTTACCTGAGAACTTACAACAAGGCCTTATATGTAGCTTCCAGAACTTAGCACATACCTAAGGACACTGTTACTCAGAAGTTTTACCTAAGCCTCTTGGTTTGAGTCGACTGGCACACTCTCAAGTGTGCTTCGTCTATGTGCAATTTTATAGTAGAGTGTTTGAAGAGGAATGGGTCTTTTGGGACAGAGATGGGTCCATGTCTTATTAAAGACCTTGTCATTCTATTTCCTTTTCTTGCCACCCAGAATTCAGAAATGTCTTCTCTAGTGTTGTGTGTGTGTGTTTGTGTGTGTGTGTGAGACAGAGAGTTTGATAGATTAATTGAGACCTACCTCAGTAAATGAACGGGAAGAAGACCAAGTGTCTTTTGACTCCTGACTTAGATCTGACCCACAAAATCACAATGCTTCTGCTCTGTAGCACAAGGTACTCTTTTCTATACTTTTTAAAATAAATCTATGACCGGGTCATTCTGATTTTTGGATTTTGGAACAGGTCTATTAAAGATAAAAACCATGCTTCTGAGGTTTGCTTTATAAAACACAGCTGTTTCAGATTTTTTTTTCCTTTTTGCTGATTTGTGTTGAATTCCATCCTTTCTTCAACCACTTCCTTTTTCCCTTCTAAGAGCAATACAAAGTTCAGATGTGTTCTGAGTTTGAGTGACTTTAGCAGAAAGTCAGCAGAAAGCTTACAGTTCCCTCCCTTCAGGCTGGTGATGGAGGGTGATGATGCCCATGGTTTCCAGTCCTGCCTCTGGACCTGTGATACACCACCATGGAGTGGGTCCTCAGCATCCTGGGAATGTGGGTGCTCATCCAGCTTTCAATATCATCACTGAGTGGCAATAAAAAGAAAGGGACATCATGGACTGACCTCATGCCAAGGGGCTCCCCATTCAGTTGTGCTCTGCTTTGGACAGCTTGAGCTTCTGGGGTTTAAAAAATTGGAAAAGAGGAAAGTAAATAGCTCCAAGAGGCAAATACTGGATTTCTTACCAACATATTAAGGGGAGAACAAGACTTGAATTTGAGTTAAAACATTTTATAAAAGGTGTGCCTTTTGAGCTTCTAAAAATGGAACAATCATTCTTGTTACTCATTTTTTTTTGACCTGGTAATTGCTACGAACTGAATGTTTAGTCCTCCTCCTGTCCCTGGTGCCCAATTCATATACTGAACTCTTAACCTCACTGTGGCTGTATTTGGAGATGAGGACTTCACAAAAGTAATTAAGGTTAAATGAGGTCATAAGGGTTGAGCCCTGGTCTCATGTGATTAGTGTCCTTTTAAGAAGAGACAGGAGACAGCTTGCTTTTCCTGCATACAAAGAGGTCATGTGACCACATAGTGAGATGGTGGTCACCTGCAAGCCAAGAAAAGAGGCCTCAGAATGAAACCTATCTTGCTAGCACCTTGATCTTGGACTTCCCTGCCTCCAGAACTGTGAGAAATAACTTTCTGTCCTTTAATCTGTGGTATTTTGTTATGGCAGCCCATGCAGATGAATACAGTAATCTTAGTGAATCTGCTGTTTACAGGGAAGTAAAAGTTGTGCGGGTTTGGTAGTCAGAAGGACCAGGGTGTGAGGTCCTGTCTCCACCATTTTTTTGCTGTGAATTTCAGGTAAGTTTCCTTGCCTCTAAACTTGTATTCTGTGATATGCAAAATGGAGATTATAATGCTATCCTAAGGTGTAAAGATATATGATATAATAGATAAAAAATTGCAAACCTAAGTGTGGGACTATCATAATGGATTGTCTAACAGATATTTATTTATCAATATCTGCTTGACAACAGTAGGGCCACCCAATTTATTTTGATGTGATCACCTCCCAACCCTCAGCTCCACCCCAGAATTGTGGCAGGAAGGATTGGGGGTGGGAAGCCTGCCTCTTATTCCCTTCTGTCTACACTGGAACCAAAAAGGATTTAAGAAAATACCCCTAAGTGGTTACCGACTACCATAGGGCACAAGTTTTATGGTCCGCTGGATTAGTACAGAAGAGATAGTTTATTTTTTAAGGTCCCTGAATGAAAGAGACGACCTTCAAAAAGGTAAAGAGAAGTTTTGGGAGAGTTTAAAAAAAGGGACTAGATCCAGAGGTATGGATTTAAGGAAATAACAAGGCATAGCACAGCATCCTGGGGCTAGCAACAGTTGGGGAGCTGTACCACCACTGGGTCTAAGGGCAAGTGGAGGGACCAGTTCACTGGAAGTAGATAGGTTAACTGTCTAGAGAGGGAGGTCTGGCAAGAATATATGGTCTGGTGAATGTAGGAACACAGTGAACTCAGGATGCCTTGTCAGCGAGGAAGCTAAGTGAACAAACATCTAGCCTCACTCTCTCCTGTCTTCTGCTCTCCTGCTGTCCTCCATTGGCTTGAACCCAACTAGAAGTCAAGGACAAGGGGATTGGTTGATGGATCCCATGTGAGTTAGTCTCCTGGGGCACAGAGCAGAGTGGAGAAGGTGGGAAGTGAATTTGGGAGGGTAAATGGAAAGTTATCCAGGACCAGAATCTCCTCAACACTTCTTAACTTCTCAATAGAGAGAAAACTTTATCTTTGATTCCTCTAGGTTTGGTTCTTGATGTGTTACAATAATATGGACATCCTGTCTCTTTCCTCATTTAAATTTCCAGGTTTAACATCTGCCCCAGAGTGATCAAGTTCTTCCTTAGAGCAGAAGACTGCAAGGACATACGATTAAGAAAGAATGAAACAAATAGGCTTAATGTTTGAAAAATACATTCTCCGTCAGACTGTTAGTTCATCCATGGCTGTGGGCCCTTTAATCACTGTGTTCTGGGGCCATCCACATGTCCATATCTCTTAGTCACTGGAAATAAAATCTATTTCTTTGGGCATCTCCTTTCCTCCTTTTTATTTAAACTTTTAAGTTTGAGGTAATTGTATATCCACATGCAGTTACAAGAAAGAATACAGAGAGAGCCCACATACTCTTCACTCAGTTTCCTCGGTGATGATATGTTGCAAACCCATAGTATAATATCACAACTAGGATTTTGACATAGATACAGTCCACTGATCTTATTCAGATTTCCTCAGTTATACTTGTACTCCTGTGTGTGTGCGTGTATTTACCTCTATACAATTTTATCACATGTGTAGGTTTGTGTATCTACCACGCAGAAAAGGTATAGAACAGGTCAATCAGCGCAAGGCTCCTGTTGCTTTTATAATCACATATATTTCCTTCCTGTCCCAACCCACCTTGTATTCCATCCTTAACCCCTGGTGACCACCAATCTGTCCTTTTCCCTATAATTTCATTAGTTCAAGAATGTTATATGAATGGAATCATACAGTTTGTAACCGTTATAATTTTTTTTTTCACTTAACATGATTCTCTGGAAATTCATCCAAACTGTTGTGTGTATCAATAGTTCATTCCTTTTTATTGCTGAGTAGTAGTCCATGGTATGGATGCACCACTGTTTGTTTAACCAGTTACCCATTGAAGGTTATCTGGTTTGTTTCCAGTTTTTCGCTATCATGAATAAAGCTGTTATAAATAGTCATGTACAGGTCTTTATGTGAACATGAATTTGCATTTCTCTGGGATAAATGCTCAAGAGTTCAACTGCTGGGATATAAAATAATTTCATGTTTCATTTAAAGCTAACTGCCAAACTATTTTTTAGAGTGGCTGTACCATTTTACACTTCTACCAGCCAAGTATGAGTGATCCAGTTTCTCTGCATCCTTGCCAGCATTTAATCTTGTAACGTAAAAAAACAAAACAAAACAAAAACAAAAACAAAAACTTACTCATTCTGATAGGCGTGTGGGTAATATCACATTGTGGTTTTAGTTTGCATTTCCATAATGGTTAATGAAGCTGAACATCTTTTAATATGCTTATTTGTCATTTGACATATCCGTTCGTGTCTATTTGATTGTTGTTTTTTACTCTTTTGAGGGTACTTTATATATTCTAGATGTTAATCCTTTGACATATACGTGGTTTTCAAGTATTTTCTCTCAGTCTGTAACTTGTCTTTTCATCCTCTTGACAGGATATTTCACAGGGCAAAATTTTTAATTTTGATGAGGCCCAATTTGTGATTTTTTTCGTTTTTGTTGATCATAATTTTTGGTGTTGGAACTATAGCTCTGAACCTTCCACTTGTTTTTGTAAATGAAGCTATATGGGAACACAGCCATGCTCATTTATTTGCATGTTATGTGTGACTGCTTTTATGCAGAGTTGAGTATCTGGTGCAGAGACCACATGGCCCACAAAACCTAGAACATTTACCAAGTGGTTCTTTAAGAAAAAGTTTGCCAACATCTGATTTAGCACATATTAATTATTTCAGAATTATAAAAACTATTTTGTAGACAACAGCCAATTAGAACATACTTAGGTTATAATTTTAATGGAAAAATAATATCAATTTATACCTCTATTTTATAGTTAAAAATACATTAACCTACAATGACTTAAGAGAAGAACTTGAAAAGGAAGAGAAAGTAAAACTGATTTGTGAGATCTGGGGAATTCTAAAAGTCTTTTCTTCCCCAAATTTCTTGTATTTAAGAAACATAATGATTTGCGCAATAAAAATTATCATGTAAAAATGGTGTCACTTGTTAAAAAGAGTTCAGGAATTCAGGTCCTCTCTGGGTGTGGTCCTGTCTCCAGGGAAAATCCCGCAGGTGGTTAGGTGGTTAGGAAGTCTCCGGCCTGTGCCATTGTTCTCGAGGTGGAGATGTGTGCGCTGATTGAAGAGTGTAATGAAGTCCTTTCTTTCCTCCCCTTCCAGCCATTTCAGGCAGAGCCAAAGTGTTTCTGCATGCAGGGCTCAGGCTTATTAGCAATGCAAAATGAATATCTAATAGTAGGCTTTTTAATAGAGCCGTTCTTAGCTGTCAAAAGTGGATTTATATCGCACATTAATTCCTTGCTGAAGACACGCAGAGCTTGTATTTCTGATGAGACTGGAGCTATCTGACTATGGTTAATAGTTTTATTACTGTCATATTGTATATACCTTCAGTTTTCTGTGTGCCTGCACACACACACACACACACACACACACACACACACACACACACACTATGGGGACCAAACAAAATTTCTGTGGGCTGAATATATCCCTCAGGCTGAAAGTTTTAAACCTTTGTCCTAGAAAATAGTTTGGAAAGATACTTAGAGTAGGCCTATCTAGCAGACAGATTACATCTTTGAACCAGATGCAGTATTTTTTTTACCACTAAATCTGTTGAACAGCCTACAAGCCATGATTGGGCCATGACACTGAGTTCATGCTGTTTAGGACTTTGTGTTTGTACATGTGTGATGTGTAGATACACGATGGTAACTACCTATTGTGAGTTCACATGATTTTGAAATTCGAAGGCACCTGAACAGCCATACTCAGAGCTCCACACTGGGTGTGACTTTTCTCCATGATTTCTCAGATAAATGGAAGCCCAGGGATGAAGAATGCACATTTAATACAGAGGAACTCAGTACCATGTAAGGTGGTTCAGTTCATTACAAAGCACTTCACTTATCTGAGAGGTTTTCATTATATTAAACAAATCCAATTTCCCTGTTAAGTATTCTTATTGACCCTTTGGAATTCTATAACAGTATCTAATTCCTCTCCTGCTTGATGGTGCTAATTATTTCAATAAAGGTACCAAAATATCCTAAGTCTTATGAACTCCCTGCAAAACAGCCAACAGTTCCTTCATGGTTTCCAGATGTTTCATCTACCCCAAACTAATTCTGGGTGTTAGCAACAGCTATTCTGAAATGTGAATAGAATGCTCCAGAGGCCTATGGCCAGCACAGAATAGTAATAACACAAAAGTAAACAGCCACCCAGCTGCAGACTCTGTACACGAAACCCAAGTTTCATTTGGGCTCAGTTTCTTCATCATGTGATCATGTGATGGTCTCACAGTGAGCAAGTTACCATCAGTTTGAGTTCCTTAGCTGTGTCACCCGCATTTTTCTAAGCCGTGTTTTCTTGTCCTGTCCTTTCACAACCGACAGACCTAGGTGCAGTAGTTGACATTTCTATCATCTGGTTTTAATGTATTAGATCTGATCCATTCTTCCAACTCATTTAAGTATTCTTTTAACTTATTGGTTTATTTATTCATCCAACAAAGATATACCAAGCACATATTCTTTTGCCAAGAACTGAAAATACAATAGTGGAGGTACTTGGAGATTAATTCTAATTATTCACCATTTTCACTGTCACTTCAAGCTTTGTATCATCTGTGACTGTGATCTGTATAAATTAATGTGATGAAACAACCAAGTGAGATTACATCACAGCAGAGAAGTATGTTTAATTTGAGTCTCTTAATCTAATTCATCACATTAACACATTATAAAGGAGGAAATTATATTTTAACACAAATAAATGTAGAAATAAAATTTGATAAAGTTATTCACATTTTCTTTTGTGTTCAGATAAAAAGTATCTTCTTAGTAAATCAAGAAAGTAATTCCTTGACCGGATAAAGAATATCTTCTGAGAAATGACAGCAAGCATCATTATCAATGTAACTTAACATAAACGTATTTTCTTTAAGGTTATGAGGAAGATATGGATGCCTATTCTCATCACGCTGCCCAACACTATCTTGGAAGCTTCAACCGGCACAATAAAACAATGTTAAGAAATAAAAGTATAAGGATTAAAAAGGAAGACAAAAAGTCATTATTTTAAAAAAATTTTTATTTATTTTTATATTTATTTAATTATTTTTTTTTCTGTGTTGGGTCTTCGTTTCTGTGCGAGGGCTTTCTCTAGTTGCGGCAAGCGGGGGCCACTCTTCATCGCGGTGCACGGGCCTCTCACTATCGCGGCCTCTCTTGTTGCGGAGCACAGGCTTCAGACGCACAGGCTCAGTAGTTGTGGCTCATGGGCCCAGTTGCTCCGCGGCATGTGGGATCTTCCCAGACCAGGGCTCGAACCCGTGTCCCCTGCATTGGCAGGCAGATTCTCAACCACTGCGCCACCAGGGAATCCCCAAAGTCATTATTTTTAAACAATATGATTGTTCACACAGAAACTCTGAGATAATCTCCTTATAATTATTACTACTAATGAGAGATCAGTAATGTTGCTGTATATAAAAGCAATGTATAAAAATTTAAAAAATGTTCACATGTCATAAACAATTAGAAAATATAACATAAAATATATAATATTTTTATCAGCAAACAAAAACTACAAATGGCTTAGGAATTCAATGTGTTATATGTTAAGAAAAGATTATAACACTTTACTGAAGGCCATTAAAGAAAATCTAAAAGAGAGCTTTATTACGTTCATGGATAGTAAGATCCATAGTGTAAAGATGCCATTTCCAAAGAATTCCAACCTGTGGGGAAAACACAGCACTGGAAGCATAAGCACTGGATAATGGTTTAGAGCAGCTAAACACTGCATCGAGGTCCCAAGAAATCAGCAGTCAAGACCTCACGTAATAATAAGAGCTGGAGTGAGAAGGTGGCCACATTTTGGTGGATGAAGGGAATAGAGTTAGTGTATACAATTCTAATTTCTAGTAGGAAAATAAAGGGACTAAAAATAATCTCACTCATATGGACTGTGTAAATATGAGTGAAAAATAAAGGCTACCGCTCTATGGTCGCACTGTATATAGTCAGGGTCCTAAAAGGAAACAGATGGCATACTCGGATGGGATGGTTGGGTAGAGCTTAGAGAACTATTTATTGGAATGTGAGCGAGGTAAAAGAAGACCAAAAATGATGGAGAAGTAGCTAGGGAATAGCAGTAGAAGAAGGCATTGTTACCCTAGGCTGAAGAAGCAAGGGGACTGGGCTGTTAATGGAAATTAGAGAGAGATCTATAGGTATAAGAAGGTCAACATACTGAAGTGATGGCTTTTGGTTGAGAAATACAGCCACGGCTAGATGATGTTCCAGCAGAGAGGGATCTGGGAGAATAAATATCACAATCTCACTTTCTTCACACTCTCCAGTCACCTGCTGGTGACTTCATTGACCAACTCCCACTGGAATCCAGAGCATAAGAGATCCCAGGGGTATAGTCCATTGAGGTCAGTGTCCCAGAGAACAGGGAAGGATGGAGAGGGCAAAGAATGGGTTTGGAGAGGCAAAGGGAGAATGACCAGCTCACAATAGCAGCTCTCCACCAAGATTTTATGGTAGCAAGTCTATTTTCAGACTCCATTCAATGGTGAGAATCAAAGTTGAAGAATAGATTATTTTTGTACTTTAGCCTGATTGGAACTGGACCAGAACAGAGCCTTCTGGAAAAGGGCCTCAGTGTCTTTTGCAGAACTGGCTTTTGGAGAAAGCAGGATCTAATCTAAGTCCTGAATAGATGTGAGGACCTGAGTATTTGCTTTCTTAGTATAGTTGTGTACTCTGAGCAATCAAGTATGATCTTTAGGAATCTCATTTTACAACATACCAACATAGCCAGGTAACTCCAATTAGTTGGAGTTACCAAATTGGGCACATGCCTTACTCTCATTCCATTCTCCTTCCTACCGCCACACCAACCACTGGGTGAAATAGAGCTTTCTGCCTGAATTGTCTTCATTTGGTTCTCAGCCCCATCATTAAACAAATATGTACTGAGTGCCTGCTGTGTGCAAGACACGATGCGGGCACAGTGGGAATTCAGCAACGAATAAGACAGTCCTCGCCCTCAAGACCCTCCAGCTCAGAAGAAAAAGAAAACAAGTTCATGAGAAGCTACAGTGCAAGGCTGAATTTATCTTCTCCTTCGTTCCTCTTTTATCTAAGCTGCTTCTCTCTAGGGACAACACGATTGTCTTGATTCTCTTGACAAACCTTACATTAGAGGGGCTATGATTTAATGTTTCAGGGAACCAGAGGCAGGAGAGAGTTTAAATAACAGCATATTGCTGTTTAGCAGGAGACCTCTTCCTTAACTACATCATGCTTTTGCTGAGGGTAGGGTGGGAGTCAGAATGTGGGCTTACTTCCTAGTGTCATACTGAGTAGCTTCATGCCGAGAGAAGTGCCATTAGCACAACCAGAGAGCTGTGCAGATTTATAAAGCGTGATCCGTGTAATTCTCTGCACATTAGCTTGAAGACACATGGCTTACGGCACTGAACGCTTACCGTTCTAGACTCATGCAGTGACCTTAGTGGTTGCAATTTTGCCTTTAGCTATACCTTCATAGCAACGGAATCCACCCATTCAGAAAGAAAGGAAGTATGAAGGGGAAGAATGAGTTTTTTGGGGAAGGGGTGCCGTTGTAGTGAGCTCTGCTCTGCCTTAGTCTTTCTTAGAGGCTAATCATTAGTAGCCCCAAGTGCAATGGATATGGGTGTAGATTCTCTGGTCTCAGAATCCAATGGCTGCCGCATGGTACCCTTGACTACTTCTGTCTGCCCCAGAATTTTCTGACTCTTCAGCTGAGGTCATCAGTCGAATACTCCAGCAGAGAAAGTCCCAACTGGCTACAGACTCATCTCAACCTGAGTAAGAGGTGCCTAGGAGTTCCAACGCATAGCATCTTGGGTCTGACATTAGTTGTTGTGTTACGATAAACCTAATTACAATACTAGTGTATCTGGGTTGAGACTATGCTCCTTATGAGGCCCTTGAATCTCCACCTGCCCATAACCTGCCCTCTTGGTCCAGTCCAGGATCCCCAAAAAGTGGTTCTCAGAACAGCCTTAAATGAAATTTGCAAGGAAAAAAAAGGGATTCCATGGTCCCAACAGTTCCAGAGACACTGCACATCCTCTCCCCTTCGGAGGATGCTAAACTGTATAAGTCTTGTAACACCAAGAAGAAAGAAAGAAAAAAAAGCACTTAGATTAAACTCACATTTTCCCAGTTTATTTGCTCATATACTCTCCCTCCTTTTAGGGAAAATTGTAATTTGCTGGGTTGTAAGGCACACGGGAAACACTCAATAGATATTGGTTGCTACTGGCTGTTGAAGATCTGCTGTGAACCCTAAAGCTTTCAGGAATAGGAGTTCTGAAAGCTATCCTCAATGACTCTGCCCATCACAGCTTGTCCCCACATCTATGAGTGTCTGTGGACACCCGCCCAGCAGCAGCTCTTCAAGGAACACCCTTAAGTGCCAGCACTGGGTAGGGTGTTGCAGCCAGACATAGCAGGCATGAAGCAAGCTTGAGGCAATACCTTAAAAGGGGTAGTTTCCATGATCATCACTCAGACCCCAGATCCCAGACGCCTACACAGGCATCTGCATCTATTTTTCCACTCTGCTTTCTCCTTCAGGCCCGAACTGGGGTCTGGGGATTCCCATCTGGGCTCTGCTGCTAATGGGTTGTGTGACCTTAGGGCAGTTACTTAACCTTGGGGTCCTGTCTCCTCAGCTGTAAAATGAGGGGGTTGCATTGGCTGGTCCCAATGGGCCTGCCGGCTCTGCCAGTCTGTGAATTTTGCAAGCTCAAAATTGTGTGTTCCCTCTCCACGCCTCAATGCCCTCATCTTGCAAACAATAGGAGTGTGAGCCTCCAAAAAATGGGGTGGTCCGTAGCATGGATGGACGCAGGACAGCTTAAGCTGGAGTTCCAGTTCTTGTCTGCACTTGCACCTTGCTTCAATCCAAAGCCGAAGTCTGCTTATTGTCAAACATCTGGAAGAAGCACACATGAACAAAATCAAAGATCCAAGTGAGAAGCTGGCCACAGGGAAGTTGACGCCTTCAGCAGCTGGTATAAAGTGAAGAATCAAGAGGCCGCCAAGAAAAGTGAAGGAGCGAGGTCTGGTTTGAATCCTGGCACCAGCCACTTAACCTCACTTGATCTCCATTTCTTCATCATTAACTCCTAGCTCACTGGGTTATCCTGAGGATTTAAAGAGAAGCAAAGCAGCGGAGGCAGACGATCTGGGTTAGAGCCCTGCTCGGCTATTCACTCACCGTGACCTTGAGTAAATTCTTCAACCAGCCTGGGCCTGTGTTTCCCCTTTTAGGGTTTTGTGAGGATCAAAGAGATAATACAAAGTCCCTTGTTTGTTTTAAGCATCCAGTAAATATTATGAGAGCGATTACTAGCAATATTACTGCAGTCATCTATTTGCTACTATTGATATTGTTGGTTGTAGTAAACGATCAGTAAATATTGGTTCACCCCACCCAGCTTTATTCCGTTCTATACTTTCCCAACTTCCTACAGAGTTGGACATCATTGTTCAGTGTTTTGTTTATAAGAGAAGTTTGGCCAGATGTAAAAGGCAAGTCTTGACGTTAACAAAACAAAATAAAAACATAACCTGATTTCTGGAGTCATTTAAAAGTTTCTTTTCTAAACAAACTCATTTCTGGAATCATCTTTCGTCCCGTGTAACTTGGTATTTATTTGCCTGTGTGTTTTAGTCTCAGCAGGAAAACCAGGGAGGTGGAGGTAAAGTCAAGGAACTTCCTCTCTGCGTCTGTCTAAGCCCACGGCACAGAGGGCTGGGCCTCCTGGGTGCGCAGGCAGAGGGGCCCCAACTCCAGGGTGGAGAGGAGGTGGGAGGCTACATCCTCTTCTGCCCCAGCGAGCAGGTGTGCCCCGCCCATGCCTCTCAGCAAAGCCCTGCCAAGTGACAATTGACACATTGTGTGGAAATAAGAGCAGTGGCAGTCGCTGCTGTTTCTAATGGCAGCGTGGGTAGGGGGGGCGGGCCAGGCCCGGCAGAGTGACAGCTGTGGTACCCAACATTGTCAACGCAGAGTTCCCGGTGCCGGCCCACATTTGTGCACCCTGTCACCGCAGGGTGACAAGCCCAAACACAGCGGGCCTCCCTTTCTTATGCTAATGCTCCGTGATGACAGCTTCACCGGGGGTGACAGCCACCAGTGGCGGCCTCCACCTCCACTACTGGGTTTCCCACTCCAGACCCCAGTCCTGGATTCAGGATGGAGTCAGCTCGGGACAGACCCCTTCCGCCAGCCATGAAGGTCTCAGGCTCACAAGTAGCTGACCCTCTGCAGCCTGGATCTTGATTTGTCTCCACCCACAAGGCCATCTTGCCACTCTCCACTCTGTCTTCATCTCCTGCCCCCTTGCTGTCTAACTACCCTAACCTCAACCATCTTCTTTTTGTTCTTAAACACACCAAAACCTTCCTCGTTTCTGGCCTTTCTCCTGGCCGTTCCTTCTGCCTGGAGACTTGTGACGCTTGCTCCTTCCTTAGTTGATTCATCCTTGTCCTTCAGGACTCTGCTTAATGTCACCTCCTTCCCTGACCTCCCTAGCCCGTATCAATAGCTCTTCATTCTCTCCTTCACATCACTCTGCTTATTTCCTGGATAATATTCATTTCAGTCTTCATTTTTCTTGTCTGTTAATGCATTCACTTGCTGATCTGCCTCTTCCACTAGAATATCATCTCCTTAAAGACAGGGGTCTGTCTGGCTTGTTCACAGTTCCATGCCAGAGTCGAGTCCCAATGCCTGGGACAGAGTAGCTACTCAATGAGCACAAATTGAATGAATCAATAAATGAAGATCTGCACAGATGAAATTGCTCCTATCCATAACTGAGGATCACCAAGTAATGCTTTTCAAATGGGGAGCCATGACCTCAAGGGTACACACACACCATCTTAGAAAAGTCCCCCAAGTAATTCTACTGAGCTTCTGCAAGAGCAGATAAACTTTTCTGACAGTGACTGTTCTTGCACCGGCCCCTTTTGCTTTCCTAAATCTTCTCTGTCTGATCCTTTAGTCCTATTCTCTGCCAATTCAGGAGACAGCTGGTTAAATGTTTAATATTTACTCCCCCAACCTGTTCAAGCCTGAGGGCTATGAGTAAAAATCGTTTAAAAATCTTGTTTTCTTTCTGAAAACTTGCAAGGATCCCTCTTTATCTTTTGAAGTTTGGGAATTTCACAAGGCACTTCAAGTGTATGTCTTTTTTCCTTAGTTCTGCCTGAGGCTTAGTGAACTCTTTCCATCTGAAGACTAGACCAGCATATGCTCCAATTCACAGTTTTCGTCTATTATTTGATTATTATTTTTCTCCCATCCATTTTCTGTTGTCCTTTTGGCTCTCCTGCTAATTTCTTATGAAGACCCCTGGATCCATTCTCTAAGTGTCTTACCGTTTCATCCTTGAATCTCCTTTTAAAATTCTCTTATGCATTTTTGTATTTGTTTTGCACTTATTTGTAAGATGTTTCTTCTAAGTAGTCTTTCCAAACAGTAATTCAGATGTCAGGAGTGACTCTCCACTTTTTCACATCTTCCATTGAATTTTTAAATTTTGAAACAATTTTCCCCTACAAAGTCTTTTTCTCTCTTCAGTGGCATCTCTTTGAGAGAGAATGTTCCTTGCCTACTCAAGTTTTGGTTTTTTCCCCTGCTTATTCCAATTCTTCTGCCTCATAAGAGCCACCTCTTCCAATTCTTCTCTCAAATTTCTGTCTTTGAGACTCTCTGTTTTAATTTTATTTTTTTTCTCAATTAAAATTTTAATATAGTATACATAGGTATAACCCACATAAGTATTTAAGTCTTCAATGCTTTTTAAGGATGTAAATAATCTTGAACCAAAAAGTTTAATTGATTTTGATATACTCATTTACTCAAGAAATATTCCTGAGTACCTGTTGTGTGCCAGGCCCTGATTATTATGGATTATGGAGAACAGCAGAGAATGAGACAAAGCCATTGCTTTTCAAGACATTCCAGCTGGGGAGGTAGATAATAAAAAGTTAACAACTTAAAATAGAAAATAATTTCAGGTGGTGAAAAATGCAATGAAGAAAACAAAGCTGGGAAGGGAAAGCTAATGCCAGGGGTTGAAATTTTAGACATGGGAGTTGGGAGGCCTCCTTGGGGAGGGCGTATGGAATCAGAAGCCTGAATTGACCTAATTCTTTGTGCCATTTCTTCCAGGAAGGCCAGAGACTCAATGTGCACATAGACTCATGGTGGCCCGTTAAGACATGACATAGGTTCCCAGTAGGTGTCAAAAATAGCAAGACCCTTGTCATTCATGAAAGACATTACCCCTCTAAATAGATTCATCCTAAGTTCAGTTCAAAATGCTTATTGCAGTTATAATAATAACCCTTTATTGAATATTGAATATCTAATCTTAACCATGTTCCAAGGACTGTGTATATTATATAGCATACTTTTCTCGTTGAACCCTTGCGATAACACAGTGACCTGATGACTTTACATATGAGGAATCTGAAGCCTAGAAATGCAAATCTCATTGTCAACGTGGTTAGTTAGTAGTACAACCAAGGTTCAAATCCTGGTTTTCCTTTTTCCAAAATTCATGCTCTTGACTATGAGGTAAATATGCTAGGCCTGGGTATATAAAAATAAATGCACAGAGAAATTCCTGGTGGTCCTCTTTCACTACAGTGGCCCCGGGTTCAATCCCTGGTCAGGGAACTAAGATCCCGCAAGCCTCTCTGCATGGCCAAAATAAAGAAATAGAAAATAAATTAATACATTTTCCCTGCTTTGAGGAAGCTCATTGTATTATGTAATAATAGATAGATAGATAGAAAATGATTACACCATGTGGTGAATGCTGGTATTCAGAAAAGCATAGAACATAATGGGAGACCAGATGAGGGTCATATAATCTAACTGACAGGAGGGTACACAAAGAAAGCTTTTAGAAAAGAGGGGATTCTTGAACTTGAACCCAAAAGATGTGGAGGTAACCAAGAGAAAAAAAGAAAGAAGGGTATTCCTGGTAAAGAATCGAGCATAAACAAAGATGCTGAGGTATGAATATTATGGAGTACCCAGAGAACTCTGAGAAGTTCAGAATTGCTGGAGCATGAAAAATGAGGCAAACCTAAGCAAGAGGTAGTATAGTTTGAAGATGTGTGATCATGGAGTGTTGCATCCCATGTTAAGATGCTTGGAATTTGTTCTGTAAAAAATAAACAGCTGAATGCTTTCAAACAAACATCCAGGTAAAACTTATTTTAGGTAAAATGCTCTGATGACCATTTTGAGGGTGAGTTTGATGCAGAAGGATAGGACTGGGGTCAGGAAGAACAGTTACGAAAGCACTGTAGTGGTCCATGGAAGAGATGATGATGGGCTCCTCTAAGGTAATGGTGATAAGGATGGAGAAGAAGAGGAAGATTGAAGAGATGTTGAGGAAAAATCATCAGCATGTGGTGCCTGATTGGAAGTTGAAATGGAATGAAAGGGAAAATCAGTATGATCCTCAGATTTTGGCTCAAGTGACCAGTAAATATTGGTTTCATCAGCTGATGTGGAGAACCGAAGAGGAGGAGTAGCACGAGAGGGGAGTTTGGGCAGAGTGTGATGCAATGGTGCATTTGTGGTGCATTTGAGACACCAGCTGGCATGTGTTGGCTGTCTGCAGCTCACCACAGAAATCTGTGCTGGAGATAGGGATATGGGACTGTCAGCAACTCACTGGATGTTAAAACAATAAGAATGGATGAGACCATCCAGGGAGCAGCTAGTAGAACAGTGGTGGGAAAACAAAATAGAATAGGGAGGGCATAATATTTAAGAATATTCAAGCAATACAACTTATGTTTTATAAAACAAGTTACAGAAACTGTGGCTAACAAGATCTCCTTCGCTGGTGGGACTAGAGAGAAAATGGTATGAGAAAGATGGTTATGAAAGAAAGGAAGCAAGTGAATAAGTAACAACAGTGAGAACCGGTGGGTGGAAGGAGAAAAGTCATGGGTCCAGGAAAGATCTATGGAGAAGAGATGACCAGAAAGTGGACAGGGGTTGGTTGCTGGGCCTTCCAGGGGTGTTTCCATTTTAAAGATGAGTATTGTCTCCATTCAAATCACGTCAGTTCAAGTATCCGATAAAGACAAGATTAGGATCACTGAAGTGACACTACAGCGGCTTTGTTACTGCTCTTACTGGAAGGTCAGCTTTGCCTATCCCTGGGCTGTAATCCAGTAACCAAAGTCACAGGGTCATAGAGCTCCTGGGAAATCTAGATCAAAAGACAAGGAACAAAGTTAACTTTGTAACTCAAATTTGTCCTGTTGCTTTCCGGTTCCTTAGGAAGCTACATGGACAACGGCATGGATACGTCTGAATTTAGTTGTCTTTTTCCTTCCATTGGAAATTTCATCTAGGCATCTGAAAGCTGTGGAGTGCACAGTATTCCACGGAGATGGTATCTTTTTTGGTGCTATAATTGGAATCCAGTACTTCTTTTTGACTTGGTAAACTTTTAGTGGCAAAAATAGCATTAATATGACAGGTTAGATGGGAGTTTTACTGAAAGATCAGTGATGAGGACTGGATCAGAAAGAGAAATAATCTTCATTCCACATGGCAACCTAATGACAGGTGAGGACAGATGGTGACAATCCTCAGCCTGGAATTCTGCTTGAATCAATCAATCAATCAGCAACTATTTACTGATCTCCTATTCTGGCTAAGAACACAGACCTTGGAGTCAGATGCCTGAGTTCAAAACCCAGTTTTTCTGTGTACTACTGACTTATCTTTGGGAGAATTCCAAAACCTCTCTGAGCCTCAATGTCTTCCTTTAATGAATGAGGAAAATGACTGTACTTGACCCAATGGGTTGTTGTGGGGACTGGTTGAGATGTAGAGACTCAGTAAGTGTTAGCTACGACTGTTGTCATTGTTTTTGTTGTGGTTGTTATTGTTGCTACGATCATTATCACTTCTGGGTTATCCTATAGGCTTTCTTTCTTTCCAGGATGATTTTATGGTGTTTCCCAGAAATGCGTAAGGTGAGTTTCAAAGAAATGTCCAAAGTGGTGCCCTGGGCCTGTTAAGTCTATCCTAGATACTCATTGTTTATAGTTTTATGAGCTCTCAGGGGAGCCTGTGGGGAAAAAAGGAAAGAAAACAATGATGGGCAAGGAAGTGAGGTGAGGAGACCTGCAGGATGAGGCAGGGAAGCGGGGAGCTTATTGTGGGAAAAGGAGATACTGTCGTCTTGCAGCAATTTTTGCAAGATTCATTCATTCACTTAACAAATATTTATAGAATGCCTACTATGTGCCAGACATTCTTCTAGGTGCTGGGCATACCATAATTACTAAGAAATACAAAGTCACAACCTTCAGGAATCTTGTATTCTATGGGGGAAGGAGAGGGAAAGATAATAATATATCGTCCAATACCTAGTTTCAGTTAATGGTAAATGCTATGAAGAAGACAATACTGGTTGAGTTGCTAGTGACTGGCTTAGGCAGTGTGAGAGGACTTCCTTTGGGTCATGTGGTCAGGAAGGGCATTTTTGATTGCTAAAGAGAGGCCTGACTTGTTTGGGGGATAGCTCTTACCCAACATTGAAGTTTCATTCCATGTGGTGGATCTTCTACTAGCCTATTCCCTCACCCACCTCTTCATCAGCTCCTCTCCTCCCCGTAGGAGGTGGACAACCTTTTCTGCAGGGAAATTTGGGAGCAAGACTTGGGTGTGCATAGCTCAGCTAATTTCCTCACCTCTTTAGGGCAGAATGAAGTGCCTTCAAAGAACATATATTCCACTCTGCTTCTTTGTGCTTTAAGTTTTACGAGGGCAGAACCCCCATGTTCTCTTTCCAATCCCAGGGTTCAGTAGTAGGAAGCCCTCATGCCTTCATATACCAGCCCTCATGCTCAGAGGCAGTGATTCTGAAGGTGCAGCCCATGGACCAGAGGCATCAACCTCACCTGGGCACTCATTAGAAATGCAAATTCTCAGGCCCCAGCCCAGATGACCTGAATCAGAAGCTCTGGGGGTGGGGCCCAGCCATCTGTGTTTGAACAATTGCTCCGGGTGATCCTGATGAGAGTTCAAATTTGGAACTGCTCCTCAAGAGCAGTTTGACTTTCTGTAACACGTGGTGCTCTGGTGTTGAGAAGGTTTGCAATTCAAATCGGCAGGTCAGCAACCAAGAGCCTAGATCAGCAGCCAAGAGCCTGAACTTGAATGTCAAAAGTGCCCCTGTTCTTTTGTCTATCTCAGCATTTCCCAGCCTCAGCACTAACGACATTTGGGGCTGGTTAATTCTTTGTTTCGGTGGCTGGTTTTGTGCATTGTAGGATGTTAAACAACATCTCTTGCTTTTACTTCCTGGATGACAATAGCGCCTCTATCTACCCCCAGTTGTGACAATCATACTGTCTCTAGACAGCACCAAATATCCCCTTGGATGCAAAATCATCCCTGGTGGAGGACCACTGGTCTATCTACATTAGTTAAAGAGTATAGCTTATTGACTATTCTTAATGATCACTAAGTAAATGGTCTTCCTTAAAGAAAGAACAATAGCCACCTCTAAATTTGTTGGGTGGATTCAATGTAAACATCGGAAAATCTTTAGAACCATATGTGTCTTATCAAAGTCGTCATGTGAGTTTGGTATTATTATTATTATTTCAGTTATTATTGTAATTGAATAATACACGGACCATGAAAGGTCTAGTACAAGTAAGTTTTTGTTAACATTATCATTTACTCGAATTATTAGTCTCTTTATCTCATGAAATGTCTATACAGAAGTCAGTTGTTGTTAATTTATTGTCACTCTCTTCATTTTGTGAAAGACCTGAAGTTGCCTTTATTTTATACGTGGCACCCCTAGATCTTCTCCCTATTAGGGGAAAGGATCATAAAGACCTTATCAGTTTTGCTTTAACTCATATTCCTTCCACTTAGAAAGATGTAGCGAACATGTTATTAAACTCCCTGTCTATTTTCCTCACTCTCCTTAAGGGATGCTCAGGCACATCTGGATAGCCTCTTTTCTCCACCCTCCAAATCTTAGCAACTTACTCCACACTACCTGCTTTTATAAAGAAAAGCAGGTTCTTTCCTTCCCCCTACCCCATCCCATGAACATTGTGATCCACATATGAATAGAGAGACTCTTTTCAAATAAACTCCTCAGAGTGTGCCAGGATCGACAGCTGCTACCCACGTCCTTAACTCTGTAACAGCAAACATCTGAATCAAGAGGAAAAAAGTCAGTAAACCATCCGGATGTTTCGTTGATGTTTCGCCACGCATTAGAAGTTGTGCAACATCTGGATGACAACCTAGGATTTTGGCTTTCTATTGGACTGCTTGGGTATTGTGTAGACACAGGCTTTATCTTAACCTGGCCATAATTTACGAGTTCGGAATTTCAAATTCAACCCAAATCCTTTGGAGCCTGAATCCACTCACCCCTGGCAAAATGTGAGTATGTGTTTTTAAAGCAATAAGACTTGGAAAGTTTATTAAAAAGTCTTAAAAGGCATTTGGACATCAAATAACTCTCAAAACCCAATGTTTTTGTGATTTAAATGAATCAGAAACATATGGATTAAATTCTCTTTAAATAGCTCACAAGATTAAAAATCAAGGGAAAAAAGTGCTCAGGGCCAAATATGTTTTGGGTTTTCCAGGACCAAGTATGGTTGAAACTGAGCTAGAGTCATGAATAGCACCCACACTGCTGCTGGGGTACCCCCTCCTCAAATTGGTTTAAGGACTAGCATTTTATTCACAGAGCATTTGCTCTCACTCGGCCAAGCAACCGCACAGACCACCAAAAACAACCATAATAGCAAACATCAACAATTAAAATGTCTGCTAATTTGCAGTTAGCCAAAAACAAACAACACACTTCAAAGTCAAACTAAAGATGTCTCTTTCTGAAGTTCCCCTGCAGAATCTGAAAGTGATTAAAAGAGAAATTACATCTGAGAAAGGAGCTGCTTCAAGCATTATTTAAAAGTGGGCAGAGATGGGGCTTCTAACAGCCAAGCCATCTCAGGCAGCAACCCAGCTCTGGGCTTGTCACCCTTGGGCTCAGATATCAACCTAAATTCAGCTCCGAGGGGTCTAAAGTAAGCCAGAGAAGACCAACCTGGCAGACGTGGTGCGGATGAGCTTGGGAGCTTAGTTCTCCACTGGAGGCGGGGGTGGGTTCTTTATTTGGTTTCTGCTACACCTACAGCTCTCTACTCTTGCCGACCAAAGAGCAAAATCATTTTAATCTTGTTGATGACCAAAAGATATCTTAAAACATAAAACATATGTTTTAATCTGATTGCCTCTTTCATATCAGTTTTTGTGGGGGGGTCAAATTATTTGACCTTCCATTTCTGCTTCTTCAGATTAAAACAACAGATCCCTTTTCCTAAGTTCACCGTCTTGACTGGACCAGGGGCTGGTCCCTGGAGGCAAAGAGATCTTTGAAGGAAGGAAGGACCACAAAGTCTGTCTGACCTTGCCTTCTTTTCCTAATTGGCTCTCCTGCAGAAAATTTCCACCCTACCTCCCCATCTACCTCCTGTTGCCTCCCTTCCCAGTCCCCAGTTATAATTTTGTAGCTTATATTTAGAAATTTTATTACAGCTAGGGGTGTAATTATTATCTCCCTTTATCAAGTTTCCCATCAGATCTCTGAAACTCTTATATGTTTCAGAAAGCCACTTATTTATTCAACAAATATTTGCTAAGCTCATACTATGTGCCAGGTACATACTTCTTTTTGTAAATCGAAGGTTTTATTGATTTATTTATTTGCCACACCACACGGCATGTGGGATCTTAATTCCCCAACCAAGGATTGAACCTGTGCCCCCTGCATTGGAAGTACAGAGTCTCAACCACTGCACTGCCAGGGAAGTTCCGCCAGGTACATATTTATTGAAGATACATCTGTAAATAGGACAATTAACAGTAGATGAGTAAACAAATGGATATTCTAGAAGAAGGGTCAGCATGGAGGACTAGATGGAGAGCTAGTCCTTATTTTGGTGTTAAAGGTGGTGAGTGAACTGAATGAGGCTGATTCAAGGCAGTTAAAAGGCAATCCGTTGATTGACATATTTTACATCAAGGTGTGAATGACTGATAGCACAACTTAATAACATAAATGTCCTTCTCCTCTTCCTAACCCTAAGGAAAATATCTTTCCTTCAAACAAACCTCCAATGGGTGATCTTCAACCAGCACTGCGGACCCTTTTTGGTAAGAAAACATCACTGTTTCTTATCTTGTGCTCTCCAAGTAGCAAATCTGCCCCTGCCTCCTCTGCACTATTCTACTACAATTTACAGATGGTAATTCCATTCCGTCTTAGGCTTCCACTTCGTGGAGGACCTTCATTAAGAGCCATTTTAGCTAATCTTCTTTAAGTCTTCCTCTGTCTTGTTTTTTCCAGACTTGTTCAAATTTTTGTATATAGGTACAGCAGGTTATAGTATCAAAGAGGAACTTATTCTCAATTTGTTTCTGATTCCTTATGACTGAGGGCTGTGATATGTAAATTATCATGCTTGTGAAGGCCACTCAAGGTGACATGCATTGATTATGGACCACAGGGAGACATCAGCCCTAAGGATTTAACAGAAAAATAGATGATGAGCAATGAATGAAAGTCATTGGTCTCGAGGAACACATAACCCTCACTATATTATTTACTACAAATTTTCCTTTCTGTTAAAAAATTATTAAGATAGCATTTATATACAGTGAAATATACAGATGTTAAGTGTATAATCCACTAAATATCAATTGCTATGTGATATATTAATATATATGTATATATGAATATACCCATTTTGATCAAGATCATTTCCATTACCCCAGAAAAAATTCTTTCATGCCCCTTTTCAGTCATTCTCTACACCCTCCCCCCCAAATAGGCAATCACTGTTTTGATTACGATCGTTATAGACCAGTTGGCCTGTTCTTGAACTTCATGCAAATGGAATTGTATGGTAGGTATTTTTTATGTCTGGCTTCTTTTGTTAAAAATACTATTTTTGAGATTCTTTTACCCTCCCTGTATTTTGTGTTTGTTCAACACCTAACAACATGATAAAGAAGAATGTGAAAAGTAAATCAAGAATAAAATCTAAGCTCATTGGGAGCCTCGAAGACAAAGCATGATACCAATTTGGTAAACATCCAGATGAAGATTTAGAAAAACTTGGTCAAGGGGGTGATGCTTCTCATTTTTATCTCCATGAATCAGAACTTGTAGAAGTAGCTGTAGTGTTAATGTGCCATCACAGTATCTATAATGCTGTGACCTTGGGTGTATTTTAAAAACTCCAAAGATACTTCTAAATAATATAACCCAGGTTGAGAACCACTGCCCTATAATGAGTGTGAGAGAGGCAATATGAATTTACTGTTCTTTCAGCGAATTGCAATTTCTGCCTGCTTCTTTATTCTTTATGAATATCTCACTGTAATTTTAGTATTTATAATTCATATTTTTATACACTATATCCTTTAAAAGTAAGCCAACAATTCTATTTTCTGAAGAAGCAGTGATCTGTTTCAATGATGAAGGAAAAATGGGCTGTGTTGGCCACTCCTTTGAGGACAATTCCTAAAGGTATGTTGAAAGTAGTTTTGACTTTATATGATTTTTCACTGCATTAGTCAGAAGGCTATGCTGTGATAATAAATTAATTTTAGAATGATAAAGATGTACTTCTTATTCAGATTACAAGTCCAATAGAGATCTCTACACATTGCTCAGATTCTCAGGCTGACAGCTTCCAGTATCTGGATTGGCTGGTGTCTGAGGTCACCAAAGAAGGGTATGATAAAACAGAATGCCTTTAAGGACCAGACCTGGGAGTGGCTTACATCAGCTCTCAAACTTTGCTGCACCTTAGAATCATCAGGGAAACTTTAAATTTTTTTTTGATATTCAGGCTGTGCCCAATCCCAATTAAATCAGAATTTCAGGGGGTTGAGATTCATGTATCAGTATGTTTTAAACTTCCCCAGATGATCCCAATGTGTAGCTGAATGTAAGACTCAGTGGCTTATGTCACTTCTGCTCACACTCCATTGGCCAGTCCGAGTCAGATGGCCCTGACCTAACACTAAGAGGAGCTGGGAAATGTAGTCTTCCTGTGTAGCCAGGAAGAGGGGATTGAAAGAGGAGTGGCAAACATATATCATTGTGTCTGACACATTGATTTTTCATGTTAACTTCAGAACATGCCTTCCCACTCCTCCCCATACACATGTGATTTCACTCTAATAATATTATATTGATAAAAGCCTGGTCTGAGGCAGTAGCAGTGGGATGGGGAGGAAAAGTGGATTATACTGACATTTCAGATGTACTTTTCATTCTGGTCCCATTCACATTTGAAACAGGACCCCCCCCGTGAATCTTTCTAATTTTTATTCTAAGAATATCGGGCATCAAATAAAGAGTTTTAACCAAGGGACCAATGAATTATTTTAATTTGGATCAGTTATGATGTGGGGCAAGTGTGGATGGGACCAGGCCAGTTAGAAGGTCTCTGAGGTCATCTGGGACAAGATGGTGGTGGCCTGGATTAAGGTGACACAGTGTAGATGAGTTTGAGAGAAATTCAGGAGATTGAAGCAATGGGATTATGAATTGCACAGTAGGAATGAGTTAAGTTTATCAGAATTCATGTGTTTCTCACATAATCAACCAAATACCAAATGGGAGAGTGGTGAGTGTGGGTATCAGATGCAAGTATGAATGACAGTGAAGAAATGGAGCAATGCACAAAGGTACCACTTTCAAGAAGTATGTCTCAGAATGATGGGATGGAGGGAGAATGAGGGCGTTGACTTGTCTAGCTCTTAATAGCACAATATTTGCTTCACACTTGACTACTGCCCTTTGTGTCTATAGCTCCTTGGGCTACCATTCAGATAGGGGAAGGTGAATGTTAATTTAGAGCACCAATGCCTCCCTTTATACTTAACTTGAGACTCCTGGCTTATCCAATTGTCTGCATACCTGCTTGGCTTAAAATCCATATCATATAAAGGAGAGTAAAAAGTTCAGCATACTCAATATAAGAAATATAAAGAGCCAAAACACCCTCTTGACTATGTTGGCTTGGTCCTGGCTAAAAGGTAGTGGCTCAGAAGAATTCCCTTATAGACCTTTGCTTTCCATTCTGTTCCAAGAAAACGTTGCCTTATGCAACTCAAAATTTTGAATGGAAATTTGGAAATATTGACCCAGGGAGTGGACTTCTTATTTATTTGAAATCTACTCCCATCTCCTGGCCCCACCATTAGATCAAAAGGCATTGAACCTTTCTTCTCAATGCTTACTAAATAATCTGGTATACAGTAGATGTTCAATAATTATTGGCTTGTGACCTGCATCAGAAATTACCTTTAAGTTCTTTCTTCCCTGCTATGGCTGTTCCCCAGGGGTTCTCTGAGTGGCCTGTGGACAGGCCAATGCAGGAATGTCCTCACACTTGTTCAACCTACTCCCAATCTCCCAAGTGGAAAATTTTCTCTACTCTAATAGTTTATTAAATTGAGATATAACTCACATACCATAAAATTCAACCTTTAAACATGCAATTCCACGATGACACTATATTCAAAGGTTATTCAACTATCTAATTCCACTATCTAATTCCAGAACATTTTCACCACCCCAAAAAGGACCCCAAATCCATTGGCAATCTCTCCTGAGTCCCACCTCCTACCTCCTACAGGGTAGCAACCACTAATCTACTTTTTATCTCTATGGATTTGCTTCTTCCAAACAGTTCATGTAAATGGAATTGTACTATCTGTAGCCTTTCATGTCTGGCTTCTTTCACTTAATATAGTGTTTTCAAGGTTCACCCATGTTGTGTGATATATTAGTACTTCATTCCTTTTTAAGGCTGAATACTATTCTCTTGTATGGATATGCCATTTTTGTTTATCCATCATCAGTTGATGGGCCTTTAGGTTGTTTCCACATTTTGGCTATTATGAAAAATCCTTCACTGTTCTAGTAGGTTTAAGAGTAATTAGAGTTAACAGGCAAACTTCAGGTTACAGAAAGCTCACAGGACAGATGGGTTAACCAAACAGTGAGTCTTGCTTCCTTTTGATTTCCTCTACAAAACTACAGATGTGTTGCTTCTAGGTAGAAAAGCCTATCATTGCAGCAGAATCTTGATTAAAATATAGTGAACTTTTCTCTTTAATCAATTCATAGTGAAAGGAAAACTAGAACAAATCCAATCAGAGTGCAGCTCATTTTGTGTACAGCTGCAATAAACATCTCTGAATTTCTGGGTTTCCCTCAGTAGGAACAGGTGGTCAGAAATAGCCCCAACTTTAGTGGGAGGATTTGTTTTATTTTTTAAAGTAGGAAACAGGAAGAGGGGAGAGGAAAACTGTTGATTGCACCAGTGACTTCAATGACATTTTAATTCCCACAGTCAATCCAGTGTCTAGTATTTTCAGACTCTTGAACGCAAGTCCTTCTTGTAATGCAAAATATTCCCCATTCTGAGCTGATACATTTTTGGATCGCTCTCTCTTGGACCCAAATGATTAATGTTTAGGTCTTCCCAACCCTGACCACACATTTCCCTATGCCAACCCAAGTTAGTGTCTCATCTCTGTTCCTTCACTCCTGGGCCAAAATATGGAAAGGTTTGTTTTTTCAGCTATGTAGCATCCCTTGGGGTTTGATCTCAGTCATGGTATCTTATCTTTCCCTGAGGTTGCAGCCTCCAAACTGCAGCAGGAGGCAGGCCCTCATGAACAAGTATAGAGGCTGGTAGGTGGACATCAGGTTGGATGCTTGGAGCCCAAAGAGCATGCGCCACTTTTGCACATTCCAATGTTTGAAGGTGCAAAATTGTACGAGCAAACGGAGCTGCCCACAACTGGCTAATTGCAGAGGCAATCATCGCCCTGGCTCCTTCCAAATGAGCAGAGAGCAGCTAATTGTGCTCACAATTGGCTGATTGAGCTCACAGTCAGTAAATTGCTGCTGTAACTGTTTGTGCATACAATTTTGCACCTGGGAGTAATTGCGGGCGATAGGGTCTAACCCACTTTGAAAGAACATTAAACAGTACAACAACCAAGAAATCCAACACCGTCCAGCCTTCTTGGGGAATTTGAGGAGACACACTTCTTAAACTGGAGTTGGGGTATCTCAGACCCCGAAGCTACACCCCAGGGTATGCATTACAACTTGGAGCTCTGCTCATACCACATCATCTATCTCTGACTTCACACTCAGAGCTCACTGCTCAGCCAGCAAAACATTTCAGTCACGGGAAGGGTCAGAGAGTGTAGTGCTTAGAACGGGAGCTCTGAACTCAGGGTACCTTGGTTCAAATTTGAGCTATTCCACTTTGCTGGAGAACCTTGGCAAGCTTCTTTTTTTTTCTGTAAAATGGCAGTAATGATAAAAAGTACTCAAGTCACAGGGTTACTGTGCAGAGTACATAAAATAATGCCTGAAAATTGTGACTACACAGATTTACTCAATGAATGTTTTATTATTTTTTAACTCACAGTATCAGTCAAAATTTGGACTTCACTTGATACCCCATGGAGTGCCTCGCACTCTGATTTTTATGACAATTGCTGATACATTGGTGTTAGTGTTAAAGAGATTTATGTTTTTCTCCTTGACAGCTGCAGGACTGTGGCCAAGTTGCTTAATTTCTCTAAATCACAGTTTACCTATCTGCCAAATGGGGATAAAAATGTCATCTACCTCACAGGTAGATAGGTAGCCCTATCTCATGGGACTGTTGTGAGGGTTAAATAAGGCCATGTAAGTGAAAGGGGTGCTTTGTAAACACGCTGTAAGTGCTAGCTCTTGCTGTTATAATTACTATTATTGTTCTCATAAAGCTCTGTGAGAGCAGAATGGCACCAGGGCTGGCACTTTGGGGACTTAGAGCCAATACTATTACGTAACTCATACCTGCAGTTTGTCAAGCTCCTACCCACTGCCCTGACGGAATGGATCCTTTTAGAGAGAAAGGAGGTATGTGAGCTCGACGGCAAACTGTCATGCTTGGGCCCTTCCCAAATCTATGTGAGGAGACAAGTAAGTTTTGAACCCAGAGAAACGCAAGGCCCTGATCCTTGTGTTTGCCTTGCCCTGGCTCATTTCTTGGTCCCTGATAGAGATGATTTTATAGGGTTCTTACTCTCAGCAAGAAAAAAGAGATAAGGACGAGCTTTGGCAGGATCCGGAAATTAATCCAGGGGAGGCAGACATTGTGTCTCTAAATGTAATTGAATCTCCCTGGTGTCTGGTGGGGGCGGGGATGGAGCACAGACCTTCTGACTTTAATGTCTGCGGGGGTGGGGTGTGGGACAGGGGAGGGAAGGTATGGGGAGGGCGCTGCACGGCTCCAGGCTAAGCCAGCTCCCTAAGTACTTCTTTCCACGCGGCCTCCTTCCCTTTCCTCTTTAGGACGGCCGCCATCCTCTCCCTTTGGATGTTTCTGACCCTTGATACAGCTACAATTTGGGGAACACGATCCCCCTCCCTTGCTGTCCAAGGATACAGGCACACAGGACTCTTTATGGTAAAATGGGCTTTACTGCCGATCCACAGGGATGCAGGCAAGGATGAAGGGCCAAGAGCTTAGAATCCCAGAGGATTCTCTAGCATTGCTTTTTGTTTCCAGCTCATACGTGGTGTATTACTTTGTTAAGGCCACCACAACAAAGTACCACAGACTGAGTGCCTTAAACAATTATTTCTCACCGTTCTGAAGTCTAGAAGTCTAAGATCAAGGTATCTGCAGGTTTGGTTTCTCCTGAGGCCTCTCTCCCTGGTTTGCAGATGGTGCCTTCTGGCTGTATCCTCACGTAGTCTCTTTCTCTGGGCAAGTGCATCCCTTGTGTATCTTTGTGTGTACAAATTTCCTTTCTTATAAGGACACCCGTCAGATTGGATTAAGGCCCACCCTAAAGACTTAATTTTAACTTAATCACCCCCTTTAACCCATATCTCCAAACATGGTTAAAGTCGCAGGTACTGGGGACAAGGGCTTCATCATATGAATTTGAGGGAAACACAGTTCAGCCCAGAACACATGGGATTCTCAGAATTCCCAAGAAATGTTCTCTCCTTAGAGGTGAAACCAACTGGACCCAACTCAGATCCCAACTCAGCCAACAATAGCTGTGTGACCTTCTTAGACAAGGCACATAATTAAGCTTCATAACTTGGGTGACCACATGTCTCAGTTTGCCTGGGACTTTTTCGTGTATGTCTGTTGTTCCAATGTAATTATAAGAGTATCCTCTTTCATTCTTAAATGTATCCTCGTTTGGATGATAAATTATGTGGTCACTATTCATTACTTTCAGACCTGAATCATAAGATGCTCAGGGTTTTCAGGGAATGCTGGAGAAGTAACCATCAAACCACCTGATACTTAGCAAGTGTGCCTGTCCCTTTTGCTTGCACCTTCATATTCCCCAATCCCAATTCCCTTGGTCAAGAATGCTCCTTTTGCTTGTGGAACCCTTTGCTCAGGATGTAGCCTGGAGAAGATGCCAGGGTAGACCAGTAAGTCTGGACCACTGTTCATCCAGGCTCATATGTGCTACATGTAACTGACATTTTAAGGGCCTCCAGACTGGGTGAGAGCCAAGTTAAAGGGCCCCTGCCACCCTAGAAAATTGTTCATCTCTGCCATCAGCATCTGGCAGTACACTTGATTGGATTAAGACTCCTTGACTACAAGCAACAGAAACGGCATCTTGATTAAGTGGAAGGAAGTGGGGAAAGAGCCTAATTATACAAGTAGTTTGCAGACTCAAAGGAAAAATTAGGCCACCAAACCTCAGACAGAAAAGGGCCCAGAGTGGTTCCTGTGATTTTTGGTTCAGGGATGAATGGGCAGTCATTTATTGTTTTTGATAAAATAAAAATGTGTATTTATATAATATCTCTATATATTATATACATACACAGAAATAATAAATCAAACATTAATCTTCCCCCATCCAGTTTTAACAATAGTTATTCATTTGCTATATTTTCTATTTGCTTTTGGTGGAGTTTTTATTATTATTATTATTATTATTATTATTATTATTATTATTATTTTGCTCTTGTTTTATTTGGTTGAATAAATGAAACAAAACCAACTTAACTTCCCAGGCTCCAGTCCCATTTTCCTTTCTACTGTTCAGAGGTAAACAACAGTATGAGTTTGTGCATCCTTCCAAGGTTCCTGATTTATGTGCATTTCCAAAACCAATATGGCAGACAAGTCTCTCTCTTGGCCCTGCTGTCAGTATAACTCATCTCCTGAGAGTCAGGTTCTTGGGAGAGTTTCTGATGGGCATGACCTGTGTCACGTGCCTACTCTCAGGGCCCCCTTATAACCTTCATGGACCTGGGGCAGTTATGCCTTCATGGGTCCCATTCTCCATAAGAAAAAAATTGAAAATTATATCTTACTATTGTGTTAGTATAAAGACACATATAATACAGGCTGGTTTATATTCATTCCTTTTCTCCTGATTTTCATGTAAATCATAACATTTTCCTGGGCTCCCAAAGGTACTGTGGGCAGTAGGCCCAGTACCTATTGTGACTAATGGAAGTGTTGGCCATGCCCATTCTTGAGGTCATTCAGGGAAAAGGCAAGGCCTGTGATTGGCATTCCCAGTAGAATCTCATGAAGTGCTGCTTCCCTGACATGAAGTGCTGCTTCAGTGACACTGAACAGATAAAATCAGGAGACTCCACTGTAAGCCCTTTAGTTTTCCTCAGGGGCTGGAGTCCAAGGTCTAGGTGCAGACACAGCCCCGGTTTGCCATAAGCTCAAACCTTTCCTTAGAAATTCCTCCACTTCCTTCCCTTGAGCGGACTCCAGTCTGGGTCAAGCTCCTGGAGGGATGCATCTTCCCACCTGTGACTCTCAAACATCCTTGGTTACATGTGGTGGCTCTAAGGATTGCTTCCTAGAGCTTCCGCTGGAAAAGCACCTCCTCTCTCTCTACCTTTGTAAGTTTCTTCACTTGCTCATTTCAGGAACCAGGACTGCTGCTCCGTGCTATTTCCCAGACACTGTTTTGTCTCTTAGAGCTCAGAGACCGATGAAGTCACACCTGTGCCCTGAAAGATATCACAGTCTCAGGTGGAAACAGACCACTTATTGTAGTACATGTGGCACAATGTAGTGAAGATGGGGGATAGTTATAGGCCATCCCTGGCTCTCTCTGTTACAGAGAAGTTCTATACCCACCTGCTCCTTCTGGCTCAACCCATCTTTGGGGGGCCATATTGGCTAGGACCCAGCCTCTCTCCCTTGACTTCTTATTCATCAAGTAATAAACCATATCTTATCAATTCTATGCTGCACATATTTTAAAAGCCATTGACCATATCTGAAAATGGGTTATGATTGATTGCCTCTTATAAACACTGTTGGCCAGGTGACAGTTGGGACATAGTTGTCATTGCCTTCACATTCATGAACTTGGTCTGAAAACTCTTTGTTGATACTTTTTGATAAGATCATGAGAGTATCTGCAAGTACCTTGCGGAGTGGGGGTGGTCAGTAATCTGGAAGAAGACCCCAGAGACTGTAGCTCTTAACCAGTAGTATTGCCTATAATTATTTTATGTATGCCAAGAGTCATAAAAATAAATCTAAAAGAGCTTTTTAATAATTAGAAAATAAAATTTCTAAGGCATCAGGAGGTACTGTGCCATGATTTAGTTGGTGGCATTTTTTTTCTTTCTTAATAGTGCATAAAATAATGATGTCTTTAATCAATGGTGACTTAGATTTGATAAAATAAGTCATAGCTACAAACCTCACAGGGGCTCCATAAGGATCACTGTGTTTTTAACACATAGCATAGTGTCTGGCCCATAGTGGATGTTCTCTCTCTCTCCCTCTCTCTCCCTCTCTCTCTCTCTCTCTCTCCCCCTCTCTCTCTCTCTCTGTCTCTCTCTCTCTCTCTCTCTCTCTCTCTCTCTATATATATATATATATATATATATATACTCTCTGACATTATTATTTAAAATAATATGCACAAAAGAATGAAGGGAGGGAAAGCAATACACCAGTATGCACCAGTAATAGACCTAGACTATTTTTCTATTTCTTATGACTTTAACTGCAAATATCACAGTGTCTTTTCTTGAAAGCAGAGATTGGCCAGCTTTTCCTGTAAAGGGCCAGATAGTAAATATTTTAGGTTTTGTGGGCCATACAGTTTTTGTTACAACTGCTCAACTCTGCTGTTTTAGCATGAAAGCAGCCATAGGCAATATGCAAACAAATGGGTGTGACTGTGTGCCAATAAAACTTTATTTACAAAAACGGACAGCTGGCAGGATTTGACTCCTGGGCCACAGTCTGCCACCTGCTCTAAAGCAGTGGTTTTCAACCTTGTGAGTGTACAATAATGTTAAATTTCAGATTCCTGAGTCCTCCTCCAGATGGCTCTAATAAAGATAATGATCCTCTTTTTGAGAAATGTTTCTAAAATATCTTGATGAATTAGTTACTCTTGGAAGGTACCTGCTACTCTTCTAGAAACTGTTCCTGGAGTATAGGGCAACAGCCTGAACAAGCAGAGGTCAGAATTTCTTGATGTCCTATTTACCCTGTCGTGAATATTTCCCCTTTATTTGGATGGTGTCTGAAACAGTCTTATATTACTAGAAGTTAAATTGAATGGGAGGGTTAGACAATCTTTTTAAGAGGACAGATGTCTCAACTCCCACCCAGGGTAAAGGATAGATGGTCCAAAAATGAAGTTATCCCCTTTAGTTCTTTGGCCAAGAGGAGATTCCTCATTCTAACGGGCAACAAAAGTTCCAGTGGCCATGACCGGGCACAGGTTAGGTTTGTGGCCAGAGGAGAAACCACTGCAGACCAAGCCTTGTCCACCAATGCCAGAGCCTGATGTGGGTGTCACATGTGCATAACTATTCAGACCCACATCAGGCAAACAGTGGATCCAAAGGAACTAGTCAGGCATCTGTTCAATGAGCCTGTTAGAATGCTGACTTATTTTTCAGTGAATAAAGCCCTCTTAAATTTGTTAGTTTACTTGTTTAAGAGACAAGTAAATGGTTTTGAAATAACTGTGTGAGATTTTAATCTGGTTAATTTTCTTTAAATACCTCTTGCCTGGGGATATAAACCTCTTCACTCCTGGAGATAGTCAGGAAAATGCAGGGAATGAGAAATCATTTGATCATATAATAATGATAATATTTATCTGCTGGGCACAAGCTAAGACCTTCCATGCATTGATTCATTCAGATCTTAAAGCAACCCTCGACGTAGGTTCTACAATTATCCCCTTTTTTGCAGAAGAGGACCAGAGGCTCTGAGAATTTAGGTAGCTATGCAGGGTCACTAGTTAGTAAGCATCAGAGCCATGATTTAAGCCCAGACATTCTTCCTTTTGACTCTGAACTCTTTATATCTACTTGACAAAACATCTTATTGGATAGCAATGGAGTGGACACATCATAAGTGGCCAAAAGGAGAAAACAGGATTCAGCCACTGACTGGGGTTGGGAGCGTACCCGGCTTACCCTGAAGGACGTGACCACCAGGATGTGGGTGAACAAAATCTGGGTTCTGTTAGCAGGGGAGAAGGAAAATGGCTGGTGGATAGATAACCAACAGTGTTGCTAAAGGTGGGAAACTGTGTGGCATCCATTTATTCAAAGTAAAATCTCAGGCATTGCGCCTATTAGACTGGAAAACAAAGAAACTGGATGCCAAGGGCTGTGAGGATGTGGAGCAATTGGAGCTCTGGTGTATTGCTGGTAGGAACGTGAAATTGGTCCAGCCACTCTGGGAAATAATGTGGCGATTTCTTAGAAGGTTACACACTCACCATGACACTCAGGAATCCCATTCCTCAGTGTTTACCCAAGAGTAAATAATAGATGTTAACACAAAAACCTGTGTGTGAATGGTTATAGCAACTTTATCATGCCAGATTGTAAACAACCCAAATGTCCTTCAGCTGGTGCATGGATAAACAAGCTGTGGTACATCCATACAATAAAATACTGTTCAGTGATTAAGAGGGATGAACAGCTGATATAGGTAACAACATAGGTGAATCTCAAATACATTCCAATAAGTGAAAGAAGCCAGACTCACAAAGTGAGGCATTGCATGATTCCAACCACGTGACAGGCTGGAAAAGGCAAAACCATAGGAAGAGAAAACCGATCAGTGGTTGCCCAGGGGCTAAGTGTAGTGTTGTCTGCAAAGGGACGGGAGGGAATTTTGGGGGGTGGTAATAGAGCCATTCTATATCTTGGTGGTGGTGGTTGCACAATGGTGCATTTGTCAGATTTCATAGAATTGTACACAAAAAGGTAAATTTAACTTTATATTAAAAAATGTATCTTAATAAACTTTACTAAAGTGAAGTCTTAGGTATCTCTCATCTTGGGATACAAGATGAAGGACCATGTCCTGGGCTGTGATCTGATGGAGCTGTCCAGTCAAGAAGACAATGGACCACTCAAGAGAGCAGACAAGGAGGGCTCCATGATAAGCCCGCCAGTCAGGCCTCATGCCTCCATCATGGAGTCCCGGTCTATTGGTACTAAGATAAAGTCTGCACCCTACATGTAGTTGGTCAAGTCCTCATCAAGACTGGTTCAGGAATTGGAAAAGGGCTGAATCTGCAGATGGGTGATGTAAAAAAGTCCAGCTGAAGCAGTTTGGGGAAGACAAAACCTGACAGCAGATGTTCCGACAGAGGGCCTCTGTATCCCAGTTTCCCCAGTATGAGATACAGGCAATGCGGTAAGATAAGAAACAGATTTGTGTCAGCGACTCATGCAAAGGAGTGATGTTTGCAGGCACTCTCTCTGTTGGGGCAATATTTCTACAAGCAAGCGTGACCATTTCTAACCAGGAAAATGCCTTCGGATAATGAACTAACTTCTATGCACACCTTTCAATGGGCTTGCTTCATCTTTGTCAGTTAAATACTCCCAATTTCCCTTCCACGGTAACTGACAAGGATCTATTCTCTTTTTATTCCATATATAAGGAGGGGGATTTTGGAGGCTGAGAGTGGTAGTAGTGAGATGTGATGTCACCATCCTCATGATTCAGGCTCCCCATTTCTGTCCCCATGACTGCAGGGCCTTGGGCAAAACCTCTAACCTCGGTTTTCCCCAAATGCATAATAAGGAGAAGGGTCTTTACTTATTTATGATGAACTCTGTTACTTGTATGAGAGATGTTCCAATGTAAGTGTTATTACAAGGTCCAATTTACTGTTCAGAAAGAAGCAATCCTGATAGAAATCTTTCATTTAATTAAAATTGATTTTAAAATTGCCTGATCAATAGTGAGTTAAAAATTCATCCTGGCTCAGTGAGGGGGGGGGGAGAGGTCTCTGAGAGGTCCTGAGTGGAGAGGTTTGGCTCAAAAACCGGGCTGGGCTTTGCTGGCCCTGCTAAACTGGCCAAAGTCTGATGGCTTCCCCTGTGGTCCAGATGGCAAAGCCCTCTCTGAAAGAGGGAGGGCACACAGAAAAATCAACTCATTTCTTTCTTTTTGAGCAGGAAAGCCTTAAAAATGCAACTGGCCATCCTAGTTAAGCTTGAGCCATTTCGTTTAATAGGAACCAATGAAAACATCTGCTTAACTCACTTTTGGACACATTCCTTTGAAAGCTGCCTCCTACAAGTACTGAGGGCCCTTTCTCCGTGTCCAGTCACTCCAGCCAGGGAACCTGGCACCGTGTCCCGCCCTCCCAAACCCCTCCGCCCCCATGTGCCATCATCTGCTGAATCCTGACACTTCAATCTCTGCCTTTTCTGTCCTTTTCCATCCCCATGGCTCCTGCCCTGGGTCAAGCCTCCTTCACCTCTCACCTGGAACATTTTAATAGGAGTCGCATTGTTCTCCCTGGCTCTGGTTGTCCACCTGTCTAATCCATTCTCTGTGCTCTGACTTGAGAGATCTCCTTAAAACAAGGTCATCTAGGGTCACCACTGCTCAAAAGTCTGACTCCCATTTTAATACAGAATTAAGTCAAATGCCCCAGTGGACGTTCTAAGACATCTATAATCAGACCGATTTCCAACAAGCAATGTCCACTACAGTCTCTCAGCAGAATACCACTCTCTCCTCTCCTTCCAGACTTCCATACTCAGCACTCTGAGAATCCACTGCACTCTCCCAGCCTCCAGGGCTATGCTCACGCTAGTTCCCCTGTTTCCAACCTGCATTCATTCACTTGACAAACACTCATTTGGACAACGCTATGTGCCCGGCCCTGTGTGAGTTGGGGGGAGGTGGTGTGTCTGATAGACAAGGTCCCTGCTCTCCTGGAGCTGATGTTCCGATGGGGAGGTAAGTTATTTAAAAAGTCAACAGACAAAGAAATGAAGAAATACAGAATCTGGTACATGTTATGAATTAAATCAGTGTAGGCTGGGAGTGAGGGCTCCAACTATGAAGTCAGGGATGACCTTTCAGAGTGAGGGCCTTTTAAACTGAGTTGTGAAGGGTGAGGAAGGGACGGATGTAAGATATGTGAACAGAGTGGGCAGAGGGGACAGTGGTTCTAAAAAGCCGAAGTGGGAGAGACATCGGTACACACTAGGAAAACCAAGACATTTAGAATATAGGGAGGTGTTTTTTTTTTTTTTTAATGTCAGGAGATGAAGGTGAAAGTCAACTGCCAGGTCATGTGTGGCTATGTGCCATGGAAGGGGTTTGAAGCATATTCCAAGTGTGTTAGTTTCCTCGGGCTGCCATAACAAAGTATTACAGCCTGGGTGGCTTAAAACAATAGAAATCTGTTGCCTCACTGTTCTGGAGGCTGGCAGCCTGAAATCAAGGTGTTGGCAGAGTCATACTCCCTCCAGAGCTCTAGGGGAGGATTCTTCCTTGCCTCTTCTAGCTTCTAGTAGCCCGGGCATTTCTTGGTTTATTGCAGCATAACTCCAATCTCCTCCCTGTCTTCACATAGCTGTCTTTCCTCTGTGTCTGTGTCTGTTTCCAAATCTCTCTTTTCTTATAAAGACACCAGTCATATTGGACTAAGGCCTACCCTAATGACCTCATCTCCACGTGATTAAATCTGCAAAGAACCTATCTTCAAATAAAGTGATGTCACCTTCACAGGTACTAGGAGTGAGGACTTCAACATATCTTTTTTTCAACCCATAACACAAAGTGATATGGGAAGTTTTTAAAAGATTTAAGGAGTGGGCAACATTGTCTATTTTATGTCAAGAATAATTCCTTTGGTTTCTGGTGGAAAATGAAGCAGAGGGGGCAGGTGAAAGCCAGGGATCAGTCTTCCAGGTGTGAGATGATGGTAGCAGCTGACTTGGAGATAAGTGGGTGTATCCCGATGTGTTTGGCACAGAACAGATGGGGGCAGAATGTAAATGCAACTTACATTCTGCACCCTCTGTGATGCCTTGCAAATCATTTCTTTTCTTTGTGCTCCCATAGCCCTTGGTGCATACCTTTATTTGGCCTGTATTTAGTTTTACCCTGTTTTAGAATTATATATGAGGGAGGACTGTCAAGGGTGGAAGCCCATGATATACAGAAGGGCTTTTGGCTAAATGAGAAAGAGGGAAGAGCTTGCACACACAGCTATCTTGAAGAGGGATGGAAGAAAAGAGTTGAGAGACTTTCTGGGCCAGCTCCAAGGACGCATATCTGAGATCATGGAGAGGGGCTGTAGGCAAGAGCCAGAGGACGTGGCGCTCCATAGAAACCAAGGCGTGAGTGACTGAGGGCTCAGGGGACACAGTGCTGCCCAAGGGAAGAAGAAAGAAGGCTTATATCCCCTTTGGCTTGTACCATAGTCTGCCTGTGAGATATCTCGGACTGCACAAATGCGTTGGTATCACAAGTATTTGCAACTTTGGGGTCATCAGGAGAAGGCGAATGTCTCATAGATTCCAGCACTTTTAGAGCAGACAGTGGCCATAGTGGTTGTGGTCAGACATTACCCTCAAGCATAATCATGGAATCCTGATGAGTAATCAGCACAGAAGAACCCGAAAGATCTGCCTGTGTGATCATGCAAGAACCTTGTGGATGACAGAGAAGATCTGGGAGAGGCTAGTGGACATTGATAATTTTCCATGTCCAGGATGTGAACCCCTTCCAATGTTGGGGATTCCCCACTGTATGAGACTTGGGGAAAGGCCCAGCCTTCCTCTGCCTAGAGGGCCACAAAGGACAGATGCCACCACCCCTGCTTCCTTTAAGGCTAGGGCCTGGGTGCGTGGTCTCTGCTCAGCCAGACATACTGTTTCAAGACTTTGCACTGTGAGCTGGGGAAGCAAAGGCACAGTGACAGTGGAGAAACTATTTTGGGGTGGGTGGCGATGGCAACAGCAGCAGGAGAAACACCCAGTTCTAAAAGCAGTGGTGGCAGCTTTGCTGTACTCAGCGTTTGCTGGAGGTGGTAGTGGGGTTACACTGAATATGGCTGTAGGATAGACTGAAAAATGCCCCCCCCTCCAAAGCCACATCAAATCCCTAGAACCTGTGGATGTTGCCTTATAAGGTAAAATAGGATATTAATATAAGGATCTTGAGAGGAGGTGTTTATCCTATATTATTCACCTGAGCCCTAAATGCCATCAGATGTATCCTTGTAAGAGAGAGGCAGGGGGTGTTTTGAGAGACATACACAGAGGAGAAGGCAATGTGGCCAGGAAGCAGACACTAGAAGAACATGGCCATAAACCAAGAAGTGCCTGGAGCTGCCAGAAGTTGGAAGAGGCAAGGATTCTCCCCCCAGATCTTTAGAAAGTGTGTGAGCTTGCAACACACGTTGATTTTTGACTTTTGGCATCTAGAACTATCAGAGAAAAATTTCCTATTGTTTTAAGCCACCACATATGTGATACTTTGTTAAAGCAGCCACAGGAAATAAATATAGGCTGTATAGCCAACCTTCCTCCTATTTGATTTCTGTGCTTGGTGGTTAATTGCTTGATGTGCTCTTGGTTCTGTCTTCCCTGGTTTGAACAGAGGCAATGAAAGCTTTGGCTGTCCCTGTGCCTTTGACTAAAAGGCACGGGAGAATGGAGAGCTCACTGTCAGCCCCTCCAGCTGGCAGCCTATTGCATGTCTTCTGGACTGAGTTTGCTGTCGCATACTGAGCGGTGCGTGTGGCTTGAGCATGTGAGAGGGAAGGATTGTGTGCACTGGGGCAAGCGAGAGGAGAGCATTGTGATAGTTAGAACTGGGCTGTGCAACCAGTTCACATGTCATATGTCGGTGCAAGATCTTGCTCCAGCACTCACCAGCTGTGTGACATTGGGTACGTCACTTAAGCTTTCTGAGCTTCTCCATCTGTGGGAGATAGGCTAAAGGGCTTGTCTCAGTTTACGCAGACAGTAAGTGTGGCAGTCTGACTTGGGTCTGCCTGACTGATTATTCATTCGTAGGAAAATATTTATTGAGCAAGTATTATGAGCAAGTCATTGTGCCAGATATGGGGGCGCGGTAAACTATGTCAAGTTGTGGCATATAATAGAGTCACTTAAAATGCTTCATTATTATGTTTACAATGTTACGGGAAAATGTATAGTTAATGTGTAAAAAAAATACAGGTCATGAAGTTGTTTTTACAGTATAATCTCATGTATATTTGGGAGGATGGAAAGGGAAGATCTTAGGTCATTTCTTTTTTTTTTAAATTAATTTTTATTGGAGGATAGTTGCTTCACAATGTTGTGTTAGTTTCTGCTGTACAGCAAAGTGAATCAGTTATCTGTATACATATATCCCCACTTTTTTGGATTTCCTTCCCATTTAGGTCACCAGAGAGCACTGAGTAGAGTTCTCTATGCTATACAGTAGGTTATCATTAGTTGTCTATAAGCACTTAGGTCATTTCTGAGTGGTTGTGGGAGTTATGGGTAATTTAAAAGATTTTTCTTTATTTTCACACATTTTCTAAATTCTCTAGCAAACCAAAGCAAAAATAATAAATGAAACCTCATGAAGTATTCATATATTTGTTGGGTACTTGCTCTCATGTCATGACAATTTACGTGGCACTAAAGGATACAGCAGGGAATCAAGAGGCATGTTTTGGACTTACCTGGAAAGAGCTGCCGCCTTCTTGAAACACCAAAATAAGTACATGCTGCTATAGAAAATAGGGTAGTGCTAACGGATGATAAAGCAGGCAATTCATTAAATTTGAATGGTAGCAACTTGCCGTAAATGAGCACTTACGACATTCCAGGTACTGTTGTAAGTACTTTACATATGCCATCACCTTGTATGGTGGGGACTAATGTTACCCCACTTTACAGATGTGATCATTGAGGCTGAGAGAATTGAGTATCTTAGCAAAGGTCACACAACTAACTAAGTGGTGGAGTGGGATTACAACCAATGTTTGTTTGATATCAAAGCTTGTGTTCTTCATGACACTGCAATGCCTATGAGCAACTTTCTAGAGATGACAAAAGTTGAAGTTGGCTTTAACAGATGGTAGAATTTATAGAGACACATAGGAACTACTGCAGGTGATAAAACAAGGGGTCCATGAGTAGGTTTCTTCTGGACATTTATTGTCTTCTACTCTGAACAGTGTGCAGAAAGAGATGTGTGGCGTCATCCCTACTCACTGGGTACCTTCATTCAGTGAACGTTTACTGAGTTCCTGCCACATGACACACACTGTGTGGGAGGAGAATCATGCTCTTTGCTCTCATGGAACTTACAGACTAGTGGGCAATATTGACACTAAATATTAAACAGAAAATCTATGAAGGAAAGGAATGTTCTAGTTGTGGGAAGTGAAGTGACCATAAGAATGTCAATAGTGTACACATGTATCAAATGATGAACAGCAGAAAGAGGCTGGGAACTGGCTCCGGGGCCCATGTTAAAGGCTGACTTTCAACTTGACTGAGCACATTTGAGTTCCATTCACAGGCAACCCTCAGAACAGACCAAAATATTGTTACTAGGAACTGGAGCTTAAAACTTATTCTACCAGGCTGTTTGCTTAGCTTCATCTGAGTCTCTACTTCCTAGTCTTTAAAATGGGGATAATAGTATCTATGTTACGGGTTTTTTGTATGAATGAAAGGGGATACAGCACATGAAGAGTTTAGCATAATAATCATAATGTGATTTATAACAATAAATATATATTTAGTCTTCCATCATGTTCCTGGCCCAGGGCTCCTAAATCCTTGGAATTTCCTGTGATAGAGCTATAAAGGTGTCTTTAGGTAACCTAAGGCTGGGGGCTGGTTGCCAGGGGAACCAACCAAGTGATGAGAGGGTTGAAACTTTCAGTACCTACCTCTAACCCCCTCCTGGGAAGGTACAGGAGCTGGAGGTTGAATCAATCACCAATGGCCAATGATTTAATTATTTATGACTATGTAAAGAAGCCTTCATAAAACCCCCAAAGGGCAGAGTTTGGAGAGCTTCCAGGTTGGTGAACATGTGGAGATGTGTGAATGGTGTACCTGGAGAGGACACGGGAGCTCCGTGCCCCTTTCCACATAACTTGCCCTATTCATCTCTTCCATCTGACTGTTCCTGAGTTATATCCTTTTATAACAAACTGATAATCTAGTAGGTAAAAAGTTTCTTTGAGTTCTGTGAGTTGCTCTAGGAAATTAATTGAACCCAAGCAGGGGGGGGCGCCCTTAGGAACCTCTGATTTATAGCCAGTTGCCCAGAAGTACAGGCAAAAAACTGGGCTGTGACTGGTGTCTGAAGGGGATGACCAGTCTTGTAGGACTGAACCCTTAACCTGTGGAATTTGATGCTGTCCCTGGGTAGATAGTGTCAGAATTGAGTTGACTTGTAGGACACCTGGTTGGTATCCCAAGAATTGCCTGTCGGTGTGCGGACCACCCCCTCATTGGAATTGGTACCAGAACCTATTTAGCCTGGCATATAGAAAATGGTCAACAATGTTGGCTATTATTATTGCTGTAGAAAGCTGAGCTAGAGGCATGGGAGGCATTGCAACTTAGAAATCTATCTTTGCTTTCCTTTTTGCTGATATGAATATGAACTCCTTCCTGTTGGTCTTTGGTCCTTCCTGGAATGATAAGTGGTGGATCCATTCCCTCACGCCCAATGCTACAAGGAGTTGGTATCTATTGAGAAGAATTTGTGCCAGTCATTATGTTTTATTATTTTTATGATGATGATGATGTTATTGGTTGTGTTTGTAAACATTCATATTTTCTCTGCCCTTCTCATCTTCCAAAATTGGTTTTGCAAACAAAAGCACACAGATAACCACCAATTCATAAAAACTGCTGTAACCAGAGTGTCGTTCTTTGTCCTGACCTGACCTGGGTAGGGAGACCATGGGGACTTCAGACCTCGTGGCAGTGTTTGGCTTTCAGGGGGCACCAGGATCCTGATTCAGCTTGGATCACCATAAAGCCTGACACAGCAGGCATTCAACAAACATTGTCTATATGGTTTGATCATAACTGCATAAAACAAATAAACCAAAATAGCTTGCATAGAAAAAAGACTGGAAGGAAATGTAGCAAAGTTATTCTCTGTAGTTCATTGTGACGAAGAATTGCTTTACAACAGCCCTTATAATTTTTGTTTTTTTCAAAACTTTCTAACAGAATGAGCCTGTATTATATTTATTTATAATATGGGACAATCTCTTTATGCATAAAACAACCATCATTAATTGAAAGAAAGTATAATTGTCTTCCACTGCCCAGAGGCAAATGCGGAAGCTCCCTGGAAGAGGCAGGTGAGGTAGAGAGAAGTACTGATGATTTTTTGCTCTCAGAGATTGACTTGTTGGTTTCACTTTTTGAGAATGTTATGCCAACCTCTCTGACTTACTTCCTGATGCCCTGTTCACCTCTCACCAGCAGAGGGACTTCAGGGACAAATGACAGGACACTAACGCAGGTTAGTAAAATCCTCAGCATGAAAATGATTTGAACTACAAATCCCAGGTGGGTATTTGGGATTGTGGGATTTCTTCCCATGCCCTCTTTTCTGCTCTCCCTAAAGAAGGTGGGTTGCTCACTGGCATTAATCTCTTGCTCTTGTGCATTCTTTTGGGTTCTCTACTAGGAAGCAGGAAGCATCTTTAACAGAGGGTGCAGCGGGAGCAGTGTTGGCTTGGGACGTTGCCAGGGGTCGGAGCAAAGCAGCTGAGCTGACTCGGCCTCTGATACCACATCTCCTATCAGCCCATTTACTTATCCTACAGACTGACTCCAGGACTCTCATAAAACCCAGGGGCAGACTCACTCAGTGCCTCCAAATCTTAGCCCGATTCTCTCCTCCCCCATCCCCACCACGTAATTTCTCATGGTGGAAAAGCAGGTTGAGTTTATTTAGATAAAGATATATTACTATAATAGAATTACTAATTACGTCCAACAACTTTTTCCTTAAACAAAACATTCCATGGTTGGGCTGGAAAGCATTAGTGAGAGGAGGAGGAGGAGGAGGAGGAGGGGGAGGAGGGGGAGGAGGGGGAGGAGGGGAGGAGGAGGAGGGGGAGGCGAGCGAAGTCGTGTTTTTCTTTCCCCCTGATTGATGATGGCGTGATAATCTTGGCCAGTTCACAAGTTGCTATTTCCCGTGGATAACTGGATCCTGCTTTGCCAGCTCTAATTTGAAGCAAATTTTGCTCTAACCAGTCTCCTCCTCCGCATTAATGTTTATTAAAAGTCAGTCACAGCACATACAGCGGCCTCCAACACCCCGGCCCCCGCCTCCAGGGCCAACTCCAGGTTACTGTGAGAGAGAAGGCGGCTCCCACCTCTGCTTTGCTTTTCCAAAGCCTGCATGAACTAGGGGGATGGGAAGGGAATCTGTTGCTGCCTCATGAAGTCTGCAGACAATCCTGAGTTGGGAGCTGTTGGGAATGCAGATGGCACATAAGGACACAGTGATACCAAGAGTCTTATAGTCTGAAATTCTTCGGGGGAATGTGAGGATAAGAGACTGATTACATGGGAAGCAGGAAGCATTACAAACCATCGTTGGCTTTCCCCCTTATCTCCTGCCTAAGTCTTCCCTTAACTCTTTTCACTGGGACGGTGATCCATGCCATGGTTCCCTACTCATTTAGCTAACTGTCTTAGGTTGGGTTTCCCCAGAAGCAAACCCTGAGATGAGAATGTTGAGTGCAAGTAGTTGATTTGGGAAAGGGTCCCAGGAAGCACTGTGGAAGTTAGGGGGGAGGTGAAAAGGGAAAAGTAGAAATTCAATACCTAATGTGACAAGTACTGAGGTCTTATTTTATGTTATTTTTTTAAAGAAATTGTATTTATTTATTTATTTAATTTTTTGGCCATGCCATGTGGCTTGCGGGATCTTAGTTCCCTGACCAGGGATTGAATCCGTGCCGTCGGCAGTGAAAACACTTAGTCCTAACCACTGGACAGCCAGGGAATTCCCTGAAGTCTTATTTTAATTTGTGTTTCTTTGCTACTAAGACTGGATATTTTTCTGCCTCATCTGTTAACCATTGCATGTATCGATAGTTTATTCCTTTTTATTGCTGACCAATATTCTATAGCACCAATGTATTACATGTTTATGCACTGTTAAAGGGCATTTAGACTGATGCCAGCTTTTGACTATTACGAATAAAGCTGCTATGGACATTCACGTACAGTTTTTTTGTGTGTGAATACGTGTTTTCAGAGAAGAGGAAGTGAGAAGTGGCACAGGAGAGGATGTGTCAATAAATTGCTTGACCGTAGATCAAACTATACCTGAAGCCATCCCTACCCCCTTAAACTTCTTGGTTACTAAGGGGGTTTACATCACTTGTTTTACATTATTAAATACAGTGACCTTTGAACAGCATGAGTTTGAGCTGCGTGGGTCCACTTACATGTAGATTCTTTTTCCATAAATACGTACTACAGTACTACACAATCTGCAGTTGATTGAATCTGCAGATGCGGAACCGCAGATATGGAGGGCCGACTATAAATTTATATGCGGAGTTTTGACTGTGCAGAGGGTCGGCTTAGTGAAGTAAGCCAGACACAAAAGGACAAGTACTGTATGATTCCACTTATATGAGGTACGTCAAGTAGTTAAATTCATAGAGACAGAAAATAGAATGGTGGCTGCCAGGGGATGGAGGGAGGAAGAAACGGGGAGTTACATTTTAATGGGCACAGAGTGTCAGTTTGGGAAGACAAAAAAGTTCTGTGGATTAATAGTAATGAGGTTGCACAACAATATGCATGTACTTAATGTCACCAAACTATGCGCTCAAAGTGGCTAAAATTTAAATTTTATGTTATTTTACTACCTGGGGAGTGAACCAGTAAACAAATGGATTAGCAAAAAGCAAGCTGACATTTCCTGAAAGATCCAGTCTTTATAAGATAAATCAGGATACATCTAAAATCAAATAGCTGCCATCATGACATCTTTCCAAATCCATCAGAAGAATGAACAGGTTCAGGCCGCTCTAAAATATGTTTGAAAAAAAATTCCAGCCTTCGGGGAAGTGTAAAGCTTCTTTCACTAGAAGCTGAAGGAATGAAAGCAAGAGTGAGTAAACTTATTGTACAGAAGAGAAGAATATCAGAAAATTCTAAGGAGAGTCAGGCCAAGTCTCTGGGTGGACCTGGAATACGAGAGTATGAGAGATTGTGCAGCAGCCCCTAGAGGAGACGGCATGAATGGTGGGAGCTTAGGATTCATCCAAACACAGAGACCACATAGAATCTGAGTCAAAAACTGAGTTTTGAAATCAGTGATTGATGTGGCTGAGTTAAATATTAAAAACTCTTGAAAAATAAGGAAATGAAACGTACGCTAAACTCACTGACAACGATTAAATAAACGATGCACTTAAAATTATATGCAAAGTCTCTAAACGGATAACGCTTTATGCAGTCAGAAAAAACAACAACGGCAACAAAAAAACGCAGTTAGAAAGGCAGAGATAACAGCTTCTGTGGGAACTTCAAGTTCTCTTAGAACTGCATCAAGGGGAAAAAACAAGAATTCTCACCAAATATTTGATTTAGAGAGAATTTACCCTGTAGAGTAGAAAAGAATCCTTCTAACGCAGGTGACAAGCTCAGCAATGCACTCAATGAGCTGGACACCTATAAAATACGAGCCAAAATTCTGTCAGAAGAATTTGAAAGAATCTCTGGCTGTTAACGAAGCCAGCTTATTTCCCATGAGAGAAAACTCATGATAATGAAAGCTCTGTTCACTGAAAGACACCTTCATAACTTAAGAGTATGTATCCCAGAGACAAAAAAATATATATATTGAGGGATATTTAAAGATTTTGAAAATTATTCTTATATCTTTGACGTTGCAAATGGGGCATTTGGCAGAGGTCCACTAGGACTGCCAGGGAACCCTCTGGATTACCAGATCCCAGAGGAAGGAGGAGCATCAGGCTATGATGAGGTGGGGATTCAACCTCCTGCCTGATGTGGGATAAATGCTACCTTCTCAGATCAGGGCCCCAGGAGAAAGAGCCCTCTATCGGGTCAGCTCTATCCTGAGACAGAAGCTCCTCCTTGAGAGAACAAGGGAGGTGTCCTGGTGCTTTCGATTTATCCCTCCCACTAGAACAGAGTGTTGGTGGCCCAGGCTCTGGTCTTCCACCTTGACCCCTTGTCAGACATTAAATGTTCCAAAGGGACCCCAGGGAGCAGCTCCTGAGAATAGAACTCTGTGTCCTCCCCCGCACTTCTAGATCAGAAAGAAACTGCCTCGCGGTCTTTCCCACCGAGGGACTCCCCTGGTCCACACATCCTCCACTGGCCACAAGAAAGGCCTCTGCATCAAATGCTGCCACACAACCTGAAAGCAGAAGTGAATCATCTCTGAGTTAATCCCACTCTCCAATGAGCTGAACTGAAGATCCAGAACCACAGCAAGATGCTTTTCTTTTTCAAGTAAAACAATTTTGGTTTTTGACTTTTAGTCGTATTGCTATTAAGTAATTAATTTAATACTAGTCTCCTTTATCCGCAGGAGATACATTCAAGATCCCCAGTGGGTGCCTGAAACTTCAGAAGTACGGAACCCTACATATACCATGTTTTTTTTTTTTTTTTCTATACGTACATACCTATGATGAAGTCGAATTTACAAATTAGGCACAGTAAGAGATTAACAACAATAACTACTAATAAAATAGAAAAATATTAACAACATACTGTAATAAAAGTTATGTGACTGTGGTCTTTCTCTCTCTCCCTCTCTCAAAATACCTTACTGTACACGTTTAATGCCTTTTCCATCTTATCTAAGCACTTATCACGTATTGTGTCTGTAACTTCTGCAGTTTGAGGTGCCACAGCAAAATAGCACAAGTTTCCTTCTCCTGCTTCACAATTTCATGGATAGAAGATTCATTCTTACCATAGATCTTAGCAACCTCAGCATACGATTTTTTTGTTCTTTCCTTGTTAAGAGAACTTTCAACCTTTTCGATTAAAGGAAGCACTTTACAGCTTCTTTTCGGCATATCCGAATTGCCAGCATCACCCCTCTTAGGCTTTGGGACCATTATTAAGTAAAGTAAGAGTTACCTGATGACAAGCACTGTGATACCATGACAGTCAATCTGACAGTCTAATTGGGTACTAAGGGACTATTGGGTGGGATACTCTGGACAAAGGGATGAAACATGTCCATGTCGTGGGTGGGACAGAGTGAGATGGTGTGAGATTTCATGACTCTCCCTAGAACAGCATGCAACTTAAAACTTATGAATTGTTTATTTCTGGAATTTTCCATTTAATATTTTTGGACTTTGGCAAGCAAAATTGCAGTTAAGGAGGGACTACTGTATCCAGTGGCTCAAATGGAAACCTGGTAGAATTATACTTCTAAAATAATGCCCTCTAACTGTGGATTACTTAAATATGACTCAGAAATTAGTTGCTTTCATTTTATGCTATTTATAGGTAGTTTTATTACAGTAGCTTTGTTGTTGATAAGTTCACTAAAATCATTCAGAAACACAGCAAAAATGTTGTCTTTCTTCTATTATATTTTTTTTTCTCTTTTGGTTTTATTGCTATTATTTATGTGATTATACAATGTTTCAAATGGAGACCTGATGGGATTATGACTTTTGAGATAGTGTTTTATAAATGTACATTATATTCGTGTGAATTTTGAAACTGAAAGGAACTAAAGGGGGAGGGCAAGCTATTAAGACTTGCCCCTCCCCGTGGTGTCACCTCCATCCTCAGCCATTTCCCAGCCATGTCCAAGCGACAGCTGGAGTTGATGACAATGAACAGGTTAGAACTTTTCCTTCTTTCGGGGCAAAGGCATATGGCCCAGGAGGAACAGGCCCCCACCAAGGTCCAGCCAGTCACAGGTTGACCTTGGGAACCCGACCTTTCTTGGGCTCAGTTTCCCCTGGCAGAGCTGCTGTGAGACATAAACAAGGTCCTGGGCATCCAGCTGTCCTTCAGTCCAGAAGCAGGAAGCAGAGCCAGATCTGGGGGAATCCAAGAGTCGTCAGGCTCTCCTCTGCTTCCTCTCGCGTGACCATCCTCTTCCTCCTCACCCTCACCATAGTTTCCTTCCTCATCCCCACTTCCCTCTGGCTGCACCTACTTCCCTCTTTCCTCATGTTTAACACAATCAGTGAACAAAAGGCAATCCCATCCCCTGGGTGTTGCTGGATGTCTGTCCTGCCTCCTCCTGGGCCAGGTCTACTGTGATTTTCTCAGGCCACCTCTGTAGGCCTGGAAGTGAGACAGGCTGGGACCTGGGACCCTTTGCTGCAGTGCTGGCACCTGGACACACCTCTCCTCGAGCAACAGAATACAAAGACACTATAAGGGAATAAAAATGACTGCATGCATGTGCAGTTGGGGCAAATTATGGACAACAAGATACAAAAACAACAAAAAACCCCCCAACTGCCACTTCTGAAGAGCCAGGAGCAAAAGTAGGGCACTGGGAACAATAGCAGGGCACTGCGCATGCCCCCTGCACACAACACCACCGAAGTGGTGGGCAAACCCCCTAAGCCACCCCTCTGGGCCGACCCCTGGACCTGTCCCCTACCCTCACCCCATATAAGGAACCAGCTTGCCTGCCCTCAGGGAGCGAGCAAGGGAACCTGTTAACTTGTTCTCTCTCCCCGCTGCTGCATCAGGGGCCCCAGTAAAGCCTTGCCTGAATTTCTTGTCTGGCCTCTGATCAATTTCTATTGATTAAGGAGATAAAGAACCCTGGTCAGTAACAGAATCTGGATCCCAAACCCCAACAGGGCCTGGTGCCAACTTTCTACCCCAATCCAACTGCTTCTAGGTACCTTTGTCCAGACTGCCACCATCCCTCCTGAAAGCCTACCATAGCTTCCTGCCCCGTAACAGTCAAGCCAGAGTAACCTTTCCGAACACATAAAGAAAATTGTGAGACCCTGCTACGCAAAGCCCTCCATGCCTCCAATCACACTGAGACTCAAAGACACACTCCTGATAAGGTCCTCGGGGACGTGCATACCTGGTCTCTGTTTGTCTCTGCCTGTGCGCGTCCAATCTCCATATTCACCTTCCTTCTGTTCCAGTCACATGTCAAGCTCACGCCTGCCTTGGAGGCCTTGTGCTGCCTATTTCCTCTTACTAGAATGCTTCCCACCAGCTGTGTGTGTGTGGCTGCCTCCTTCTCAGTGTTTCACTATCAGCTCAGGTCCTGTCTCTCTAAGTGGCCTTTCCGGACCACCCAGCTGCCCGACTCCCCTCCCTGCCTTCCTCCCTATTCCCTGGTCCTACTTATGGCTCCAATTATTCTAGTTTGTATCATTTAACCCTCCTTATAGTAAACTTCTAGAACAGGGATTGTTTATTTTAGAAGAAAGACAGAACCCCTACTGTGTTTCTGGACCATCGTAGTGGATGTAGTAACCACAGAAACACTGGACTGTCTGCCCTGGCCTCTGACACGGAGGGGACAGAGGGTTTACCTGATTTACCGCTGACCTTTCCCTCCCGCCCAGCACATAACAGCTACTCATGAAGAATCGGGAGAATGGAGGAATAAGACCAGGTGAATCCAGTGGGAAGACCTTCTGAGATCTCATCCTGTGAATAGGGCTGCCTTGTGCCTCCCAATGAGGGTTCCACACACCTGTGGGTAACTCCTGGGAGCCCCAGCTGGCATCCTGGTCCCAACTGGCTGGCCCCCTGGCTTTGTCCTAGAGCCTGCTTCACCCTGTGCATATGTGGGTTTCAGGCTGTCTGGCCACTCCACGCCCGTGTGTCCTAAGTCTCCACATTGATATGAATTATTCAGACGGCTGGGGAAGCCCAAGGTTGTGGAAAAAGCAGAAAGAGATGCTGAGGATGGAGACATGGGAGGGTGGCCACTGGCTTCCTCTGCCACAGTGTTGAGCCACAAAGGGACGGGTGCTTTTGTGTTCAAGGGAGGGCCACTGGATCTCAGGGATCCACGTCATGTCATCGGCTTGAAGAGGCCTTAGAGAGGAGTCAGGACGTGTAAGCACTGACCATCAGCTCTTACATGGGTGTCGTAACTAACACTCGTGGGACACTCAACTCACAAAGCACAGAGTTCCGTACAAACTCCACGCCGTCTTCTAGCTTATCCTATTTAATCCCTTTATGGCCGCTCTCTAAGACAGGCATTGCACTCAGAGATGAGGAAACTGAGGTGCTAACGAGCTCTGAATCACACACTGCAGGGGGCGCGGCTGACAGCTCTGGCTCCGACCCAGAGTGTCTGAGAACTAATTTCACCTCTGACACTTCCCAGCTGGGTAACTTTGGACATGTGACTTAATGTTTCGGTGCCTGCACATTTCTCATCTGTGAAATAGATGAAGGATGTTGTGCGCTGGGCACAGAGTAAGCCCTCCGTGTAATCTGCTGTTTTTATTATCACACCCAAAGTAAACGGCATGCCTGACACTGAACCTGAGACCTCTACCTCCAAATCCATTTACTGTCCACTCTTTGAAAACTGTTTTGTCTGTGTTTAATCTGCATTTGGTTTACCAATTGCTTCTAAATTTGCCCTTGACTTTTTGTTTTAGGATCTTCTTCTGGAGGGACCCAAACTAAGGTACTGTCCATCTTCTCCGAGCTTACAACGAAAGAGCAAGGTATCCTAAAGGACTAGGTATGAAGGTGGTGAGACAGTTTCAAAACTTCGGATAAGCTCTGGTTAATGGCAGTAACAACATTTAAAAGTCCCTGTTTCCAGTGAGGCAGACTTTTCCCAGGGAAATTTGATTCAACTCCACAAACACTTCTCCTACTCATTAAGGCACCTACCACTAAAACATCTGGTCAATTAAATTCAAAACATTAGTCAAACCAGTTGTTGGCATTATATGGTTAAACATCTGGACAAATGGCATTTTAATTGAACGTTTTGATGTCATGTGGTCTTCATTTCAAAGCCAGTCCCCAAATAGAAGTTACATACCTTGACTTTCTAGGCTGAATTGTGTGGGCTGGGTTTACTCTCTCAATTCACTTTCAGAATATTTACTAAATTCTAATGTTATAGATATAGTGATGGCGTATCCTGGATTTTCCACAGTAGACCTGATTTCTTAAAAAATTTATTTTATTGAAGTATAGTTGATTTATAATGTGTTAATTTCTGCTGTACAGCAAAGTGATTCGGTTATACATATATACATTCTTTTCCATTCTGGTTTATCTCAGAATATTGGATATAGTTCCCTGTGCTATATAGAGTAGGACCTTGTTGTTTATCCATTCTATATATAATAGTTTGCTTCTGCTAATCCCCAAATTCCCAATCCATCTTTTCCTCACCCCCCTACCCTTGGCAACCACAAGTCTGTTCTCTACGTCTGTGAGTCTGTTTCTGTTCTGTAGATAAGTTCATCTGTGTCATATTTAAGATTCCACATATAAGTGATGTCATATAGTATTTGTCTTTCTCTTTCTGACTTACTTCATTTAGTTTGATATCTCTAGGTCCATCCATGTTGCTGCAGATGGCACTATTTCATTCTTTTTTATGGCTGAGTAATATTCCATCGTACATATGTACCACATCTTCTTTATCCATTCATCTGTTGATGGATATTTAGGTTGCTTCCATGTCTTGGCTACTGTAAATAGTGCTGCACAACAGCCCTGATATTTAAAAAAATCCATTCTTTTGCTGGCCAATTGACATGCCCCAATTTTTTGTCAGACAACGTGGTCCATATTTACATGGAATCCCAAAGAGAATGAGGAAGCCTACGTTGAAATTTTGGATCTGGTTCCATTTACTCTAAAATATCCAATGACACGTTTAATAACACTTTTCATCAGGTTTCCCATTAATAAAATGGAGGAGTCACTTTGTCATTTTCTGCTGCCAGGGGAAGGCATTCTGGGTAAATCTACCATGTTTTAGAGATGTGTGAACACAGACATTCACAAACACACTGTGTATGCGTGTTCATGTGTACACTATTTCAACGAATCCTTGCCAATCCCTGATGTAGATGCACAATATTAGCGCCTTGGGCTGGGGTTCTAGCGGTGGACATAGAGGGGCGGGTTCTGCAGGAGTAGTTCCATTGCTACTAAGTGCAGTGCTGGAAGACACCTCTTGGTCGACCTCTCAAATTCCAAGACAGCAATCCAGCTTCTCTCCATGTCTCTCTGTTTTTCACCCCGGGAGTGCACACAAGCACTGTTTAAATCCCTCTTGACTTGTCTTGCTTCCCTGATCCATCCAAACCCATTATCCTGGCACAAGAAGTCTCTGGCACAGGGTCATGAAATGCTTCAAAAAAAAAAAAAAAAAAATCTCCAAACACAAAAACAAAAAAACAAGAAAGAAATCCCTCTCTGGACATCTGTTCTGATGCGGAGCCAAGAGCAGGGTCCGCGTGGTGCCAGCACGGCCACGCGGCTGCAGACCGTAGTCAGGGAGTGTGTGGTGCCAGCGCTAATGATCTGGGCTTCCTGCTGAGGGACGCGCTGCCAGACTCCTAATTAGGATCCGCTCCGAGCGGCCTGGGCTGGGGCGGTCAGTCCTTTTCTGCTGCCTGTCTCTCCCTCCGTGGTCTTTCTCCTGCGCAGCAATGTCCCATTGTGAGCATTTTTCATCGTGGCCCATTTAAAACAAAGGGGAAATAACAGCAGGCTCCTTGGGAGGTGCTGGACAAAGGGAAGAGCCTCTAAAGCCGATGGCGCCGCCGATGGAGGAAGCCCCGGCCACGCCCCCTCGGAAGGATGCAGGTCCCGTTTAACATCTCACTGGTCAGGAGCCCGCGGAAGACCCTGCCTTGAGTGGGGCCCAGAGATCCAGCCACTGTTATGGGAGGCCTGGCCTGGGGTCTTTCTCAGTTCCTTGTCCCAGAGGGTCATCAACGGGAGGTGACCAACAGGTCTGGCCCTTGCGTTTCAGCTGGATGTGGACCACAGCCACTGATGGAATGGGAGGAGACTCTGGCTGGGGCCCATCTGCGGGGCGGATGTTCCTCTGACAGCCGAAACCCCTCATGGAGGAAGTTTGGAAAGTCGTGCATTTTCCATGAGTGCTTTGGCTCTGATTTGTGCCCTTGAGGGCTGGGGTGTTGGGCACACAGTCTTTCCGAAAAAGAGTATGGCTCGGTGAACAGAGCCTGGGGGCTGACTGAAGGCGGGCATCGTGTATGCCTTGCTTACTGTGGTGGTACTGGTGCTCAGCACAGAGCCCGGAACACTGTAGGCGCTCAGTAAATGAGTTCATCCGCGAAATGGGCATCATCGTAGTGGCCACCTTTGAGCAATGTGGGTGTACGAGCGCTCAGCCCTGAGCCTGCACACGTTGCTACAACTACTGCCACTGAAGTGAAGCGTTAGAGCAGGGGCCTGCAGATGCTTTCCGTAAAGGCCCAGAGAGTAAGTATTTTAGGCTTTGCAGGCGCTGCAGTCTCTATCACAAATTACCGAACTCTACTGTTCTAGCGTGAAAGCAGCCATTAATAATATGTGAAGACATGGAGGTTGCTGTGTTCTAATGAAACTTTGTTTATAATAATAAGCTGTGGATTCGATTTGACCTGTAGACCATGGTTTGTTGACTCCTGTCCTAGAAAATGATAAAGTTAAGGAACCAGCTCTCCACAGAGAAAGTACAGATATAAATATACCTAGATTCAAGGGAAGTTCATATCTATCCATGAAGAGCAGCTCCTTCCCAGGTGAACCTGGTAAATTCAAATACAACTAAAATAGCCACTCAGCTGGGAGACTGATGGCATGAAGGATGTACAGAGCATCTCCCAGTGTCCTCCCTACAGCTCCTGAGTTGCTGCCAGGAACAGAATCTACAAATATCTAGTCTTGACTAATCCACATGGGCTCTGTAAGCAAACAGCTTATTCACGTATACAGACAGCGCTGGTGGAGTCATTAGAAGCCTGCCTTGCCCCCTGGGGTTCCCTGACTTGTGTACTCATATCTCTGGTGGTGTTTAAGGTCCCAGATCACTCTAGTGAAAACTGGAAGTTGGGAGACTTTGAAAGGAGATTAGACCCATGTGTATCCATTCAACAAACCTTATCTCCTACCTGCTAGATGCCAGGCATTGTGCCACATGGTGGAAATAAGTATATGGCTAAGATCTTATCTCAGACTTGGAAGAGCTCTTGGCCTAGCTGGGGAGACAGGCATGAGCAGGAAATTAATTGCAACACCATGCAACCAATGAGGGGGTAAATGGCGCTAGTGTCCACAGGGGAGGGAGTGGTCACCTGGGCTTGTGTTGACTGTTTGCTGGGAGGTGATGCTTGAGCTCCATGAGGAAGGGCCATCACACCTGTGCACACACACTGTGTTTAGAATTTATTTTTTTCTTTACAGGAAGGACACACTCTGGGGAAATGTTGGGAGAACAGTTTTCCTTGGTTCTCCCACTGGGACTTTTAGAAAGTAAGTGACACAATGCCAGAGAAATGCCTTTTCTCTCAATCAACATTGTTTGTCTGGCTCTAAGCAGGTCTTGGAATAAAGAGGCAGGGAGGGTGAAACACTGAGTAGAAAGAGACTCTCTCTTGTCTCATGACTTTTATGTTGATTTGTAAGTCAATTCTTCCGTGAGAAGAATGAAATTCAGATGTTGAACAGAACATGCGATAGGATTTATGCTGCAACATTAAAGGTAGGTGGGTGCTTGCTTCATGATGAGGAATAAGGATCTTGTGATTGCAGGTTTCTATTTAGAAAATTTACCCTTTTACAACTAAGGATAAGCTAACTATTGTCCATCGTTTTGTCATCTGCTTCCTTTGGCTGTACCCTCAGGTCATCTTTAACCTCATCATCAATGACATCTATTTGAAACCCAAACATGGCCATGTTCCTCCTTGGTTTAAAACCATTAGCAGAAGCCTTTTGTCTGCAGGATAAATCCCCCCACTCCAAGACTCTTTGTGGTCTGCCCCCCCTGCAGCTCTAGTCATACTAAACTAACAGGCACCATGTAACGAATGTCCACCATGAGTCACATTCTCTCAGCCATTTGCTAATGTGAGCTATTTGAGCTCCACTGTAATCCTAGGAAACTCCATCAGCTCAGTTTTATAGAGGAGGCAACTTAAACTCTGGGAGATGGAGTAACTTGCCCAAGGTCCAGTAAGTAGTCATGTCATTTAACCCAAGATCTGCCTGAGTTCAACTTCTACACCTCTTCTCCAACATCTTCTGCCTAGAACATTCTTCATCCCGTATTTCTCCTGAAAAACGAAGCCCCCTTAGGGTTTAGTTTGAACATTTCCTGGATTCTCTCATACCGTCCTTGCTGAGTTCCAGTACCATTTTCTTTTCTTTTCTTTCCTTTCCTTTTTTTTTTTTTCTGTAATTATCACAGCATTAGTACGGATATATCATTCCCATTTCTTTGCCTCTCTATTTCCTGTGATAGACTGTGAGCATCCTAAAGGTTTCTTCAATATATGATCTCTCTTTATATTCCTGGGCCCAGTATAGAGATGGTGCATTGAATACGGGTCCAATGAATGAATGATAGGAACAGAATATTTGGGGATGTGTGTGTTTCGATCAGATCTTTCAAATGCAGAAATACCAACCTTTAAGTCCATCTGCTAATGGAGACTGGGTGCTGACTGTCGCACGGAGGAATATTCTTCTCTTGTTATGTAGTCTTGGGGTGGGGCTGGAGCGGTAGACTGGTTGTGGCTGGTCGAGCCGTCCAGCCTCTCAGAAATCTCTGAAGTCCAACCTAAACGTTTAAATGAACTAAAGTGGTTGGCTTTATAAGTAATAGAAGTCAATTGTGTTTGCAGCGTCTAATGCAGGAACGGCATTAGATGGCTGAGATGGGCCAGCGCCGAGAACTGCTGAGTGGGCAGGAGGCCTGATTTTCAGCCTCCCTCTGCATCCATTTGTGATAATCCAGGTCTGGCTTTCAACCAGTCACTCTCCTAATGAGACTTGCATAAGACAGCCTTTGCCCCCAGCACAGACATATCCTGAATCAGGAGTTCACTTACACAGACTTCTAAAAACCCCCGCACATCTACACACACTCACTCACATTTTTTCTAAATACATGTTTTATCTTCCTTGTTATCAAGGCTCTCCTAACGGACTGGCAAACATTCAGACAGAAACTGAAACATTTAGATGGACGGGGGACACCTATCCTCCCCCAAAGAATGAAATTCCAGTTGAAAGACAGAAGAAAGTCGATATTCTGCCTTGATTCCGTGACATCTGAGTTATGGATAAGAGCTTGCCTTTGGGCGGCAGGGTAGGGCATGAGGGCTGAAAACAAAGATAGAAATAACGCTCATGTTTGTTCCGCCTTTCATAGGAGAGTCCTTATCCTCTCCCATTGGGAGGCTAGGCCCTGCTCACTATTAGGATGATAATAATGAAGACATTAAAATAAAGATGAACATGTATTGTCTCATGACATTGTTCGAAGCCCTTACAGCATTGTGTAACATAACCATCATGGCAGTCCTGACAGATTGGTGCTTTTATTATTTCCATTTCACAGATAGAGAAACTGAGGCTTAGAGGGGATCACAATTTGCCCAAGATCACAGTTCATATGGAATTGGGTTCATATGTATCTGCCCCCCGAGTCTGTGTTCTTAAATGCTGTGTTTTACAGAACAGAGAAACTGGCTCAAATCCCTTTGAATGAAATTCTAGGGAACCTCCAGGGAGTGAACTCATTCCATAGAAACAGGATATCAGGTTTATCAAGCTTTGCCCTGTAAAACACTTGGGAAGTATGAGTCAGGGAATTATTTGAGGGTACATCCTGGTGTTAGCGTCTTAGATTTGTCTCCGGGCTCATCTTTCTATACTCTTCTGTAATCTCTATGATAAGTATGTGTAAAAAGAATTATTTTACTAGAAGACGCCAGGAGACACAGAACTCAAGCAAGGTGACTGTAGGGCTCCTCTGAAAGAAAGTGACAATAAAAGGAGAAGGGGAGAAATCGCTCCTACTCCGTAAGCTCTGAGACTCAGGATAACGGAGTAGGATCTCGTGGGCCCAAGAGTAGATGGAAGGGCCCCGGGGGAGACCCTACCATGTCTGGCAGAAGTGAATCTACTGTTGGTAGAAGCACTGTGGCTCAGTGGGACATAACAGTCACTGAGGACAATCAATGATGTGGCTTGGGGGTTAGCCCCGGAGAAGAGGAATAAATCTGCAGATATCAGTAGCTGATGGTGTCCTTTAATTAGCACATGGGAAACACTTTTTTATGGGTTCCCCCAAATCCTTTGGAGGGGGCTCTTCTATCCAGGATACATGGGTCTTTTAATATCAGGTCACACTGGTTTATGTAAAGTTCTCCCAGATAACTCACTTATCTCTGGTGGTAGAGTGGTGGTCCTGAATTCTTCCCCTCCCTGCTGCCAAGCCCTTGCAGTGCGAGGTTGCTGTGCTCCCACGGAAAGGCAGACTCAATTTTCTATCTCTTTAATGGGCACAAAGCCCATGCTTCAAAACACACTCAGAACCATTTTATCCCTAACCTGGTCTCAAAACTTCTTCAGAGTTCCCAGCCCCTCCTTCTAGATGAACCAACGTAAATATACATGGCCATTATGGCCCTCTTCATAGCTAGGGTGACTCTAGGATTTAACTTACAAATGGGACCTTTTGAGGATAAAAGCATTGCTACTAATAACTCTGCCAGGAATGTCCAAGCAAACTGAGACATATGGTCATTCTATCCCTAAGTATCCCTAATATGGAGAGAGCACTTTGCACGTGGCAAAACCTTTTTAGATAGTTTATTACATTTTATATAAAAATCCTACACTGTAGTTCATCTAAACACCCACATTTTACTGACGGGCTCTTTGACCTTCAGAGAAGCCAAGTGACTTTTCTAAGGTTCCTGGCACTAAGTGGGCATTCAATGAATGTTTGTTGAACTGGATCGGTAGTTCAATGGACGGATGGGTGAATGAATACAGGAGAACACATGCAAGAAAAGGGAGCAGAAAGCCTAATCACATCAAATTGTGTGGTGTTTTCAGGCAAGTAAGAATAAACCAGAGTCACCTAGATGGATGATTCTCGAACTGGCCCCAGAACACCAATGGTCTCCATGATATGAATAGATATTTTGGGACCATTGCTCAAGGTCTAGGTCTTACCCTCAGGTTCCTAATCTATAAAATTGGGATAAACCTTCATGGAATAAAGGTGGGAGGACTAAAGATAATACAAATAATGTGTTCAGCACAGTGAGTGACACAGAAGAAGAAGAAAAATTATAGCAAATATGTATTGGTCCTATATTATGTTCCAGCATCATGGAAATGCAGGGCCTGGATCAATCTCATTCAGTCTCCCCCATGTCCTCTAAGTCAGGTACCATTTATAATTCCCACTTCACAGATGATGAAATTGGGGCATAGAGAGGAAAATTCCTTGCCCTAGGTCATTCAACCACCGAATGGAAAAGTGACCTGGAATCTCTTCTGTTCATTACAGTGCTGCTCTGTCTCCTGCCCAGTGAATGGCAACCATCGTTAATTTTATAATCGTGCTTTCTACAGCAGACACACCTCATTGTATCTGCAACATTTTTAATTTGAGTGGATGGGTCTCAACTTTTTTCAGCCACATGAGCCTTAACAAAATCACAACTGAATCGGATTTGGACAGCCTAACCTGTAAACAAAGTCAAAGCAGAATTTCTCTGACTGAACCAGCTATGGGACCCTGGAGCCCTCCCTTCCTGTGGCCTCTGCATAAAACCCTTTGCCCTCTGTTGGGCACAGTTGGAAAACACTTGTCTAAAACACAGTTGAGTGGATTTGCTGCCTGACACATCTAGTCTTACCGTCTCCAGGGACCCCAGCCTTTCTTAAAGGATCTGAATGAATGTTTAAGCTCAGATGAAGAAGCCCTGGAAGATAATGGAGGGTGGGACGGTATGGAATGGAGCAAGCATCTTTCTGAGTCTTTGGAGGTAAAGTCCAGGCAATATCTTAGGCTACAGTGGGGTTCCTGGGGGGTCTGCAAGACAGATTTCCAAGAAAACGAATTCTTAACAAAGTCAGGACTTCTAAAGATAGCGCTGGCTCAATGGCAATGAGGAATGACCTTATCTTCCCTCCTTCTCTCCCGCCCCACTCCAATTAAGTCTTTTTCCTTCCTCTCCCACCTGTACCTGGGGTTCTCTCCAGGCTGCAGGCAAATGTGTGCATTAATCACACATGGATCGGCCGGTGCCCATGGTGGGAAGCGGCTGATTTATGAACCAGCCAGAAGTGTGGGGAGGCTGGGAGTGGGCGAGGCAGGCCCAGCTCGGGGAGCATATGGGAGCCTTTTCTCTAGGACCAGATCCATATGCTCCACCGCAGGGCCATATGCTGTGTGTGTTGGTCCCCCCCCCCCCTTTGCCAGCATCAAGGTTGCCTGTCTGCTGTAACGTGTAGGGAGGTGGATTAACCACATGCCCTCCTGGCATTTGAACACACCTCCTCCAACAATGTGAGACCTCTGGGGTGAGGTCTTGGAGCTCTCCTTGTAGACAAAAAGAGAGCCACATGTATGCCCTTGTCAATATGAGTTATTGTCATTTGCTTATTTAGGGACAGTCCACAAAAGACAGGTGAGACCAGATTATTTTTCCCTTTTTATTAGAAGAGGAAACTGAGACATAGTACTGGAACCACAGGCGCTATTATTATTAATAATAACAATAACAATAATAACAATAACAATACCTATGTATATTGCAGTATGCATGTATGTCAGATACTGGGCTCTGTTCTAATCATGTTTTACTGTATTACTAATACGTAATACGGTATGTATTACTTAAAGACATGGAGACATAATTACCCAAGGTAATAGATTGTGTTAGAGTTAGGAGTTAAACTTAGATGTATGTTTGCTATGATTCCCTTTGAACTGTTTATTCATCGTTCATTCATTCATTCAATGAGTGTTTATTGAGTCCTTCCTGTATGTCAGACCGTATAGGAAATTCTGAGATTACAGCTGAGAATAAAATAGACATGATACTGTATCTTAGGGAAGATGCATTTTAGTAGGTCACGACAGACATGAAATCATGTGAGTGAAACTTTTGAAAATTGTAAAGCAGTATAGAATGTAAAGAATCTTTCATTCAAATTAAAAAAAAAAAAGAAAAGATACTGAAGAAAATGTATAGTTATAAATTGCAGCAACTTTAATTAAGGAAGTAAACAAAGGGTTTAGGCACAGAAGGGTACCTGTGTCAGCTAGGGTGGTCAGAGAGGGCTGAAGCTTTTAGGATAAGAGGGGTTTCCAGTATGGGAAAGGAGCTTCCTGCTGTGTGTGCAACGGCCCTGCGGAGGGAATGAGCTGGCATGTTGGGCCAACTAGAGGATGGAGAGGGAGATTTTGGGGAGATCACGGAGGGCTTATGGTGCATGCTGAGGTGTGCAATGGAGAGTCATTGCAGGGTCTTAAGCAGCATAGACCCTGCACTAATGAACCCTCACTAATTGTTAATATTGGTGAGTAATAGCTTAGCTGGCTCAGTGATAGTTAATATGCGACCCTCACACACGGCACCACTTAACATTCCCTAGTGCCTTCCCCACCCCCAGATATTTCCCAGCAGCGGAAGCCAGCTCAGGGAAGAGTTATTTGAACAGGGAGATGTGCTTAACTGGTCTCCATATGCCTCCTGGAGCAGACACTCAGTGCCTACCATCGTATTGGAAACACAGTAGTGTTCATGGGATGTGGGCACATCCTCAGATTTAAAAACCATGACTGATTCTTTCAGACTGTGTTTGCTTTTTAGTAAGCTCTAAAATGGTATCATTACTCCACCCCATTAAGTTTATACTGTTTTACCATTATATATTTTTCCCTTGGCACATTTTTTTCTTTGAAGATATCAATAGCTTTGGAATATTTTATCACTTTCTTTTATCACTTTAGAGTTGACAAACTTTCCATTCTAGCAGATCTGACCTCAATGATAAGATCTAGTAGCTTGGAAAGATAAGATTTTATTAAACAAACTTTTATATAGAGATTGATGGGCTCAGTATGGATCTAAGTACTTTAGAGGAATTAACTCATTCCATCCTATAACAAGCCTATACGATGGATAGATACTGTTATTATTATTCCCATTTTACAGATGAGGAAATTGAAGTACTGAGAGAGAAAGTAAAATAGCCCAAGGTCATACAGCTCGAAAAGTCTGTCCTAGGATCTATGCTATTAGCCATCTCATTCTGGTGGAAATTTCCTTGTGTAGACGCAAACTGCAGGGCCAAGAGGCCCGCTAACTAGGATTCTGACTTATGCTAGGTCTTCCCTTGTCCCTCATTTCTAAGGAGCCTCCAGTCAGGAGGGTCGGGGTTTGGGGTTTGGAACCCAGTGTCAGGAGGGAAGGGCAAAGGGAGAGGGTCGAGCTCTGGGAGGGGTTTGCCAGGGATGGAGAAGCTTGCTTGGAGAGGCAGACGGCAGCTGCAGTGTGTGAGGGCCGAGGAGATGCGAGAATAAAAGGGACACTTTAAGAAGCCTGGCTGAAAATGATGTGGCCTTTTGATGAGAAGCTGGAGAAGAAAAGGCAGATGAATTGCACGGGTTCTGCATTCTCCTTGGGTTACTGGGTCGCATCCTTGGCTGGGTGTGGCTCCAGACTGAGCTCCGGAACCACAATGTTACAACTCTTTTTTTTTTTTTTTTTTTTTTATGCTGAAAGGGTAATTTTATTTAATGTTTGGAGCTAATATACCAAATATTTTACAAAAAATATAATTATGATGTAAGCTAATATTCAAATACTTCTTTTTGATTTGTTATTTAAATTTCTATAGGCATTTACTCTTTTTTTTTCCCTAAATATTTATTTTTTAACATCTTTATTGGGGTATAATTGCTTTACAATGGTGTGTTAGCTTCTGCTTTATAAAAAAGTGAATCAGTTATACGTATACATATGTTCCCATATCTCTTCCCTCTTGTGTCTCCCTCCCTCCCACCCTCCCTATCCCACCCCTCTAGATGGTCACAAAGCACCAAGCTGATCTCCCTGTGCTATGCGGCTGCTTCCCACTAGCTATCTGTTTTACATTTGGTAGTGTATATATGTCCATGCCACTCTCTCACTTCGTCCCAGCTTACCCTTCCCCCTCCCCATGTCCTCAAGTCCATTCTCTAGTAGGTCTGTGTCTTTATTCCTGTCTTGCCCCTAGGTTCTTCATGACCTTTTTTTTTTTTTCTTAGATTCCATATATATGTGTTAGCATACGGTATTTGTTTTTCTCTTTCTGACTTACTTCACTCTGTATGACAGACTCTAGGTCCATCCACCTCACTACAAATAACTCAATTTTGTTTCTTTTTATGGCTGAGTAATATTCCATTGTATATATGTGCCACATCTTCTTTATCCATTCATCTGTCGATGGACACTTAGGTTGCTTATATGTCCTGGCTATTGTAAATAGAGCTGCAATGAACATTGCGGTACATGACTCTTTTTGAATTATGGTTTTCTCAGGGTATATGCCCAGTAGTGGGATTGCTGGGTCGTATTCCCTTGTATATATGTGCCACATCTTCTTTATCCATTCATCTGTCGATGAGCACTTAGGTTGCTTCCGTGTCCTGGCTATTGTAAATAGAGCTGCAATGAACAACTCTTAGAGCAGCCAGGCGACTAAACAGGGTGAGTATTTTCACTCTTTCGCTTTTCCTTTTTTCCTTCTCCTGTGGGTCTCCCTCCTCCTTTCCTCTTTCTGTCCTCTCCTCCTTCCTTCTCTCCTTCCTTCCTTTCAAAATCCACTTTTGGAGCACCCATTCTGTGCCAGACCGTGGCCATAACCCCTGCCCTTTAAGGGGTACAGTCTTGATATGGTCAAGGAGAACATTTAGATTGACATGCACTTCTGTAGTGTCGCGAGGACATTTCTTCCTTCTGCAGCCTCCTGGGTGGCTGTTCCTCTCCTGCCTGCTCCCTCAGCAAAGCCTGTTCTCTGTCACGTCTATGATTTGAGGATCTGGCTGTTTCCACCTGGCTTCTCTCCTCCAGGGCCCTTGTTCACTCCTAAGACTTGGGTGAAACACAGGTTGACAGAATACTCACAGAATTTACGAATTTCTTGAATATTTGTCTCTGAGTGCTGCCAGACCTAATATAATGAGGATCAGCAAACTTTTTCTGTAAAGGACCAGATGTTAAATATTTTAGGCTTTTGCAGGTCATTCAATCTCTGTCACAATGACTCAGCTTTGCTGTTGTAGCACTCAAGCAGCCAGAGACAATACATAAACAAATGCTCATGGCTGTGTTCCAATAAAACTTTATTTACAAAAGCAGGTGGCAAGTGGGTTTGACCTGCGGGCCGTAGTTCACTGACCTCTGTAGTAAAACTCTGATTCTCCCGTGCACAGACCACATCGGTGTGGATGTTGTGATTCAATAAGAGGATCAGCAAATGACAGCAGGGCTGTTTGAGGTGGTAGTGGCTTCAAACTTTCCACCAGCAGGGCTATTCAGGTGCTGGTGGTGATGCAATAGAGCCTGTTTCTCCAAACAGATCCGGTTGCAATCATTCTTATTCACTCTTACCTTCATGGGGATCCAGTCTATCAAGGGAGCCAAAGAAAGTATGACACAAAGGAGGTTTGGAACAATGCTGGGTGTGAAAAGAATCCTATGTACAAACAATTCTAAAACGTGTTAAGTGTTTTGTGGCTCTTGATAGAATAAACGTTGAGGATGGTGATGCTGATTAACCCCACTTCGCCTGTTCACTTGATGGGGACAGAGGAAGGAGAGGTGAACACAGGGGTGTCCTGGAGACTGGAGCTGGATGAGAAGGATGGGTGGCTATTTAAGGAGTGGTGAGTGATTACCAGATTTCTCCTGAGACCATAAGAGACTCAACAAAGGAAAATGCATCCTGCTAGCAACGTGACCCAGGGATGGAGTGTGCCGAGTCCAGATGCTTGCATTTACTGCCTGCAGATGCTGGTAGACAGAGCGTGGATCTCTAGGTCTCCTGGTCCTCCCGTTCCCTTATTCTTCATCCTGTGGGATTTGTGTTTGCACGCTGTGCCGACCCCCTTGGCTCTTTCAGCACACCCTTTCTCTGGTGTGAGTTCCCTCCAAACAGCCAGTGCCTGCAGCTGTTTCTCAGAGGACTGCCTTCGGGCTGCTGGAGCCCCTTCGTCCACACCGGAAGTGAGTCTGATATGCCTTGGAGTTTATACCCTTCAGGTGGCCTTGAACCAATGACTAAGTGGGTGCAGGAGTTTGAAAGCTCCCATGCCCGGGGTGAGGGTGACCACTGGGTGAGGGGTGACTTACACTGCAGGGTTCCCTGAAACCTGTGGGACAGGCTGTGGGACTTGGCCTGAAATCACACCCTTGTTTGGCTTCCCCCCTTCCCTGTCCTGCTCCCCCTTCCCAGCCCAGTTTCCCTGGGGAGCACTGCCTTGATAAGTCACTTGTATACACATCCTCATCTCAGGATTGTCCTTGGAGATCTGACCCCAGAGTCACTCCCTAAAGAGATATGGGAAAAGCCACTAAGGAGAGCTTAAAGCCAGTTAGCTGCCTGGACCAAAAAGGCAAGGATGCATTGGTGGAGGGAAAGGAAAAATAAGATATGGTAGATTTAGAATTGTAACTCCCTATCATTTCTCTCCATTTTAATGGCTTTGTAAAATTAAAAATATTGGGGAGATGGGGTTCCTCACATGTCTGCAAAGTAATTTTCTTGGGTGCCAATAAGATTGGAGTCTCAGTGCTGGTGGTAGCGATGGTGCCCACACAGTTATTTTTCTTCCTAGTATCACAGACTAGTAAGTGCTCTATCTCTAGTCCCTTTTTCTCTCCTTGGTGTTTTCCCACTTCTACTCCCTAAGAAACAGATTGGTCTGTTATCAGACCCAGGGGAAGTAGTGGGGCGGGTGGGGGGGGGGAGTTACATACTGATCCAAAATAGTTACTACAAAAAAAAAATCCCCTTTTAATATGGAGGGAGATAGAGAAATGTAGATAAATATGTATTTGTATTTTTATTTATTTAGTTATTTGGCTGCACTGGGTCTTAGTTGTGGCATGCAGTGTTCCCTGACCAGGGATCAAACCCGGGCCCCCTGCGCTGGAAGTGTGGAGTCTTAACCACTGGACCACCAGGGGAAGTCCCTATTTGTATTTTTAACATTGTATTTTACTGCTGTGGAGCATGTGTTTCGGTGGGTCCATGATACTTATGTGTTAAGTAAAGTTCTGTAATGCTGATCTGGCTTGAAAGGGAATTTCCAGAATCATATTCTGATGAGTCCTTTATACCTCCCCCAACAGCCCTAATCTAAAATAGTTGCTATGAAAGGGGTAGCCAAACTCAGCGTTGAGCTGGAGCTGGTTTGTACTGGCTCACAAGAGTCTATTATTGACTTTTCAGGAATTATGCAAATGAGTCAAGGGCCCATTGGTGGCATGAGACTGGCCAGGCTGGGAATATATACACCATGGAAATCGGCAGATGCTACCAATCAGGGCACACCTTTCCCGTTCCTGCCCGAGAGAGCCGACTGTTCAGCATTTCCCAGCCCATCACTGGCAGCGCTCAGCCCCCGGTCTGCCCACCTTCTGTCTGCAGTACCGATGCGCTGGCTGGCTGGACAACGGGGAGTCCAGGGAAGTGTCAGGATCAAGAATGTGGCAAAGAGCTCCTGGTACTCTCTCCATCATGACCTGCATCACAGTGTTGAAGGCTTTTCCTCCAGCCAGCAGCCCTGTTCTTGCATTAGAAACGGATGTGTCTGGTCATCTTTCTGCATTTGGAAGTACATATTTCATGAGATAAATGAAACAGTATTTGTAACCTGCATTTTTTTTCCTTCCAGAATATTTGAATATTTGAAGCTATGGTCTCACCATTTTGCTGAGAGGGAAAGAAAGTCAATCAGATTCCTGGCTTACGTGTGAATGCTGAGACTTGTGATTGAAAAACTTCCTCCCTGCCAGAGCCTGGGCCTCAGCCTCTGGTGAAGAGAATAGGGGTGGTTTTGAGTTAGGCCCTTATGAGTGTGCCTATGTATATATGTAACATCACTAAGCTGTCACATTCATTTAACAGACATCAGGCTTAATAACAGCCCAACGGGGAAGATGAGCAAGTAAACAACTAATGACAATAAAAATAGTTTGGGAAAGCCTGTGACCTTATACTATATGCTTATTGTATGCATGGGGCATGGTGTGGTAGAACCAAGTTGGGGTTTTAAGTTGAACAGGTTTGTATTCGAATCTTAGCTCCGTAGTCCTGTGTAACCTCAAGAAAGTTACTTACCTTCCGTTTTGTCACCTATGAGATGGGGACGATAATACTCACCGTTCTGAGAAGGAATAGGAGCTTCATATGCAAAGAAATGGGGTGAAATCATTCCAGGGAGAGGGAGCAGCTTATTATTCAAAGCCATGGAGAAATACATTGTGACAGAAACATAAAAATTGGGCAGGGAGTTAAGGGATAGAATGTTTGAGATTTTTACGAAATTAATGAAACTGCTATACCCTGTGAATCACAAAGCTATATGTGGAGAAGAGCAAGATTCTAATTTCTCTAACTATAAAACCCCTGGAGTTGCTCCCACTAACTCAGGCTTTGACCTTTGTGCAAAGGGGAGGTGGCCTTCATCACTCTCTGTGTGTTCTCTCCATTTCCACTCCTTCAAGGTCGAGGCACAAGAACAAGGAGCTGCCAAGAGAACGCTAGATTATTCCTTCTCTTGGGCAAATGGCAGTGCTCCCAGAGGAAGGACTGAGCCTCGCTGATTCCTGAGTTGCCCTTTATGGCAGTCCTTGTGTAGCCTGAATGCAATGACGAAAGGCCACAGCTCTGTGGCTCTAGGTGGGAGACCAGGAGGGGACTGGATTACTTGGGGAGCTTTTCCCAAGTTCAGGAACTGGGATCTGGAATCTCCAGTGGCTGGAGGGATGAGCCTCTGTGTTTATGAAAAGGTTCCCTGGGAGATTCAGACACATCCTTTCTCTCCCTGCCTTTCCATTCCCTTCCCCCATCTACCGAGCCCGTTGTATGGAATGTTCTGCAGGGAAATCTCACACTATAGTATTTGGGGGTATCATCTTGAAGGAGCAAAGCTTGGGATCCTTCCTTAGATATTTATTCATGATTCTAAACATAATCCGTTCTCCCAAATGTAACTTTCCCCCTGGGAATAAAAATGCAAAAAGGTAGCCCAAATAAGTGTCTTCCCCTGAAAATTGCTCCATTTTTGGTTGAACTCTTTCATCTTTTATTTTTAAATTTTTTTTTTAATTTACTGTGCAACAGCATTTTAATTGCAATAACAAAAACCTGAAATAAAGCTGCTTTCATTTTTCATGTTTACTCTGGACCCTGTCCACATGCAGACAATTCTCATAGTTTTACTATAATTTTTAAATTTTATAGTTTTACTCACAGTGTACATATAATTTTGTATTCTGCTGTGTTCGTTTAACATTATATCATAAACAAATGTTGAGTTTCTTTGTCATATTGCTAATTAACATTTTTATTGGCTGCATACTATTCTGTCAAGTTGATATAATTTTATCTGCTTAACCGTTTCTCTATCGCTGGATATTTACGCTACTTACAATTATTTTTAATTATACATTAAACGCACACAGAAATAAATATCTTCACACACAGTGCTTTTACCACTTTTTTGGTGTTTGTTCTTAAAGGATTATGTTCTTTGAATAAAATTCTCAAACTTTGCAAAATGATTTAAAAATGTTTCTGGGTACAAGATTACAGTGTGACCAGCAATGTTTACCAGCTTCATCAGACATTTGTCCCTGTTGGATTGTTACCATTGTTAAGAGGCAGTATTACTGAATGTGATTGAGCTAGGAAGATCAAAGAACTGGGCACATGCTGAGCTAGACATATGAGCAAGCACACCAAACTCAGAAGATTGCAGGATCGAGGTATGACATCACATACTTCTGTCTAATGGATATGACAAACTTGACTGTAGCTTTGGGAAAATCAAGGGAAGCTGTGAGTGTTCACTCACTGAGAAGCAGCATGAATGCTTAGATTGGGGCGCTCATAGCAAAGCTACCTAGATCATCAGAAGCACAGCGCCCCCTGCTGCCCAACTCTACAAGGTAACATTCACGTCACATCTGATTAATGCAACACAAAGAAGGTCACAGGGGCAAAGCATACTGAGAGGGCATCCCAGTCTTGAAAAGGGGTTGGCAGGCCCATCAAGGCAGTTACAGGCTAGCAGCTGGGTGGCACCCATCCTATGGACCAGGCAGGAACAGGTGAAAACTGCAGCTATTGCTTGACCATTGCTTGACCCTCCAGTCATTTCTTGACCCTCCAGAGGTGCAGAGAGAGCTGGCTTCTCTGTACCTCTGTCCTCCAGTGCCCAGCAGAAATATGATTCCTTCCAAGCCTGGTTAGGTTAGGAAGGAGTTGCTAAATTTCTGCTGGCCTGTGATCAGTGATTCTGGTCCTGTGAGATACGGAGTACGAGTGGCTGAATGGTTCTGAGGCTGGGATTAGTTTTATAATTGTAGCTCATTTTGTATGTCTCTTACTTTTATTATCTTTCTTGCTGCATTTGCTCCTTCCTCACTGCTAACATGCTCAAGTTTCTCTAACCTTAAAAGATTTTTAAAAAGTCATGACCCTGCTTCTCTGCTTCCTTGACTTTACCCTCAAAATGTGGACATTTTTTTTTTCAATTTGTCTTCCATGAGATGCTGAGCAAAAATAAACAGTTAAAATGTCATTTGACAAAGAGATGGCTAATTAGATGGTAGATAAAGTGGGCAAATGCTGTTTATTTCCTTCAGCAAAGATCTCAGGCTATCTTTTTCTTCAATCTCTTCTCTCCCAAGTCATAAGGGTCTCATATGCTGTTTCCTTTCTTCCCCTCTGATCTGATGGTAGCTTTCCACCAAGCAGAATACTACCATGTGGGTGCCATGATACAAGAGCTGAGAACGTATTATTTACTAACTCCATGCTGCTTCCACAAGCAATTATAAGACAGTATTTACATTTGTTTTCAAACTGTTTTGTGAATCAAAGGACATATTTCCTTCCAATCTTTTTTTTTTTTTTTTTTATGGACTCTGTTTCATTAATCTTTTTTTTTGGTAACTTTTTAATTGAAGTATAGTTGATTTAAAATGTCTGTTATTTCAGGTACACAGCGAAGTGATTCAGATATATATATATTCTTTCTCAGATTCTTTTCTCTTATAAGTTATCACAAAATATAGAATAGAGCTCCCTGTGCTATATAGTAGGCCCTTGTTGGTTATCTATTTTACATATAGTAGTGTGTATCTGTTAATCCCAAACTCCTAATTTATCCCCCCTCCTTTCCCCTTTGGTAACCTTAAGTTTGTTTTCTATGTCTGTGGGTCTATTTCTGTTTTGTATATAAGTTCATTTGTATCACTTTTTTTAGAGTCCTCATATAACCGGTATCTGATCTTTTAAATTCAGAAAATTTAGCTGAGTGAAACATTTAAAAATAGAGTGGTTTCTTCATGCCTATGCAAAAAGAATTTTTTTTCAGACAAATTTTCTGATTGGACATTACCCCCAATTTTGTTTCAAAATCCCATTGGCTTTGACCACTTGGTTAAAATGGTGACTGCTAAATTTCTTCACTGAAAAGTTACTACTGTTCTCTCTGTAATGAATAAACATCTTGGTGGGGAAGATAAGAACCCCATCTCATTTTGTTTTCTATTAAGTAAGATCAAATCTTTTCTTTTCCTCTTTTCCTTGTCTTCTGAATCTTATCTCTGTCCGGTTGATGGACAGATAACCTAAGGGCAGGCAGAATATTCAGTTATTATTTGGGGCGTTTTGATAAGTCAGGACACAGGGAGTGATGATATGTGAAAATTAGGGGCAAGGTCATCTGAAGACACACCTTGGGAGCATCCTGGAAGAAATTTAGGAATGAGGAAGAACAACTTTGTTTCTATAGCAGTTCTTAAGATCTCTAAGCATCAGTTTCCTTGAGCAGAAAATAGGGATAATAATGTCCTTCATAGGGATGTGGTGAAGATTAACATCAAAAGCTGCCTAGACATTTCCTAGCACAGAGCCCTGCACAAAATCAGTCTCATCACATCATAATTGTCCTTATGATTTTAGGAAGGCGTATGCTCAGATCCTGGACTCCACTTCCTACTTCTGCTGTGCATGGGGATTCCTTGCCTCTGTCTGCCTCTTAACCAGTTCCTAGGACCCAAAGTGTAAACTACTCAGAGAGGAAATTGTTGCCTGTTTCCTGCAACATGCAGCCCTGATTCAAACTTGTTTTAAATTCACACTGGTGAAAAATGGGCCTGCATCCTACTGTGAATTTAAATACTTACAACCCAGGAATAAACGGATCGCATGGCTCATTTATCTTGTAGCCATTAATTAATGGTGGTTAATTGTAGTTATGAGCTGTTGAATTCCAGACTCTTGTACCCATACATTTTCTTTAATGTATGCAGAAAACCGTGGAGGCAGTCAGTTAGGGACTGAAATCTCACAGCCCCACCCCTGCTCCTTTGTCTTTTCAGGGCTGCCCCTTATGGCACCGACCTCACAGGCTGGCCCGGGATGGGGGCAGAGGCTCCACAGTGCACGGCTTCCTGGGACACTCTCTTAAATGGTTATTGTCTACTCCATACCTGGGACAGACCTGCTTAGCTGAACCTTCTTTATGTGTCCTACCTGTGAGAAGTAAACTTGTAGCAAAGATTTAAACACTTTTTAAAAATCTGGCTACTTGAGAAAAAGATTGTGATGTCATATAGAATCAGGTCTTTGGCTAGAAGGAAAATTACATTTTTGAATATTTCTGTTGTACTGTCTACTGTGGAGGCTGCTGGAGAGGAGCCTGGGACAGATAAATGTTGACATTTCTGAATGGAGAAGACACCCCTGAGACTCTTTCAAGTAAAACTTCTGGAGCCATCTGTGGTCTCACAGCTCAATAGTTATCCCTGGGTTAGGAATGTGATAGAATTCTAAGATGGTCCCCAAGATTCCCACCCCCTCAGTGGGTCACCCTGTATAATATTCTCCCCAAGAGTGTGGTGGGTCTGACCTAATCAGGGGACCCCTTTTAACAAAGGGGCTAAAGGTCAGAAACAAAGAGAGATTTGAACTGCAGCAAATGCTGTCCTTGTTGACCTTGAAAGAGCAAACTACCAAATTATGACAGGGTCCATGTGGCAAGGACCTGTGAGTGGCCTCTGGGAGCAGAAGTGACCTCTGGCTGACAGCCAGCAAGAAGACAGGGTCCTCAGTTCTACAACCGCAAGGAAGTGAACAACCTCAGGGAACTTGAACGTTCCCCAGCTGAACCTCCAGCTGGGGACACAGCTAGCCGGCACTTTATCTCCAGCCTTGAGTCCCTGAGCGGACGACACAGCTAAAATGCACCAGGCTCCTGATCCATGGAGACAAGGAGATAATAAATTTGTGTCTTTCTCATCCACTAAGTTTGTGGTAATATGTTCTATAGCAATAGATAATAAATCCATGGAATCTGTGCTATTTCCTTGACTTACAGGGGTTATTTTCACAGCCTGTATTTTTTCCATTTATAGTCTTTCCTCTGCCACAGCACAGAGTTGTGCTGATGGATTCATCTTCTTGAAAACCTTGAAGTACGTCATCCTATGCTCTAAAATGGTCAGTGGCTTTGCAATGACTACAGTATCAAGGGTACCCTTGTTAATCTGACCATGGTCCCAAAGTCCCTGATGAGCCTAATTTCACACTGAGTCTTTTTTACTAATCCTACATTCTAGCTTAAAGGAATTGCTCGTCGCCACCTCCCACAGTGTCTGCTCACCCTGTGCCTTAGTCCAGGCTGCTTCCTCTAATGGGCTCCCAAGCTTGTGTGCCCACATTCTCATTCTTTAAGGCCCAGCTCCCCCTGGACTGCCCTCTCATATCACTTTTTCTTTGAACCTCCCAACACCACGTGATACCCCCAAGAGTCAGGACTGATATCCCCTACTCTGTGAGCTCCTTGGTGGGCTGTCTTGCTGGAAGCTGTATGAATGAGTGAGGGTCTGATTGACCAGGTCTGCCCTCAGGGTGATCACAGTTTCTATTTTCTTGACACCTGTAGTCAGATCTTTGAGAAGGTCACATTTTTAGTTCCTCCAAAACGTAGAAGCGCATTTCTGCCCATGGACTTCGCTGTTTCGACTCCCTCTGCATGGAACGTTCTTGCCTTAGATTCTCACGTGACTGGCACCTTCCCATTTTTTTAAAGATCAGCCTAAATATTACTCCCTAGGATGCCTTCTCTGGGCACTCTACTGAAGGCAGCTTCTCTCTCTCCCCATCACTCTATTCAACTGCCCTGCTTTAACAAAGGCATTTGTGTTTATCTGAAATGATCTTACTTTTCGGTGTGTGGCTTGTTCCTTTCCTGTCTCTTCTTGATGGTCAGGAATTTCCTTGTCTCACACACTGTTTTATTTACAGTGTTGGGCATGTGGTCAGCTCTCATCCAACAACTGTTGAGTGAATGAATACAAAAACATGTCACGTAGCCAACATTCTTAGGGGTCCTCACCTGAGCTTATCAAGTTTCTCACAGTCTTTTTCTGCCTGAGCTCAGTTTAAAATTTTTCATCCCTGATCCATAATAGTGATTCCCACAACCTCCAAAGATGCTTTTGTTGAAAGATGATGTATCAACATTTAACATATATAGATTGTAGGAGATACTATCATCATCGGCTGCCTCCATCTCCCCTTCACGAATGAGGCGCTCATACCCCTAGCTGCTGAAGGGTTAGTTACGGATGGCTTATAGCTGAGTCATTCTTTGGAAATTTCCTGGGCCAAAGGGAGCTGCCTTGCCCTAGATTATACCCCCTCTCTCGGGAAGGTAATCCATCCAATAACTGGTCAATAAGAAGGTACAAAGACTTTTCTTAATTAAAAAACAACCTGAAGGGCCACCCCAGATCCAGAGCTCTTTGTTGAGCTCAGTTGAACCCTTTGTTGTGACTGCATCACTGTCTACTTTCTCCTTCTGCCCATTTCTGCTTTCTAAATCCTCCCATAGGTGTTGTTCCTAAGACCACTCCCTAATCTCCTACAGGCAAATCCTCATCTCAAATTCTATTTCCCAGGGAACCCAGTCTAAGACAGTTGAGGTCAGAAATGGTCAAAGAAGCAGACTCTGAGGTGGGACTTTGCAGCTGGATTACCTACTGGCCAGCTGGCAATGAATATCCCATCTGTGATGGTAGGTGGAGTACTAACTTCCCCGGGCAGGAGGTAGTGGTGCAATTGTTAAAATGCACCAGTAGTGAACTGGGATGGGAAACTGGTAGAGGATAATACACAGGTGAATGCAATACCTCTAGATTTTTAAGATGTTCAAGGGATATAATAATTATAAAGACAATGGACTGGGATGGCTGGCATAATTGATGAATTAGAGAAAAAGAAAAACCATTGAAACCCTGGAGATGATTAGTCACCAATATAATATGAAGCATGAAAGTCAGAGGGCCTCCTTGGCAACATATAAAGCAAGTTTCATCTCTGGCAGCTGGAGGGCAGAAAAGGCTGATATTTGGGTCCAGAGCGTAATTATCAGGGTTGTAGATCTCCACAGAAGGTTACATCTTCAACCCTAGTATATCTTCCATGCCAAGTCAGTGTCCTAGTTAGAAAAACTAGGATCCTGAGACTTGGGGTAAGAACAATTGGTTTGATGCATGTGAATATCTGGAACCCCTAGACACACTTGAACTCTCTGAGCCCGAGGGAGCGACCCACTCCTCCCTGTTATAGGCTACTATTTCCTTATGCTTGAAGATGATTCAGAGGCCTATTGCCTTGCAAGATAACATATACAGCCTTGGAGATCTACCCCCAGATCGCTTCCTTGCCATCAGACCAATACCTATGTTCAAATTATAACATAACTTGAACTAGGAAGTTCTGAGCTTGCTAAGGAAGGAAACACCAGAGGGGCTGCAGGGTGTAGCCAACATGCACCAGCGGGATCTCAGTGAATATGTATGAGACTACATCCAAAGGATGCCAGAGCAAGATGAGAAAAAACTGAAGTCAGATATGGGAGATTTTATTGAGATGGGATTGAACATCTTGCCAAAGACCCCAGGAGAGGATTCCAACACATGGCTGGGATGGCTCTTAGAAACTTGCAGAAAATCATGGCCCATATTAAGTGAACCAGACATACTAGAACTTCCATGACAGGTATTGGAAGAAGAGATCAAAAGGCTCAGAGAAGTGGGCATCCTAGAAAGAATATACTAAATAATATTTGGAAAGTCATTAGCCAATGATATTCCATGGGGGGATTCCAAAGGACACGCCATTTACCAAAACAGCAAGATGTGTGCTGGTGAGGAGAGCACGAGCATTGTTGTGAAGCTCAGTGGTGTTTGTCTTCTGTAGTTCACGGATGATGGAAGCAGATGCTGTTATGTTACTGGAGCCCCTGCCAGGAGTGCAGAGGATAAAATTCCAAGTCAACTTAAGCCATATAGTAGTGTTTCATCCTAAGAAATAAGGTGGGTGCAATTATCATAAAGGATGGCAGTTAGAGCAGCAGTCAGAGGAGCCTGGTCTGCAGAGAGCTATGGGATGGTTAATAGAACAAAGTGACCCTAGGGTCAAGATAAAAGGGCAACCACCAAGTATGATGTTTAATCTATAAAATCAAAAGGTATCAAGGACAGATGACCAAGAAGCTGAGGGCAACCACCTCGATTCAAAGTTATGATCACTTAGTTTCTGGAAATGGACCACTTTTAGATACTGAACCCATTGATTGAGGCCAGATGTCCAGGTGGAAGTTCCCATAGTATATCAATGGTGGAGAGTCTTCTGGTGCTTCTCCAAAAAGGATCTGTAGGCATTTACTTGGGTTACTATCCAAGGGAAAGAGAGGATACACAGACATCTCAAAGATACTTGGATATAGAATGTGAGTTAACACTGAGACCAGAGACTCAAGGATTATTTTATCCCTCTGTATATTAGAGGTGAGACATATAGGACCCAGGTTATAAAAGGAATGCTGGCCCAAGTTCAGCTCATAGTCACCACGCACTTACCCTGGACTCATTTTTGAGATCCCTGAATAGGCATACTTGGAAGATGGCAGAACCCCATGTTGGTTCCTTGGCTTCTGTTGAAGGATAAGTGGAAACCCCTTAAACTTACTCCCATCCCCTGGCCAAGATGGTAAATAAAGGAACACATTGCATCTTGGCAGGAACGGCTTACATCAGTGCCACCTTCCTTCTGGTGTCCTCCTGGGCTCGGAATCAACCAAAGGTCTCTCTCAGTTTGCACCAGGCCAAGGCATGAGCCCTGGAGAAGGGTACACTATGATCCTGCAAACTCCCTGGGCCTGCCTAGGTTTCCAGACTTTGTGCTGAATGAATCACATTTTCTAATCTTTCAAGGAACAGTACATGCAATGGAGCTGGGATTTCCTCTTAAGCAACACATTTTTCCTAGATGGGATGTGGGGATTGACCTGGTCAGCTCCATGTTGTTTTTCCAGGTGAGTCTTGAACAGGACTCCATGAAGAAGGACTTGCAGACCGGCAGGCAGGAAATGGCTTTCTCTGTTACCTCACTCTTTCCCTAGCTCTTCAGAATTTGTTTCCTTTTCACACGTTATTTACACAAAGCCACATAGGCAGTAACTTTACTTTCGCAAGTCATTCACCCAGTATTGGAAGTTGTTTGTTTGTTTTCATTGCTGGTGCTGATGTTTGTTTTTAATCTTCTTGGAACAAAAAATTCATTTCTGGGATCTCAGATTTCTTCCCTGGAACATCCCCCATGGCCCTCATTATTTTATATTCCTTTCTAATGTGGGACACATGAAGGGCCTTTAACTTAGAACTTAACATGTTCTTTGCCCTATACTGGGTGTTTTACATATTCACTTACATTTACTTCCCATAGATTCATGAGTCAAGAATTACAGCCATTTACAGCCATTACAGCCATTCATACAGGTAAAGAAACCAATATTCAGAGAAGGTAAGGGGTTTGCATGGGGTCACACAGCTGTAAATGGTAGGGCCAGGACTCAAACCCATATCTACCTCATTCCATGCCTTATCACTGCCCACCACCCATCCTGCTTAACCCATCTCCTTTTCTAGGTTGAAGATTCCAAGGACAGAGATTACATATCTCAGAGGTCCTACTCTCTCCACTTCTACTTTGCTACCAACAGAGTCTCATACATTCAAAAAGGTTTGTTGAATGAATGCTTGAATGAATGAGTTATGCTATAAATACACCAGTGAAGGAATGCCAGCTTCAACAGAGCTTCATAATTGAAAGGGGATATAAGCAAAGATATTGTAGCAGAATAGAATCAAACAAATCTGAACAGACCAGGGCACGGGGCACAGAAGGAATCAAAGTGGAAATATCCAGCAGCAAGAGAATGGAGAAAAGAGGTTGCTGAAAAGGAAACAAGATGACAAGAAGCAGAGGGGCGGCTACTTGGAGGAGTGACAACTACCCTAAATTCTGCAGGAGGGGCAAAAGCCAGCCAGTGAAAGGCAAACACATCTCTAGGCGGATGAGACCATGGAGGCCAAGGCTGGGAGAGAGAAGGCTGAAGGCAAAAGACAAATTGATGGGAGTTCAGTGTAACTGATCTGGAGAAAGCTCAAAGGTGAAAGGATAGACCAGGTTCTAGGGAGTGGAAAGTTTAGATTTTATCCCCAGGGCAATGGAGCAGGATTGAAGGATTTTAAACCCTGAAGGGACCTGAGCAGATACATATTTTAGTTAGATCATCCGACTTCCATGTGGGAAAGAGATTAGATTGGGGTAACACTGGAGCATATGACTTTGGCTTCAAGAAAAAGTGGTTCTACCCTCAGACCCTATTCCACACCTGAGTATATATGCAAGCAAATGAGTGGACAAGGGCAAAATGTTCCCAGCCACAGCTTTAAACATAATAGTGCCGAACTGGAAACAACCCAAATGCCCATCCTCAGTAGAATGGATTGTGGTATATTCAGAGGATGCCTATCACTGAGAGAGAGAGAGAGAGAAATTGAAAGATTTATCACTACAGACAACCAGAAGGATGGGTCTCACATACATCTTTTGACAACAGAAGCCGCTCTCAAAAGAGTATATGACTCCATTTACATGTAATTCAGAGAGAGGAGGTTAGTTAGACGACCTGTTACCTTTGCGGTGGATATTGGCTGGGAAGGAGCGGGAGGAAGGCCTCCGGTGTGCTGGCAATGCTCAGAGCCCGATCTACGCGGGGGTTACACGGGTGTGAAATTTCATAAAACTTCATCAAGATGTTCACAGAAGATGTGTTTGCTTCATTACAATATGTGTTACACTTCAGACACACTTATCCCTTTGGAATTTCCTCTGTATTTACTCCTAGGCATGATGGTCTTGTGAAAAGAACTCTATTAGTGACCCCAAACCATATAAAATTCCCCTGGGTTTGTTCTTCTTAATCTATGTGTGGTGATACTCCGATTAAAAGCAAATTTAGCATCTAGTGAAACTGAATCAGAATGCTAAATACACCTGCCAGCTTTTGCTGTTTCCTTGGAAAAGTTCACTGTAATCTGTGTGTGTGTGTGTGTATACACTATAGCTACATGTTTGGGACACCTCATTTGAGTTCCTCCCAAAGTTCCTAAGAGGGCGGGGCATCTTTGCATCTGGGCATGCCATAGATAATGACCTAGTGCCTGAGTGTATTAGGGGCTGCAGGGGATGCCAAAGTCCCAGCTGTAAATTATTGCCCTGTGTTCTGACCCCCCCCCACCCCCCCGCCTAACTCTTCCTACTCAACTCCCTGTGGGCTTCTCCCAGGTCAGACTGGGTGAGCGCCCAGCTCCCCAGAGGAGGGACGGCATCTTGCTGCGACGGTGTCTAATTGTTTCTAGATTATTTCCCTGGGATAGCAGTCCCAGCCGGTGTTCCCGGAATTAACACGCTCACTGAAGGATTGAAGATGGTGATTAGAGCCGACAGCATCCGTTTCGGTGGGACAGTCGCAATGCCACAGAGCCGTGCAGGACGGCGAGGAGATTTATTTGTGTGGAATGGAGACATATGGGCAGAATCATCCGCTCCCTTTCCTCTGTAATTAAAACATCTGGGAGTACCAAAGAGCTGGGAAACGAGAAGAAAACAGTGCACAGCTCTTCCCAGCCCAGCTCTGAATAATCCAGCTGTGGGGCTGTGACATCATAGGGTGCCAAACACCTGGCCTGGGCTGGTCCGGGAATTGCCAACAACCCAAAGGCCAGTTCGCTTGCAAACATGACTTTGGGGATCTTGTTTTGGTGCTTCATTTTATTTTTGTCCGAAAGTGCACATCATGAGTTTCTTTCTGAAGATGTTTTTTAGAGTGTTTTACCAAAAAAAAAGGGCTAAATGAAAGGGGAATAGAGCTCAGTTTGGGGGCTGGTGTAGGCTATGGCATTTTTGGATCATGTGATGAGTTTTATCTGGGGCAGTGAAAGTTGCTTTTCCCTATTTGGAAGGAGATCTTGGTTTTCCTTGGTTCCTCTTAGCCAGGATCCCTCATCTAATACCTAGACCTCAAATGGATCCCATCAGCTTAGTTTCAGGCCCCCTCAGCAAATACGTCAAACTTGGAGGGACCAGTGTCTGAAGGTGTCCTCTGCTTTACTTAGAAGGGACTGAGGTGTGACAACTTAGAAGAGCATTCACACCCACCTCCCCACCTATCAGCCCACTCATGACTCCACCCACCCAGTCGTTCAAGCAAGGAAGCTTTATGAAGCACCATCTATCTCTCAGGTCCTGCACTTGGTGCTGGGAATACAGGAGTAAGAGCCCACAAATAGGTCACTTGGTTTTGAATAAGACATAAAACAATTCAATAAGGCACATGATAAGGAGCTGTGTAGTTCATGTCTTGCGAGCATACAGAGGAGAGCATCAGCTTCTGCCTCCTGCATCCTGATCTGTGAATTAAATAGTGATACCCATTACCAGAGTCTCTGTTCTGTACATCACACGGGGAGCCCAGCGCCATCAGCAGGAAAGTAAAGAGGTCTGCATTTATTGAGTAATTCCTATGTGCCTAGCACATTACATATTTGATTTCTTTCAATCTTCAGAGTGACTCTTTGAGGTGGGTATTATTCTGTCCATTCTACAGGTCAGGTAACCAAGATGCTAAGTGAGAGAGTGACCAGGACGGCATTTGGATCCTCAAGTGCTTAAATCAAATGCACAAGTTTGTCTGTTTCACTGAGCTACCTGCCTCCTGGACTTCATTATTACTGCTGTGAAATAAGCAACCTTCTTGGAATCCCGTGACAGCTTAAAGCCCCCTTGTGGCTCCTCCTTCCCAGGACACTGGCCCACCCGGTCACCTATCACAGGCGCTGCCCCAGTTCTTTTTCTCAGAATCCAGTTTCCTGGACTTCACTTAGCTTGTGCCAGCCTCTGTCCCTGCTTGGCAGGTTTCTTTCCCCTCTGTCCAGACTCCGCTGGGCTGTGAGTAAACTGAAGCCTCGGCTGTATCTTCTTTATCTCTGGACCTTTTAAATCTGTTTATCACTGTGGAGCATAGCACCTGGCACACATGTTCCACATCTGTGAAATGCAGCTAATATCACAACGGTACTGACAGGTAAGTGAGAGTCAACTGCTTTATGGATTTTCCCTAACACAGCTTCTTACCATCAGTGTATTTATTCATCCCCCATATATTATAGGGCCATCTTGTTCGGGCATGTTGTCTGTCTTGGAGCAGCGACAGACAATGAAAGAACAACAGCCACTGGGACGATTACAGCCCTGGGACGATTACAGCCCTGTGGCTGCTTGAAATAATCTCTATTTGTAAAATGCCTTCGGGAAGCCAGCTCTAGACAGGTGTCATTCCCTTTATCTGATCCTATGAAGCCCTGCCCAGTCTCCTCCCAAACAATTGCTCTCCAACACAGCTAAGTTTCCAGCACCCCTTAAGAGAGAACTTACCTGTTCACCTAACAGAGGATCATGTCTCTGGAATCCTGGGGAGAGTCTGAGAAAACTCTGCTCACATGGAACCCTATAATCAATGATGAGCCTAAATTTGTCCCCAAGATTCAATTAAGACCAATCCCCTTCCTGATGAAAGAATCTGACATCCATCCAGGCATAAATATTTATGCCTGATAGGCTTTTTCCTTAACAGCAAAAAAATCTGCAGTGACAACATTAAGAATATGAATACATTCCTGGTGAAGACTCCATTATCAGTACTAATAATAACTTAACAGTTTCAGCATGTGTCATGATGAGATGTATGCAAATGGGGGCTCATCTGTCAGAAGCACTTGGAAGTGGACCGGCAGGTCTGTCACATGCCTTGGTTGCAGCCGGTGAGACCTCGTTTCACATACAACAATGCCGTGTACTCATTTGCCAGGATAATGCTCTGTACTCATGTATCACCCTTCACTCAAAGATCACACGTCAGCTTGGCAGACTCTGCCAATGCCTCCATAAAGCCAAAACATCTGGATGAGAAGTGAAAAACCCAGTCTTTCAGCAAGTCAGCTAGCCAGACATCTCCCCCCATATATTTGTTTAGTGCCTACTGTCTTAGACCGATGTTTCATCTACACGCTGTCACACATGCAGATGAAAGACGGATTCCTTTTCATAATTCAGCTAGAAATTTGGGTACTGGGAAAACACAATGCTTCTTATAACATCTGCAACATCTGTTATTAGTTTAAAGGTTTCGATTTTCTTGTGGGCAGTTTTTCTTGGAATCGGGCTGAGCTTGTGCCAGAAGGTGGGCGCTGCCTGCTTTCTATCCTGGTGTTTCTAACCTCTAGGGTTTCTAAAGGTATAGCTAACCGGGACTAACACATTATTTTTCTAAATTACTCTCCTCCAAACTACAAAGATGAAATCTAAATTGGGATTTATGGATAAATGACATTGTGAGCATGAATAGCTTTCCACAGTATCCATAGTCCTATTAATTACCAACGGGATGCAATGACAAATTGTATGTCTGCAATGAAAATGAGGGAAAGGTGCCATTTATATGTCAGAATTGTCAAAGAGTTCCTGCCAGATATAGTTCAGAGGAGAAGGGATTGAAGGATGAACATACCCTAGCAATTGCTTCCCACGTGTGAAGCAAGAGTCTGTTTAGACAGGACCTGGAAAAGAAGCTGGTAGAACAACTTGATCAATCAACAAGGAATGATTGGAAGGGAAGAGCATGGATATTTGGGGAGGCTCATCTGAGCCCCACCAGTCACTCTGGGTGGTCATGCTAAGCACTAGAAACTTGTTCTTGGCAAGGAGGCTGGACAAAGAACATTGGCACTACCAGTGCTAACTCCCAATTGCGTAACTGTGCCTGTCAAAGAGGGTGGGCCTTATGCAATTAACTTTTGGCCATTTGCAAATAAAGGAGGGGAACTGTCCAGCCTAATCATGAAATGATGAAACTTATTGGGCCCCATTTCCACGTGTACCACACGATTGGATTTCTAAGCTGGCAATCTTAAAGAAAAATAAATCTAAGCTTTTCTTTGTTTGAAAAAGCCAGATCCGAATCTACACCATCTGCCCAATCTATCTCAGCTCTTGGGTCTCAGGATGAGTAGCGGGAAAGTTCCTCAAGCATAGGAGAGGGTAGATAATGTCAAAAAAGGGGACCTATTTGAAGATTCAGTGCAAACATCTCCATGTTAAATAGTTACTCTAAGAAAAGTTCAAAAAAATTAGAATTTGCATCTTCAGCAATATTCCAGAGGACAGTATATCTAAAAAGTGTGAGGAGGCAGGAGACAATATAAGACTCGTAAAGAATGGATACAGATGAAACATAAGATTGCTGAATTTAAAACTACAACTGAGCTACTAACCAGCCCATTAGGTACTCAGAGCATTGTCCAACAGCTATTTCTGTAATGGTGACGATGTTCTATATCAAGGGTCAGCACACTTGTTTATGTAAAGGATCAGATGGTAAATATTTCAGTCTTTGTAGGTCACATATAGTCTGTCGCATATTCCCCATGTTTTTAAACAAAACTTTAAGACTAAAAAACATTTCAGCCAACGGGATGTACAAAAGTAGTCCATGGGTATCTCTTCACGTCCACTAGGATAACTATACGTAAAAAAAAAGAAAAAAGAAAGAGAAAGAGAAAAAGAACAAGTATTGGTAAGGATGTGGAAAAATTGGAGTTCTCATACACTGCTGGTGAGAATGTAAAATGATGTGACCTCTGTGGAAAAGAGTTTGGCTGTTCCTCAAGAATTCAAACATAGAATTATCATATAAACTGGTAATTTCACTCCTAATTACATATCTCCAAAATTGAAAACAGGAGTTCAAACAAAACCTTATACATGAATGTTCATAGCAACACTATTCACAATAAGCAAAAAGTAGAAACAACCCAAGTGTCCATCAACAAATTAATGGATAAGTAAAAAGTGATATATCCATATAATGGCATATTATGCAGCCATGAAAAGGAATGAAGTAGTGATCCATGCTACAACATGGATGAACTGTGAAACCATTATGCTAAGTGAAGGAAGCCAGACACAAAAGGCTGGTTTTCATTTATGTGAATAACTAAATCATAGAGACAGAAAGCAGGTTAGTGGTTTCCAGGGGTAGGATGAAGTAGCTGGTGGAGAGTGACTGCTTAATAAACATAGGTTCTTTAGTTCTGGAACTAGATAGTGGTGATGGTTGTACAACATTGCAAATGTACTAAATGCCACTGAATTTTACACTTTAAAATGATTAAATGGCAAATTTTATGTTATATGTATCTTGCCACAATTAAAATAAATCAATAAAGGGGAAACCTAATTAACAACAAAAAAGCTATGGGCTGGATGTGACACATGGGCTGTAGTTTGCCAATGCTATTCTCTATCTGTACTATCCATTGGTAGCTACTAGCCCCATGTAACTTCAGTAGCTTCAAGGGCTCAATGCCCTTGAAAAGTGTGACAGAGCAACTCATCTTTTAATTGAATTTTATTTAAATGTTAAGTTGAAATTTAAATAGCCACACGTGGCTGGTGACTACTGTATTGGGTAACATGACTCTAGAAAGCTGAATACCGAAAGGGAAGAAAAGCTCAAGAAATTCTCTTAGAATTTTAAGAAATTTAAAAAAATAAGCTTTTCCACTACAAAAAGCTTGCTCATTTATAATTATGATATAAAGCATTACTGTATACACTATGGATTTAATATGAAATAAGTAATTCCATTCAGAAGAATTGCATCATACTGACATGAAAATACGTTGAAAGAAAAAATTAAATTTTTTATTAACAAAAATGTAATTTTGACCACTGCAACAGCTGCATTGTTTCAGTGTTTCTATCCATCAGGCAGTTAATCTCCATTAGACAAAGCAGAGGAAAGTGAATAAAGCAAATATCTTGAAAAAAATTAAAAAAATAAATAAAGAATAGTGATGAGATAAAAGAGGACAGATCCAAGGGGAATTCTAGGAGGATGGAAAGGAAAGACAGAGGAGAGACAAAATAAAGGAGAAAAAAAAAAACTTTTTAAGTCTAAGAAAGTGGCTTTGTTAGTTGGACTGACTCACCATGCTAGTATTATCAAAACAAAACAATGAAAAGACAGCAATGCTGAGGCATAGTCCAATGAAATTATTTTGAATTTGAAAGTTAAAATAAATTTTGCTACAAGCATTCTTGCATGAAAATAAACAGATTATTTAGAAAGGAACAAACACCAGAATGGTCTCAGATCTTCTGGGGAACTCTAAATGGTTTAGACAATGGTTACAGAGTTCTGAGGGAAAAAAAACACAGAGATTTAACCATTTTTTACTTAGATAAAATGGGAGTGCCTGGTTAAGAGCAAAAGAAATCCATTGTCAGAAAGAGAGATGCTCAGAGAGTCAACACTCATTTAAAAGAAAAAATTCTCATATAAATAACCTTGTAGAGAAGATTCCACATAGGAAAACAACTCCAAAACCCATGAAAAGGAAATCATGGTATTAAAGAATTGGAAAAAAACAACTAAAACTGCAAAATATAGAGTTAAGTATAAATAATTTTTCTTACTATGGTTATAGTATAATGTACATGAAAAAATCAAGAAGTAAATAATATAAAAATTATTTTATGCCAATAAGCAGTTACTGATTGATTACATCATTCAAACTCGGACATGAATGAGAAGAGAAAGTAAACTTGTCCGGATTGTCTCAAATGTGTGCATGTTTGTATGTGGACTTATTTATGTCACATTTATCCAGTGCATCATTTTATGACATGCTCCTGACATGGGCTTCCTCTACACAACGGCCTTTCACAACAATCACGTGACAGTGTTTGAGCTAACCTTATAAGGAAATATCATCAGAGGTGGCAGCTTTCTTCCTGAATTTGGGGATGTTTATTCTAGAAGGTCTTTTATCTTTTCCTCATGAGTTTCTGGCTTCTAGTGAGAGTTGCCATACCCTTATAAACTGAAGCATTCTGACTTTATGAGATACTTCAGTAGCAATTATATGGTTTCAATCATTTCTCTTTCCCAACACTAATAGATCAGTTTAATTCTAAAATTATTTATGTTTTCATATATCTTCATGAGAAAGTTAAAATCACCATAAGATATTAAGTGAACTTCATTTGTTAATGGTTGGTCTCATTCAATTGATAAAGTAAGCCCAAGGGTCATGTAAATATAGAGGAGACCAAAAACTTGTCTAATCCAAAGTCTGAAGGAAGGGAAATTTTTACCATAGCAGATTTGTCATTGTATAAGCTAAACATCTGGTACAGCTCTGAAATTTCAGGTATTATCTCATTCTCTAGCTTCCCCTAAAGAAATAGAAATAAAGCACTCAATGAATATGAGAGTAAGTGTATCAGTTATTACAATAAGTACCAGTGGTTTAAATCCTTTTATTAAAAGATAAATTGAATTAAAGAATAATCCAAGTTTGTGCAGCTTACAAATATTATATCTAAAAGTTCACTGACAAATGTTAAAACTCAAAGTATTAGAAAAGATATTTCAGGCATATGTAAACAAACAGAAAGCAGAGGTAGAGAATTAATATCACCCAAAGTATAATTTAAAGCACAATACAGTGAGGATTGTGGGTAGTTTATGTTGAGGATAATGGGTAGTTTATGTTGATAAAATGTATTATTGCAAATTATGCTATAATAGTTTGATTCATTATATTTCATATATATTATTATCAAATGATATAAAGAAAAATGTTAAAAAATAAACTAAGAAATTTAAAATACAATTATATGGGAGATAAAACAAAACACTTTCATTCTTTCCTACATCATGAAGACAAAAATCTATATATGGGATTTTGTATTAAAATTTATTAGGCTGAATACATGAATATTTAGAAACATTAGTTTCCATAACAAGGAAAATTTTTTTTCCAATATCCATAGAAATTTAGTAAAATTCAACAACCCCCAGGGAATATTCATTGGAGTGAGGTCTCCCAGAGGTCCTCATCTCAGCACCAAGAAACAGCTCTACCCAACAGCCTACAAACTCCAGTTTTGGAAGCCTCAGGCCAAACAACCAGTAAGACAGGAACACAATCCCACCCATCCAAAAAAAAAAGAAAAAAATGAGAGAGCAAAAAAATGTCACAGATGAAGGAGCTAGGTAAAAACCTACAAGACCAAATAAATGAAGAGGAAATAGGCAATCTACCTGAAAAAGAATTCAGAGTAATGGTAGTAAAGATGATCCAAAATCTTGGAAACAGAATGGAGAAAATACAAGAAACATTTAACAAGGATCTAGAAGAACTAAAGAGCAAACAAACAGTGATGAACAACACAATTACTGAAATTAAAAATACTCTGGGGATTCCCTGGTGGCGCACTGGTTGAGAATCTGCCTGCCAATGCAGGGGACATGAGTTCGAGCCCTGGTCTGGGAAGATCCCACATGCCGCGGAGCAACTGGGCCCGTGAGCCACAATTACTGAGCCTGCGCGTCTGGAGCCTGTGCTCCACAACAAGAGAGGCCACGATAGTGAGAGGCCCATGCACCGTGATGAAGAGTGGCCTCCGCTTGCCACAACTAGAGAAAGCCCTTGCACAGAAACGAAGACCCAACACAGCCATAAGTAAATAAATTAATTTAAAAAAATTATTAAAAAAAATACTCTGGAAGGAATCAATAACAGAATAACTGAGGCAGAAGAACAGATAAGTGAGCTGGAAGATAAAATGGTGGAAATAATACCCAGGGAGCAGAATAAAGAAAAAAGAATGAAAAGAATTGAGGACAGCCTCAGAGACCTCTGGGACAACATTAAACACACCAACTTTTGAATTATAGGGGTCCCAGAAGAAGAGGAGAAGAAGAAAGGGTCTGAGAAAGTATTTCAAGAGTTTATAGTGGAAAATTTCCCTAACATGGGAAAGGAAATAGTCACCCAAGTCCAGGAAGCACAGAGAGTCCCATACAGGATAAACCCTAGGAAACATACACCAAGACACATATTAATCAAGCTAACAAAAATTAAATTCAAAGAAAAACTATTAAAAGCAGCAAGGGAAAACAAAAAATAACATACAAAGGAATCCCCATAAGGTTATCAGCTGATTTTTTTTTTAAAGGAACTCTTTTATTTACTTATTTATTTATTTATTTTTGGCTTTGTTGGGTCTTTGTTTCTGTGCGAGGGCTTTCTCTAGTTGCGGCAAGCGGGGGCCACTCTTCATCGCGGTGCATGGGCCTCTCACTATCGCGGCCCCTCTTGCTGCGGAGCACAGGCTCCAGATGCGCAGACTCAGCAGTTGTGGCTCACAGGCCCAGTCGCTCTGCGGCATGTGGGATCTTCCCAGACCAGGGCTCGAACCCGTGTCCCCTGCATCGGCAGGCAGTCTCTCAACCACTGCGCCACCAGGGAAGCCCTATCAGCTGATTTTTCTGCAGAAACACTGCAGGTCAGAAGGGACTGACAGGATATACTTAAAGTGATGAAAGAGAAAAACCTACAACCAAGATTACTCTGCCCAGCAAGGATCTCATTCAGACTCGATGGAGAAATCAAAAGCTTTTCAGACAAGCAAAAGCGAAGAGGATTCAGCACCATCAAACCAGCTTTACAACAAATGCTAAAGAAACTTCTCTAGGCGGGAAACACAAGAGAAGAAAAAGACCCACAAAAACAAACCCAAAACAATTAAGAAAATCGTCATCGGAACATACATATCGTTAATAACCTTGAATGTAAATGGATTAAATGCCCCAACTAAAAGACACAGACTGGCTGAATGGATACAAAAACAAGACCCATATATATGCTGTCTATAAGAGACCCACTTCAGACCTAGGGACACATACAGACTGAAAGTGAAATCATGGAAAAAGATATTTCATGCAAATGGAAATCAAAAGAAAGTTGGAGTAGCAATACTTGTATCAGATAAAATAGACTTTAAAATAAAGACTATTACAAGAGATAAGGAAGGACCCTATATAATGATTAAGGGATCAATCCAAGAAGATATAACAATTATAAATGTTTATGCACCCAACATAGGAGGACCTCAATACATAAGGCAAATGCTAACAACCATGAAAGAGGAAAACTACAGTAACACAATAATAGTAAGGGACTTTAACACCTCACTTACACCAATGGACAGATCATCCAAACAGAAAATAAATAAGGAAACACAAGCTTTAAATGACACAATAGACCAGACAGATTTAATTGATATTTATAGAACATTCCATCTGAAAATGGCAGAATACACTTTCTTCTCAAGTGTGCAAGGAACGTTCTCCAGGATAGATCACATCTTGGGTCACAAATCAAGCCTCAGAAAATTTAAGAAAATTGAAATCGTATCAAACATGTTTTCTGACCACAACGCTATGAGACTGTAAATCAATTACAAGAAAAAACTGTAAAAAATACAAATACATGGAGGCTAAACAGTGCGCTACTAAATAACCAAGAGATCATTGAAGAAATCAAAGGAGAAATAAAAAAATACATAGAAACAAATGACAATGAAAACACAATGACCCAAAACCTATGGGACACAACAAAAGCAGTTCTAAGAGGGAAGATTACAGCAATTCACTCTCACCTCAAGAAACAAGAAAAATCTCAAATAAACAATCTAACCCTATACCTAAAGCAACCAGAGAAAGAAGAACAGAGAAAACCCAAAGTCAGTAGAAGGAGAGAAATCATAAAGATCAGAGCAGAAATAAATGAAATAGAAATGAAGAAAACAATAGCAAAGATCAATAAAACTAAAAGCTGGTTCTTTGAGAAGATAAACAAAATTGATAAACTCTTAGCCACACTCATCAAGAAAAAAAGGGAAAGGATGCAAATCAATAAAATTAGAAGGGAAAAGGAGAAATCACAACTGACACTGCAGAAATACAAAGGATTATAAGAGACTACTACAAACAACTATATGCCAGTAAAATGGATAACCACGAAGAAGTGGACAAATTCTTGGAAAGGTACAATTTTCCAAGACTGAACCAGGAAGAATTAGAAAATATAAACACTAGTGGGAAGCAGCCACATAGCACAGGGAGATCAGCTCGGTGCTTTGTGACCACCTAGAGGGGTGGGATGGGGAGGGTGGGAGGGAGGGAGATGCAAGAGGGAAGAGATATGGGAACATATTGTATGTGTATAACTGATTCACTTTGTTATAAAGCAGAAGCTAACACACCATTGTAAGGCAATTATACTTCAATAAAGATGTTTAAAAAAAAAATAAAAAATAAAAAAAATAATTTAAAAAAATAAAATAAAATAAAAAAATAAAAAAATAAAAAAATAAAAAGAAAATATAAACAGACCTATCACAAGTAATGAAATTGAAACTGTAATTAAAAGTCTTCCAACAAACAAAAGTCCAGGATGAGATGGCTTCACAGGTGAGTTCTATCAAACATTTAGAGAAGAGCTAACACTGATATTTCTCAAACTCTTCCAAAAAACTGCAGAGGGAGGAACACTCCGAAATTCATTCTACAAAGCCATCATCAACCCTGACACCAAAATCAGAAAAAGATATCACAAAAAAAGAAAATTAAAGACCAATATCACTGATGAACATAGATGCAAAAATCCTGAACAAAATACTAGCAAACAGAATCCAACAACATATTAAAGGGATCTTACACCATGATCAAGTGGGATTTATCCCAGGGATGCAAGGATTCTTCAATATATGCAAATCAATCAATGTGATACACCATATTAACAAATTAAGGAATAAAAACCATATGATCATTTCAATAGATGCAGAAAAATCTTTTGACAAAATTCAGTCCCCATTTATGATAAAAACTCTCCAGAAAATGGGCATAGAGGGAACTTACCTCAACATAATAAAGGCCATATATAGCAAACCCACAGCAAACATCATTCTCAATGGTGAAAAACTGAAAGCATTTCCACTAAAATCAGGAGCAAGACAAGGATGTCCACTCTTGCCACTCTTATTCAACATAGTTTTGGAAGTCCTAGCCACAGCAATCAGAGAAGAAAAATAAATTAAAGAAATACAAATTGGAAAAGAAGAAGTAAAACTGTCACTGTTTGCAGATGACATGATACTACACATAGAAAATCCTAAAGATGCCACCAGAAAACTACTAGAACTAATCAATGAATTTGGTAAGGTTGCAGGATACAAAATTAATGCACAGAAATCTCTGGCATTCCTACACACTAACAACGAAAAATCAGAAAGAGAAATTAAGGAAACCATCCCATTTACCATCGCAACAAAAAGGATAAAATACCTAGGAATAAACCTACCTAAGGAGGCAAAAGACTTGTACTCAGAAAACTATAAAACACTGATGACAGAAATCAATGATGACATAAACAGATGGAGAAATATACTATGTTCTTGGATTGGAAGAATCAACATTGTGAAAATGACTATACTACCCAAAGCAATCTACAGATTCAATGCAATCCCTATCAAACTACCAATGGCATTCTTCACAGATTTAGAACAAAAAATTTTACAATTCATATGGAAACACAAAAGACCCCGAATAGCCAAAGCAATCTGAAGAAAGAAAAATGGAGCTGGAGGAATCAGGCTCCCTTACTTCAAATTGTACTACAAAGCTACAGTAATCAAGACAGTATAGTACTGGCACAAAAACAGAAATATAGATCAATGGTACAGGATGGAAAGCCCAGAGTCAAACCCATGCACATATAGTCACCTAATTTATGACAAAGGAGGCAAGAACGTGCAATGGAGAAAAGACAGCCTCTTTAATAAGTGGTGCTGGGAAAACTGGACAGCTACATGTAAAAGAATGAAATTAGAACACTACCTAAGACCATACACAAAAATAAAATCCAAATGGATTAAAGACTGAAATGGGAGACCAGACACTATAAAACTCTTAGAGGAAAACCACTCTTTGACATAAACCACTGAAAGATCTTGTTTGACTCACCTCCTAGAGTAATGAAAATAAAAACAAAATTAAAGAAATGGGACCTAATTAAACTTAAAAGCTTTTGTACAGCAAAGGAAACCATAAACAAGACAAAAAGACAACCCTCAGAATGGGAGAAAATATTTGCCAATGAAACAATGGACAAAGGATTCATCTCCAAAATATATAAACAGCTCATGGAGGTCAATATCAAAAAAAAACAACCCAATTAAAAAATGGGTAGAAGACCTAAATAGACATTTCACCAAAGAAGACATACAGATGGCCAAGAGGCACATGAAAAGCTGCTCAACATCACTAATTATTAGAGAAATGCAAATCAAAACTACAATGAGGTATCACTGCACACCAGTCAGAACGGCCATTATCAAAAAATCTAGAAACAATAAATGTTGGAAAGGGTGTGGTGAAAAGGGAACCCTCCTGCACTGTTGGTGGGAATGTAAACTGATACAGCCACTATGGAGAACAGTATGGAGGTTCCCTAAAAAACTAAAAATAGAACTACCATATGACCCAGCAATCCAGCTACTGGGCATATACCCTGAGAAAACCATAATTCACAATGTTCATTGCAGCACTATTTACAATAGCCAGGTCTTGGAAGCAATCTAAATGCCCATCAACAGACGAATGGATAAAGAAGATGTGGTATATATATACAATGGAATATTACTCAGCCATAAAAAGGAACGAAATTGGGTCATTTGTAGACACGGGGATGGACCTAGAGAATGTCATACAGAGTGAAGTAAGTCAGAAAAAGAGAAACAAATATCGTATATTAACGCATATATGTGGAATCTAGAAAAATGGTACAGATGAACAGGTTTGCAAGGGAGAAAGAGAGACATAGATGTACAATGGAATATTATTCAGCCATAAAAGGAAACAAAATTGAGTTATTTGTAGTGAGGTGGATGGACCTAGAGTCTGTCATACAGAGTGAAGTAAGTCAGAAAGAAAAAAACAAATACTGTATGCTAATGCTTACATATGGAATCTAAAAAAAAAAAAAAAAAATGGTACTGATGAACCTAGTGGCAGGGCAGGAATAAAGACGTAAACATAGAGAATGGACTTGAGGACACGGGAGGGGGGAGGGGGAAGCTGGGGTGAAGTGAGAGTAGCCTTGACATATATACACTACCAAATGTAAAATAGATAGCTAGTGGGAAGCAGCAGCATAGCACAGGGAGATCAGCTCGGTGCTTTGTGATGACCTAGAGGGGTGGGATAGGGAGGGTGGGAGGGAGGCTCAAGAGGGAGGTGATATGGGGACATATGTATGCATAAGGCTGATTCACTTCGCTGTACAACAGAAACTAACATAGCATTGTGAAGCAATTATACTCCAATAAAGATGTATTAAAAAATTTATTAGGCTGAATATATGAATATTTAACATTAGTTTCCATAAAAAGGAAAAACATTTTTTCCAATATCCGTAGAAATTTACTAAAATTTAACATATTCTTAACCGTAATGAAATCCTCAATAAATTCTAATGAGTAGAAATTAAACAGCTCATATTTTCTAACCAGAGTACAATAGATTCTACAAATTGCAAGAATAGGCTTAAATAAAAACCACTTGGAAAGCGTGGGAGAAGAAAAACCCTTCCTCAATTAATCAAATGATTTAAAAACTAACATTAACTCTTCAGAAAATAATGGACTTAGTGCATATCTCATGGGATATGGTCAAAACTACACTAGGCACAAAACCATAGCATTAGTATTCAAAAAGCAAGAATTAATGGAAAATATTCAACTTGAGAAGTTATTTAAAGGTTAGCAAAATCAGCATAAAATTAGCTCAAGAAAAGAAATTTTAGAAAAGAGTTCTGAAAAAAACAAATCCAAGAAACAATAAAATTTTTAGATTGTGTGCAGGGTTAATCAAGAAGAGTCGAACAGGGAATTCCCTGGAGGTCCAGTGGCTAGGGCTCTGTGCTTCCACTGCAGGGGGCACGGGTTCCATCCCTGGCTGGGGAACAAAGATCCCACATCACATGTTGCGCTGTGTGGCAAAAAAAAAAAAAAAAAAAAAAAAAAAGATGAGTCAAACAAAAATATAAAATCATGATTGGGATTTATATAATAAGTTACCTCCACATAGATTTTTAAAAGAGAGAATGCTATGTACAATTTTTTTTTTCTGGATATATTTTAAAATCTTACTTGAAATGACAGTTAGGGTAGGTGATATGAATGGTTATTATTGACTGAGAAATAATTAAACAGAATGGACACATATCCAGTGTCAAGATAAAAAAAAAACATTTTCAAAGTATTTCTATCAAATAACTCTCCTGATCCAGAATGCATTATGGGTGAGGTCTTTCAAGCTTACTGCACAGTATTGCAATCGTTCTGTCTCCTGAAATGTTAATTTTTTGAGACATGACACTTGAGCTGTTCATCCTGTGTGCCTGATGCTAGGCTTGGCATAGAATAGCCTTTCACTCAGTAAATGCTTGTTGAATGGATGAATCAATCCATGGAGACCTACCATGATAAATATTAATTCAAATAGGTTGTGGGACAGCTGTGGCCAATCTTTGCACCAATGGTATTGTACTTTCTTATATCTTCTTTCTTTGTTCGCACCGTTCCTTCTGCCTGTACAACCTCCCTTTGGCAGGGTAAGTTCTACTTTTCCTTCGTGACCGAGTTTAGGCATCACTTCCTTCAGAAATCCCCCTTTCCCACACCTCCTCCACACCAGCCTGGCCAGGCATTCTCTTTCTACATTCTTGTAGCATCTCGCACATATAACTACCTTTGTATTTGCTATATCACACAGATACTATTTCTGCAGCTACCTGTTTCCCCAACAAGATGAGATATTTCTGGAGGACCGTGACTGTGTCATATCAATCTTCAAATTCCCAGCATCAAAGATGAAATTTAGAAGGACTCAAAAATGTTGAACTCCACTAAACTGATGAGCCCATGTGTTATGGTAACCACACCCATGCTACTACGTTTTGCAAATTTCTGCACGCCCAAGCAAGCTGCATTTATTACGGAATAGTCATCATGCTCTTCATTTTTTTTTAAAATTAATTAATTAATTAATTTATTTTTGGCTGTGTTGGGTCTTCATTTCTGTGGGAGGGCTTTCTCTAGTTGTGGCAAGCGGGGGCCACTCTTCATCGCGGTGCGCGGGCCTCTCATCATCGCGGCCTCTCTTGTTGCGGAGCACAGGCTCCAGACGCGCAGGCTCAGTAGTTGTGGCTCACGGGCCTCGTTGCTCCGCGGCATGTGGGATCTTCCCAGACCAGGGCTCGAACCCGTGTCCCCTGCATTGGCAGGCAGACTCTCAACCACTGCGCCACCAGGGAAGCCCCATGCTCTTCATTTTTATTAACTGAAATATACGTAACAAGTGATCAAAATTTTTGACCGACAATAAGGGAATCAGGAATTCCGATGGACTTGATATGGTTCCTGCCCATGCAAACTTGTAGCAGGTGAATGTACACATTTTACAGTATTTTTTGAAATCCTGACCCTAAATACTTTGAAATATTTAAAATTTCTGAGTGATCCATGACCCCCTACTTATTAGTAGTTCAACTGTCAGTAGATTACTTACCTTTCAGGCAGGGATGTTACCTGAAGGGGTCTAGCCAGAAGAACAAATTGTGTGGGACTTCCAAGGTATGGTGATGAAGATCTCTTAGGGCATCAAGCCTGAGTCTATGGCCTGGCTGCAAATGTTTAGATGCTGAGATGTGCTTTCAGTCTGTCTCTACACTCCAAGAGAGACCTTCTAGCCAAAGACCTTCTAGCCAAAGGATCTAGCCTGGATCCTTTGCTAAGTAGAAGATCTCCTTTTCTTTCTCCTCCATCAAAGCTCCCAATTCACCGAGCTGCATGCATCCCATTATTTTAGAAAGGACAAGTCAAAACACAGGTTTAGACTCTGGAGGATGCTGCAAAATTCTAGGAAGTGAGTTCCTGGCATCTGAAGCAAAACTCCAAGTCCCAGCCTCTCTGATTCTTCTCTTATGCCCTTTTTCTCCTCAGTCCCAATGATCTATTAGGTAACTGGCCTTCTAGAAGAAATACAATAAATTCATTAAGGCATTTCTGTGGGACAGTCACTTTATTAGGCAATTATCATGTGTTATTTTATTTATTCCTTGCAGTTAAATAGGAATCATAATTTCCATTTTAGATGTGAGAAAACTGTTTCATGTTGCTTAAATAATATGCCAGAGATTGGGTAGGAGCAGAATTGGAATGCTAAGGTGGATGGACATTTTTCTCATTTCATTGATACTTGAGGTTCATGAAAACATCTGGATAGGGAATACAAGGACTGCAACTTCTGTTTAGAAAGATGATTCTGTAGAATCAGAGGACAGACTGATGGAAGCAAATGTCATGGTTCAGGAGAGAGATCATGACCAACTGAATTTAGACAGGTGCAGCAGAACCACAGACAAGAGATATCTGAGGAGAAGGACGAAGATCCAGGCACCACCTTCTTGGAATAGGTAGTTGATTCTTTGGTCTTGGTCAACACATGCATTATAATAGTGTTGACCTTGGAATCACAGAAACCTGGGCACAAACCCTGCCCTCTGTAACTTCCTTACTGCGTGACTTTAGGCAAATTACTAAATTTCCCTATTCTCAGTTTCCTCATCTGTAAAAATTAGAGCAATAATAATTTTTGCTTCCTATTGATCTTATGATGATTAAGTGAGATAATTAATAGATGTAAAAATTTTACATAATAAATCCTTAGTACATTTTTTCTGTTGTAATGACTTTATTAGTAGCAGTGCAAAACAAGAGGAGTTGAGTTGATGACAACCACAGGGAAGGAACTTGAGAGAATGCCTGATGTTTTCTTCTCTGAGGCAAGAATGATGGGAGATGCAGAGAGGGTGCAGTAGAGAAGACATGCATTGCATGTTCCGTCAAGTGAGGCAAACGGTGTGTATTCTAGGTACTTCTTCCTGACCGCTGGTTGGGATCCTCCAGACCCCTGCATCTTGCTTTCCTCTGTTTTTTCCCTTTGGGAAACTGATGCTCAAGGTTTCAAAAGTTTCTCCTTCTGCACCCCAAGGCTGTTTCTCTCTGCCCCCCCACCCCCATCTAGATTCGTCCTTCAGTTCCCATGGCATCGCACAGCCCCATCCACCTGTTTTTCTTCTACGTCCAACACTTCTCTGACATTCAACCTCAAAATGTTTAACAAGCATCAACAACGTTCCAGGCAGGAAGAAGGCACGGATACTCTTACCCCCATGGATCTCACCCTTTCTATGAAAGGAGACATCACACTCTCCTCCCTAGACTCAATGTTGCTTGGTAGCTGTCTAAACAGCTGCCAGCGCCACTGATTCCAGAAGTGGGTGATCTTAGGAGGAGAGAAGGGAAATGAAATGCAAAAACTTCCATTTTTAGACTTACTAAGATTTTATTACAGCATACTGTATACCAGGTGCCCGGCTAGGAAGCAGAGATACTGAGATGAGATGAAGTAATCACGTGTCCTCCTCTTGGGACACTTACATTCTACTGGGAGAAATAGATGCAAAACTGGTGAACAGATTAATAAAGTAACTGCAAATTGTGAAGCACATAAAAAGTTAAGAGAGAGAATAAAAGGGATCAGGGCTGCAATCTGCTCTCCTTACACTGGGTGGTGGTTGTGTGAGCTTGGCCAAATGCAAATAGTTACTTTTCAGATCTTCAGACCAGAGAATAGTTGAGAAATATTAGATTGATGACCTCTAGCATTTCTTTTTAAATGAAACCTTCACTTTGGAATAATTTTAGATTTACAGCAAGGTAGCAAAGACAAAGGACAGAGAGTTCTAGCATGGCCTTCCTTAATGTTAACATCTTATATAGCCAGGGTACTTCTGTCCAAACTACGAAGTTAACATTGGTACATTACTAATAACAACTCCCCACTTTATTTGGATTTTGCCAGCTTTTTCACTATTGTCCATCTTTCTGTTCCAAGATCCAATTAGGGAAACCACATTGCATTTAGTCTAGCATCTTTGGGATCCTTAAGTATTTATGCCTCCATGAATTTATTTAGCACACAGATGTAAAAGCAGACACGGAGAGTAAAGCATCGCTTGCATAGGTAGTCCGCGTACACATACGCGCAGAGAAATCCTTAGGAAACTGGACAGCCATTACTGCGCAGACACCGATGTCAGCCAAGCCTTTTGTATTTTTCAATTCATCTCCCGTGGGCATGGGAGACAGATCCTGCTTTCCCACAGAAGCCTCTCTCCAAATTAAATTCTTTAAGCAAAACTGGCCCTTGGAATGCAGCATTTATAAATTACCTATGAGGGCCTGTAAACATCAGATGGCTTTTTTTAAATTTAATTGCCCTTTTAAATTTTTCATCCGGAGACAGGGCTAGTGGGGGAGACACGCAGGAGGTGTACAGGCTGATTCCAGAACTGTTTTCTGTCCGTCAAATGGACAGCCCGCCCAGAAAGATTAACCCAGATTCCCCCAAAGAAATCTGTGTCAAATTGATGCTGAGTTGGGCTGGCATCTGAGGAGAATCTTGACATGACAAGATTAACCCTCTCAGTGCCCCAGGGCTCTGGGAGAAAAGACTCTCAATGGCTTACCTGTGCAGAGCTCAGAGCTGAAGGTAAAATAGTGCTGAGTTCTCTGCGTCAGACGTGTGGCAAGGGAGGAGGTCGGGATGAGTGATGAGAAGGTGTTATTACTCAGGGGGGATTTCCCACCTGATTGCACTGGATTTGTCACTGACATTTTATCACACTGCATGCTTGCTGTGCATTTGCCACAGAGGAAAGCTGTCGCCAACTGGCTACAGACGGTGCGGTCCACAGCCACCTCCGACACCCACCTGCCGCCAGATGAAGAATCCAGTGTTCCGTATCCTCTGGTCCATGACAAGACTTTTGTTGAATGCTAATGAACCCCTTTCCCTCCTGGACTTCTGAATCTTGATTCATGCCCCTGGGAGCGTTTTCACTCCGGTGGGTGACCTCCTCTCCTAATTCTTGCAGAACCTCTCAAAGCTTCCTCTATACACGCTACTATATATAAAATAGATAACTAATAAGGACCTACTGTATAGCACAGGGAACTCTACTCTATATTCTGTAATGGCTTATATGGGAAAAGAATCTTTAAAAGAGTGGATATATGTACATGTATAACCGATTCACTTTGCTGTACACCCGAAACTAACACAACGTTGTAAATCAGCTATACTCCAATACAAATTTTTTACAAAGAGCTTCCTCTGATTCTGAATTGTGAACCAATTCCCTCTTCTCCACAGTGCATGGATTGTGCTTATTTTTTAGGGTTTCTCTACAAGCAAAATGAATGATACCAACTGCTTGCTATTAAACAGAGGTTTAGGAAGATTTGAGACAGAGAGACACACAGAGAAGATGGTCCAGGGCCTAGGAACTCACTATTTTTTCACTGTCAAACACAAGGTCTCACATTACTCCTTTTTACATTGAGACAGGTATGAAAGGTCCAGGATGTGGCCCACAGAACTCAGCCAGGAAAAGCAGCTCTAAGACTCAGTTATGATGGTGTAGTGACAAATGCAGTCCTGACTGAGGCCACTCCACTGAGCTTTGTTTGCTTATGGTTTGTGCAAAACTGGAGTGGCCCCTAGCCACTTACTCATTTGTCACTTTACATAAGGGATACAATCCTTCTTCTAGTTTCTGCCAAGCAGGAAGTGGTTGGCGAAGTCAGTTTTGAGCTGAACATCAGACTTTAAGAAAAATCTGGCATCCTTAGCTGCCATTGCAATTGTGACTGGCAATTCAGGGATTTACTGTGACATAACTATTAAGGTATCACCCACGAAAAGAAGCATCCAGGATTGCCCTGGGTTCCAAACTGGCCACCCATGGACCATATCTAGATGCTGGATGTGTTTTATTTGGCCACACAGAGTTAACATGACTGGCTTTGGATGGGACACATACTCTCCAATACGCCACAGTCCCCACCTCTCCCTATTGACTTGTGTCCAATATGCTTCATAGATTTGTCTTATGTGTAATGGGTTGAATAGTGGGTCCCCAAAAGATATGTCCAAGTCCTAACCCCTGGAACCTGTGTATGTCACCTTATTTGGAAAATGGGTCTTTGCAGATATAATTAAGTTAAAGATCTCAAGATGAGCTCATCCTGGATTTAGGGTACACCCCAAATCCAATGGCAGGTGTCTTTCCTTCTAGGAGAAAGGCAGAGGGAGATCTGAGACACAGAGACTCATGGAGAAGACCAAGTGAAGATGAAAACAGAGGTTGGCATGATGCTGCCACAAGCCAAGAAAGGCCTGGGGCCACCAGAAACTCGAAGAGGCAGGAAAGGATCCTCCCCTAGAGCCTTTGGAGAGAACACGGCCCATCAACACCTGATTTTGGATTCCTGGCTACCAGAACTGTTAGGGGATAAATTGCTTTTGTTTAAGCCAACAGGTTTGTATTAATTTGCTATGGTAGCCATAGGAAACTAATACGCCCCTCTAGTCATAACACAGCCCTATGTTTTTGTTTGTTTTTTAGTGTGTGCGTGTGTGTGTGTGTGATGATTTGTGTGAGTACATGTTTAACAGCCTTTGAGATTCACTCAGCTGCTGGGCATTATTCTCCCGTGTTTACATCCTTCTTCTCCGGCTGTGCCTTTTCTCAGTCCTTGTGGTGTCTGCAGTTTTGTCCATCTAGCACCCTCTTCCCCTTGCTCCAGTGACTGAAGCCACCACTCTGATAAGAGGGACAAATGGCCCAGGCTGGGTCAGTCCTGGCTCTCCCCATCCCCACAGCCATAGCAGTCAGTTCAAAGGGAGCATGTGATTTGTCATCAAAGTCAATCCTTGGACATTTCTAACTTGAATTGACAGAAAACTTTTCCTCTCTAGCCACGGAACTGTTGGTTTGTGAACGCTGAGATGCTCACTGACATTCTGCAGGAGTCTGTCTGTGCAGGGGAAGAGGCAAGAGGCTGATATGCAGAAATGAGGGATAGGAAGAGGTAATATTTTGTTGCTGTTGCTGTGTTAGTTCAAATCGGGTTTCTCCAGTCACCTGTAACTGAAAACTCCTTGAATCATAGACCCCTATTAATCTTCTCCATCCCTAAATACGTAAGCATATTGGATTTTCCTCTTTGGTCTGTTTTTTCTCAATTGGAGAAATGGAGGGGGTATCACTTCCTACGTGATTTTGCTCCAGATCTCAACTCTGGGCTTCAGACACACACATATCTGGCTACTGGATGCCCCAGCCTAACCAAACGTGAGCAACACTGAACTTGCCCTCCTTCCTGCACATTTCCTGTGGTTCTTGGTAAATGACGCCATCAGCTACCTCCCTGCTCAAGCCAGAGTTATTTTCATCTTTTCTTTCACCACCTCTTCACTCACATCCAGTCACCTCCACTTTTACCTAATGCATTTCAAATTATCTTTCAAGACTCAACTCAAAGTCATCTACTCCAAGAGCCTTTCACAGGACACCTACCTCAAGCTTCCATTCTGGTGTAAATGTCCCTCTACTACAGTTCCCTAGAATGTGCATACTTCTATCTTAAATTTATGTAATTAATTTTTCTGAGGGGGGAATCCCTGCTGTTTCACATCGAGAAAACACCAGTGGAAGTCTCCATTTATGAGAATTCATGGAGGTGTTATGTGCTCATGACTCTTGCTTTGAGTAATTAATTAACCACAAAGATTTTTGAGTGCCTACTAGATGTCCCATGCTCTGCTAGCAGTGGTGGGCAAAATTAGACATGCTTTTGTCCTCTTGTGGCTTGTCCTCTTTAGCCAGTGTGGTAGACCACGCAGAGATACACTATCCAGATTCCTCCAGGGAAGGAGAGGAGTGTGGTCAGCAGGGAACCACCAGCTCAGCTTCTGCCTCCGCTGCAGAGGGCTGCTTCCCAACGATCATGCCCTTCCTGGGTCAGCCTGCCTCCAGCATTATTTGTTCTGGAGCTCCCTGCAGGGTTGGCTGAGGCTTTATGTAGGCTGCATCACAATCTGACTTCTTTCTCTGCCCAATCCTGCTTCCTCCTCCCTTTCATATGTGTTGGTCCCTATTTCCTAATAAACATCGTGTACCCCAAACTCCATCCTAGCACCTGCTTCCAGAGAATCCAACCTGAACGATGGGTCAGAGAGCAATCAAAGCAAGGGTCATACAAAGAAATGTGAAATGATTATTGTGGTAAGTGTTTCAAAGGAAAACTCACTGGATTCTTGTTCCTAGTTCTACACTTGGAGATTGTCCCTCAGTCTCTCACCTGGATGGTGGCTCAAACGTGGGACTCACTCCTTTTTGCTATTTACATACACCCTGATACCTAAACTCACAGACAGAGCCACGCACACATTCACCAAACTCACTACAATGAGGTCCTGCACAGGTAGAAGATATTTCAGAAAATTTGGCCAATGAGAAAATGCCTTTAAATGGTTTAAAATGAGAAATTAGGTACACCAGTTCTTTAAAAAAATCCGTCCACAATTTCTTCCAAATGGGGCTCAGCCTCCTGCTATATCAAAGTTACTCTTCGATTCTGTGGGGTCAATGTTGTGCATCATTATGTCAAGCAGAATCACTTTCTTTTTAATTTTTTAAATTGTTTTATTGAAGTATAGTTGATTTACAATGTTCTGTTAATTAGTGCTGTACCTCAAAGTGATTCAGTTATACATATATAAACATTCTTTTTTATATTCTTTTCTATTATGGTTTATCATAAGATATTGAATCTAGTTCTCTGTGCTCTACAGTAGGACCCTGTTGTTTATCCATTCTATATATAAAAGCCTACATCTGCTAATCCCAGCCTCCCTCTCCATCCCTCCTCCAATCTCCTCCCCCTTGGCAATTGCCAGTTTGTTCTCTATGTCCGTGACAAAATCACTTTCTTGCCTCCATTTATCCTCTTCTGCCCTTTAAAACTGCATCCTTTCATTGGGTTACACAGCTGTATTCATTTGAAAAAAAGTTCATTGAAGTATACACCTAAGATCTGTACATGTTACTGTATATAAATTATAAGCGTCTGTTTAAAAAGAAACTGTGGCGCTTCTAGGCCCAAGGGGTTAAGAAGCAACGGTGGTGTCCACTGTTAACCACCCCTCCCTTCACTGTGCAGTGGTCCAACAGAGTTTCTGAGGTTACTCTTTGTTAGTTAGAATCTGATTACACTCTTGGGGAAGGTAAAACTCTCCTTCCTCCATTGGTTCTGATGCCTTGTGTGGTACGGTGGGTTTTTGCTGTTGGTGGTGCTGTTTGTTTTTTGTTTTTTTTAGTAATATCTGTTTCCTACAGAGCATCTTTTGCTAGACTGTGAGCTTCTTGAGGGTAGGAGCTATGCTCAGTGTCTCTATATCACTATATCTTGCATCGAGCCTGAGTCAGAAAAGGGGCTCAGTAGATACCGAGGACAAAAATAGATCAGTTAATAAATGGCTGAGAGACTAAGTCCTAAAAAATTGTGGAGGCCCCAGGGTCAGGAATGGAGACTTAGCTAGAGATCCTTCTAGCTGGGGCCTGGGTCTTGGATAGCATTAGGATCCAGGTGGCATGGGTCAAGGCATGAGATGGCCTGAGAAACTCTCAGAGTTTGACCCATATCACCAGTCTTATGATGGTGCCCTTTGGTGTCATTTGCTGCCTACAACCCAAAGATTCATCCTCATCTTTAGAGCTCTTTTCACCAACCTCATAATCTCTATGCAGATTAACCTTCCCAAAACATTCAGACAATTGCTCATTCATTTTATAATAAACATTTATGAAGCTTAGACACACTAAGAAGTTTCCTGATGTTGTGTCTTTGTTCACATTGTGTTCTTTATGCAAAATCCTCTTATCCCTCAAGGGCAGGAACCCATTCTTTTTTCTTTTTTGTTTCCTTCTTGTCTCTCCCTGTAATGCTCCAGCTCACTGGGCAGCCACTCTCTAAGTATTTGTTAGATCATGAAACTTATTGCATTTGTTGTGTACTTACCATGGTCCTAGTTCTGGACCTAGTTCTCACTTACAGATGCTCCTTTCATTCTGCTCTGGAAAGTTTCAAGCACTTAGCATTTTGCTTAAGTTGAGCTTACTTTAGAATACATTTATGCTCCTTCCACGTAAGCAGAAGCAACCTCACTTCCCTTGTATATTTCATAGGCTGGCATGAGGTTCGAATTTATCAATCACCCCGGGTCTAATCACTGGCTTTGTTTTAGAGCCACTTCCTATGGACTTTAGACCTTTGCTTGAAAAGGTACTTTTGAGCCATAATTAGGATATGTTAAAGAGAGAAATGACACAGGATTGGATGAAGATGAACAGAGCAGCAGAAATGTGAGAGATCTTCTCGTGGTCACTGCCACTTACCTGGCATGCTTACTTCAATGATGGAAATCATTCCTGTACATTCTATTTCACTATGTGATATGAATCTCACTGACTCTCTGGAAACTTATGTTATATCTGATACTAGGAGAAGAATTTCCATAAGCTGAGCTTTGTGTAACCTGCAGAATTGAGCTTGGTTCTAGGTGGACTGAGGTTGTTATAGGGCTTCATCAATCTGAGCCATGGTTCTGGGAAGTTTTGACTTGTTTTGTACATGATATTGACTAGCTGCACTTTGACTAGCATTCACAAAAGTGTCAATAAACTGAATAAGTACAAGTAGGCATCCTCTTATGACTTGGGAGCAGGGGAAAATCTAAATGTTTCCTGCCTTTCTCAATCTTCCTTCTTAGGTCTTTATGATTTTTGTTCATATTTGCTTGTATTAAATGATATAATCAAGACCAAAAGAGCTGGATTCATAGAACAGGGTCTGAGAGTCTCTTTTCCTGTGTCTGGAACTGCCAGCAGAGATTCATTTCTTATGTTGGAGACAGCAACAATTTGTCACTTTACAATATTTCAGGAAGCCTTTGAACCAACAAGCAATGACTAGCTAGCCCTGAGTCCAGGGGATTAAAGTGATTGGAAATAACCTTTCAAATGCAGGGGAAATGTCAGTGAGTTACTCTCATAACTATTTCAACCCAGGTTCATTCAATTGAATCTAGCTGAGAAAACCAGATTTTCTACGTTAGTGTTTTTCAGTGTGATGTGTGGACCAGCTACATTGAAATAATCTAGGAGAACAAGTAGATTACAGGGAACCATCCCCTACCGTGTGAGTCAGAATCCTGGGATGAGGTGAAGGAGTAGATGGTAAGCAGTAGAATTCTCCTGGTTAAACAAGATAAAACCAAACAAAACCAAACAAAACCAAAACAACAACAACAAAAAACCAAGATGTCCAGGTGATCCTTCCATTCACAAGTGTTTGAGAACCAGAGATGAATAAGACACTCTCTTTTTTTGTTGTTGTTCAAATGAGGTATCTAAAGGTAATATACGCAGAGTGCTACAGTCTAAGATCATGTAAGATAGCATGGAAAGACAGAAGCTGGACCACTGGGACAACCTGTCAATTCATTGATTGTCTTACTACAGTTGGCTGAATTGACTGAAGCTCCAGCTGATTGTTGGCACGTAGACAAGACTTTATTGGGAGGATGTTGAGAGTAATTGACTTTACATGATTTCCATGTCCCATCACTGAAGATGTTGTGGTGCATTCCTTAAGAGATCATCACGACTTGATACAAGAAGAAACAATGAGCTCCTGGCCAGCTCTCTTACATTGAGTAGAATAACTTATTCCAGCTCTTACCAGACTTTCACATCACCTCAAATGAGCCAGGTGCTTCACTAAGAGCTGTGAACTGGTGCTAATGTACATTAGGCAATTTTTAGCCCCAGAAACTTTCATTTCAGCTACCTGAAGAAAGAAACTGCAACTTATAAGATATATTATATGTTAGTCAAGGAAAAATTCCAGATGAGTAAAACAGACTATTAATTTAGGGGCTCAGAGAATGGTGACATTCCTGTCTTCCTAGAGGACAAGAGGTTGTAGGAAAAAGGGCACAGAGGGAAAGGGACTTAAGAGATATTATTTTGAATATTGTATTAAGATTGTCCAGAAAAACAGAACAGAGAGACGTTTATTTAAAGGAATTGGTTCACATAATTTTGGAGGCTGGCAAGTCCAAAATCTGTAGGATAGGCAAGCAGGCTGGAGACCCAAGGAAGGGTTGTCATTCTAGTCCAAAGGCAGTCTACTGGCAGAGGTGCCTCTTCTTTTCAGTCTTTTTCTTAAGGTCTTCAACTGATTGAATAAGGCCCACACACATTATGGAGAAAAATCTGCTTTACTCAAAGTCTACTAATGTAAATGTGGATCTCATTCAAAAATACCTTCACAAAAACATCTAGAATAGTGTTTGACTAGATACCTGAGTACCATGGCCAGATAAGTTGACACATAAAATTAACCATCACATGCTGAGGGTCCTGAGACGACACTTTGAGTAGCAAGGCTTTGACATAGAAACTCTGTGCTGCTTCTTGTCTACTTTACCTCCCCTGGCCTCTGGCAGCTTCTTCATCTGGGAAGCTGGTAAGAGAGAATGGAATTGGTGTGTCTCCATAGTGGCTTTTCTTCAGACCCTCCCTGGAAGTTTCTAGAGGGATGTATTGCCTGCTCTAGAAGCTTAACTACCTCCCTAGACCATGTGACACGAATCCAAGAACCATTGGCTTAGGCTCTTAAGACCCTGATATTTTTTTTTTTAATTTTATTTATTTATTTTATTTATGGCTGTGTTGGGTCTTCGTTTCTGTGCGAGGGCTTTCTCTAGTTGTGGCAAGCGGGGGCTGCTCTTCATCGCGGTGCGCGGGCCTCTCACTATCGCGGCCTCTCTTGTTGCGGAGCACGGGCTCCAGACGCGCAGGCTCAGTAATTGTGGCTCACGGGCCCAGTTGCTCCGCGGCATGTGGGATCTTCCCAGACCAGGGCTCGAACCCGTGTCCCCTGCATTGGCAGGCAGATTCTCAACCACTGTGCCACCAGGGACGCCCCTAAGGGTGAGTTTCTTAATCTCTCCGGGCCTCAGTTACACACCTGTAAAATGGGAATGATAACTAACAGCCTCATGAGGTTTGTCTTAGTCTGTTCGGGATGCTATAACAAAAATACCATAAACTGGGTGGCTTATGAACAACAGACATGTATTTCTCACAGTTCTGGAGACTGGGAAGTTCAAGATCAAGAGACCAGCAAAGTTGGTGCAGGTGAGGACCCACTTCCTGTTTTATAGAACTTCTTGCTGTATTCTCACATGCAGGAAAGGGCTAGGGAGCTCTGTGTGGCCTCTTTTAAAAGAGTATTAATCCCATTCATGATGGGCTCCATACTCATGATAAAGCACTTCTCAAAGGCCCTACCTCTTAATACCATCATCCTGGGAATTAGGATTTCATCATATAAATTTTGGGGGGACACAAACATTCCAGAGCATGCAGAGTTTTTTAAAGATTAAATTAGTCAGTATGTATGAATACATAGAATTTTGTTTGGCTTAAGAACTAAATAATTGGGGCTTCCCTGGTGGCACAGTGGTTAAGAATCCGCCTGCCAATGCAGGGGACACGGGTTCGAGCCCTGGTCTGTGAAGATCCCACATGCTGCGGAGCAGCTAAGCCCGTGCGCCACGACTACTGAGCCCACACACCACAACTACTGAAGCCCGCGCACCTAGAGCCCGTGCTCCACAACAAGAGAAGCCACCGCAATGAGAAGCCCGTGCACCGCAACGAAGAGTAGTCCCTGCTTGCCACAACTAGAGAAAGCCTGCATGCAGCAACGAAGACCCAACGCAGCCATAAATAAATAAATGAATTTATTTTAAAAAAATAACTAAATAATTGTTAGCTGTTATTATTCTTGCTATTATTGCTATGTATTATTATCCTGTGGATTACTTGACCTTCTCTCGGCTTCTTCAGCCTTCCTCTCTATCCATAAAAATGGCTTTTCTCCTTTATAAGGAAGGGGAGAGAAGATTTTCAAATCATCCTGATTTAATATGTATTTAAATACTGTCATACTAGGTAGAAAAATATGCTTGGAAAGAAATGCATGCATGGTAGGCAGAATAATGGCCCCCAAAGATGTGCTGCTACCTTACATGACATAAGGGACTTTGCAGATGTGATTAAGTCAAGGGTCTTGAGATCAGAGATTATCCTGGATTATCTGGGTGAGCCTGATGTAATCATAGGGGTCCTTATCAGTGAAAGAAAAAAGGTAGGACAGTCAAAAGCAGATGTGACAGAAAAAGGAGTAGAGGTTAGAGTGGTGCTGTTGCTGGAAAGGGGCCATGAGCTAAGGAATGTGGGCAGCCTCTTAATGCTTGGAAAGGCAAGTTATGATTCTCTTCTGGAGCCTCCAGAAGGAACTCAGCCCTGCCAACATCTTGATTTTAGCCCCATAAGGCTCATTTTCAGACTTCTGACCTCCAGAACTATAAGATAATAAGACAGTGGATGGTAATTTGTTATAGCAGCAATAGGAAATTAATATAGCATCAAAGCTATAGATCAAAAGATTACATCTACATCACAGATTTATAGAAAATTTTAGTTTTCTTCCTCTTTGAACTATCTCTGTTTTCCAAAATAAGAAGAAAAATGTGAGTTTAAGAAATAAATGATCAATTACAGAAGCTTACCACATGCCAGTTCAGTTCTTATGCTGCTGTAGAAAGTACCCAACCATGCGGATTGGAGTCACCACTAATGTGTGGTCCTCACTCATCACTGAGTTTACCATAGTTCCCAGCTCTTATGATGACCTCTACTAGCACTTACGCTGAACCTTCTCTGTCTGCTCAAGTTCTCCACATCAATGCTACTCAAACTTTACTGTGTGTGTAAAGCATGTGGTAGATCTTGTCAAAATGCAGATTCTCTCAACATCATTAGTGAGCAGGAAAATGCAGACCTCAAAAAGGTACCACCACACAGCACTGGGAATAACAAAACTTAATGAGGTGAAGAAGAATACCAAGTGTTATTGAGGGTGTGGTTCAACCCCCTCTCACATACACTGCTAGCGGGTACGTAGAATGGTAAAACCACTTTGGAAAACTGGTATTTGCTTAAAAGTTAAACATACACATGGCATATGATTTGGCCACTCCACTCTCAGGTATTTACCCCCAAAATATGTCGTCACAAAGACGTAACAATGAATGTTCATAGTGGCTTTATTCATAGTAGTCAAAAATCTGGAAACAACTTAAATAGACATCAGTTGGTGAAGGGAGACACAAAACAAGTTTTGTTTTGTTTCCACATCATGGAATAGTACTCCATGAGCTACTAATAAGGTCAACAGCATGGTGAATCTCAAAAGCATTGTTCCCAGTGAAAAAAGCCAGACCCAAAGGGGAGCATATACTGTGATTTTGTTTATATAAAATGTCAACTAACCCATAGTGACAAAAAAATCAGACCAATGTTTACCTGGGGCCAGAGCCGAAGGAAAGAAGGACTGCAAAGGGGCATGATCTTTTGGGGTGATGGAATTTTTTAAGGTTTTGATAGGGTGGTTTCATGTGTGTAGATGACTGCCAAAATGCGTTAAATTTTACACTTTAAATGGATGTGACTTATTCCTCAATTAGTTGATAAGGAAATTAAGAGTAGATTCTGATCCAGAGGTCTGGGCTGGGCAAGCGAGCCTGAAACACCCTCAATTACCTGTCTTCTACCACCCATATACTATAAACTACTTGAGTTTGTGCCACAACTTGAATTTATTATATGTAGGGTAGAACACTTCAAAAGGCGTTTCTGGTGCGTTTGTAGTGGTCCTAGCATCCTACCTGTCACCTTTTCTTCCTATCACTGGCTTGAGCTTAAAATGGAAATGCTTATGATTAGCAACAAAACTTACGTTGGGATTATTGTGCTATCACTCTAAATCTTTGAATAGATTTCTAACTTTCACTAAAACATCCATTTTCAGGTGTGATTAGAAGACAATAAACATGTGACATGGGCAACATTGAAACCATAGAGTTAATACTTTTTGACTCACAGGGATTAGAAATAATTCAAGACCCAAACAGAAAGGCTGTTGGCCATCTTGTACTCTTGCTTTGTGATATTTATTTGTGCACTGGTCAGAGTTAGGTTTCTTTAGAGGACCCAAGGCATCCATATGTAAAATAATCTCTAGACATGGATACAAAACCTTCACAAATCTTCACATACTTGACACTCTGAAGAATAATGCTTCACTGAGAAGCAGTTTCTGGGTGGTCCTCAAGACTCTCTCTAGCAACAGGACTGTTTCTTTTTCTCATTCCAGTTGTATCCATGTGCAATCCAAACCCATATCTTGACAAAGTAGTAAGTTAAAATAGTTTAGGGACTTTAGATTAATGGTAAGTAGTGAAATGAATGCTGTATTACTAAGTTCCAAATTCCTTGTGTACTGACCCAAACAAAACAAATAAATAAGTAAACAAAAATGAGGAAATCTTTGGATATAAATGTAACATTTTGTAGATTTTATGAACTTTATACCAATGTCCCTTTAAGTCTTTGGTAAAGCATCAAGAAAGGAACTATTAATTGCTATCTTTCTGTCTGCATTTACTCAAAACTTACACCACACACAAAAGATGTTCTGCCTTCAGTATCCAGACTGCATCAATTGTGTGTCCATTAACCTAGCTGTTTATTCACTGTGGTGTCATTTCATAAATTCATGGAAACATGGAGAATTTAGGGATTACGGTTCTTCTCCAGAACAATCACGTTGTTTTTTTTTTCTCACAAAATGTTCATATTTCTTTTTTCTTATTTTGAATTTTATTTTATTTTTTATACAGCAGGTTCTTATTAGCTATCTATTTTATACATATTAGTGTATATATGTCAATCCCAATCTCCCAACTCATCCTACCACCTCCCGCCACCCCACTTTCCCCCCTTGGTGTCCATACATTTGTTCTCTACATCTGTGTCTCTATTTCTGCCTTGTAAACCCGTTCATCTGTACCATTTTTCTATATTCCACATATATGCGTTAATATACAATATTTGTTTTTCTCTTTCTGACTTACTTCACTCTGTATGACAGACTCTAGGTCCATCCACATCTCTACAAATGACACAATTTCATTCCTTTTTATGGCTGAGTGATATTCCATTGTATATATGTACCACATCTTCTTTATCCATTCCTCTGTTGATGGGCGTTTAGGTTGCTTTCATGACCTGGCTTTTGTAAACAGTTCTGCAATGAACATTGGGGTGCATGTGTCTTTTTGAATTATGGTTTTCTCTGGGTATATGCCCAGTAGTGGGATTGCTGGGTCATATGGTAATTCTATTTTTAGTTTTTTAAGGAACCTTCATACTGTTCTCCATAGTGGCTGTATCAATTTACATTCCCACCAACAGTGCAAGAGGGTTCCCTTTTCTCCGCACCCTCTCCAGCATTTATTGTTTGTAGATTTTCTGATGCGGCCCGTTCTAACCAGTGTGAGGTGATACCTCATTGTAGTTTTGATTTGCATTTCTCTAATAATTTGTGATGTTGAGCAGCTTCAGAACAATCAAGTTTTATGTATATTACTTAGAGCTTAGCTCATAGTAATGAGTGAATAAATATTTGATTTCTGACAAAATAATTGGCTTTCCAAGGTTTTAAAAATAATCTTTTAAATCTGGCACAGGATTGAACAGGAAGATTGCTAAGGCTTAGTTCAGAAGTAGAATGGCTAAAACAACCTTTTTATGAATGTCAGACATCATTTTTGTCTTCCTGGTTGAAAAAAAAAAAGCAAAACTAGAGTCACCTGGCTAAATGACTTCCTGTGTCCCCCTTCCTCAGCTCTTCATGACTTTATGAAACAAACAACAACAAAACTCCTCTAAAGCTAAACTAATGTGAAATAACCCAGAGTTTGAACTTGTCGCATGACTGTTGCTTTAAATATTAATGCGAACTCGGGAATAGATTTGTGAACAGCAAGGTAAAGCAAAGGCCATGAAATATTGATTCTGTACATTTTCTTATGCATTTTTATTCTCCAATTTAGTAAATTTTTCATCTTGCCTGCACTTAGAGGTTGTCTATGAAGTCGTTACCACCAATTGTATTAGCTGTTGTAAATAAATAATCATTGCTCAGGCTGTTTGCATGATGGAAGGTGGACAGGACCCCACTTCTTCTGAGCACAAACTTCCCATAGCCCAGACCAAGGAGGAAGAAAAGGGATGATCGCCATTTTCCACACAGCACAGTAGCAGACATTTTCTTTTTTTTTTTTTTTTTTATTTAAACATCTTTATTGAAGTATAATTGCCTTACAATAGTGTGTTAGCTTCTGCTTTATAACAAAGTGAATCAGTTATACATATACAATAGGTTCCCATTACTCTTCCCTCTTGCATCTCCCTCCCTCCCACCCTCCCCATCCCACCCCTCTAGGTGGTCACAAAGCACTGAGCTGATCTCCCTGTGCTATGCGGCTGCTTCCCACTAGCTATCTATTTTACATTTGGTAGTGTATATATGTCCATGACACTCTCTTACCCTGTCCCATCTCACCCCACCCCCTCCCCATATCCTCAAGTCCATTCTCTAGTAGGTCTGTGTCTTTATTCCCGTCTTGCCACTAGGTTCTTCATGGCCTTTTTTTTTTTTTTTCCTTAGATTCCGTATATATGTGTTAGCATACTGTATTTGTTTTTCTCTTTCTGACTTACTTCACTCTGTATGACAGACTCTAACTCCATCCACCTCATTACAAATACCTCCATTTCATTTCTTTTTATGGCTGAGTAATATTCCATTGTATATATGTGCCACATCTTCTTTATCCATTCATCTGTCGATGGACATTTAGGTTGCTTCCAGGTCCTGGCTATTGTAAATAGAGCTGCAATGAACATTGTGGTACATGACACTTTTTGACCTATGGTTTTCTCAGGGTATATACCCAGTAGTGGGATTGCTGGGTCGTATGGTAGTTCTATTTGTAGTTTTTTAAGGAACCTCCATACTGTTCTCCATAGTGGCTGTATCAATTTACATTCCCACCAACAGTGCAAGAGTGTTCCCTTTCCTCCACACCCTCTCCAGCATTTATTGTTTCTAGATTTTTTGATGATGGCCATTCTGACCGGTGTGAGATGATATCTCATTGTAGTTTTGATTTGCATTTCTCTAATGATTAATGATGTTGAGCATTCTTTCATGTGTCTGTAGGCCATCTGTATATCTTCTTTGGAGAAATGTCTATTTAGGTCTTCTGCCCATTTTTGGATTGGGTTGTTCGTTTTTTTGTTATTGAGCTGCATGAGCTGCTTGTAAATCTTGGAGATTAATCCTTTGTCAGTTGCTTCATTTGCAAATATTTTCTCCCATTCTGATGGTTGTCTTTTGGTCTTGTTTATGGTTTCCTTTGCTGTGCAAAAGCTTTTAAGTTTCATTAGGTCCCATTTGTTTATTTGTGTTCTTATTTCCATTTCTCTGGGAGCTGGGTCAAAAAGAATCTTGCTGTGATGTATGTCATAGAGTGTTCTGCCTATGTTTTCCTCTAAGAGTTTGATAGTGTCTGGCCTTACACTTAGGTCTTTAATCCATTTGGAGTTTATTTTTGTGCATGGTGTCAGGGAGTGTTCTAATTTCATACTTTTACATGTAGCTGTCCAATTTTCCCAGCACCACTTATTGAAGAGGCTGTCTTTTCTCCACTGTATATGCTTGCCTCCTTTATCAAAGATAAGGTGACCATATGTGTGTGTGTTTATCTCTGGACTTTCTATCCTGTTCCATTGATCTATATTTCTGTTTTTGTGCCAGTACCAAACTGTCTTGATTACTGAAGCTTTGTAGTATAGTCTGAAGTCAGGGAGCCTGATTCCCCCAGCTCCATTTTTCGTTCTCAAGATTGCTTTGGCTATTCGGGGTCTTTTGTGTTTCCATACAAATTGTGAAATTTTTTGTTCTAGTTCTGTGAAAAATGCCAGTGGTAGTTTGATAGGGATTGCATTGAATCTGTAGATTGCTTTGGGTAGTAGAGTCATTTTCACAATGTTGATTCTTCCAATCCAGGAACATGGTATATCTCTCCATCTATTTGTATCGTCTTTAATTTCTTTCATCAGTGTCTTATAATTTTCTGCATACAGGTCTTTTGTCTCCTTAGGTAGGTTTATTCCTAGATATCTTATTCTTTTTGTTGCAATGGTAAACGGGAGTGTTTTCTTAATTTCACTTTCAGATTTTTCGTCATTAGTGTATAGAAATGCAAGCGATTTCTGTGCATTAATTTTGTATCCTGCTACTTACCAAATTCATTGATTAGCTCTAGGAGTTTTCTGGTAGCATCTTTAGGATTCTCTATGTATAGTATCATGTCATCTGCAAATAGTGACAGCTTTACTTCTTCTTTTCCGATTTGGATTCCTTTTATTTCTTTGTCTTCTCTGATTGCTGTGGCTAACACTTCCAAAACTATGTTGAATAATAGTGGTGAGAGTGGGCAACCTTGTCTTGTTCCTGATCTTAGTGGAAATGGTTTCAGTTTTCACCATTGAGGACAATGTTAGCTGTGGGTTTGTCATATATGGCCTTTATTATGTTGAGGAAAGTTCCCTCTATGCCTACTTTCTGCAGGGCTTTTATCATAAATGGGTGTTGAATTTTGTCGAAAGCTTTCTCTGCATCTATTGAGATGATCATATGGTTTTTCTCCTTCAATTTGTTAATATGGTGTATCACATTGATTGATTTGCGTATATTGAAGAATCCTTGCATTCCTGGGATAAACCCCACTTGGTCATGGTGTATGATCCTTTTAATGTGCTGTTGGATTCTGTTTGCGAGTATTTTGTTGAGGATTTTTGCATCTATGTTCATCAGTGATATTGGCCTGTAGTTTTCTTTCTTTGTGACATCTTTGTCTGGTTTTGGTATCAGGGTGATGGTGGCCTCGTAGAATGAGTTTGGGAGTGTTCCTCCCTCTGCAATATTTTGGAAGAGTTTGAGAAGGATAGGTGTTAGCTCTTCTCTAAATGTTTGATAGAATTCACCTGTGAAGCCATCTGGTCCTGGGCTTTTATTTGTTGGAAGGTTTTTAATCACAGTTTCAATTTCAGTGCTTGTGATTGGTCTGTTCATATTTTCTATTTCTTCCTGGTTCAGTCTCGGCAGTTTGTGCATTTCTAAGAATCTGTCCATTTCTTCCAGGTTGTCCATTTTATTGGCATAGAGTTGCTTGTAGTAATCTCTCATGATCTTTTGTATTTCTGCAGTGTCAGTGGTTATTCTCCTTTTTCATTTCTAATTCTATTGATCTGAGTCTTCTCCCTTTTTCTCTTGATGAGTCTGGCTAATGGTTTATCAATTTTGTTTATCTTCTCAAAGAACCAGCTTTTAGTTTCATTGATTTTTGCTATTGTTTCCTTCATTTCTTTTTCATTTATTTCTGACCTGATCTTTATAATTTCTTTCCTTCTGCTGGCTTTGGGGTTTTTTTTTTTTTCTTTCTCTAATTGCTTTAGTTGCAAGGTTAGGTTGTTTATTCGAGATGTTTCCTGTTTCTTGAGGTAGGCTTGTATTGCTATAAACTTCCCTCTTAGCACTGCTTTTGCTGCGTCCCATAGGTTTTGGGTCGTCGTATCTCCATTGTCATTTATTTCTAGGTATTTTTTGATTTCCCCTTTGATTTCTTCAGTAATCACTTCATTATTAAGTAATGTATTGTGTAGCCTCCATGTGTTTGTATTTTTTACAGATCTTTTCCTGTAATTGATATCTAGTCTCATAGCGTTGTGGTCGGAAAAGATACTTGATACGATTTCAATTTTCTTAAATTTACCAAGGCTTGATTTGTGACCCAAGATATGATCTATCCTGGAGAATGTTCCATGAGCACTTGAGAAAAATGTGTATTCTGTTGTTTTTGGGTGGAATGTCCTATAAATATCAATTAAGTCCATCTTGTTTAATGTATCATTTAAAGCTTGTGTTTCCTTACTTATTTTCATTTTGGATGATCTGTCCATTGGTGAAAGTGGGGTGTTAAAGTCCCCTACTATGATTGTGTTGCTGTCGATTTCCCCTTTTATGGCTGTTAGTACTTGCCTTATGTATTGAGGTGCTCCTATGTTGGGTGCATAAATATTTACAATTGTTATACCTTCCTCTTGGATCGATCCCTTGATCATTATATAGTGTCCTTCTTTGTCTCTTGTAATATTCTTTATTTTAAAGTCTATTTTGTCTGATATGAGAACTGCTACTCCAGCTTTCTTTTGATTTCCATTTGCATGGAATATCTTTTTCCATCCCCTCACTTTCAGTCTATATGTGTCTCTAGGTCTGAAGTGGGTCTCTTGTAGACAGCATATATATGGGTCTTGTTTTTGTATCCATTCAGCCAGCCTGTGTCTTTGGTGGGAGCATTTAATCCATTTACATTCAAGGTAATTATCGATATGTATGTTCCTATTCCCATTTTCTTAAATGTTTTGGGTTTGTTATTGTAGGTGTTTTCCTTCTCTTGTGTTTCTTGCCTAGAGAAGTTCCTTTAGCATTTGTTGTAAAGCTGGTTTGGTAGTGCTGAACTCTCTCAGCTTTTGCTTGTCTGTAAAGGTTTTAATTTCTCCATCACATTTGAATGAGATCCTTGCTGGGTAGAGTAATCTTGGTTGTAGGTTCTTCTCCTTCATCACTTTAAGTATATCCTGCCAGTCCCTTCTGGCTTGCAGAGTTTCTGCTGAAAGATCAGATGTTAACCTTATGGGGATTCCCTTGTGTGTTATTTGTTTTTTTTCCCTTGCTGCCTTTAATATGTTTTCCTTATATTTAATTTTTGACAGTTTGATTAATATGTGTCTTGGCGTGTTTCTCCTTGGGTTTATCCTGTATGGGACTCTCTGTGCTTCCAGGACTTGATTAACTATTTCCTTTCCCATATTAGGGAAGTTTTCAACTATAATCTCTTCAAATATTTTCTCAGTCCCTTTCTTTTTCTCTTCTTCTTCTGGGACCCCTATAATTCGAATGTTGGTGCGTTTAATGTTGTCCCAGAGGTCTCTGAGACTGTCCTCAGTTCTTTTCATTCTTTTTTCTTTATCCTGCTCTGCAGTAGTTATTTCCACCATTTTATCTTCCAGGTCACTTATCCTTTCTTCTGCCTCAGTTATTCTGCTATTGATCCCATCTAGAGTATTTTTAATTTCATTTATTGTGTTTTCATCATTGCTTGATTCCTCTTTAGTTCTTCTACGTCCTTGTTAAATGTTTCTTGCATTTTGTCTATTCTATTTCCAAGATTTTGGATCATCCTCACTATCATTATTCTGAATTCTTTTTCAGGTAGACTACCTATTTCCTCTTCATTTGTTAAGTCTAGTGTCTTTTGACCCTGCTCCTTCATCTGCTGTGTGTTTTTCTGTCGTCTCATTTTGCTTATCTTACTGTGTTTGGGGTCTCCTTATCACAGGTTGCAGGTTTGTAGTTCCCGTTGTTTTTGGTATCTGTCCCCAGTGGCTAAGGTTGGTTCAGTGGGTTGTGTAGTCTTCCTGGTGGAGGGAACTAGTGCCTGAGCTCTGGTGGATGAGGCTGGATCTTGTCTTTCTGGTGGACACGTCCACGTCTGGTGGTGTATTTTGGGGTGTCTGTGGCCTTATTATGATTTTAGGCAGCCTCTCTGCTAATGGATGGGGCTGTGTTCCTGTCTTGCTAGTTGTTTGGCATAGGGTGTTCAGCACTGTAGCTTGCTGGTCATTGAGTGATGCTGGGTCTTGATGTTGAGATGGAGATCTCTGAGAGATTTTTGCTGTTTGGTATTACGTGGAGCTGGGAGGTCTCTTGTGGACCAGTGTCCTGAAGTTGGCTCTCCCACCTCCGAGGTACGGCCCTGATGCCTGGCTGAAGCACCAAGAGCCTTTCGTCCACACTTTTGGGAGGTCTGACGTCTTCTGCCAGCGTTCAGTGGGTGTTCTGTAGGAGCAGTTCCACGTGTAGATGTATTTCTACTGTATCTGTGGGAAGGAAGGTGATCTCCGCGTCTTACTCTTCCGCCATCTTCTCTCTCCCCTCCAGCAGACATTTTCTAAAGGAAGGAGGGTTTTAAATAAAGCAACAATGAAGAACTCCAATGTTTCAGCAGAAATTATACCACCATTCTGACAACTGCCCATTTGGTCTGGGAGAAGGTGGCATTGATTTTTGTTTGTTATTAAAATCAGAACATCAGGACAGAATGTCATGACATGTGTGCTTCTTGGACATACCCTAAGAAAATCAAGAGGAAAATATTTCACAGCCCACTTTTAAAAATTGAAGTATAGTTGATGTACAATATGATATAAGTCACAGGTGTACAATATAGTGATTCACAATTTTTAAAGGTTATACTCCATTTATAGTTATTATAAAATGTTAACTATATTCCCCATGTCGTAAAATATATCCTTGTGGCTTATTTTATACCTAATAGTTTGTACCTCTTAACCCCCTACCTCTCTATTGCCCCTCCCCATTTCCCTCTGCCCACTGGTAACCACTAGTTTGTTCTCTATATCTGAGTCTGCTTCTTTTTTGTTATATTTACTAGTTTGTTGTATTTTTTAGATTCCACATGTAAGTAATATCATACAGTACTTGTCCTCTGTCTGACTTATTTCACTTAGCATAATACCCTCCAAGTCCATCCACGTTGTTGCAGATGGCAAAATTTCATTTTTTTATGACTGAGTAGTACTCCTATATATATGTATATATAGTATTCATATATATATATATATACCATATCTTCTTTATCCATTCATCTGTTGATGGACACTTAGGTTGCTTTCACAGCCCTACTTCAGAGACAATAAAATGCAAGACTTTCACCACTAACCCTAATCCTTGTGTATGCACAAAAATCATATTTTATCAACCACACGAAAAAAACAACACCATCAGATATTTCTCACTGTCTTCATTATGTAGTGGACTTCTTTTTCCTAGACTATATACCTACACCCCTATATTCAATATTTTACAAGAGGTAAGAGCCCAAAGAAAGATGGAACCAAGTTCTGAGGGTAAGTAATACATAGGAAGGTCTAGTGTGGTTCTGCCTCTTGTGAAAATGGCTATGATTCTTTGTACAGTTTTATACATTAATTTGTTATTTCTCTGTCATTAAGTCAGATTGGCCATCTCTCCAAGTTCCTGGTCACATTGGCCAAATACTCATAACGGACTGTTCCCTGGGTCCCAAATGTCTTATTCCATTTTGCTGGAACACAGCAGGAAAGGAGGGGGGATAATATCAGGTTGAATATTTAGCCTTGAAATAGATGAAAATATGCCTGCTCTCAATGTGATCAGCGATATGGTTATCCTGTTAGGTGAATAACAGTGTTCCTCATCCTCATTTTTCTCCCTGTTTTATATTTATTAAAGTCATATATGCTTGCTTATTGTAGGAAACACTTGCACCTTAAAAACAATGAAGATTAGTTTAACTCTCTGCCTCTCTGCTACCTGCCAAAAAATAAGCAACACAGGCAGAGCATAAGAATCTCTGGTAATGTGTTACTTTAGTTTTTACTTTGGTGTACATTTTAATATTCTTTTAATCATCTTTAAACCCTTTTAAAGCCATTGTTAGTTTCTCTATTTACTTTTAAATCCTTAAATATTTGATTCATATGCTATCTAAATTTGTGGTGCAAAAGGAAAGTAAAAAGACATTTAATCGCCTAAATGGGTCCAAGTGGGATTTTTTCTTTTCTAAGTTTGGTAGCTTTTGTGTTTGTTCAGTAAGTCTGCATGTTGGGAGAGTTATATTTATATGTTCATCTGAACACACTGAATATTGTTGCCTTAGGCCATACACCCAGCACAGGTGCTCACCAGTACATACTGTTACCTTAAGACAGATATGATGCTAGCACAACTGCAGCAAGATCTATCAAGTAAGTCCAAGTCCCAGATGTTTGGATTAGATGTCAGTGTGAGCACACACATATAGCTCTTCTTAAATTCTTTTTAAACTCTCTACTCCACCTCAGGCCAAATCCCCACTGAAGAAATAACAAAGGGAAGGAGTGGGCAGGGGAGAACTGAAAACTAAGGAATGACCCAATATAACTATGGAGGACTGAGAAAGTTTGGGTAGACATAGTGCAGAAGGCATTGAACTGAGAAAGATACCAAAGGTTTAACTTATAACCCTTTCCTAGAAAAGGCCATTCATATTGATCTCGAGTGGCCTCAACCTGCAGTGGCTTGAAGTAGGGTTTTGATTTCTGGCCATAGATTGAGGTCGGGCAGTGGCAGTGACAGCACTGAATCCTGGCCACCAGACCACCAGGGACCAGTGACTAGTGACAAGGCCCTGGCCCATCAGCTTTGCAGAAAAGCATTCCCACAAAGACGGAAAGTAGTGAAACAAGTAAAGTGCTTACTAGGAAAAAGAGTACCGTACATGTGGATAGACACATGGGCGAGCTCAGAGAGAGAGTCGCACCCTTGTGGCAGTTTGAATCACTTTTATGGGGCATTTCTTCTGGGTTTGTTTTGACCAATCATCTTGCTTTGCCTGGTTCTGAGTCCGCATTTGGTATATCTCAGTGTCTTCCTATGTGTGCGAGTGCATCTCTTAGTCAAGATGGATTATAGTGAAGAGACATATGCTGTTGGAGGGTATTATGCTAGGTGAAATAAGTCAGACACACATATGGTGTCTTCATAGTTGACACCACTTACTATGAGGTGACACCCCCCTCCTTTTTTGACTTCCAAGGAACCTTTCTGTGCAAGTGTAGTCGGGAAGGTCTCCTTGACTTTGAGAATTAGGAATATGTGGTCTTTTATCTCTAATCTGGGCAGGGCCCAGCCTCCTCCATCATCCTGCTTTTATGGAGTTTCTGCTATTACGGAGTTTCTGTCCACAGGGGAGAAACTGTTCAGCCTGGGGCCCATCTATGTCCTGCCTCAGTATCACAAGTAACATACAGGGGCTCTGATGGAATCTTACGCACTTATCTGGAGGAGTAAGACTTGGGTGCATGGATAAGCCACGTGGAAGAGGATGACCTAATTTGGGCTTAACTTGAACTTCAAGGATCAGCATCATTTTGACAGTAGCACTTTGAGAATCCAGGATTAGTGTGGTGGCCACATGAAGAAAAGAGGGGTCACAATAGTGAGGACTTGTGCATCATGGAAAGCATTGGGTGGATACCCTGGGGGAAAACCTTAAGTTTTCCTAATTAGGAGTAGGATGTGTTGAAGATGAGGGAAGCTCCCCTGGTGGTACCTTGGCTCTGTGACCTGCACTGAAAAAGATCAGAAGCTTCTGAAACCAGGGGCACTGAGAAGACCCAGCATCAAGTAGCTGCCACATCAAAGAAAGCCCTCTCGGGGGGTTATAGAGGCATTTCCTCCAAGTGTCAAGCAGTAGCACCAGGAAGGAGCCTGGGCATCGCCAAAGTTTATACTGGAGTAGAGGCTGTGCCAAATAAAATGTGAATGCAAAACACAGAACCGAGAACAACAACAGCTTCACCAGGCATGGAAAGAATTGCTGCAGAGATAAATATTCCTGTGAACACTGCTCACAGCTCATGCTTCCTCCCAACTCCCCTCCGGCTGCTCAATAACAATGAGAGTGTTATAAATTTACACCGAAGAAGCCCTCCAGTTGGAGATCTGTGAAGCCAAGAACAACCAAAGGGAACCAGAAGGGGAAGCAAAGACAATTTACTCAAAATGTTTATGGAAAAACACCAGCCCCGCTTACACATCCCATGGCTTAACGATGAATATCTAAAGCAGCAACATCAGCTCTGTGAAACATTTCAGATTACAAAAGATTGAGAAAACGCATGCAATATGCAAAGGATGTAAGAAACAAAGACAACGTCAAGAATGTCTTCTTGTGTTTTTAATACTGTGGTAGAAATCAGGGTCTCTGAAAACAGAGATGAGAAGTGGAATAATAAGATTTAAGTGAAAACAGAGATGGGCAAAATGTAGGCAGTGTAAATAAAACTAAATTACCTAAGAGAGAAGGATGTAAGGACAGAATTCAGTATCTGTTTTAGGAATCCTAAAAAGAAGAGGCAGCACTGCAAGGGTGAAATATGTGATGCAGAACAGGAATGGATTAAGAGTGCCTGGAATGCAGAGGAAAGAGTCAGAACAAGGACGGTGATGAGTAAAAAGAGGCTAGCAGTGGAAGACAAAAATGGAGATGGAACAGATCTAATTTGTTTCTGAAAAAGATCCCAGAAGAAAAAGAAGAAAGCAGAAATCAGAGATGTAATAGAAGAAACTTTTCTGAGCCAAAAAAATAGATTCCTTGGAAAAGCTATAGGGTGAGCATGAGTGAAATACCTACCTATATCTTGATAATTTTGCTTTAATCTTAAGGAAAAAGGAAGAAAGAATGAGGTGAACATAAGAAATAGAAAGAATGAGAAATCCAGTCAGCTCCAGACTTCTTTTCTGCCACCGGAAATGTTAGGAAAAAATGGAGTAACGTCTACAGAACTTTCATGGTAAAAAAGCTGAGATGTAAGAATTCTAAACTCAGCCCAGATTCTGTTCATATATAGAAACAAGAAAAGGAGAAAAAAAAAAAAAGGAAGAGAAAAGGAGAGAGAGAGGGAGAAGGAGAGATTGATTCTAATCAAGATCCTGATACCATTTCTGTTTACCTCCAATCCATTCTTCTCAAAGCAGCCAGATTGATCTTAAATGTATATCAGATCATGTCACTTCTCTTTTCCATGCCCATCAATGCTAAAACCAAAAACCAAAAACCAAAATGCCCATAAAGATCTGCCACTGACTGCCTGATTTTACCTCTGGCCTCAGTTTCCTTTGCTTTCTGTCCTCCAGCCACCCTGGCTCCCTTCTCATTCTCAAATGTACCAATCAGCTCTTTCTCACCCGATGGCTTTCCTGGATATTATTCACTCTGCCCAGATCCTGCTGCCTCCACTATTCTCCCTACTAACTTCTACTCATCCTTTAAGTTTCATACACATGCCACTTCCTCAGAGTTGCTTTTCCTTGGCTCCCAGTTTAAATTAAGTGACTCCATAATATTCCATTTCTTAGGGCCACCTTTTTTTTTCTATTAAGGTAAAGATCACATAACATAAAATGAACCATTTTTAAAGCGAATGATTTAGTGGCATTTAGTACATTCACAATGTTGTGCAACCACCACCTCTATCTAGTTCTAGAATATTTTCATCACCCCAAAAGGAAACACTGTACCCATTAAGCAGTTACTACCCATTGCCCCTCCTCTCAGACCTTGACAACCACCTATTGTGTTCTGTCTCTATGGATTTACATATTCTGGGTATTTTATATAAATGGGATCATAGCATTTGTGACCTTTTGTAACTGGATTTTTTTCACTTAGCATGGTGTTTTCAAGTTCATTCAGGTTGTAGCATACATCAGTACTTCATTCCTTTTTAAGGTGGAATATTACATTGTATGTATATGTCATAATTTGTTTATCATTCATCCTGTGACGGGCATTTGGGTAGTTTCCACCTTTTGGCTATTGTAGGTAGTATCGCTATGAACATTCATGTATAAGCATCTGATTGATTCTGTTAGGGACTGAATGATTGTGTGCTCACAGTGTGATGATATTAGGAGATGGGGCCTTTGGGAGGTAATAAGGTTTAGATGAGGTCATGAGGGTGGGGCTCCCATAATGCGACTAGTGCCCTTAGAATAAGAGGGAGAGGCACAGAGCTTCCTCTCTGTCAAGTGAGGACACAGTGAGAATGCAGCCATCTGCAAGCCAGGAGGAGAGGTCCCGCCAGAACTGGACCGTGCTGGCATCCTGATCTCAGAATTCCAGCTTCCAGGACTGTGAGAAATAAATTTCTGTTGTTGAAGCCACCCAGTCTTTGGTATTTTGTTACAGTAGCCCTAGCTTATGAAGACGGATTCTCTGCTTTCAATTCTTTTGGGGACCCATGCTCTTTTAATTTGCTGCTCACATCCATATTTCTTGTGCAGTTCATATTTATATGATTCTTTCTTTAGTGTCTGCTTGTCGGTACTATACACAGAACCCCATGGGTGCAAGGAATGTTTGTGTCATTTGCCACTGAGGCACCTGGCATGATGCTGAACCACACGAGGTACTTGATGAATGTGTGTGAACAGATGAGCGAATGAGGCAGCAAGTTGCCCAGATTGTTGCCTAAGCTGATAGAACTTGAGAGTAGACTTTTGAGGCATCTGGAGAGAGATAGGACAAGATTTTTTATGTGGCTTGAAAGCAGCCTCTCACTATCATTAAAAGGCTGTCCCTCTCCAGTGACCAGGCATCATTTCATCTGGCACATTCTAAACTCTGAAAACTCCAGAAGTCACAAATTTAGGGAAAAAAAAGCTTTGGTCATACTTTGCCTGTTCCACTAAAGCCTCAATTTGGTGCTGTTCACAGCAGAGACACCGATTCTTGCTAAGAACTCTAGCTAGGGAACTCCAAAGGAACCACAGCCCACAGCGCAAACTTCTTTCTGGGTCTTTTTAGAGGAGCAGGATGAGATAAACATGAACGACATTCAGGGCCGATCTTGCTGGTCTTTAAGATTCTGGTGGCTGAAGTTGAGTTTGGTTTCTATTTGATCTCTTGAGGGCTTTTCCAACTTTCTGTGTGTCAGCACTCTCTATCCATCGTGCCTGTTGTGACCTGTGCTGCCCGCGGGCAAGCATGCTGTGGTGGTGGGGCATGTAGAGTTTGGGCATCTTTCCCCTCCACTCGTCATCTCTGATGCTATGCTCCTGGGTCTGCTTTTGTCTGTCTACCTCCATCTACGAGTCTCTGTCTGGGTCTCTCTCTATCCTGACTTTGCTCTGTCTCTGCTTTCTCTATTTGTCTGGGCTTTGTGTCTCTGCTCTTCTTCCTGCTCTCTTCCTCTTCTTCCTCTCTCTCTTTCTCCATCTCTCCTTGTCCTTCTCTGTCTCTCCTAAGGCACAGAAGCTTGTACCCCATGCACCACGTGTATATCTTGCTCCCTCTCTTCAGAGCTGCTGTGTTCCCTTTCAATAAACTCTTTCCTGTCTCCAAGTGGCTGGCCCTATCTCCTCTACAATCAGAGGAGACCGGAACTGGCTGCAATGAATGTGAGGAAGTCTTTATAATGAACAGGATCTCTCTGCTGTTTACACAAACACTTTTGGCGGCACAGGGAGCCAAGCAGACCATTTTGCAATTAAGTGGAATTAAACGTAGGGAGTGAGTAGCAAAGGGGGTTGGGGGCAGGCAGGGGCTAAGGGATAGGACAGAAGGGTACTGGGAGCGAGCAGATTAACATGGGGGGGGGATGTTTGTGCTTAACTAGGCTCCATAATTATGCACTGACAGTTTCTAGGGGCAGGGCTCTGAGCTGGGATCCGAGGGTATATGGAACTGTGTGGAAGATCGCTGTCCTGCGTGAATTTAGTTTAATAACATGGAGCCTGAGTGCCATAGAGATGTAGGTAGTGGGTTGCAGAAGCTGCGAGAAGGAGACTGGGGAGGAGGAGATGTTAGAGGTGCGGTGATGTTGAAGCAGAGCCTTGAAGGGAGAAATCGACTTGGGAGGGAGAAAAGCTGCAGGAGGAAGGGCCTTCTAAGCTACAGGGACAGACTGACCCAGAGCCCAGATCAGGAAGGTCTAAGGTGCTAGGAGAGCTGAGAAAATGTCCAGATGGTAATCCAAGCAGGCAGGCAGGGAGAGAAACGGGCAGGTGGGGGCTATGAGGGCAGGAGCAATAGGTGTCATGTACAGCGTTTGGCTCTTACTCTGGGGAACCAGAGATGCTGCGAGTCTCTGTGGGCCGGCCCGCTAGAACCTTCTGTGATGGTAGAAATGTAGGTGTGGTGGCAGCCACATGTGGCTACTGAGGAGCTGAGCTCTTGAAATGTGGCTAATATGAATTTTTATTTTTTTGAATTGTAATTCATTAAGACATACATTTAAATGGTCCTTAGAATGAATGGCTACTGTATCAGCCCAGCTCTGAGAAGTCACGTCCAGCATCTCTGGAGAGATGTCATGACCAACTTTTTGGAAGACCAGTCTGGAAACAGTGTGATGAGGGGATTGGTGGGCTTGATACTTTGGGGAGAATAATTAGGACGTTGATGTGGTACTGTAAGGGGGAGCAGGCGAGGGCATGAGCTGAGGCAAGGATGGGGGACGCTGAATGGGATTCAGGACCTTGGCAGGGAGGTGTCACACTGAGAGTCAAGTTTGGGGCTAGGCCCTGGGAGGGGCAGGACCACTGCAGCTGGAGCCCAGCGGCAAGCTGCTGATGTGTCCACATGCCGGGTGACCCCATCAGCCTGGCATCCAGGGTGGGGATGTGATGGTGACACTGAGAAAGTCTCTCATGGTAGCACAGGGACCAAAGGAAACTCCTGGTTCCAATATCCTAAAACCCAAAGGTGCCTCTCCTACTTCCTTTTCCTAAAGGAATATTTTATCTTTTCTTGAAAAACAAAGTCAATTTAAAGCAAAGAAAATTGAATCAAATCCAAACAGGTTTTTGTTTGTTTGTTTCTTTTTAGTGGAACTTGACAAAATTAATCCTAAGATATTCCTGGAAAAATAAAGGTCCAGAGATAGCTAAGATGCTTGTGAAGAAGCGGGGGGCTTGCTGTTCCATACAGCAATATTTATTTTAAAGCTATGGTAATTAAAGCAGTGTAAATGTGATACTGAGATAGACAAATCAATCAAAGGAACAGAACAGACAGTGCAGAAAAAGCCCTTAAACACACATAGAAACTTGGTGAAAAACAGCGGCGGCATAACAAAGAGTTGTAGTGAAGGGGAATGTTTTATTCAGTAAATGCTGTGGGGAAAATGGCTATATTTATAGAAAAAAAAAAAAGAACATTTGTCCCTACTTTAGACCGTATACAAACATCAAATTTTTAAGTAATAAATACAAAATAATAGAATTTTTAGAAGAAAATTTATGAGAATATCTTTGTGATCTTGGAGTAAAGAGGTTGTTGGGTTTTTTCAAAAAAAATAAAAAACACAAAACATAAAGGATAAAATTGATAAATTTGACTAAATGAAGTAAAGTCTTCCATATGCCAACAGACATCTGTATAAATAACTGACAAAAAGTTTCTATCCGGAATATAGAAAGCACTCCTATGAATCAATAATATAAAGACAAATAGTCCACTAGAAAAAAATGGACAAAGGATACAAACAGAGGATGCACAGAATATGAAAATTAAAGAGCCAATATGCATATAGGAAAAAATGCTCAACACATTAATAAGTCATAGATACCAAGTTAAAATGAGATACCATTTCCCACCCATTATGTGATGCCGATTTTCGCTGAGTACGTGAAGAAAGGGATGCTCTCACAAACTGCAGAATGACTGTAAGTGAGTACATCTCATTTGGAGATCAGTTTAGCAATAATGGGTCAAATTGAATATGTGCACACTTTATGACCTGAAACTTCAATTGCTGGGTATTTACCCTCAATAATCTTTTGCACATGTGCACAAATACTCACGGAAGCGCTGCTTGTGAATAAGGAACATTGGATTCACCAACTGCAACAGTGACATATATCAGTGACATCCTATCAATACCAATACATATCAATACATCAATGACAACCAGTGGGGAATGGATAAATCAATTGTAACCAGGGAAGAGAGGTTACTGATCAGGGTATAGGTTGCTGTGTGGGTAACATCTGCTAAGAGATGGTATCACTGCCTAGTAAACACACCTGCATGCATTTCTGGTTTTTCCTTTTCTCCTTCTGGCTTCCACAAAGCTGGATTGGTGAGCTCATTCCCTGTCTCATCTATGAAACACGGCTAGGCATTATTTAGCGGCAAATGAAGCCTTGAAAAGGGACATTTCCCCCCATTGAGTCTGTTCACAAATGGGCTGTAAATCCCATGTACAGCTCCAAAATAAGAGTCCAAAAATAGTCCAAACATTGGCAACCTCACTGAGAGCATGGCTTCCCGCAGGGGCTGCTTCTGAGAAGACAACTTCATTTGGACAGATTTGCGCTGGTGTGTCTGTTAACAACATGGTCTCCTCGATTTAAAGACTTTTCGAGGATTTCCCAGGGCTTGGAGAGATGTTTGCACAAACTGGCTTCCCAAAATAAATCCCAAGTCACGTAGCCAGGGGCTGGCATCAGACTGAAAGACAGTACAAAGGAAGCTAATTAAAACCTGGCCAACAGGATCCAACAGAACCAGGCATCCCAAGTGGAATCAGTACAATATCAGCTCCAAGTGGGCAGAGATTTTTGTGTATTTTGTTCACTGCTGAATCCCCGAATCTCATTCCTGGAACAGAGGATAGGATTTGTAAATATTTGTGGAATGAATGAACTGAATTCAGTTCATCCAGCATTCGTTGAGCTGCTACTCTGTGCTGAGTTGGGAGCTGGATTTGCAAAGTACTCTCAGCCTGACAGAGGAAAGAAATTCGAAAACTAATAACCATAATGGAATATGTTAGGTACTCTAATCAAATGTGTGAAATTGCTGGGGGAAAAGTGACCAAGGCAGGATTAATTGTGCTGGTAAAGGACGGAGTACCTGCTGCAGAACGTGGTGTCATTCCAAGGATTTGAAGGGTTAGCAGGAGTTATGCAGACAGGCAAAGAAGGATTGAGAGGGCATTCTGGGTGGAAAGGGGGAAAAGGGATCATAGGAAAATGTCTGGAGGTGTGAAAATCAGTGGCATATTTAGGGACCACTCCCTTGTGGAGTTAAAGGAGCAGCTGCCAAAAGCAGGAGCAAAAGAGGCTTTCCCTCCAATAACATGCAGAGCCACTGATGAAAAAATAATAGCATCTACGAAGTTCCAGGTACCATGTTACAACAGCAAACAACATAGATGAACCTTGGCTTCTAGAATAATCTCCAGTACAACATACACAAAGGTGCTGTCTTATCTATCTTTGTATTTCCAAGACCTGAAATGTACTTGACACAAAGCAAATGCTCAGTAAATGTTTGATGAATGCACGAAAGAACAGTTCAGAGGAGTTTGCTAAATTGGAATGATAAATAAAAATAAAGGGGAGGTTCAGGTTATACTTTTATACAGAGCAAGAAAGCAGTGAAAGAGCTAGAAATGACATGGGCTTTGATGTTAACTGACCCAGATTCCAATCCTGGTGCCATCCAGTGTAGGTGACCTATGATGAAACGCTTGAAATCCATGAGCCTCAGTTTCCTCATCTATAATACCTAGATCATCAAGGCTAGCACAAATATCTACATAGGCAAAAGGCTACCTGATCTGTTTTTTTGGGCCACACACTCTGTGGTGTGGTTTTAGCACCTGAGACAGTTCAATGTTTAAGAGTATCCTCTGCAGTTAGATAGACCCAGTTTGAAGCAATGCTCCATGATTATAAATCTGGGTAGCACTGGGAAAGCTAGTTCACTTCTTTGTAGCTCAGTCTCCTCATCTGCAAAATGGGGATAATGACTGTATATACCTCGTAGCGTTTGGGGAGGATTGAATATGTAAAGTCAGTGCCAAGTATCTACCAAACTCTCTTAATAAGTGGAGTTTGATAATTGATTCTTGGTGGACCTGATATTTGATATCTCACCTACTAAATTGTGGTACGCCTTCAGCAATGTAAACTACACAAGCATGCTGTTGGCTTTGTATTACTGCATATCAAATTATCGCAACTCAGTGGCTTAGAACAACACACATTTATTATCTTACAGTTTCTGTGGGTACAGAGTGTAGGCAGGGTTCAGCTGGGTTCTTACAAGACTGTAATCAAGCTGCCAGTCAGGACTGGAGTCTCATCTGAGGCTCGTCTGGGGAAGAATCTGCTTATGTATTTGTTGGCAGAAATCATTTTCTTGCAGGCTGTTGTCCAGAAGCTACCTTCAGTTTCTTGTCATGTGGCTGGTGTTCACAAGCTTTATCAAGTTCAGTTATAACTCTTCTTCCTTGTAGTATAATCAGGAGCTAATGCTACCTTACAAGTCACCATTTGGACATTTTCCTGGTACATGAGGCAAATACTTTCATTAATAAAATAAAACACAAACCTAATAACAAAAATAAAAATATAGAAATAAAAAGAAAAAATGAGGAAAAAATATAACAAAATAAAAGTCACCTGAATTGGGTTCCCAGCCCTTCAAAGGAAACCATTGCTGTGAGCAATGGCTCAGCCCTTTCCTTAGGCAGGTTGAGGAGAGTAAAGAGTTCTGAGCCAGAGCTATGGGTTTGGTTGTGAGATTCTGCTCTGAGCTCAATTGTATTTGAGGACAGAGTGGGTTGTCATCTGAACTTGTAAGAGGCCCTTAAGGACAGGTAGCATCTAAGCTTTTGGAAAAATCAGCCTTGTCCCCAAATTGACATGTGCCTAAAGGTAGGAAGGGCTCTATCTTCCCTCTGGGTAGCTGGGACTTGAGGGGAGCATGGCTTTGTGGCTGAATGGATTTAGAAGACAGTCAGCCTCACGTAGCCCCAAAGAGGAGCAGATGCAGCTCAAATATTTATCATCTCTCTCCACTCTGAGTGCTCCCAAAGTCCAGACAATGGCAGGCAAGGCTGACCAGCTTCTTGTACCACTCATGTGTTCCAAAGGACCTTGGGAACAGGTTTTCATGGGAGGGGGCAATGTCAATGTTTGGATGGACGAAGCCTATTGAAATCAATGAGAATTGATTTAGAGTGTGGGGGCCACCGTGTTAAAATCTCCTACCTCTTGATAGAGCTTCATGAATATTAACAAGGTTAAGATCAATAACGAGCTGATTTCCAGATGCAAACCTGACTTCTTCATGTGTAGATTAAAGGAAGGGAATGATGATCTGTCTTTCTGCCCTGTTCCCACTCAATGCTGAGTGGACCTAAAATCCAAAAACCCAATTGAAACCTTCAAGGTGCAGATCTCATCACGTATTTTCACATTTCACATAGTTGGACATTTTTCTCCTTGTGCTGTGATCTAGGGATGTTCTGTGTTTGAGGCATGTGTGCAAAAATCATGTGTGTGTGTTTATGCATGTTTATTCATTTACTGATTCATAAGTCTTGCTTCAATTGGTCTTCCCCATCATTATTTTTGATCTTCATATCTCATTTCGACTTCTGCAATGGCCTTGTAATTAGTCTTCTTGCTTTCGATCTTGTCCCTTTTTGATTCATCCTACAAAACACCATGAAAATGATTTATCTAAAGCTCTGTTTCAAGCAAATCTCTCTTCTGCTCAAAAATCTGTCAAATCTCCCCCGTTGCCTTCAGGATGATGTCCGAGCTCCTTAGTGCCATATCCAAGACATGCCATTGTTTAGCCCCAACTACACTGATACCCACACAAAGGCATTTCAGCTGGAACCTGAAAGATGGAGAAGAGCTAGACCTGGGAAAATATGAAGGAAGAATATTCTAGGCAAACGTTATAACAAATTTAAAGGCACTGAGGTAGAAAAGATCACAGTGTGTTCAAAGAACAGAAAAACAGTCAGTGTGTATGGCGGGGGGTGTGCAGGTAATGATCAACCAGTTATGAATCACCCTTTACTATTTGGGTCTGATTTGAACATTCACCCAGGATTTATTATGAAGGAAGATTCCAGATATTTTGAGGGGTGTACTAATCATTATAATTGTGATGCACGTCACATACTAGGAGATTTTTTAATGTCATGACTAGGTTTCCCCTGTATAGAAGGAACTTGGGCAGAGGCTAGGATGCCACCTTAGCTCACTGGGAATGGAAGCAAGAGCTCTGAGTGTCACTTTTCTCAAACTTCTCTCTCAGACCTGCTGTAGGACTTGGATAAGGGCCTGTTGACTTCTGCTGGCCAATCTGGGAGCCTAGGGCCTGTGTTCCTCCCCTGTATTTCTGAAGAGTCACCTTCTCTGGTGCCTTTGAGTGAGGTCAAACACTTCTCGGAACACCACTTATCGGGAATTTCTCCTGCCTTGAGCGTGGACTGGGTCATGTTCACTTAGTTGCCTTCCATTATTGACTGACCTTTTATCTTCCACTGAGATTTATTAGGACTGCAGAGACAGCAGACGTGGCCCGAGCCCTGGTACTTTAAGACACGCTCAGCACATTTATGCCACACCTAGAGGTCTCCTACCTCTGCTGTCTCCTTGGGTTCTCTTGCAGCCCAAGAATGCAGAACCGTGGGGTATGTGCTATTCTCCCCCTTTTGCAGATGTTGAAACCGAGGCTTAGACATGATAAATGATGTCTCACTGTAAGTGAGAGATAGAGTTGTGATTCTGTATTCCTCTGCCTAATGAACACACCTATTTCCTTTCCTCATGTCTGCGCCAGGGTCCCAAAACCGGACAAGGTTACGTAGAACAGAAAATTGGTTTCAATATAACTTCATACCCCCTAACTCAGACTGGATCTTAACACTTCCTGCAATTGCACGATGGCTCAGCCCACAAACCTATTCTTCCCAAGGACTATTTCAAACCTTTTCCACTTTCCCCAAACCTTGTATCCCAGCTCCTCACCCCTGCTGCTGTCAGCAGATGACCTCAGCTCCTGATTTGTAAAGCATCAGCTCAGCCCTCCTCACCACCCAATTAGAGGACACACCAACAGGTCAAGGGTCTCCCCCTCCCCTACCTTCCTGCATCCCCTGTAGAGCAACACAGTGCTTACTGCACTTGCCCCCAAAGTTGATCATAATATGAGGCTGCCCCCTACCCTCTCTTCTCTTCTCCTCCCTTACTAGGCTGATCCACAAAAGGCTCCGGACTTGACCTTTCTTCCTACCTGAGTTCCCTTTCCCAGCTCTAGCCTCCCCTTCTCCTCCATCTTCTTAGACATTCTACTGTCTAGTATCTCAATCAACCCCCAGCCCCACCAGGACAATCCTGCACATCACCCACGGGCTCCCATACTTCTCCGTCTCTTTCTCCCTCTCCTCCTTGCTCCTCAAAATTCTCTCTCTCTCTCTAATCTATTCAATCTAGCTCATCTATCTATCTATCCATCTATAATTTACCTATCAATCTAATCTAACCTAATCTATCAATCTATACTATCTATCTCTTAATCTATCTAATCTATCTCTAATCGAATCCAATCTCTTTCCATCTTTTTGTCTGTCAATCCCTCTGAGTTCAAGCCTGTCTCAGGCCAATTTATCAAAATCTCATCTACCTTTTCAAGGACATGGTCCATATAATTGCCATTATTCTTTTCAATGTAGTTTAAAGACACAGTTAATACATTTTCAGCTTAAAAGTGTTCAAATAATACAAAGCGGAAGTCATTATTTAACATCCTCTCCACTAGCAGGCTCGCTTCCCTCCCCAGAGGTGATCCACTTGTCCAGTTTGATGTGTATGTACACAGAAAAGTGCACAGTGATGTGTGGTTTAGTTATATAGTATATTGCACATATCTCCCTGCATAACAATATACTGACAGTGAGATACTGGAGCTGAGCAGCACCCACTCATGAGAGCCAACGCAGGCACCTCTTTCCAACTCCACATTCAATAGCATCACGTCGATAGCTTGAAGCTGGCCACGGTGGGAATATTTACACCATGGGAAGCAGCAAACACTGCAAATCAGGGCTTTTTTTTCCCTGGAGAGCCAGTTGTTAAACATATTCTGCTGATTATAGATATCATCTCACGTCTATGGGTATATACTTATTTTATTTGTTTTAATTGTTGCCAAATGTTTAACATTGTGGACACGTACAGCTTATTTTACCATTCCCTGAATGAAGGGCATTCGCATTATATCCATGTTTTCATTTGCACACACAACGCTTCACTGAACCGTATGGGTTGTTTTCATTTTTCGGCCACATTCGTGAATATTTTTCTCAGAGAGTTACTTAGCAGTAGTACTCTTGGGTTGAAGCAAATATGGGTTTCCTATTATAATGGACAAGGCTAAATTGTCCTTCGAAATAACCACTAATTTATACCCTTATCGATAGTACATGTCAGATCTTCGAATTGGCTAGTTCCCTAGGTGGACAAAAGGGAAATTGCTCTTGTGCTAAAGTATCATTATTAGTAAAAGTACAATGATAATGGTGATGACCATGATAAAATAGTTTTAAAAGTAGTCATGAGTAATCATGCTTCCATATATGGCTGCCAGTTGTCCAAAAAAATTATATTCTAAATTTATATCTTCTTATTGCAGGAGACGTGGTTCCTAAAAGTCATTGAACTAATTAATTGGAAGTTTGGGTTTGTCCCTTCACTCTGACTGATTAAAACTATTCTCTTATGGATTCTAATTTTTGGACCCCCCAAAATGTTAACTATAACTTTTTTGTACAAGATGTTTAATTTAATCATGGTGACCTAAAATCATAGTCTTTCCCTGTAATGGTTGTAAAGTACCATTTCCAGCCACTCAAGATGAAGTGTTCAGGAATAATTCAGGTTATCTCATCTATTGCCCTCACTTACAGACCTCCGGCAGAAAATGGGGATTGCGCAGTTTGTTTTTACTGGCTGTATTGATCTGATCTGCAGAATTTCTTTCCTCCACAGCTAAATCAGTAAATCCCACACTTGGCTGGCATTTTGCTCCAGTACTTTTAAGAAGAGTTGAATTTGGAGTCATGAAACGATATATTGTCACTGTTACTGATCCTGGCAGATCGTTATTAAAAGGAATCTATAAAATTCTTGCCTGTGTGTGGAAAATCACTATTGCCAAACTTCAGGGATGAGGTAACCCTTTAGAAAATAAGATATGCCTCCTTATATTCCATTGGACATCTCTTTAGCAGACTTCGGGGTGAGCTGTGTTTTTAAAGGGCACGTTTGGATTTTTCAAATTCTGAGCACAGAATCTTTCTTCCATGATCAACCGTAAGCTCTTCTTTTCCTCTTCAGAATCAGGAGTTACTAATGTAAAATGCCCTTTCTATCACAAGAACTAAACTTTACTGAGATGTTATTGTGTGCCATGGTGTGTGCTAGGTGCTTTCTCGTTACTGTTGACTGAGAAAAAATGCACAACCTAGAAGCTGAGAATTATGTTTTGTTCAGCAGACAAATTGAGGACCAAAGCCCAGGAGTCAGCCTCTCAGATGGCTCTGAGGATCTGTTGCAAAGAGGTAAGGGAGGAACAAGGATATATAGGCGTTTTTGCAAAAATAAATAAATAAATAAACAGGTACTAAGAACATCAAAAAGATTACTGTTAATTAAAGAGAAACCAGGGCTTCCCTGGTGGCGCAGTGGTTGAGAATCTGCCTGCCATGCAGGGGACACGGGTTGGAGCCCTGGTCTGGGAAGATCCCACATGCCGCAGAGCAACTAGGTCCGTGAGCCACAACTACTGAGCCTGCGCGTCTGGAGCCTGTGCTCCGCAACAAGAGAGGCCACGATAGTGAGAAGCCCGCGCACCGCGATGAAGAGTGGCCCCCACTTGCCGCAACTAGAGAAAGCCCTCGCACAGAAACGAAGACCAACAAGCCAAAAATATAAATAAATAAATAATTAATTAATTAAATAAAAACAAAAACAAAAAACCTCTCTGCTCTTATTATAAAAAAGAAAAAAAAAAAAGAGAAACCAGACACTTCAAGTTAATGAATTTAGCCCTTTTCTTTGTATGGGAAGATGCAAGAGTCTGGGCTAATTCTTTTGATATGCACCTTAACTATCTAGGGCCACTATCCTGTTTTTTTCCCCCCATCCTGAATCCCCTCAGGGTGCTCAGCCAGGGGCTACAGTGGCTGAAGGCTTGAAACATCCTTTGTTTACTGATACAGCAGTCGACATTCTTTGTCTCCATTATTATCTCATTTAATCTTCACCACGACATTGTAAAGTAGATACTATTATTACTCCCATTTTACAGATGCTGAAACTGGAACTTAGCACATCAATCAAGTCAGAAAACTAGTAAGTAATGAAACAGAGCAGGACCCCGTGGGGCTCCTGGGCACAAAAGCCTTTCTGTGTCCCCTTCTCTGAGTTCCAAAGGGCAGGTTCAAACAGTTACTAATCAAGGAAGGGAGGGGATGTGGAGATAAGGGAGGGGCAGTCAAGAAACAATAGTGCAGCCTTGGGGGCAGGGTCCTGGCTCCCCCTCAAGGGATACACATAACATTATCTTTGAGCTCTTCTGCAGAACTAAAACTCCCACCAAAAGGAAGACTTGATGAAACCCTCTTCATTCCAGAGAAGGTCACAGTTCACCCATCATCACCTGATGCCGGATGGTCTCTGGATTGAAGGAATGCAGGTCTTGCTTGCACCCTGATCCTTACCAGCAACCCTGCCCCTGGACTATAAGACCCCTCACAGCCACCGCCCACCGCCACGCCCGGGTTGGGACACGTAGTTCTGAGGGCATCAGCCTCCTGTGGCCCCCTTTGCCTGGAAAAGGAATAAAACTATTCTTTTCTACTTCACCCAAAACTCTGTCTCCAAGATTTAATTCAGTGTTGGGGTACGGAGGCTGGATTCGGCTTCAGTAACAGAGCTCGGAGTCAAACCCAGGACCTTCCACTTAAGAGACCCAGCCCTCTCCTAAGGGGAACCCCTCTAATTTCATTTTTCTTTGGGTCCTGACTGGTCCCCAGAGGCTTTGAAGAACAGCCCTGATCAAGAGTGAGAGCAAGGGGCAAGGGCAGAGATGAACAGGAAGGTCTACGGGATGTGCTTCTTCCTTGGTATTTCGGCTAAGAGATTCTGCCAGGCTGCCTCCCTCCTCATCCCTTCTGAGACTCAAGCAGTAACTAAGTCACTGATCATTTCTGCTTTTTCACCTTAGGTAGGCAAAAAGCCGTTTTTAAAAAACATTTAAAAAGAAAAAAAAAATGAAAGAGAAAACACACACGCATTCCTCATAGGCATTAAAAAATAGTATCTCAGGGAACAAAGAAAATGCTTGATTCCACAGGCATCCCTGCTTGAAAGAGGTCTTGTTAAGTTAGAGCTTGTGGAAAAGAAAAGGGCTGCAGCTTTCCTGGGTTTGATGTTTATCTCTAGCCGAGCACCGCCATTCAAACCAATCAAAGTTTTACTGGGTTCAGAAATGCCACACCAGCACATTCTGTATTCCTAGTCCCCCAAAAACACTGTCTGTAAGTGAAAAACATCTGCATCTAAAACAAGACAATTAAGAAGACAGGCACAGTGCTAATGCTGGGGGTCTATTTTTGGTCACCAGCTTACTGAGGAGTAGAAGCAGTGAAGAGAGTGTGCCTTCTTCTTTTTTTTTTTTTCCATTTATTTTTATTTTTTAAGCCATGGTAAAATATACATAACATAAAATTGACCATTTAAACCATTTTCTAAGCCTACCATTCAATGGCATTATGTACATTCACACTGTTGTGCAACTATCACCAATATCCATCTTCAGAACTTTTTCATCTTTTGAAATGGAAACTCCGTACCCATTAAATTCCTTATTCTTCCTTCTCCACAGCCCTCAGCAACCACCATTCTACTCTCTGTCTCTATGAATTTGACTCCTTGAGGTACTTCAGATAAGTGGAATCACACTGTATTTGTCCTTTTGTGACCTGTTTATTTCGCTTAGCATAATGTCTTCGAGGTTCATGTTGTAGCATGTGTCAGAATTTCCTTCCTTTTATGGCTGAATAATATTCCATTTATGTACAGACCACATTTTGTTTATCCCTGTATCTGTTAATGGGCACTTGCACTGCTTCCACCTTTTGGCTACTGTGAATAACATTATGAACATGGGTGTACAAATATCCATTTGTGTCCCTGATTTTAATTCTTTGGGGTATAGACCCAGAAGTGGAATTGCTGGGTCCATGCTAAGTCTATGTTTAATTTTTTGAGAAACTGGCACATGAGGGTGTGCCTCTCTTAATCTTTCTTGAGCTTCTCCTCTGATGAACTCAGCTCCCAGGGGAAATACTGGGGGGCGGGGGGAGCAGGGCACACCAGAGAGGGCATTGCCAGAGGAGTACCACTAATAAGGGTCTTCTGGGGAAAGGTGCTCAGTGAGAGGCTGTCATCATCCATCTGGTGGAGACGATGCCTCCAGGGAAAGAGAGTGGCTGTCTCCTGGGGTCAGAGATTGAATGGTCATTGAATTCATAGAAAGGGGGCATTTCTGCGAGCCTAGTAAAGGCTAATACCAAAGATGCTAAACAGGTAGAAAAAACTGTGTTTAAGACAAAAATGATTGCTTTCAACTCAAGAATAGGTATAGCTTTTCTTTTAGGAAACCCAAGGATGATAATTTGTTGAAAGGGGTATGTTTATTTCACTTAGGTTTCCCAGGCATAGCCTCGATGGGTGGGGATAATTTTTATATTTCCATAGGCCACCTGGAAGAAAAGAGAGGAGAGGTGAGGAAGACTGAGAAAGGGAAGAAACTTCTAGAAGAGGCCAGTCCGTCAGGGTCTCGGGAGAGAAAACAGACCATTGAGAAATTCCCTGTGTCAAGGGCAGCCAAGGAATGTTTGGTCATTCACTTGGCATTCAGTGCAATGTCATCTCCTTGTTGTTGTTAGCAATGTTTGGTGAATGTCTGCTACCCCAAAGGGTGTCCTTTTAGTAACAGGGGGTATGAGGGAAGAAAGGGGGCAGATTGACTTAGGCTGCGTTCCCCCAAAAGGAGATGCTGAGACAAGAATTTGAGTGGAGAGGTTAATCTGGGAGTTGGGAAGTGTTGAGCTACATCCCCCAGGCTTGCAAGGCCTATACTTGCCCAGCTTTAAGACTGAAGAAAGAGCAACAGAGACATCAGTGGTTTAATGGATGGGGTGTCTTAAATGTCTGAAGCAAGGTCCTGGAGTGACACCCCACCGTGTGCGGTGGACGGTGGGCAGGACATGGAGACAGTTTTTGCTTGGGGTGGGGGATGGGAAATTGCCAGTTATGATGTCAGGTGGGCTCATTAGTTACCAGGGAAACCAGCAGAGGGGCACACCTCTCACCACCCCTTTGATAAGAACAATCACTAGCTGGGGCTGGGGGCAAGGATGTAGGAAGGTCAGTCACGTGAGCGGGGTGTAGGTGAAGCAGGCACTGGTCAGGCCAGGGATGTACAGAGAGCAAGAGAATAGCCATTTTGAGTGGCCTGACCATACAGGAAGGAAGTAGGGGAGTGGAGAAGTGAGATAAGAAAGGGAAGGAAGCTGATTCAGGATGAATTGATGAACAGGTCAGCTCTGCACACAACTCGGGCTGAACCCCACTAAAGTCTGGGAGACTATAGAAAAAGACCCAGAATTGTCCCTGGTCCAGGGGACTAAGGGCAAGAATTGTTCTAAGTTTGATTTTGCTTTTCAGAATGAGGGCACTTACAGGTGCTGTGATGGATAAGTTGGAGTAACTTTGTGAGCAAACTTAGAAAGGGTATATGATGCTAGAACAAAGAGGTGAGCAAGGTAGATGGTACAGTTTTCCTGCAGACCTACCTGGCAGGCAGTCATGGGGCTGAGCTTTCCTGCTAGGCTGCCTAAGCCAGCTCCTCCCACCCTCCACCCTGACCCCCCATTTTCCAACCAGGAGAGAACTTAACAGCAACAGGACAGAGGACCATAACAATAAGAATGTGATCCAACTCTTCTCCCCATGCAGTATTCTCCACAAGATAGGATACGCGCTACTGACATTGTTTAGACTTCTCTTTATCAGATTAATATGTGATTCATTCTTCAGTGTACCTTTCTGTCTTTCATTCTGCAATGGAAACGATGTCATAACAATGATGGCAAACACTTCAAAATAAATCTCAAATAACCCACCTTCCCTCTCCATCCCAAACAACTCTTTAGTTTTTGTGCATTCTTTCCGGACCCATCCCTGTGGCTAAATTTTACGTAACAGTAATTATGACCTCCATGGAATTTTGTCGTGTGCTTTCATCAATTATATTTTTTCACTTATATTTCATATTAATTTTCTTCACAGAACGGCTACAAAGTATTCCATCCAATGGCTAGAAAATGATGTATGTAACTAGTTCCACATTTCTAAATCTGGAGGATTGTTCCCTTTGACTGTCAGGGAAAGTGGGTGCCGAGAAAGGGATTAGCAGCAGAAGGTTGATTACAGAGTGTTCTTGAGGGCGCAACCCCCATGGAAGGTAGGGATAGAAAGCAGGATTGGACAGAGGGGGAAGCTGACCCCCGGAAGATGTTTGAGGCGGGGATGGTCTTGCAGAATTGTCTCAAGCTGGGGCGTGAAGACAGGGGCTTCATACACCATATCCATCACTTGTTGGCTATGGGGTATAATGTCAGATACGGCAGTTATCTTCTGGTGAGGAAATTCTCAAAGAGGGCAGATAGCTGAGGGCTGTCTTACAGGTCCCTGCAGCGCCATCTGGGTAGGGCATCATGACGTCTAGCTCAAGGGTGTTTTCCAGTTTTCCTAACTTAGATATCATCGTAATGAGCATCTTTGGACACAGTGCATTTTCCACTCTCCTTTCTGGAGAATCTGGGTACACAATCAAAAGTTGGAGCTAACAAGTTTCCAGCCTCTGCAACTTTTTCTGGTGCTAACAAAATTGCACAGCTTCCTTTTGTTTACTTAATTTCTAAAATGGTGACACCACCTTTAGCTAATCAGAGATGTAGTGGGAAGAAAAGTTGCATGATATGCCTGAAACATCTTGAATATTACATTTTCCCAAACTTACATTGGCTAGTGGTTACAAAATACAGATTCTCAGGCTTATTCCCTAGATATTCTAATTGACAAGTCTGAGGTGGGGTCCATGAATCTGTGTTACAAACCAGTATACTGTCTATTTTTTTTTCCTAGGAAAATTTGACAAATACTGCTTTAGAATATAAAACTTGTTGATGATAAATCCAGAATGCTTTGTTATTATTTTGTTACACTCTTAGAAGGAAAATAATTTGCATCCTGTCTCCTTTGCTTTTTTGTTTTTTGTTTTTTAAACTTCCACCCTTCATCAAGTACACACCCTAATTTCAGCACACTCTTCTGTAATCTTGTCAGTTAAAACTCCTGTAGAAATAATTATGATCTGAATTACAAATGTATTTTCATATGAACTCCCACATTTCTGGGAAATCTTCCTAGACATTAACTGAGAGCCCCAAAATATGGAGGCCACCATGTTAGGCATTTTCTATATATTTTATCATTTAATTCTTAAAGCAACCCCTAAGGTTGGTTTTATCATTCCCATTTTTCCCACAGCAAGAAATAGAGTGCCCCAGAGGTAGAATAAACTACCCGAAGTCTTGATGAGCTATTAATCACTTCAAGGTGTTAGGCTTGGCAGTAACTCTTACAAGTGGTATCCAAAGCCAAAGTCTCAGACATTGCTCTTAAACTCATAGGTATCTGTAACCGAAGACTTTTTCAGTTGTAAGGCACAGAAAACCCAATCCAAACTGGCTTAAGCAAAAAGGAAATTTATTGGCTCATATAACTGAAAACTCCATGAGTAACAGCCTTTAGATGTGGCTCAATTGAAGGGGTCAAATGATGTCATATATATATATATATATATATATATATATATATATATATATATATATATAGCCTCTCAAGTTGAATAAATGTGTTTTCTGTTTTGTTTCCATCCCCAGGCAGACTCTCCTTCTCTTGTAAAGTGGCTGCTAGCTGCTCCTTCCAGCTTTACATCCAGTGGAAAAGAGTCCTAGGTGGTCATAGTCATATAGTCTGGAGAATTTTCCGGATCAGATAGACTTAGGATATGTGCCCATCCTGAACTGCAGCCTGGAAAGAAGATACTCTGGGTTATCTGCTTCACCTCCTGCTCCTCCCAAACCTTGAAGACAGGATGATGAAGGGGCCAGTCTCTAAACTAAAATTAGAATCGTCACCCCAATAATGCTGGGGAACAAATAGGTAAATTTCTATTGCTACTCTATCAGGTCCTTTTCATTTTTCTTCAGTATTGAATCTTGTTAAATAACCTCCCCAAACCAGCCTAGACAGAAATAAAGACACAGATGTAGAAAACAAACTTATGGACGCCAAGGGGCGAAAACGGGGGCGGGGGGATGGGGCGTGGTTGGTGGTGGTGGGATGAATTGGGAGATTGGGATTGACATATACACACTAATGTGTATAAAATCGATAACTAATAAGAACATACTGTATAAAAAATAAAATAAAATAAAATTCAAAAAAAAAAAAACCCAAAAAACAGTCTAGAGAATTCAGGAACCATTCCAAACACTTTATACATTAACGCAGTTAATCCTCTTAACTCTAGGAGGTAGGTACTATTATTATCTCCATTGTACAGATGAGGAAGCTGAGTGATAGGAAGGTTAAGTGACTTGTCAGAGCCTGTGTTAAAGGTGGGATGGGAACCCAGGCAGACTGCATCTTGAATTCATTCTTTTTCCCACCACACTCTGGCTTTTGTGTGGTCATAGTGCAATGTCAGTACAATGCCACAGGCTTCCCATGATCTGTTTCTGAACTAATCCTAGATTATATCCAGCATCAGGTCTCTTCCCCTATAGTCTATGTAACCCACACATCTTCTCCCCAAAGATTCATGCGTTCTCTCATCCACACCAGCCACATGCCTGGTTCTGTTCTAGACACTTGGGAGGGGGATGGGGTCTCTGTGATCAAGAAGATAGACCTGATTCCTGCCCACACGATGAACACCTAGACAGTTAAACGAGTGATTTTGAAAAGAATTCAAATGTCTTTGCATGCCACCTGGGAAAAAAGACATCAAGTGAACAAACATAGTTCATGAACTTTCCCTCAGTGTTATTTCTCTACCTTAAGATGAGCTGGCTGAGGGATTCAGAGGCAGTCTTTATTCCTGATAGCTTATATATCCTAGATCTCAGCCTAAAGTTCTGGCTTGGACTCAGTTGTGAGTTCTTGGACTATATGAAATTTAAAGCGTGATAGTTTTCCCCAGTGGTTCCCCAGACATACCAGGACCTCTCGAGGGTACATAGCTTAAGTCTTTGCCTAGGGGCTCCCACTGTGGTTATGACAGTAAGAATATGTCATACAGTGTGTCATAAGTATCAGGTGTTACCTTACAGGAATGGACTTGCTCTCTGGTGCTGGTCTTGGAAGCAGATCCGTCACACACATCACACTGGGAAGACTTGGGCTAGGAGTCAGGAGTCAGCACCACTGCTCTCCTATTACTATATCTCTGGGTGGTCTCTCAAAAATCTCTTGCCTTTTCTACATCTCAGACTTCTCCTTTGCAGAGTGAAGGGATTGAAATAAATACGTGTGAAGGGACATTACCGATGCTGCCAAGATTGGAGAACATAAAGGCCCCTAGAGAACATTTTTGAGGTCCTTAGAGAAGGCAGATTTTGATCAGGGCATGGAAGGTTATTAGAGAATTATACTGAGCATGTGCATAGAAAGATATTAGGAAAGGAGCCAACCCTAGAAACCAGGAGTTAAAAATGAACTTAAGTGTTCATGTCTCAGGCTGATCAGGAAAGAGAGAATGTTGGTAAGACCCGCCATGACAATGAAGTGTGTCTGGAAACCACATGCATCTTCATGAAGTTGCATCTGAAGGTTAATTTCTCCAAGTCCTGCCCATAATCTGCTTCTTTCATGAGACAGAGACTTTGCCTGCCTCACAGCTTTGCTGCAGGCAGTTAACTAATTGCAAGGATGGGAAATTCTAGTCTACATTAGAAAGACAGAGAACTTCTCTCAGATGTGGCAAATGTTAGACACATTTGCTGCTCTCACTCCTACTGCCTGTGTCTGTGGAAAACATCACTAATCAATTACTGCCTCTTTCCCACTGGGCTTGGACAAAGCTTTAGAGTCTGCAACACAGCCTTCCAAACAGCCAATCCATTAAAGATGGCGCTTAAGATGAAACTGATTTCCCCAACTAGCTCCTGGGTTGTCTCATCTATAGTCCTTTCTAGAATATAACCTTAGGATCCTCCTGTAGTAGATGACAAAGTGGTTTGAGGCTTGATTCTCAGACCCAGGGTGACATAATATGAGCTGTAAAGACAGCTGGAGGCAGACGTAAAAGTTTTGGGCACAAGCCTACAGAAGGGTTTGGTAACAGCACCTGTTTAAGCCTATTGCTTTGGGTCAGGCTGGAAACACAAAGAGCCCCTCAGACGTGGGCAGGAAGTCCCCCACTCAGATCTGTCTGGGTTTAGTATAAATGGACACCCACTGTCTCCTCAGGTCTCTGGTGTATCATTTCAGCTTCTTGGCTTTCATTCAGATTGGATCTTAGGTACAGACAGGATCTTGTCTACCCATCCTTTTTCATCATCCAAGTATTGTTATAATCCATCAGTTTATTAAGAATTAATAGATAATGGGCTGGCCCTATTTCCAGCCTTCTTCAGCCATGTGTTTGTAATGGGGGTTTCCAGGGAAAGGACCACAAGTGAGTGAGCACCCTACCTCCCCATTTATATTTAATCAGATGCTAAGAGGGCAGGATCTCAGAGTTGCCAGGGGAAATCTATAAGAAACCATGGGGTCTTGACTCTTAAAGGGGCAGTCTTTTGTTGGAAATACAATAATAACAAGTGCAAGAAAAAAAGGTAGAGCAAATAAGACATTTGCCTGATGTTTTAGCAGCCATCTTTCCTAAAGTGAAAGCAACATAGACTATAAACTCTGGTGTGAGGCTTGATCCTTTAGTTTCACATACTTTGAGATAACATGGAAAATGTGAGCCTCAACGGAGAAGCCTAGGTTGTCACTGTGGCTGAAACCTATTAAAAGTAGGCTATTAATTGTCCTCGTTAGAGAGAGAGGGTGGTGCAGTGGAAAAAGATTTGGGGTCTGACATACCTGGGTTTGAAACTCAGTTTCATCACTTACAATGTATATGAACTTGAGGACAGTACCTTACCTCCCCTGAGCCTCGGTTTTCTTTCTACAGAAACTGGAACAACTTACTGTTTGAATTCTTCAAATAACATTTCTCCAGCAAGACAAAGGTACCATGATATTGTATAAGTCAGAGACCATCTTATTGGAACAGAAATGTAGGAGATGGTGTGTATTGCTAACAAGAGCCAAGATAGAACAATTAAGGCCTACTTTGGAATCAACTGAACAGATTGGAAACTGGGGACTAGATTTTCTCAGGGCACTTAGAGTTAGACCATTTCTACTGTAGGACAATGGACTCTTGGTCTTCTACCCAAGGGGAAGCTGAGCAGCATAAACAGAGCAGTCTTGGACTTGTTGTAACCCTAGAGTTTGCTCCATAGATGCACGCATGTGTTGGCCAACCTACACCAACTCTCTTTTCCAGATAATGATAATCATTTTGTGTCATTGAATTCAAACCATACCTAAGAAGGCCAGGACGATTGCTGGATAAGAAACAATACACTTCATATCCAAAATGAAAAATTTTTGAAATGGATTAGATGGGCAGACATAGGATTCTAAGCTTGGACATTGCTCATCCCTGGAGCTGGGACCTTACTCAGAGACGTCCATGCACACGGGGCTCAGGGACAGGTTGCTAGTTACTCTCTCTAGATGAGTTATCTTCCTCCCTTTAGTGGACACGAGAGCCAGCTAGCCTATATCCGTTCCTTTTCTCTCCAGCTTGGCTACTAGGAAGCATAAAGCAATTATGTGTGTGGCTCTTTTGCTTTCCTCAGCCTTGACATTTTTTTTGGAAATAATTTTCCCTTCTTTATTATTTATTTTTCTTAAATCCCCAGCTAATGGCTCAGGTTCATTGGATTCAGGATTTTACTTTAAGCTGCCATTCATTCATTCATTCATGCATGCATAGGCTACAGCAGTGGAGTCTGACCTGGGTAGGTTGGAATACCAGTTTTGCCATATTGCCATTGTGCCATTTGAGAAAAGTTACTTAATAGCTCTGTCTTCATCGCTAAACTGGGGTAATAATAGAAGCTGACTCACAAAGTCACTGTGAAGATTCAATGAAATGCCATGATGCAGGGCTTAACGCAGAACCTGGAACATAGCACACCCTCAGACCATCTCATTTCTCATCCGCTTATGAGTTAGGGTGTCAGCAAACGATAAATGTACCAGATAGATACCTAGAACATGGGAATGGCAATGACAGCCCTGGCTGGCCTCCCTGGCTAAGTTCAGGGCTACGATTGATTTGAATATATTTTCCACTTGGGCTGCTATACACCCTATATTCCCAAACCCGGAGAAATCTCTGAGTCCATAGAGATCTGTCCCTAGGCACTGGGCACTTCCTGGTTATCTGGCTAAAGGCAGATAACATTGTAAACCAGCAAATGCCAGACAGCTTTCCCACTCAGGGAAGTCTCACTGATTCCCCCTTGTGAGCTGTAATTGTGTTTGCATTGCCAGTTCAGACTTTTTCTATTTAGCCTGCACTCCTGTCTCACCGGCGATTCTCACAAGGCCAGCAATAAATGTGTCTTAAATGGAAAATGTTGTTTGTGTATGCGGCATCAATGGAGTTGTTATTAATACAGCTCTAGGAAGACAGCTGCTGCCGACCTGCTGGAGAAGCTGCAGCCACATACAGAGCTTGATGTGTTGTCGCACCGTCTCAGGGCTGGGAGGCACTTAAAAGTCCTCAGGTCCAGCCCATATCTGATGTTTGAGTCCCTCCATCCTGGGGCCATCTAACCTGGGCTCCAGTGGCTCCAAGGGAAGGAAATCTTTTGTCAGTTATAACTTCTGCTGTGGCTTTTTCCGTCTCTGGGAAAAGCTGTTCATTACAATTTTGTTTGTTTGTTTCCTAGCATTGGCTTCAAATTTGCTTTTTCAGAATATCGTCTTATTGATGCTGATTCAGATCTCTGTGATTATAAGGTACAAATAAAATCTCTCTTGCCCATGATAGCTTTATAGTTTGGAAGAGAACAGTTGTGGTTCCAGGGAGATTTCTCTACTGGCAGCTTGAGCATTCCCAGGCCCCTTTATTATCTCAGACTCACATCCCAGCTCCACCCTGGACAAGCTGCGCGACTTTGGGGAAACTACCTAACCTCTCCCAAACCTCAGTTTCCTCGAGTTTAAAATGGGACATGCATATGTATATATCTATTTAAGATAGTATATAACTTGGAGAGATGTGAAGTTAAATGATCTAAATTATAAGGTGTTAGACAGTGCCTGGCATGTAAGAGGCACTTAGTATATATCAGCGATCATTACTGTTGTTGTTTTGTCACTGGGCTTTGAGCACAATACACTAGGTGTGCTCTGACTAACCCAGGGATGATCCCAACTTATCAGGGTCTATGCACTAGGGAATGGTCTAGGCCCTGCCTCCCTTTCCACCCTCATCTCTCACTGCTTCTTTCCTTGGTTGGCCACTCTCCATCTACACTGGTCTTTGTCCAGGTCTTTCCATGTGCTAAACGCTTTCCTGCCTTGGGGTCTTCAATTCCTCTGTCCTCTCTTTGGGGCATGTTCCTCCTTCTCACCTGGATGCCCACAATTTTCATCATTGTTTCTTTCTCAACTTCAAGTCTCACTTCTCCCAACCCCACTTCCCAAAAGAGGTTTCCCTTGATCTTCCATTTAACAAGTTTTTCCAATATATTTCTCATGCTGTATCCTATCTCTGTTCCTCATAACAGTCACCAAAATACGCAATTTTATATTTGTCCACGTATTTAGCTTGTTTAATGTTTTTTTTTTCCCACTGCTAAAATGTCAGCAACATGAACACAGGGAAAGAGCCTTTTTGTTTATTTTAAAACATTTTTTCTCAATGTGTTTCAATGGAAAAATTTAAACATACAGAAATGTTGAAAGAATAGTAACATGAACCTCCATATACACATCCCTTATATCACACAAGTAATATTGTACTGTATTATCTTTATCACATATTTATCCATCCATCCCTCCCTCCCTCTATCCCTTCCTCCATCCTTCCATCCATCTTCCATCCATCCATCCATCAATCCCTCCATCCTTCCTACCATCCATCCATCTATCCATCCTTCTTATTACTTGCTGCATTTCAACCTGAGATGAAGACATCAGTATGCTTCACCTCTAAGCACTGCAGCATGTACATCATTATTAACCAGAGTTCAATATTCATTTATGATTCTTCTTTTGTTCTTGAGGTAAGATGCACATAGAGTGAAATACACAAGTATTAAGTACACAATTTGATGAGTTTTGAAAATGCATATACCTGTATAACCCAAACCCCTGTCAAGACATAAAACATTAATGTCACCCCCAAAATTTTCCTTATGCCCCTTCTTAGTTAAACCTCAACTCCACTCACCTTTTTTCTTTTTTTTTTTTTAATTAATTAATTAATTTATTTTTGGCTGTGTTGGGTCTTTGTTTCTGTGCGAGGGCTTTCTCTAGTTGCGGCAAGCGGGGGCCACTCTTCATCGCGGTGCGCGGGCCTCTCACTATCGTGGCCTCTCCTGTTGTCGAGCACAGGCTCCAGACGCGCAAGCTCAGTAGTTGTGGCTCACGGGCTTAGTTGCTCCGCGGCATGTGGGATCTTCCCAGACCAGGGCTCGAACCGGTGTCCCCTGCATTGGCAGGCAGATTCTCAACCACTGCGCCACCAGGGAAGCCCCTCCACTCACCTTTGAAGCAACTACTATTCTGATCTTTTTTGATACTGATTAGTTTTTCTTTTTCTAGAATTTCATATAAATGGAACCACAGAGCATGTATTCTTTTTTTTGCTAGACTTCTTTCATTCAACATATTGTTTTTGAGATTCTTCCAAGTTGTGACATATATCAATAGTTCATTCTTTTTATTGCTGAGTAGTATTCCATTGTATGGATATATGGGTATAGCACAATCTGTTCTGTTGATGGACACTTGGGCTATTTTCTATTTTTGACTATTATGAATAAAGAGGTTGCATGTATTCTATTATATTCATTTACTTTGTTCTTTGGTTATTATGAATAAAGAGGCCACAAGTATTTGATTACATTTATTAATCTTAGGTAAATACCTAGAAGTGAAGTTTCTGGGTCATAAAGAAAGTATAAGTTTACTTTTATAAAATACTGCTGGACCTTTTTCCAAAGTAGTTGTAGAAGAGTCCGTTTTGTTCACTAGCATAAATGGCCTAGTAAGTGAGTTTGGCACAAAATAAGTACCTAATAAATATTTGTTAAATTAACGAATAGAGAAAATAAATATTAGTATAGTGAATGTTCTCACCCTTTCCTACTATTTACTAGTGAAGCGTGACCCTTCGAGAATCAGTTATGTTCTATGGGTTTTCGATTTCATTCTATCTGGGAATAATAAAGTGTGCCTTAGACAGCTACTGAAAGGATTAGAGCAGAAGGGCCAAGGATATGGTGGGGATTTTAGGAGGTAAGTGGCACATTTATTTAATATAAGTGTGCCCTTTCTTCTGTTCCCTCATCCTCACTTATCGCAGAAATATTGGCCAAGGCAGTTGGGGAATATGCCAAGGCTTAGGCACGGGAGGAGCCAGGCAAAGCCAAAGAGCAAGAAGCACTTGGACCAACCCACTGTCCCTCTCCAAGGCAGATTAATGTTTCTGTCTAAAGTTGGCATTTATATACTTGACTTCTACATTTTCTCCCCTTCAGATTTAATGTCTAGGTTTGTCTGATTTTCAAACTGGGTTATGTGAATGTCAAACTTTCGATAACACTTTAATAGAGGTGTCCATTAACCCGTGCTAAATTAGAGCCCAGCATCTCTGGAAGTACGTGTGGTATCCACATGAATACCAAATGCCTTCATTAGGTGCAGCACTTACGCGATGAATACCAAATGCAGAGCCCAACTCGGAGACTCAGACTCCGTTCCCAGGAGCTGCCAACACATCTTTGTATTTCCTCGGTGGTACCAGTCAGCCCTGTTTGCTGTTTATTTCCAGGTGATGAGACGTGGCAATTGTGGCTTTGTCTGAAATAAATACGTGGCATCCTAATCACCAAATTCAGGGATGGAGCAACAAGGAGGCTGGGGCAGATCACCCAGGAGTCTGCAAGAGGACGCCCACTTAGTATGCAAGACAGATTCCAAACACTTCATAAAAGGCGATAACTTTCTTTGACCAATGAATATATTATTTATAAGTGATTCCAATGCCTCCTTCTCTCTCTCCTTCCTTGCCAGTCCCCCCGTCCCCCCATTTCGCAGTACGTTGTAGCACTTGTTCCATGATGAAGGTCCTCATGATAAATAATTTATAAAGCAATTTACAAGTACATTATTTTTAGCAATAAGATAAGACCTGGAAGAAAGTGTTTTACTGATACACACACAGACACACACAGACACACACAGACACAGACACACACACACACACACAGACACCATGACTTATAGGAGCAAGATACCAGAACACCAGTGAGTAACGGGGGATGGGCAGGAGGTGAAGGTGTTATAAGCTACAGAGCTGGGCTCTTATACGTGAGCCCTGGGAAGTATATGAAGCACATTTGCATAACAAGCAAGAGAAAACTCAGCAAAAAGAATCTTTTCTTTTCATTCTTGGTACACAGCTGCTAGGGTCTTTCAGACGGTATGATTCTAAGTGGAGATATTTCCCCTGTAATGTCTAACTTCTCTTGAACGTGTCTATTGATCCAGGTCCAGTGTTAAGAGTTCTCCATAAATGATCTCAGTTAATCTTCAGTATCTCTATGAAGAATGTGTTATTATTCCCATTATAGGGATGAAGAAACTGCGGCTGTCTCCCGGGGTCCAATATTCCCTCTTTGAACTCCCCATCCGGTTAAAGTCGCTCATTTAAGTTTTTATTCAATCACTAACATTTGACAGCTGTTTGATAAGCTCCTATTCTCTGTCAGGTGTTGTGCTGGCATTTGGGGGGTGTAGATGGACGATGCATCTATACGACAACTAGAGCAATGCCATCTAAAAGAAATAAAATGCAAGCCACGTAGATAATGTCAAAACTTCTAGAAGTTATACTATAAAGAAGGTAAGGAAAAGGTGGAATTAATATTAATAACATATTTTCTTTGGCCCAATCTATCCTAAACATTCTTATTTCATGGAGTGAATATAACGTCATTAATGAGATATTCTAAATTCTTTTTTTGTACGGTCTTCTAAACCCAGTGTGTATTCCATGTTTATGACACATGTCAGTTAGGACTGGCCAACATCTACATGTGGCTTGTTGGACTGGGTAGCGCAGATATAGAGGAAAACAAAGGAGGCTGACGCAGGGGGTGAAAATATCACTGGAGTGTGACATTTGCTCTCAGAAAGATTAGCACAGGGTGGGTCTAGGTAGGGAACTGGGGACCTCAAAGCCAGAAAGAAGAATTCAGCTGAAGGAGAGTGCAGGAGGCTGAGGTGGAGTCAGGTTGGAAATCAGGGGCCAATGAGAGCAACCTTCCCTGGACTTTAGTTATCCCCTTACTTCCCTAGTGATGAATGATCTGATTTCTTGTCCTGCTGTTTCTTTACTATTTTCTTTAAATGGATTTACTTTTTAAACTTAAACAAATTCATTTACCTCTGGAACTTTTTGATGTTAACATTAATGGAAAAGCAGGATGGATTGTTATAAATAAATTAACCATAAAAGAAATACAAAGCAAACAAAACAAAGTCATTCAATTCTAGCCCTATATTTTTGCCTGTGCAAAGCTTTGGGGTCTGCTTTATCTTTGTTTAAAAAAAAAAAAAGGAAATGAGGAGAGGGAACTTATGCTTCAGACCAAGATGAAGTATGAGGGACTATCTTTGCTCTCCATTAACACAACCAAAAAAACCGACAACATATATGCAGTAATGTTTTTCAAGACCTAGGCAAGAGGCAGCAAAGGACATTGATTCCTGAGAGGTGGTTAAAAAAATGAGGTGAGCCCTGAGATTGCCCCATCTTCCTGTCTAGGGAATAATCTGCCTGACAGTGAGAACTGCTCTGATCCCACTTTACAAATCTTAGAAACAAGACCTCCAAGGACCATAATGTTTCCAAGTAATTTAACTTCATTCTAGAACAAAGCTAAAGAATATTTATAGGACTATAAAAATTACCAGGCTGCAGTGTAGGGAAGGGAAGCCCAGGTGTAGCCTGACAGCTGAGGAGACAGAGCTGAGGGTCCAGGGAGATGAAGGCAACCAGTATTCATAGGACAGAGTACTGAAGGGCTGACAGCTGCACAGAGGGAACCCCAGGTATCCGCAGAGGGCTCCCCACAAGTATTCAACTGAGTAGTGATCAGTACATTTATGTAAAGAAGGGATTAGAGTTAAGAGTGCCCTATGCTCACACAGGATGCTCTGACCAACCAGACTGGAAACCTCACGATTCGTGGGGCATGGGGTAAATTACACAAATGGATCCTGCATCAGGAGTGGGGAATAATTAGCCCTACAGTGAGAACATCTCTGATCCTATTTAACGTGTCTTAAAAGCAAGATTCCAGATCTCGTTTCCAAATAACTTCACTAGATCCAGGAGCAAGCTAATGGATATTTTTAAGAATATAAAAATCTCCAGTCACAACAAGGTAAAATGGACAATGTCTTACGTGCAATCAGAGATTACCAGGCATACAAAGAAGTAACAAAGTATGATCCATGATGAGGAGAAAAATAAATTGAAACGGAACCAGAACTGACAGAGATGTTAAAATGAGCAAACTCATAAAAAAATAAGGTGTGATAACTGTAGGCCAATTATGCCTCAATAAATCATTTTTTTTTAGAAGAGGAACTCAGCAAGTAGTCAAAAATTTTTGCCTAGTACTAAACTGTCTTCTCAATATAATCAGAATTAGCAACTCTACGTGAGTCAGCATTGCTCAAAGCTGTATCTGCTTGCCATGTAAATTCATCACCCAGAGCCACGTGGGGGAGCACCGGACGCCTGGGGAAACTCTTGGCCATTCTGGGCCCAGGACTGAGGGCAGAGGACGCTGCGACTATTTCAGAAACTGCAAGGATGATATTTAGCTGGAGCATACAGTGCACAAGAAAGACCAGAGAGTGGGAACTCTTGCCGTAATTGGGGGCTGAACTGAGATTTTTAACTATTTTGGCATAAGTTAGGTTGACATACTAGCGCAAATATTGGCCTATGTGCAAATCCTCCTTCTTGTCTGTTTTATTGGAACTTTAGTAGGTTAAATCATCTCTCTGAGTATCCCTTCCCCCATGGATAACATAGGAATATTAGCCACTGCCTCCAGTGATGATTTGAGAAGATTAAATTTTATGACATAGGTCACTCACTTCTGTTTCTTCATTTTCCTCACAACGCTTAACATGATCTGAAATTGTGGTATTTTGATATTGCTGATATTCTGCACTTCTTACTTTCCCATCACCCAAAGTAGGGGTCTTGTCTGTTCTGTTCAAGGTTGCATATCTCACGCTTGATATGCACAGCACTGGACGAGTAACAACCCTCAGTAAATATTTGTTGAGTGAAAGAATGAACTCAGGAAGCGTAACACTACATCTGGAACATGGTAGATGAACAGCTTTTTAAAAAGTGTTTATTTAGGTTCTTAGAACAAGGCCGTGGCATCAAAGGTATGAATTCCTTCCACCAAGATCTTTCTAACTTGTCAGGTGATAAGTGAAGCAGGGTAGCCAGTAGTCTAACTCTGAGTTCTCCCAAAGTTCACTGTTTCAATCAAGGTCAAGAAAACTTCTTCTGCCTTGAGCCACGTTGAGTCATACTAGATTTAAGGAAAGAAGAAGTAAATAAAATGTTCCATCTGATCTGCCTGGATGAACCACAGTCCTGGCCCCAGAAGCTGGCCCCCTGGAACGGTCCAACAGACCATGGCACAGAAGAGATAGTTAATAATAAATTATAAACATGGCAGAGCAACCACAGGGAGATCTTGTATCCACTCCCCCAGCCCACAAGTTCACTCACTGGCCTGTTCTACCTCATGGGCTTAATTGGCATCAAAGCGAAACAAATCCAATAACATGTTTCCCTGACCTAGAAGTGAGTTCAATGATTCATTCTCATTCATTTTCTCTCCCTCTCTCTTCTTCCTGCCAAACAGCTGATCATAGCTGATGGAAGAACAAAAGAACGGGTATTTTAGAGAAGTCATCTTCATATTTCTCCTTGTTCCTTTGCTCCCTCACAAGACTCAACACCTTGTCCTAAAGCTTACCAAGACTTAGTGCTAAACGCCACTTGGATAATGGTACCATTTGTGTCCTCCCAGGAGCAGGAGGCACTAATGTGACACCTTGTTTCTACCTTTTTGTTGCTCCATGGTGGCCATGAAAATGCTGTGCTCACATCCCCTGCTATGGGGGATGGCAATGACTGATGAGTCCCAGCTGGGACCCTTCTGGATCTACCCCAACAGTGGAACCTTGGCCATACTTCCCATGAGACACCAATGAGTCAGTACAGTAGGGGATGCTAAGGCAGGTTCATTCTTGCAAGATTCAGGGCCCCTTTATTAAGTGACTTTTTTTCAGCTTTATTGAGGTATAATTGACAAATAAAATTATAATATATTTTAAGTGTACAATGTGATGATATGATATATGGCTACATCATGAAAAGATTCCTACTGTCCAGTTGATTAATGCATCCATCACCTCACATGTTTCTCTTTTTTGTTTTTTTTTTTGGTGAGAACACTTAAGTCCTACTCTCTTAGCAAATTTTGGTGATACAGTACAGAATTTTCAACTACGGACATCATGTTGTACATTAGATCTTCGGACCTTATTCATCTTATAACTGACAGTTTGTACCCTTTTAAAACAGGTGACTTTGATTTGAGGAGTTGCCATTGGCCTGGTCAAGATGTTCTCAGAACTGTGTTGCTGTCTGAAACCCTTTTATCCAATCCTCCTTCCTTTCTTTTCTCCTTCACAGGCATCAGGTGTGAAGGCTCTCTTACTTTCCTTCAGCATCCTCTCCCTATTTCTTCACAAACATTTCTTGCACAAAATCTCATACACATCTAATTCTGTCTTTGCAGAGAATCTGAATGAACACAGGTGGTACAAGGCAATAAGACAGGGCTTGGGGACTGTCTCACTGCCATTCAGCTGGCAAACAGGCTCTCCTCCTGAGTGGTATATGGGGCAGAAATAGTCCCTGGCACAGGCTGGTAACCCAATGGCCAAAGATCTCACCAGCGGTGATCTGGGACATTGTCTCAGCGGTGGGAAAACCCTTGCAGTGCAGTGACTCAGACAATTGAAAGATGCCTACAAAGACAGGAGGAAGGAAAGATCTTCCCAGTGGGTGGAGCTCAAAGTAATCTGTATTAGTTTGCTAGGGCTGTCATAACAAAATGTCATGGACTGGGTCAATTAAACAACAGAAATTTATTTTCTCACAGTTCTGGAGGACAGAAGTCCAAGAACAAGGTGTTGGCAGGGGTGGTTTCTTCTGTGACCTCTCTCCTTGGCTTGCGGATGGATGCTTTCTTACTGTGTCCTCTTTCCTTTGTGTGCACATGTGGCCCTGGTGTCTCTCTGTGTGTCCAAATGTTCTTTTCTTAAAGGGACACCAGTCAGATTGGATTAAGGCCATAAAAACCTCATTTTAGCTTAATTACTACTTTAAAGACCTTATCTCCAAATACGGTTTTATTATGAGATACCAGGGTTTAGGACTTCAACATATTGATTTTGGGGGAAACACAGGTCAGCCCATAATACAGTCATCCAGTCATCAACTTTGTGTGGAAAGATAAGTAGCCCAAGGTGAGAATGTATCTCGATTCTGAGGCAGTGGCCAGCAGCTGGGCCAGTTGGTCAGGGGCCTGGATGGAAAAGGCCTAGACAGCGTAAGCCATGGGAGTCTGAGCTAGACGCGTGTGGATGGACATGTGAGAGTGGGCAGAAAGTGTAGGCTTTTGTACCACACCTCCATCCCAGATAGAAAAGCATTAACCCTGAAAGAGGTACTGAACAATCAAGTAGATAGAAATGACTCAGCCTGGTGACATTAACCAGCTTTCTTTATTGGCCACCCCAGAGCTGACACAATGAGCACACAGACAGAGTGGCCATGGTGACAGAGGGGGAGGCTACTATGGGCCCAATAGCATGGACTTCCACTTACCCAGGCCAGTCTAGCTGCTGCCCCTGTATCTCCAACTTCCCAGCGACAGTAACCAACACTGAGGCCCTGATATGGCACTATTCCTTGAGGAGACCAAATTTGTTAGCAAATTGGTTTCATGCGCTCCATCCTTCTCAGAAGGGTCGGCAGGTAGTCCTTGCAGGGATGGATACCTACTCTGAGTATGGATTTGCATTTCCTACCCACAGAGCTTCAGCCAGAACCATGCCACAGGTGCCATGGAATGCCTGATCCAAAGACATGGAATTCCACACAACATGTCATCCAAGCAAGAGACTGGCTTCACAGTGGAGGAGGTATTGGAGTGGGCTCATGTTCTAGTAATCTACTGGCTTGGGAATTTTCTTGGAACTGCTCAGAAGTCTGAGACTGCCTACCCTCCTTCCTTCCTGCAATCCTTCACAGATATCAGACCTGCATCATGGTCTGAAGACTCTTTCTACCTTCTCTAGCTCACTCTCCTTTTATTCCCAATAAATCTCTTGCATTTCAGATCCTGTCTTAGAGCCTACTTTTCTGAGAACCTGAGCTAATGCAAATCCCTTCTCAAGAAAGAGTTTCTCCCTCCCTGTAACTTATATGTGGTCAGCTTCCATCGGCTGATTGATTCTATCTGTGCCCTTTAATCACCCTAAATGACTCTACTTACAAGTTCTTAATTTAACGGTGACTATTCCAAATGTATTACTAGAGTTTTATTTCACCTTTTCTTTAGAAAAAAAAAAATTGGCTCAAATCCCTTGATCATAAGTAAAAATCACAGCCCTCTTCTGTTAATGCATTGTACATAATTATATTTGAACTTTCTGTCTTAGGAGGAAATTAATATTTTGTGCTAATGGATACATTCCAGTTATTTTTAAAACCTTACTTTTTGTGATAGTAGCAGTTGGAATCTTAGATGTTAATCTGCCATGACATCATATTTCATGGATTTTGTAATGTGTTCCAAATGTTATATACCTTAAATTTCAGTGATGACTAAGGTAATTTTATCAGCCAGGAAACCCAGAATATCAATGCTTCCACTTTCTATTTTTTAAAGATATTCCACTTTTAGGATAATACACACCCAGAAGTATAAAACAGTAGTCAATGGGTTTATAAAAAGTATGTGTAATTGCTTTGTTTGCTGTACTTGCCAGCTTTCAATTAATTTAGATTTAGCTAACTTCCAAATTTTGAGGGTTTCCAAAATATAGTATTTTTTCCCAATTCACCACAGCAAACAAGTGACCCCCCCGACCCATTTAAAAATTATTCCTGATTTCCCTTAAATTCTTTTCCAAGCATTCCCAAATCTGTAAACTATCACAAAAAAGTGATAAACAAATAATAAAAATAAGATTTTCCTCTAAATATCCCTAAAAGTAAGCTCTACTGAATTTCTATGTTTCTTGTGCAACTCTTGAGGCTTCTAGAAAAATGGTGAGATTCTTGCGGACAGAGGCTAGATTATTCCTCTTGTGTTTCTGTGGTCACCAGCAAAGCAGTGGGCGGGTAGTTAGCTTTTAGTAACTGTTTCCTATTTCTCTCTCAGATGCTCCCCTTCCCATTTTGAGAAAAATCTTGCTCTGGGGATCTAGGATAGTAGAAATGGGCCTATGTTTCCTGCATGGGGTTTGTACAAAGGGAAAATGAGAAGAATTTAAAAGTACTTGTTAAAAAAAAAAAAGATTCCAAGCTTTTGACTTATCAGAAATTCTTACTACTCCACCTAAATCCCAACGTTCAGAAAATCATGATACCTGCTCCACTATATTGTTTTGTGAAGTCCCCTTTTGATCAAATCAAACGCTAGAAGGTCATTCCCACGATGTTTAGCATCAAGATAAGGTCAGGCATTAATTAATGTTGAATTACCAAAGAATTCCTATGGAAATGCATATGACATCTACATTAAAACCATAATTAGCTAATTAACAAATCAATTATAATGATTAATGTGATCATAATGAATGTATGGCAAATGGTTATTAATTCCTAAAGTTTCCAAAGTGAATGCATTAATCACAGTTGAATTCATGGTATAATGTGGGTGCCTAATTGTCTTCCTGAACTCTGGGTAAGATGTAATAACTTACATCTGCTTAGAACTTTTGCAGTTTATCAAGCACTTGACACATGTTATCTTATTTTTTTCCTTGTAACAGACTTGTGAAGCACTGGGAGGAAAGTGTTATTGTTGTTATTGTTGTTTCCATTCCACAGGTGGTAAAATTAAGTTTCGGAGAAGTTGCGGATTTTCCCAGTATCACACTTTTTGTATTTCCTCCTTCAAACAGGTCTTCCAACAATTTTGGTTGGTATCTGGAGCTCTGGACATAAACAATTGTACTAGAACCTCCCCATCATTTCCCAGACCTTTTATTGCATTATACTGTCTGGTGTTTTCTTAAAAAATTAATCAGCCTGTCATCATATCATAGATGTAAATTGGAAGAGAATTTTACCACTGAATGAGAGAAACCCTGAGTTACTTAGAAGAAGAGAAGGGGCGCTGGGGCTGGGATCCCCGGGCTTCTACTGTGTGGCTGGATGGGAGGGAGGGGTCAAGAATCATGGTGTGATTTTTTCCAGTATTCCTAATTTTCCTCCATTGCAAGTCTTGTAGCACCCAGCACCATTCCAAGCGCATGTTAACAATTAACAAGTGTACTTGCTGAATTAGTATATGTAACTGGATGAGGAGTAAAACCAGAACCAACAAAAAACTCAAACAAAATGAAAGAAAATACTGAAGGGTCCTTTGGAATCAGGCACCAAGCTTTAGCATGTAAAGAGATACTTAGACCTGTGAATTCAATTATTTTCTGATTTTCCCTGGGACATTGTGTAACTTTTGAACAATGGTCATCATAAATGTGGAATAAGTCAATAGGGAAATGTCAGAGGAGATGAACATGGAGACAGGCTCAAGCACAGGCTTGGAATGCAAGGAAGAAGAGGAGGGTCATTCCAGATCAGAGCCATAGCATCTGTCCAGGGCGGAAGTGGGAGAGAAAAGAGTAAAGAGAAAGGCCTTACAAAAGGTAGGTTATCATCAGAAAGCAGTAGGAGACAGGGTGAGACCAGAAGACCAGTTGAGGGAGAGTTCATTCTGGAAGAACTTGAGGACCGAAAAGGAAGTGAAGTCAACACATGGTGGAAGAAAAACCTAGACCAGCTGCAACCAAAGATCACTTCGAATGTCAATCTACAGGAAATGCTTTCACATTAAAGGATGTTTTCAGTAGTGGATGAACTTTTTGAGGTCTTGCTCTATTTCAAAGTCTTTTACTCTGTAAAGCATCACAGACGTTTGAAACTGACTCAGAACCTGGTAGAGTTTTTAGTAAGGATCTTGATAAGTGACATCAACAGTTCCAGAAGGGGATATCCAGAAGAGGACCAGCAAACCAGTGTGACCACGTGCACCGGTGCCACACCTGGCTGGGGAGTGTAGCTCTTGCTAATTGAGGAATGACTGCAGGTTCAGGTCAAGTTTTAAGGTGTACTTAAGTGAGCTCACAGTTAAACTCTATGTAGTTTCTTTTTAAACTCTATTCTGTGGTTAACTCATTTTCAACTAATTATTATGTTGTAGGCATAAACACCAAAGTGAAAGTACCCTTTCTAAAATGTTATATTCTTCACTGTTCAGTTCATTATTTAAATATTACTTAGTGTCTACTACACAATGATGGGCCCCAGGGAGACAAAGATAAATATATCATGTTTTTCCCACTGGGAACTCTTAGCTTAGTAGGGCAGGCAGATACGTAAGTGAATAGGTGTCTTTTGGAAATGGATCCACCTGGCAAGGGTAGTCCTGGTTAAAGTGTACAGAGTGTATGGAGCAGAAAATATCTCCCTTATAGTCCAATCTAATGAAGCTGATCCAAGTCTGTGTGCTTTAGATTATGTAAGCATGCTGGGAGAAGTTTACCAACAAGTTTCACAATATTTATCTGATTCCAGAAAGTTCTGTCACGAGTTGGAATATGGAATCGTCTATAGTGGTTAGGAACATAAACATTGAATTAAAAAAATTTTTTTCTTTTAAAGAATGTATGTTTAAGTCTTGTCCCTACCATGTATCCAATGAGTTGCCTTGGATAAGTTAACTCTGTTATCCTCAATTTCCTTTTCTATGAAAAGGAATATTGTTACCTATGTTAGATAGAGAGTTAGGAATTAAAGAAAATAGTGTATATAAAGTGCACAGAAATGTGCCTAGCAATTAATGTCTTAGCCTGGATACCCTAGAACAGAATCAGAGACAAAGCGCTAATGCCTTATTGGAAGGTGCAATCCCAAGGCAGTGAGAATGGGGCTGGGAAAGATGGAAGCAAATACCTATGTGACCAGTATTTCATGAAGAGCCAGGACTGGTCATTCAGCCAAGCCAGAGATTTCTTTTCAGCAATACCATGCTTCATATCACCCCAAAAGAAAGGCATGAAGAGGGTCTTTATTTGCTAGATTTCTCCCTTCTTGGGCCATCTATCAAACAAAGTTTGTTTAGCTTGGTTTTAGAAGTGTTGAATGTTGAGGCAGTGGCAGCGGTGGTGGCAGCAGTTGTTCACGGAGTCCCAAGACCAGGCTGGCCCTAGGAATATCTGCTCTAGAATCAACATGCTGCATAACTCCAGCTTAGGATATCTTGTTTTCCCCTGATGCCTGGTTTTGATTAAATGCATATGTCATATTCAAAGGCCCCTGCTCAGCTCAGCTCAGTCCCTGGGTTCCCTTCTGTAATTAGTTTGTTTAAACTGTGTCTCTGGTTATGTCAGGTCTTGACTGTGGCCCTAAGTACAAGAGTGTAATAGGATATACCGATTAAACAGATGTTGGACCTTAATGGATATGTTTTGAACAATCAATCGAAATTAAACTTTCAGTAACTACTGTAGAACAAGAAAACATATCTCCTTACATTAAACAAAGCAATATGGCCTCTTACTGGTTCTCTAGGGCAGTGATTTCCCCAGATGGGTTGTGTACCAGAATCTAAGAGAGGACATTTTACATTTCAGATTCTTGGGCCTCCACTTACCAGATATTTTGATTCACAGATCTGGGACAGAACTTAGGCATCTGAATTTTTAAAGGGTCCTGTGATATTATGATTTATTATAAGACATATATAATCCCTGTGTCTGGCATAGAGCTCTTAAAACTCTTGGAATTTCCTTAGTGATGAGAACCATAAAGATGTCTCTTGTTCCATGTATGAAGTGCCTTTTGGACCACACCTAAGGATGGGGGCTGGTTGCCAGGGAGCCAATGTTGTGATTGGAGGGTTAGAGCTTTCAGCCCCACCCCCACCTCCAGGGAGGGGAGAGAGACTGGAGGTTGAATCAATCACCAAAGGCCAATGATTTAATCAATCGTGCCTATGTAACGAAGGCTCCATGAAAATCTGAAAGAATGCGGTTCAGAGAGCTTCTGGGGTGGTGACCACGTGGAGGTGCTGCAGGGAGTGGTGCACCTGGAGAGGGCATGGAAGGCCTGTGTGCTTTCCCCACATCTTGCCCTATGCCTCTCTTCCATCTGGCTGTTCCTGAGTTTTATCCTTTTATAAGAAACCAGTGATCTAGTAAGTAAAATCTTTCCTGAGTTCTGTGAGCTGCTCTAGCAAATTAATTGAACCCAAGGAAGGAGGGGGTTATGGAAACCTCTGATTTATAGCCAGTTGGTCAGAAGCACAGGTGACAACCTGGGCTTTCGACTGGTGTCTTAAGTGGGTGGGGTGAGTAGGGTTGTCTTGTAGGACTGAAGTCTTAACCTGTGGGATCTGATGCTATTTACAGGCAGATAGTGTCAGAATTGAGTTGAATTGTAGGACATCAAGTTGGTGTCCAGAGAACTGCTTGGTGGTAGTGGTGGGGAAATCCCCCCATGGATTGGAACTGAGCTCTATACACTTTTAGGTCCCTTGAAAATTATAATGTGCAGCTGGGTTTGGAGGCCATGAGTCTAGAGACAATTAGAGATGGTCATTTATAGACCATTTGTTTGTTACTAGAAACCAATATTTTCATTCATTCATTCCTTCTTCACCCATTGATTCAGCTATTAATTGGTTGATTGATTGAGTCTTCATTAGTTTAATATCCTCTGGGCACCTGGTATACACAAGGCATTGGCCTAGACTTGTTCGGGATATAAAAGATGTTTACTTAAGATGCTTCTGCTCTAAAAAGTCCTTGCAGTTAGCTGAGAGTAGGGAGACCAAATGTTCATTCAGTACCCAGTCTTGTTTCATGCATGTACTATATACTTTCATATTCCACATCTTATAATAACCCTAAAGAGGAGGTAGTGTTATCTCTATTTTATAGGCGAGAATACTGAGTTTAGAGAGTTTAAGGAAAACATGTTCACTATTACTCTGTTAGTAACTGCCAGAGGTGAGGAGATGTGCGCAGAGAAAATAAACATCCTGAAAGAAAGACATCAATAAATCTTGTAAGCCAGTTAAGTTAAAAAATATAGAGGGTTAATATAAAGGGAGGTCACGTCCATCCTGACTTAGCAGAGAGAAGACAACAGTCTAAGCTTAGAAGAAGTCAGTGAAGGACATTTTAGACAAACTAGACAAAGCCAGGAGTTTCCAAACCTGGCAGATCATCTAAATCACCAGGGAGCTTTACAAACAACTCTGATTCAGTGGGTCTCATGTGAGGGGTCTCAGAATCTGTATTAATTTAAAAGCACCTGAGGTGATTCTGAATTATCAGCCAGGTTTGGGAATAAGATACTTGTTTACAGAATGGATAGAGGCACCAAAGTGCTTTCAGGCACTTGTTCAACACATAACTTGACTGAACAGAACTGAGTCGTTCAGGAGTAATCTGTCTCCATCATCCCCATTTAATTCATCACCAAGTCCTACTGGTTCTGCCTCAGGTGGTCACTCCGATTATTCTGCCCCTTCTCCAGCTCCATTACTACCCTTTGGCCTCTATCATCTCACTCCTGAATTAACTACCTCTGATTTTTGCCCCTTTAATATATTCAGCCTCCATTCACAGCGGCTTTACCGCTCTTTCTAAAATTCAACTGATCATGGCATATGATGGCCGTGACTCAGTTAAAAATTGTCCACAGTTCCTATTTCTGTATTCCTCAGAATGGCCTTCAAGGCTTTCTCAGTTGTTCATTAATTTACAAAATGTACTTAGTGTCTATGACATGCAAACACTGTGCTGGACAATGGCAATGCAGTGATGAATAAGACACAATTCCTGCCATTCATAAGCTCACACAGTACAATAAACACTGTTGAGAGGTGAACTCCAAGTACTGAGGTTGTGGAAGGCTTCCTGGAGGATGTGATGCCCGAAGGACTGATAAGAGACATTCACTGGGTAGAAAGCAAAGGGCAATTGTGATAGGTCATAGCAGGTACAAGGGCATGGCAGTAAGAGGGAACATAGTTTGTTCAGACAGCTGTTGATAGTTCAGGATGAATAGCAGTTGGAGAAGGGGTAAGTACTGAGAAGTTATTAAGCAGGAATGTAAGCACAGTTCTAGGACTGATTTGGGTAGAGAGGGTGCAATGCCTGGATCCAAATCTAACTGGATATATTGAAATAAATGATGACATTCTGCATTTTAAGCGCAAAGGTCCATACATTGACCTAGAGCCCAACTACACTCTAACAGGCTGGGAAAATGTGGCTTAACCTCAGAAGCACACATGAAAAATGTCAATGGTATGAAGTGGCCCCTGCATGGACTCAATCTTAGAATAGAATGTCTAGGAGTCCCAGGATATCCAGGTCCTTGTGTTCAGTGCTAGGATCCACAGTACAGATGGCACAGAGGAACAATGTGTGCCCAGAGGTGGGTTATGGGGGAGAAGAAGTGCTAAATTGAAACGTATGAGAAAATCTTGGAGGAACTGGGACTGCTTCTCCCAGTGACTCTAACCAGCTAATTATCCAGAGAGCTGCCTTGTGGAAGAAGAACTGACCTCTCGGACTCTAGGGCACGGAGCTGAGTCCAAAGGGCCACACCCACAGGTCTACAGATCTCTGATGAGCATAGAAAGAACTTTCTTAGGACAAGAATGATCTTTTTTTTTTTTTTTAATTTTTTTTTTATCAGTCAAGTTCCTTTTTTTTTTTTTAAATTTTATTTATTTGTTTATTTATTTATTTATGGCTGTGTTGGGTCTTCGTTTCTGTGCGAGGGCTTTCTCTAGTTGCGGCAAGCGGGGGCCACTCTTCATCGCGGTGCGCGGGCCTCTCACTATCGCGGCCTCTCTTGTTGTGGAGCACAGGCTCCAGACGCGCAGGCTCAGCAATTGTGGCTCACGGGCCTAGTCGGTCCACGGCATGTGGGATCTTCCCAGACCAGGGCTCGAACCCGTGTCCCCTGCATTGGCAGGCAGATTCTCAACCACTGCGCCACCAGGGAAGCCCAAGAATGATCTTCTTAAGGTGACATAAAGGAGAACCGTGTATCAGATAAGGGATAATATGCTGCAGCGTTTCTTTTTTCTCTCTCTTTTTTCTAATCATTTTATTGAGGTATGATTGACATGTAAAAATATGCACATATGTAATGTATACAACTCAATGAGTTTGGAGATAAGTACATACCCTTAAAACCATAACCATCACCAAGGCCATAGACATATCCACTGCCTCTGAAGTTTCCTGCTGCCTTCTTTATTATTATTATTATTGTAAGAAAACTTAACATAAGATCAACCCTCTTGGCAAATTTCAAGTATACAATATTGTTAGCTCTAGGCACTCTGCTATGTGATAGATCTTTATAACTTATTGATCTTGCATAACTGGAACTTTGTACTCTTTGGCCATCACCTTTTCATTTCCCCTCCGCGCAGCCCCTGGCCATTACCATTCTACCATCCACTTCTGTGAGTGTGACTATTTTAGATTCTACATACCAGTGAGATCATGCAATTTTGTGTTTCTATGTCTGGCTTATTTCACTTAGCATACTGTCCTCTGGGTTCATCCATGTTGTTGCAAATGGCAGGATACTCCTTTTAAGGCTGAGTAATATTCCAACGCATGTATAGATCACATTTTCTTTATTTATCCATCGATGGACATTCAGCTTGTCTCCATATCTTGACTATCATGAATAGTGTTGCAATAAACATGAGAGTGCAGATAGCTCTCTGAGATCCTGATTTCAGTTCTTTGGGATATAAACCCAGAAGTGGGATTGCTATAGCATTTCTTGTACCTACTAGGTCTGATTTTCTGATCAAAGAAACCACTTTTTGGTGAAGGAAGGGTTGTGTAATATTTAGAGTGGTCAAAAGAGTTAAGAGGGTGTTTTAGGACATGGGTTGGAAAACTTTTTCTGTAAAGGGCCAGATAAAGATGCTCAGCTTTGCAGGTTCCTTGCTCGTTGTGGCAATTACACAACTCTGACTTTGTAGTAGGAAAGCAGCTATAGACCATAGGCAAATGGATGTAGCTGTGTTTCTGTAAAGCTTTGCTTACAGAATCAGAGAGGGGGCAGGGTTTGGCTAAGCTCTGTTGTAGCAGATGTTGAGAGTCCAACCTCTGAAGTTATTCGAGCAGCTTTGAGGATTTGCACTAAAATGATCTTCATAAGAGAAGATAACTATAAATGAAGACAATCTCTGAAGAAAACATGACTTTTTATTGAGAATAACTTAGTTCAATTCTCCTACAAACAAGAAAACAGAAGCCCCCAAAAGAAAGGGAACCACCCCCAAATGTAGAACTAGAGAGTGGCATCTGCTATGCAGAATGAGATCTTTTCCCTTTAACTGCATTATTCAAGAGATGGGGGAAAAACACTAGTTTTTATGGTTTGTGAAGTCTTTAAACTTTCTTGCCTTTGATGAAAGCCTTTTCTAACTAGTTCCCGAGCCTTCCTCTGGGGGGTGTGAGCCTGCCCCTCTCAAATACATGAACATGCGCATTATGAACTTGCTGTCAATGTCAGCAGGCTAGCTTTGCCAATTTTACAAAAGTTGTTTCTTTCAGGAGCTGGGAATGTTCTCAAAACTGTCCTGAAAGCAAGTAATGCTTTCGGTCGTTGTCACCTTCCTGAGGAACAACCTGCAACTTCGCTTTCTGACTTCATTTTCCTGGTGACATTTTTCACACAGACTCTGACAGAGACAGCAATTATAAAGACATCCAGGTTGGCATTCAAGGATTCTTGAAGTTAACAAATTGTCCAGGGATAAATGAAAATGAAATTGGCAGACTACACATTCCTTCATGAAAATGCACGCACGAGGGGATCAGAATGGAGCAGTGAGAAGAGACTGCCCCTCATCAACATTCCTGGCGGGGTGCAGTGGGGTTACCCCGGTACAGCTTCCTCGGAAGGCAATCCAGCTTAGGCCAGCTGGGCTGTGGACATCTCAGCAGGTCCGAAGGGTAGAAAGATGTCAGAGAAAAACAATGAAAACTACATACTTAAAAGAATCCAGTATAGCTTCTTGATTTGCTGACTATCCTCAAGGGCAGGGAGGGTGTTGATTTCATGCAAATTCCCTCCTGCCTACATTGACCATTTATTGGGTCCTTGCTGCCCCACATCTATCCTCTCTGCAGCCTGGCCAGCTCCCCATTCCCGCATTTTGGTTTCGTCCCTTTGTTCTTGAATTCAGATGTCCTCTTTTGCAGCTATTCAGAACATTTCAACGTGTTGGTGCCTTGCACTCTGTTCCCTCTGCCTGGAATTGCCTCCCCCAATTTCCCACTGAGTATCCCAGCTTTCCTGCGAAGCCCTTTTTTTCATTCCCATGAGAATCATCTTCATTCATGGATGAAGGTGGAATCCCTGGGTCCAATGGTAATGCCTCGGGAGTCCTGGGATGGTCTGGAAGCTTTACCTTAGAACATAGAGGGTATAGAGAGTTCAGGCTCAGGCCAATTCCTAAGGAGAATTCCTTATGGGATCGCTGAGTCCATCACGAAGCAGGAAGACCAAATGTGGACCAGCAAGTCCTAATGGAGCAAAATCAGAAACTTAGTGCTACTAAATGCTTACTGTATGGAGGTACAATTTTAGCCTCGTGCAGGTACTAGGAAGGGGGGAAAGGGTAGGGGAGAGTGAGGAGGTAAGTGGTGGGGTGGGAGGGAGGGATGGGGGGTTACACAGAGTGTGGACAGCTGTAGCTGAGAGATTATGGGTTTGATGGTCTTGTCCTCATTAAGGATAATAATAATAGCATTTATGAAGTGCTTACCAGGCTCCATGTTCTGTACTTTACTTGGGTTTGCACATTTAGTCCTTATCAAAATCCCCATTTTGCAGATGAAGAAGGGTAAGGCCGAGAGCCACAGAGCCCAAGGCCACGTAGTTAAGATGGGCCAGGATTCAAATCTGGCTCTCAGTCTCCAGGGCAGATTTATCACCACTCTGCTCTACTGCCCAGTGAACATGCAGCTCAGCCATCCAGACCAGGAGAGGGGCGTTTCTCATTCTCAGCATCTTTCCTGGACACTAAGCACGTCAGAAGGCATTGTGAATTTCCAGCTGGGTGGAAGAGGTAGTTCACTCCAAGGTAGCTCTGTCTTGGTAAGAGAGCTAGATGAGCCATGCTGTTGGTAAGTGATGTAGCAGAATCTGTGTCTGTCACATATCCAGTACCCGACACAGGGTCTGTCACTAAGGAGACTCATAGTAAATTGTTCTTGAATGCGTATGGAAGGATGTCTTGGAGAATGCACTCAGTGTGCCCGGCTCTGACCTCCTCCCTCTCTGCCACCTCTTCCTCATCTCAGAAAACACACATTCCACACAGGGGAGAACCCCGGGACTGCAGTCTTCTCCAATGTCTCAGGATGTCCGTCTCCTCCTCTGGTTTAAATGTCTCTCAGCCTAGGTCTCTAACCAGTCATTTCAACCCATCACCTGCCTCCTTCCCATCAGCCTCTTACTCTATCCACTGCACCCACCCACCCAGTGGGTGGTTTGATTCTCCAGCTCAGAATCAAACCTACCATTTTCTCTCCCTGCTCCTATTCTTGGGTCTCTATGACCTCCGGAAGAAAAAAATGCATATATAAACAAATGGCTGTCTTTATGAGTGTGTAATTCCAATCTCATGAAAATCCCGGACTTTGAAATTATTTCACTTATTTCCCATGAACCACTGCAGGCATTTGAGATTTTTTTGGAGGGGGGTTGTGTGATGTAAGGGACAGGAAAGGGGGTACTGCTTACTTGGGGGTTGTAGGTGATATGTTTTAATGTTTTGTATTGATGAATAAAAATATTTTTTACCATTGTCTAAAACAAACTGACCCATAATGCCTGTATTACAGCATATTTTATGTACCTTTGACAGAGTCATCATGATTATGACACTTGGTAGTTGTTCTTCTCTGGCTGCCAGGTAAGATGGCACATTCCCGTATTTTGCTCGAAGCTACTTTTTTGTCTCCTGCTTGAGTATTCTAAAACTTCATTTGTCTCTTAACACATTTTGCATTCTCTTGTCTCAAAATTACTGGAGTAAACTTAAGAGCTGCCTCCCTCCCTCCCAGAATATGGACTTGCATCCTTGTATATTTCTTTATCTCTCTGTAGTTCTCAAACATTAACTGTGAGTCAGAATTACTTAGGAGGTTTCTTAACACTCAGATTGCTGGACCCCAACCCCAGGGTTTCTGATTCATTAGGTTTGGTATGGACAAAGAATGTGCATTTCTACTGAATCCCCAGGTGAGGCCAAGGCTGCTGGTCTAGGGACACTACTTTGAGAATGACTACTCTAAACTCATCCTTCCTTTCTTAACTTGTGTCAGATGAACAGGGGTCCCTTCTCCTTTCTGTGGCTAACCTCTTCAGCTGGGGACACTAATAATTTCTCCTTGAATTATAGTAGAAGATTCACTATGAACCAAGTCCAGCAGCTCAGTTTCATTGATTCAGCAGTAAACAAAGCCAAGTTGGACTCTCCTCTCATGGAACCCACGCTCCACCTGGGAAAAGAGGTATCCCTGGGGTGAGAATAAATGAAAATAAATAAATAAAATAAATAAATAAATAAATAAATAATAAATAAAATATATAAATAAAATAAATAAAAAAATAAATAAATTTCCGAGAATTAACTCGGAAAATGGGTGGAAGTGCTGCTTTTACCAAATTGATGATGGGGAAAACACAACAGAGTTTGTCTACGTGATGACGAAACAAAGTAAATAGATGTTAAAAGTCATCCGATAAACAATGAAGAGAATTTGCTGTCTTCATACTGGGCATTTTAGCAAAGAACATTTATTTCCCTTTGCAAAGTGATCTGCAGTGCTCTGTAGATATCAGCTCGTTGTTTGCCTAATAGGGTCGTCTTCTCCTCGATTTCATATCTTTTGCAGTGTATTTCCAGCGAGAGTCAACCGAAAAAAGAGTATCATACACACACACACACACACACACACACACACACACACAACAAGGTTGGCTGGGAGATACAGCAACCACCTTTGACAATTCTAAAATCACTTGATCTTTTTGAGGCTTTTGCTCAGATGAGAAACTCAGAACTCTGCAATCTTGTCCCTACTGTAGCTGTATGGAAGCGGGACAACATAAAACCAACATGAGAAGTTTCCCTGCAGTGGCCCAGAAAGCATTTGTGAATGTGGCAGGAAATGAGATCTTAAGTCAGTGCATAAAACAATCAGATCCATCAGAGCCATGGAATGGCCCCTCATAACTCAGGGATGTTGTGGTACTCTGTGTGCACAGAGGCAGTCGTGGAAGGAGTGACTGACTGAGCTCCGAGTCCGCTAAATCCATTCTGGCAGCCGAAGGAATATATTTCCAAAGCCAAGTCACATCGTTTTCCCTGAGCTCATTTGACTTCAGGCTAAGAAGCTATTGCAGAAAACTAAGGGATGGTGATGGGGGTGCTGGAATAATGAATATTAATGAACTTAATTCTGCGGTTTGCGGTTGGTCTAGTGCTGGTAGGACAGAAAGGTGAATAAAGAAGAATAAATTCAAACTGATGTTTCAAAATGGATGGCCACCCATCGATCCAACCCAATACAAGCTTGCTGTGTACCTACCATGTGCCTGCTACCAAGGCTTGGCAAAATGAAGAACACCCTACCCTCTGTCCTCAGGGAACTCAAAGTCTATTGGAGACATAAATGTACAAGTAATCATGACTGTTCAGGGCTATGCTTTCCTTTATAGGAGACATACACAGAGTGGAGGGGAAGTTGGGGAAAGCATCCTAGAAGATGTGACTGCTTCACCCCCGCCCCCAGACATATGGACTGACTCTCCTGGAGGGATGAACTTGAGGTTTAATAAAGGCTGGCACTGTGAATGTACAATAACCAGAACACCCGATTTCCCAAGAAAGTCTTGATTGTACCCATTTTCCTTGTTGCCCCCGTTGTGGGTTGAATTGTATGCTCCCCAAAGATATGTCCAAGTCCTTATCTCCAGTTCCTGTGAATGTGGTCTTACTTGGAAATAGGGTCTTTGCAGATGTAATCAAGTTCAGATGAGGTCATACTGGAATGAGGTAAGCCCTAAATCCAGTGACCGGTATCCTTATAAGGTCATACGAAAGCACAAAGATGTAGCAACGCAGGCACAGAGCGGAGAAGATCATGCAAAGATGGAGACGGGCTTTAGAAAGATGAAGCTACAAGCCAAGGAATGCCAAGGATTGCTGACAACCACCAGAAGTTAGGAGAGATGAGGAAGGGTTTTGCTCTAGAGTCTTCAGATTCTCCTCTGCTGATACCTTGAGTTCAGGCTTCTTGCCTCCTGAACTGTGAGAGAATAATTTTCTGTTGTTTTAAACCACCCTGTCTGTGGCGCTCTGTTACAGCAGCGCTAGGAAATGATGACGGCCCTCAAGCTTGAATTTTGATTCGGAATGTGTGGTGTCTGTATTTTAGTATTCGCTAGGATCTAGAATGAAGCTGGAAGGACAACTTCCAGTGGTTTTTCTTGCCCTTGTCTCTCCCTGCCAAACTCTTCCTGGATTCAGTGTTGGATTAGGAAGGTCACTTCTGCCTCCACTTTATGAGAACAAGCCTGTGGAGAAGCATTGCAGAAGCCAGGCACTCAGCTAACATCTGTTGACTGGGTTTGATTTATGACGGGTCCTAAGTAAAGTCTGAGTTTACCATTCCTCCAGAAACAGTTTACAGACTTCTCTGATTTGGAAGAGGCCAGAACCTCATAGCATGTATGTTCAAAACTACTAAAGAGAACGGTTTTTATAACTATAGACACTCAATTTGGGGTAGCACTCTAGACCACTGCTATCTGCACATTGCATTAGCATATACTTTTGGGAAATTTTTTGCATTTTTATCTGTATCAACATATTTGGATGCTTTGACTCTATAATTCAACTTCAGGGAATCTACCCTGAAAACAATCCCAAAATGCAGACAAAGTTGTTACCACAGTGATGTCATAGTGGTACAAGGACAGAAATCAAGCAAAATGTCCAATAGGGGAATGATTTAGTAAACCATTATAGTATATTCATAAAAAAGAGTATTATACATCTACTTAAAAGGATGACATTGAAAATTATGTAGCAACATTGAAAAGCTTGAAATATAATGTTAAGTAAAAGGAACAAGTTTAAAATGATGACATGATGACAATTATGTTAAGTGTCCACTGAAACCTGGCTGGAAGGAAATATGCCAAAGGGTAATTTGTATTTGCGTTTGCTCTTATGAAACCTCTTTTTTTCATCTCTGCTTTTGAATTTTTCTGTAATGAGTTTTTATTTTTGAAATTTAAAATACAAAAGAATAGACCTGTAGCATCATTTATGTATCTGTTTAAAACTGATGGAAAATTGCCAATCATTTTGGTCTATTTTCTAGTTAAACACCGGTTGCTATTCCATGAGGGTGTGTAAAATAATCTTGCCTATTTCAACTACATGTTCTATAGTGACATTACCTTCCTTTAAACTAAGACCTCTGGCCACCGAATCCAGCCCACTGCCTGTTTTTGTTGATAAAGGTTTATAGGAACACAGCTACATCCATTTATTTAAGGCTACATTATAACAACAGAGTTGAGTAGATCACATGGTGCACAAAGACTAAAATATTTAATTTCTGGCTCATTACAGAACAGTTGCTGACCCCTGCTTTAAAGCGTTCTTCCACTCTGACTCCAGATCACTCCAATTGGCCTGTTCCTCTGTCATTCCTGATAGAAAAATCTATTTGAGCTTTTGGAATGGGCAACTGACATTAATGAATTCATTCATTCATTAATCCATGAACCCAGGCTTTGACATGTTTTATACTGGCATTTATGACATGACTGAGTTTGGATTTGGTTGGAGGGCTACTGTGGATTGCTGGAAAATTCAGCATTCTTTCTTAAATCCTGACATCCAGGCCCCTGAACAGCCCTCCCTCCACTTGCCTCCGATCTCGACAACATAGGTTCTGGATATAACTAACTCCCACCCTCACGCTAGATCCACTCCACTTCCTTAAAACAAAGGTCCGGGGTATTGGTGGTACTGTTGTCATCCACTCTAACAGATACAGTTGAATTCCATTAGCAATATAGCAGGAAGGTTGCTCCTCCAATGAGTGCATAGTCTTACCCAAAAGCAATCCAAGTTCATTAAAATCGCTGTTATCTGACTCTCAAATAAGTGTGACGATACTTTAATTAACAATGCCCACTTAATTGTCGATGGCAGGCAAGTGAAACAGGCGGCCTCCATGGTGCCTTAGGTGACTTACCCCGAAATATGGTAACAGGCTTTCTGAACCAGCCAGGTCAGTGACCTCTGTGCCCTTCTTTGCCAAATGAAGGACCTGAAAAAAGTTAACTTTGGCTCTGCTTGGCAAATCTAATTTTGATCTGGAATGGTGATGCTAAAGTTTTTATACCAGGATGCCCCAAATGAAGATCCTCGACCAGCATCCTTAATGCTTGGCATTCATTCATTTATTCACTCACCTTCTCTCTCTCTTATTCCCTCCCTATCTCCTTTAAGCATCTGTTAAATCCTTATTCCTGTTCTATTAAGTACTAGGAGCTTTGTAAAATACCGAGATGGAAGAGGCCAGAGAAGTCTGAATTTCAAGAAAGGAGTGATAATGTTGATAACACAGTTTACTGAGCCCTTATAATGCACCAGGCACTGTAAGTGTGCTGACTGAAAAAAAAATGCACAATTTAAAAGTTGAGAATCATGTTTTATTTGATGGACATACTGAGGACTTAAGACCGGGAGACAGCCTCTGAGATAGCTCTGAGGGACTGTTCCGAAGAGTTAAGGGAGGAACCAAGGTACATAGAAGTTTTTACAACAAAAACCAGGTAGTTGGAACATCAAAGGGTTACTGTTAATTAAAGAAACACCATACATCTCAAGTTAATGAATTTAGCTCTTTTCTATGTATGGGAAGACGCAAGAGTCTGGGCTCATTGAAATCATTCCTTAGGCTTAAGTCCTCAGTATGTTTTCCGAATAAAACATACTTCTCAAATTTTAGGTTGTTCATTTTTCTTTTTCAGTTGACAAGAGCTTTAATCTTATTATTTTATATTCACCAAACCCTGTGAGTTAGGTATTATTATTTGATTTGACTAATAAGGGGAAGCTGAGGCTTAAGGAGATCAAGTAACATCTCTAGGGTCACACAGCTAATAAAAGGCAGAACCCAGATGCAGCACTGATAGGTCTGATGTCCTTGCTCTTAAAACCTAGTGAACGCTCCCTCTTTCCAACTCTTGAACCTATGGCATGGTGCAGATACCTGTCATCCCTAAGTGTTCCCCTCAAATGTCATAGCTCTCTACTCAGGGGAGCCAGGTCCCTGCTTTGTATTAAGTTTCCTTTCTTGCTGCTTCTGGGCTGTAGGAAGTCAAGTACCCAGCATGACAGGGTTTGGAAGAACAGGTCTCAAAGCCATAAAGATCCGTTCCCCTGGGACCATATCTCAGTGACTTTGGCATCAAGAGCCTCTCTCCCCATTCCTTTTACCTTCCACCTTCACTCACTATTTCATGGAGGCATAAGGACTGGACTTTAGCACAGTCTATCAACCCCTGAAATTGTCAAAAATCTGGTAAAAAATACACGTGTGTATATTTTCTAGAGGACTTCCAAAGCTTTGGGCAGATTCTCAGAGAAGTCTGTACGAGGTTAAAAAAAAAAAATGTTTCCACATTCTTCAAAAGTATTGCTCAGAGCAGTGACCCATGGACCATAGACAGTGTCCTGTCAAAAATGCAAATTCCTGGGCTCCAGCTTAGAGCTGGCTCCCTGGCAGGTCCCACGAGGAATCTGCATTTTTAAACACACACCCTTATCAAGAAATCCCTGATTGTCAAGATGCCAGCACCAAGCTGTGGTGACACTGGAAGCCCTGGATGCAAGCCTTCCTGGGACCTTGCTGCGGGGACCTGAGTTTGGAGGAGAGCCTGGAGGAGCTGGCAGGGAGGGCCCCGGGAGGCTGCCCTTCCGCACGTCCGGGAGGCTGCCCTTCCGCACGTGTGCAAACGGGAAGGATTTGTCACGTGGCCTTTTCCCCTGGGCTTTATTCTGTCTGTGAGCCAGCCCAGTTTCCGCAGTTCTCGATGAGAGCCAGCCCAGTTTCCATTGTTCTCAGTGATTGGAACTGCTGCCGGCATGTGGGGAGACGTGAAGTCTGATGCTCCTCTCAAACGCTCGGACCAGCTCTCATTCTGAGCGGCCCCTGGAGCTCTGTTTGCAAGGCAGACCCGACGCCTTTGAGGTCGGTGTTGCAGTTTCCTCTGTCTGGGGGCAACAGGAGCGCCAGTTGCCTTTTCCCTGGCTTTCTGCAGCCTTGTTAATTCTGGAGTCTGTGCGCTTGCTAATTCTTTACAAGCTCCTAGAGGCCCTGGGGTCAGCTCCAGTTCAGGGAGCTTGGGGCTGTTAAGTGGCTCTGAGGACCCTGGGCAGAAAGCCTCCTGCTTCAGTGCCGGATTCGAAACCATTCGGGAACTTTGTCACAGTTCCAACCACGGTGAGTTAGTGACACAGCTGGACCCAACTCTGACGTCCAGCCCAGAGGCTCAGTTCTGGAGCCTGTTCATTTCCTATAGAGAACAGGTCACCCCACAGGGCAGACCACCGGCCAGTTTCTGTTCTGTAATCCTGCAGGATACGGGAAGGTTCTTTTCCTCTTGAACCAACCCCTTCCCTCTCTTAATTCCTCTGGACCAGAAAATGGTGTGAAGACTAATAAACACCAGGAATTATTCTTGGGTCCTGGTTATTGAGGGCCAGTTTTCTGGAACTTTCTCCCCAAGGTTTCTGAAGTTCAAAAACACTCACATAGAAGCCAATCACTAATGATCTAGTGAGTACTTATTCTGGTGGAGCTCCTTGTAAGGTAAACTGTAATCCCTGGAGATCGCACATTTCCTTCTTCACCCCAATTCATGACCAAGTCCACTTACCTCTTGACTCCATCTACTTCTCTCTGTAATCCACACGCCCCATTCTGGCCCAGGCTTCCTTCTCCAGAGCCTGAATCAGGGATTCAGCCTCCTATTTCTGTCCCCTTTCATTCTTGCCCCTACCCCTAGGTCTATTTCCTGCAAAGCGGCCAGAGCCACCTTTCCCAAAATGCAAATTTGATTATATCATTCCCAGCTGAAGCCCCATTGAGAGCTTTGTATCATCTGCAACAATTACAAGGCCCCCTCATGATAGGGTCCCAACAACTCTTCAACTCCCCACTTTCCCCGTCAACTAGGACCTTTCTGTAGTCCAGCCAGATACCTTCTAGAAAGGACCATGTTTCTTCTGTCCCTTTCTCTGGTCAATGTCTTGTGCAGCCTTCAGATCTCATCAGCTAACCCTTCCTCCCAACTGGCCAGGAAACCCTGTTAAATGCTCATAGCGGTGTACAGCCCTTATCTCTGTCTATAATTATACATTACTCACATGATTCTTTAATTAATGCCTCTCTCCTTCAATCCAACTGCGAGCTCCAGGATGGCAAGGACCCTATCTAGTTTCCTAATTCTTTTTGCCCTGATGCCTGTTGCTATCCCAGCCCAGAGAGGATGATCGTCCTATTTCTACTATAGGAGCCCAATGAATGAATAAGAGTCACTCCGTGTGTGAAAGGAGTTTGAGCTCTGGATTGGAAACATTGAAATCCCCTCTTCTGCTCTTGCTAAGCAAATCCTAGGATGTGAGTGACAAAAAGCCATGCATAGCTCAAAGCCACCTTGGGGGCTTCGTGGGGCCACTAGGTCCCCAAAAGCGTGTGGCTTGTGCTCTGAAACAATTAGCCTGACTTGGGCTGCATTGGATTTTGTTAAAACATGTGCCAATTGCCACGGAAACTGTTTGCATGTAATCAATCTTCAGCTGCAGAGAGCTGTCTGGTCCAGGAAGGCATGTCACCCTGACTGTGATAATCCCTGCACATGGCTGAGGACCCCTCCTCCACATCCCAGAGTCCGCAGTCCCTGCACACCCTTCCCCCAAAGGGTACAGTGTGTGACTTATTCTCCCTTTGCTCACTCAAAATCCAGTGGACCTGTGTGGAGACTAGGTAAGAGAAGGATGTGAGGCAGAGCGGAGAAGGAGTCAGGTCCAGCAGAATGGTGCAAATAGGGGTGAGGGTCCCAAACGTGTGGCAATGGCTGCTTGAAGGGCAGTCATCACTGCTGGGTTTGCTTGTGGGTACCCTAGTGTGGCCAAGTCCTCAATGATGGAAGGTCCAGTTATACAAGTGGCTGTAGACGTCTGCAGTCTGCGTGTTTCTGTGCTGCTTTATGCCTCAGTCTCCTCATCTGTAAAATGTGATCATAGTGGTTCTTATTCCAGCCGGTGACTGGAAGAATGAATAAGGATAGTCCATACAAAGCAGCTGAAATAGTACCTGGGGCGTGGTCTCCACTGAGTAAATTGCACCCTTGGTGTAAGGGGCACTCAGACTCCTACGGCTGGATCTGCTGTTCCTGTTCCCAGTTAGCAGTCCTGACTGGTATCAAGGTCCCCTGGGGAGCTGTTTAAAAGTATAAATTCCCTGGTTTCACTGAATCAAATTTATCCAGCGGGCTTCAGTCTGGACATCTGTGTTAAAAAGAAAAGTCTTCCATTGATTTTGATTCATTTGAACAACCTAGCCCATCTACAAATCTCCTGGTGAGATGTAGGCAAGCATCTTGCCCTCTTTGCACCTCACTTCCTCCCTTTTTCCTAACGCTGCACCTGGCTCTATCGCTCTGTTTTATATCAGGTCACAGTAGAAACTTTTGGTAACTCCTATGCTTAACTTAGAGTTCATTTACATTTCTTAAATACATATATTTCCATTAGCCAGATAAAACAACTTTCATTTCTGCCTATTCACTTTGTGCCTTCGTCCACATGCAAACCTATACTTGAAATACAATGCAGGAACTGCTACATATCATTAACTTTGTTTCTTGCTTTGTTTCTGTGTTTCCATTTCAGCTAGAAAATGTTCATTGTGGTCACTGCATACAATTCCAGTGACTATAGATATAAACCTAAATTAAATTAACCGTATCCCTAGTTTTGGATGTTTAGATAGCTTACAAGGGTTTTTCCCTGTTATAAATAATGCTGGAGTGTATATCTTCAAACATATAGCTTTTTCATATTTAGGAATTTTACCTTGAGTGCATTCCCAGAATTATCACTCAGTTAAATGCAGAAACTCTTTTTTTTATTTGTCTGGAGATCTATTATCCAGCTTTTTATCTGAAAAAGTGTTGCCAGAATATACTCTGCCTACCAGTAATTAATGACAATTTCCTTGCCAGCATCGAGTGTAAACATTTTATTTTGTATTTTTTTTTTACTAATTTAATAAACTGTGGCACTTCATAGTTGCTTTATTTTCATTTTAAAGTGTACTTTAGAACTGCATACTCCTTGCATGCTGCATAAACTTCCCAGGTGGTAGTATTACCACCAATTTGATACACATAGAATTCTGTCCTTTGGAATAACTTTATAGGGTTGAGGTCAGGAATTGCCTCAGGGAAGGAGAATACCACCATTGTTCTCTCCTTAGACAGCCTCTTCATGTTCAAGGTTGCCATCCTGAGGACTGAGGCTGGCAAGGTGCTAAGGAAACCAGATGCGTTCGACAAAGAGGCTTCTCGGCTCCCTGGTCCAAGGCCTGGGTTAGGCACTGGGATACTTACCTCCTAACTCTCTCCACGCAGGCCCACATCTTAGCCTCTCTGCCTTTTAGCACCTGCATCCACCCTCACCTTGGTACAGAGATCCCTCCACATCACTCATTTCCCTCATTAGTTCATTAATAATTTATTCAATCAACAAGTATGTGTCGAACACCTACCATATGCCAGGCAGTGTGCTGGGGCAGGGTCTACAAGAGTGAGGGGAAAAAAAATTAAAGGACAAAACAAACTCTGCCTGCATAGATCTGCTAGCCCATCAGGAGAAGAAGATGTTCATTAGGCTATCACCTGAAACCACGTGTCACTACCTCTGTTCTAACCCCTGGTGGTCTTTGCCCACTTAACTCTCTTCTGTTTTGGGGTACCCATGCATACTGTCCTTTCTGCCCTGAAGCCTCCTCACCCCATGGCTGGCACAGATGTCATCTTTTAAGGAAACATCTGAGAACCTCTAATAAAGTATTATCAGGGTCCCCTTCATACCCGTGCTCGCTAGCTGCCTCTCCCAGCTTTGCTTTTCTCCATAGCACTTACCACTCTCCAATGCATTACTCATGTACCTGTGTGTTTATTGTCTCTCTCCTTCATTAAATATAAGATCTGCAAAAGCAAGGGATCTGTCTGTTTTGTCACTCCTATGAATGGTGCCTGGCATGGAGTAGCCTCGTAATAAATATTTGCTGAATAAGACAGTGAATGAATGAACGAATGAATGAATGAATAGGTTTTATTCTGATTCCCACTTAGGGAATTTGTATGAACACTTTTTAGCTGCAGTTGGCCTGGAAGGGGGGGTGGTTGGGATGGGCAAGGAACGGGGGAGGGAGGGTTGAAGCCCCATGTCCACTTTGGGGTGCTTCCTATAAGCCTGACTCTTACAAAGTCATCTGATAACTCTGCTTCTAGCTGATTAACAACAACAATGACAGTAATAAATCAGTCTTCTCTAAGGCCCTGCCCGTACTCCGATTCCTTGCAACAGGACGAGCAAGAGAATCTCAGAACCAAGGCTTTTGGTCTTCATGGAGGAAAGCCCTGGGCTCTTGGCAGTGGCTCAGCCCCTGCACACACAGGCAGGGACCACCACTGATTTCTGAAGATGCTGAAGGATGGCCTTGTGGAGGAAGAGCCAGTCAGCCAGGAAGGCTGAGATTTCCTGTCTGTACAATTAACATCATTATGGAGGTGCATTCTCCTTAATTAGTTTATTTCATCAAGATTTGATTGAAGGCTTTTCTCATCTGCCTCTGTGGCATCCCTCTACCTAAGGCTCATGAATAATAGGAAGCAAGATATGTATCTGATTCGGCTCCCTCCTAAAGAGACCAGCCCATAAATAAAACATCTGGGCCTTGCTGGGGTGGGGACAGCAAAGGGGCTCTGAGTGGGAGCTCACTGATTGATGGAGACAGGAGAGTGTTTTCTTAAGTGAGGCAGGCAGTGATTTCGCCTCTGGACCTGGGCCACAGAGCTTGGCTGCCCTTCAAGAGCAGCCAGCCTGGACATGGGCACTAATAAATGGGGAGGGAGGGTGGCAATGGGGCAGCCGTGGTACCAGCCTACAGGCTCACCCTCTTTTTTTTCCATTTCCTGACTTGACTCCTCTTAGAAGAAAGAAGGATAATTTATTCCTCTGCAAGTCTTTTCCTAACAGGTTCTAACAGAGCTTCATTGTCACATAAATAACCAACAATTTCAATGATTTTGCAGTGATAAACAAAGAGAATGGGTCCACGTCCAGCTCAGTCCTTGACTTGCCCAGATTTCAGCTACTTGTCTGCATAATGAAGGTTGGACAAAACATCGGACCACGACCATTCCCCTCTACTCTCACCAGTGGCAGACATTGCTAATCAATCACAGCTGCTGACCTAGGAGGGAGACTTCTTATTGCAGTGCCCAGGATGTCACTGTCAGTAGATGAGAGTTGGTGCAGGAGAGTTGAAATCTATTCCCCCCCCCCCACCGCCCGGGGAATCAATGATCCTTTTCACCCTTAAGCTTTTCTCTGATGATGGCTGGAAAAAGCACATCCAAGTGAACTTTCTCCCCTCAGACATAAGAAAATTACTGGGAAACCAAGCAGCCACCAGAGCCCAGAATTTGGAGGGAAAGTCTTAGTCAGAATGGCATCCACTTGACAATAGGCAGAGGTGGTTTAAGTTCTAAGAAAAGCCTGATGGGGGACTTTCCTGACGGTCCAGTGGTTAAGACTTTGCCTTACAATGCAGGGGGTGTGGGTTCGATCCCTGGTTGGGGAGCTAAGATCCCACATGCCTCGGGGCCAGAAAACCAAAACATGAAACAGAAGCAATATAGTAACAAATTCAGTAAAGACTTTAAAAATTGTCCACATCAAAAAATCTTTAAAAATAAAACAAAACCTGATGGTGGCACAGGGCAAAATTTTGAAGGCACAAAATGAGCATCAAGCCAATCAAAAATATATGGGATTTCAAGCAGCCATTTACAGTAAGCAGACAAATTTTACTGCTGTTTAAACAATGTGTTCTATTTAAACGATGGAATAGTATACTTCAATGAGACTGACCAATCTATAGCCACACATGTAAATGAGGATAAATCAGACAGTGGGGACGATGTTAAATGAAAGAAGACAGACACAAAAGAGGGCATATTGTGTGGTTCCTTTGATTTAAGGCACAACGGCAAGTGAAACCACTCTATGGTGTTAAACATTAGATGATGTCACCTTGGGCAAGGTAGTGACTGGGAGAGGCAGGGAGGACGGCTTTTGGGAGGTGGTCATGTTTTGCTTTTTGATTGGTTCTAGTTTATGAGTGCATTCAGTTTTGGGGAAATTTATCCAGCTGTACACTGGTGATAAGAGCATATCAATAAAAGGTTGACAGAGTCTTAGGGTCCAGAGAGGCCTATCTATCGGTAAGAATTCCCATCATCCTGGATCCTTGCCTCCATTTTCCTTGCCTTGCACCCTCACTTTCTTGAATCATCACACCTCCCTGTGACCAGCAATGGGCATTTCTCCACTGAGAAGTGGCATGGAAGAGTGGAAAAAGAATTGGAGGAGGAGTCAAAACACCTGGACTTGATTTCAGGTTTTGCCACATGTGGGATGTGTGTTCTCAAGCCGGACTCATACATCTGTGAGCCTTACTTTTCTTCCAGGGTCTGATGAGTGGGACTTGGTCTCTCCTTCCTTTAGGTGTGTTTGGGTGTCCTCCCTCTCACCTCTTGCCTCTTGTCAGTCTTGTTGCCCCAAAGGGAAGAGCGGTAGAGAACTGTGAACCTGTGGCATCAGGAGGCCGTGGAGAGCAGTGCTTTGAGCAATGATGCTAGATTCCTCTGGTCTCTAAGGGAGACTGACTCTCCAGACAAGTGAAACAATTACCTGGGGAGGTCTTCTAAATCAGACTTTCCCCTACATTGTGAAACTGGTCAACTTGCGACAAACAGAGACATCTTCATAGAAACATGATGTCTTGGGGGCCATCCCCAAAGCTTTGGGGGGAATGTGTGTTATTTAAAAACTCATCAGTGCCTTCTACATCACAAGTCTGTTTAAAGTGTGCTTGAAGGAACAGTTCAAAACAACAATAGAGAAAAGACTGTTGAAATTGGGAGGAAAAGAAAATCTCTCCATCCCAAGAAACCCAGGGGGTTAATCCTCCCCTGTGGCTAAGGAAATGCCAACAAGCCTTTGGCAACCTTCCTCTTTCTTTATATAACAACACTTCCAAGAGCTGGAGCTAGAATCGTCCGGTAATGCTTTTTTAATTTGTGTGCAGTTGGGAAGAGGCCAGGATTTAAGCGAAATTGTTAGAATGGCTTTGCTTGGAGTAGCTGAGTGCTTGCAGTAGGGTTGGGCTGTGAGGTAGCACTGGAATAATTAAAAGAAATACCTAAGGTCATCATCATTGCTTGAGTTATTCCAGATACTGGGCTTCAGAGTAAAAAGGTGGAATTAAAGAGCGTTTTTTTTTTAACTGCAATAAAATTTGTGCAGAGTTACTTTTCTATTACACTTCAATTTTCTCTCTTCCCATTCACCAAATAAAAGGACCTGGGGGTCCATGTTTGATTAATGGGGGTGAGGGCCAAACCCTGGGAATTGGCTGTTCCTCAGCCCGCCCAGGTGCTCAGCATTCCTACTCTTACCCTGCTCTGGACTGTGGGTGGTCTGAGCGGTTCACCTTCCTGAATTACATGAGCTACACAACTGTGCAGACAACATTCCACTTGCCCCTTCCTTCCCAGGGTAGTCCTACCCTCTTGAGTCCCATCCTTGAGCAAAATGTGGAAAAAACTGGCACGGACATTGGAATTTCCATACCTGTCCTCTTTCCTATTCTCTTTCTACAGGGAATCATGGGTCCCCGGGCCCCCAAACAACATATGGTCAAGATTAGGAATCATGTCCCTAAAAGACTGAATAATTCAGGTTAAAAAAAGGAGCACATCTGTGAAGCAGAGATATTCACCTGACTTATTTATACGTGATAAACACTTACATGGGTCACAGGGGACCCAGCATATGCCATGCCAGTTATTCACTCTATCAACAAGCGTTTGTTTACATCTAGGCACCACTCATTCTTTTCTTTTCCTTACAGAAGTAAGGCCTTCTGCTAAGTTCTATAGTGAAGATGAGAGAGAGATGAGGCTTCTACTCTGATGCCAAGCTAGTGAAGCACTGGCTAGAGGCAGGTCTCACATATGGAAAGGTTCAGAGCACGTGTCTCTACCATTTGGTTGGGCCAATAGGGAATCTTTCTTTCTTTGAGGCAATGTGTCACCTATGGTATCAAGGGCAAAGGCTTTAATAGGTGCTCAAGTCACACCGTGGTCCAGCCCTATTTTGTTTTCAATCTTAGCTGCTCAGGAAAGCGAGATCACTGCTGTCATTAAGTGGTGAGAGGAGAGCAGTGACGGTGTCTGGGAACAGGTGTGACCACAGGAGTCAGGTCCACGGACTCTGCTCCCTCAATGAATATCCCCATTAAAAAGAAAACAAACAAAAAACGATGACCTAGGTACTATGGTGATCTCCATTTTATGTGCCAGAAAACTGGACTTAGAAAAGTCAAACAACTGACCCAAGGTCACTCAGGCAATATGTGGCAGAACTAAAATTAAAATGAAAACTCCAACCCAAGGCTGCCTGACGCCAGAGCCCACACTCAAGGCCCACAAGGCGAGAAGGCAACAAAGTGAGCCAATGAGACGATACCTTAGAGAAGCCAAGAGAGGATTGGAGCAGAGCTAATAGGCATATCTGAAAAATGGAAGGAACGTGAAGAGAATATTCACAAAGAAGATAATTGAGGGTGCAGATCCCAGAGGAAGGAGCAGCTGATAGAATCACGAGTACCAGTTACCTTTGGCAAAGAAAGACATCTCTTCCTTGGGGTGGGGAAGAGGATGGGCAAAGGCTTGGGATACATTTTCATGTAGAGAGCCACACATGTGGGAGAGAGGAAAGCTAAGATGGAGGAGTTTTGCCATTGTAACTTCGAGTTTTCCAGTTGGGAAAATATCACTTATCTATTGCCACATATCAAGCCATCCACAAAATAGTGGCTTACCACAATTTACTTCTTCTCCAGTTGCCATTAGCTGATGGGGTAGCTGGGAGAGCTACACAGGCTGGATCTCTCTCCCTTTCTCTCTAGGTGTTGTCTTTCATTCCAGACTTCTTCATAACCTGGGGGTTCCAAGAGGGTAAGTGTAGAAGCTTCAAGACTTGCTCCACCATGCCCTCCTTAGTCTCTACATCAAGATTCTCTTAGTTGTACCTGATAGCATTTGGGTAGCTCAGACTGTCACCACTAGGTCACAAAAAGACATGCAGCACTCACAGAGTTCCACATTTCCAACAAAAGGGCCTGGCATTTTTGAGTTTTTTCAGTTGAGCCATTTCCCCTTCCATGATGGGCACCAACCTCTGTTTTGCCCAAAATAAAAAGGATTAAGTTGTTTCCCATACTTGAGGCCAGTTCTTTTGTCAGCAGTGGCAGCGACTTAATTTCTCTCCTATAAGGCAGAGCTGGAGCCGGTTCAAGCACTCCACCAATGGCCAGCAGGAGAAAAAAAAAAACTCATTAGAAAATCAATTTTTACTTAATTGAAGATTCTTCCTCCAAACAGGAACAAAGTGGGATTTGTCACCTCCGTTGCTTCCTAGCCTGGGTAATAACCACATTTTTGTCTGCCTGAGTTTTCCTTGGTAGATCAGATGTCTCCAGCATCCAGCTCAGTAGCACCACATGTGCTGACTTCCAAGGGTCTGAGGGCACCGAGGAAGACCATGACCTGGGTGATGAATCCACTCGGGATGTGAGCAAAAGTTGTTCCACCAAAGGATGATGAGAAATTATGCTCAGAAATAAGATAAATAAAGGCAAGTCTGACCTACTGGTGTCCCTTTTTGCAGGCAATTTAAAGTAACCTTCCTCCTAGGGCTGCTTTTTGTCTTTCGCATCTGTTATTGCCTAAGCATTGAGACTCCTAGAAAGTGCCAAGCCAAGGAGCCCAGCATCTGCTGGGAAAAATCTGGAGTGCCATCAATAACTATGGGGATCATATTGGGGCTCTGACAGCCCAAGAGTGATGACCAGAATCAAGACTCATCAAGAAACCACAGCATCTGTGGACTGATTGAAGAATTGAGGGCATTTGGTTTTGAGAAAGGCATTTGTTTTTTGTTTTTTTTCACATCTTTATTGTAGTATAATTGCTTGACAATGGTGTGTTAGTTTCTGCTTTATAACAAAGTGAATCAACTATATATATACATATATCCCCATATATCCTCCCTCTTGCATCTCCCTCCCACCTTCCCTATCCCACCCCTCTAGGTGGTCACAAAGCACCGAGCTGATCTCCCTGTGCTACGCAGCTGCTTCCCACTAGGCATTTGGTTTTGAGAAAGGAAAGGACATGTGAGAGCTGTCTTTCAGCCTGGGAAGGGGATAGTCTTACTTGGAGTTACTGAAATGGGCAGAATGGAGGTACCCCAAATACGGAGACAGATAATGGTGCAATTAATGAAGAGTTATTAGCAGAGCTGCTTAGAAAAGTTTAGCGTTGTGTTCAGGAAGACTGGATTTGAAGAAAGGAACATTTTTGAGGTTCTAAAGTTCCCGTCGTTCTCTCCAAAACAAAACAAGTTCCTATCTATCTAAATAGCCTCATCATCACTATCATTATCTATCTTTATATATCAATTGAACAACAAATCCCAAAACAGGAATTTTAATAAGATATCCCTTGAGAAGTTCATAATGTAGTCTTTAGAGAAGTCGGGGCATGCCAACATCTATTTAAACTTTTAAAAAATATTTTTATTGGAGTATAGTTGATTTACAATGTTGTGTTACTTTCTGCTGTACAGCAAAGTGAATCAGATATATATATGTGTATATATATGTGTATATATACATATACACATATATGTATATATACATTTTTTTCCAGATTCTTTTCCCATATAGGTTGTTACAGAATATTGAGTAGAGTTCCCTGTGCTATACAGTAGGTCCTTATTAGTTATTTTTTATACGTAGTAGTGTGTATATGTTAATCTCAGTCTTCTAATTTATCACTTCCCCCCACGTTTCTCCTTTGGTAACCACAAGTTTGATTTCGAGATCTGTGAATCTGTTTCTGTTTTGTAAATAAGTTCATTTGTATCATTTTTATTAGATTCCACATATAAGTGATATCATATGATATTTGTCTTTCTCTGGCTGACTTACTTCACTTAGTATGATAACCTCTAGGTCCATCCATGTTGCTGCAAATGGCATTATTTCATTCCTTTTTATGGCTTAATAATATTCCATTGTATATATGTACCACATCTTCTTTATCCATTCATCTGTTGAAGGACAATTAGGTTGCTTCCATGTCTTGGCTATTGTAAATAGTGCTACAATGAACATTGGAGTGCATGTATCTTTTCAAATTATGTTTTTCTCCAGATATATGCCCAGGAGTGGGATTGCTGGATCATATGGTAGTTCTATATTTAGTCTTTTAAGGAAACTCCATAGTGTTCTCCATAAAGGTTATACCAATTTACATACCCACCAACAGTGTGGGAAAGGCATGGGCCTCCCAGAGTCTGGGGAAGATTTTCCTCATTTATCAGCCACATGTGTAAAGGCCTCTGTTTCACAAGGACTCTCCTTAGATAGGTTTATTCCTAGGTATTTTATTCTTTTTGATGCGTAGGTAAATGGGATTGTTTCCTTAATTTCTCTTTCTGATGTTTCATTGTTAGTATACAGGAATGCAAGTGATTTCTGTGTATTAATTTTGTATCCTGCAACTTTGCCGAATTCACTGATGAGGTCTAGTAGTTTTCTGGTAACATCCTTAGGTTTTTCTATGCATAGTATCATGTCATCTGCAAACAGTGACTCTTTTATTTATTTTTTTCCAATTTGTATTCCTTTTATTCCTTTTTCTTCTCTGATTACCGTTGAATAAAAGTGGTGAGAGTGGACATATTTGTCTTGTCCCTGGTCTTAGAGGAAATGCTTTCAGTTTTTCACAGTTGAGAATGATGTTAGCTATGGGTTTGTCATATATGGCCTTTATTATTATGTTGAGGTAGGTTCCCTCTATGCCTACTTTCTGGAGGGTTTTTATCATAAGCAGGTGCTGAATTTTGTCAAAAAGTTTTCTGCATCTATTGAGATGATCATATGGTTTTTATTCTTCAGTTTGTTAATATTGTGTATCACATTGACTAATTTGTGTATATCCCTGGGATAAATCCCACTTGATCATGGTGTATGATCCTTTTAATGTATTGTTGGGTTTGGTTTGCTAGTATTTTGTTGAGGATTTTTGCATCTATGTTCATCAGTGATATTGACCTGAAATTTTATTTTTTTTGTAGTATCTTTGTCTAGTTTTGCTATCAGGGTGATGGTGGCCTCATAGAATGAGCTTGGGAGTGTTCCTTCCTGTGCAATTTTTTTTGAAGAGTTTCAGAAGGATAGGTGTTAACTTTTCTCTAAATGTTTGATAGAATTCACCTGTGAAGGCATCTGGTCCTGGACTTTTGTTTGTTGGAAGATTTTTTAATCACAGTTTCAATTTCAGTACTTGTGATTGGTCTGTTCATATTTTCTATTTCTTCCTGGTTCAGTCTTGGAAGATTGTACCTTTCTAAGAATTTGTCCATGTTTTCTAGGTTGTCCATTTTATTGGCATATAGTTGCTTGCGGTAGTCTCACGATCCTATGTACTTCTGTGGTGTCAGTTGTAACTTCTCCTTTTTCATTTCTAATTTCATTGATTTGAGCCTTCTCTGCTCTTGATAGCAGAATCCTGTACCTTTGCCTGTCTGAGCCTGAGTTTGCACACTTGAAAATGAGGTTGAACATTCCTACCTTGCCTGCCTCTAAGAGTCTTCTTCTGTGCCATTTTCCTCACTTAGCATTTACCTGCAAGCTGCTCAGAAGCACTTTGCTCAAGATTTGTGTCAATCAGAATTAAGGTCTTTACTTACCAGCATTTTAACTTTTGAGTTCTCTCAATTTTAGTGCCAGGAGCAAAGCTCTGGCCACTGCCACAAGTTGGTCCTATCTTGTCTACACCATCAGCAGTCCAAGGACAACCACTGCTGTCAGTTCTGGGTCTAGAGTGTTCCAGAGTCTATTCACTTTCTAACCAATTGGTCTGAAAGATTCAGTTTGAAATAAGAAAGGGAATGGATCGTTGGGATAAATCAGATATGGGTGAACTTATCAAAGTTCAATAAACATAAAAGTGATGAATTTCAAAGTCACATAATTAACTCAGGATTACATGAGCAATAACCGAGTAATTACACCTTTAATAATGCATTGAACTTGTCAGGAATACTTACTCATTCTGCTCAAATTTTTTAACAAGATAGCCTATAGCAAGTGACTGTAATTAGATATTGCCTCTGAAAACATTGACAGCTCCTAATTGATACCTTTTATTATAAAGCTAGATGCCAAACATTGCTGTTGAGTAGATTAAGGAATAATATTAGAGGTGTTAGGATCGTAATACCTACTTGTAAGAATCTCATGCAAGTGGGGAAAAAAAATCCAGTTCGACTCATCAGTCACCTACCCAAAACTGGTTCAAGTTTGCACTGGTTTGCTTTAAATTACAGCCTGACAGCAATTGCTTCTGCCAGTGCTGTCAGGAAAAGAAACTGGAAACAGAAGAGGGTGGGGATGGAGACAGGGTCCTTCCCTGCTTCCTCTCTCACGTCGATGGCCAGGAGAGATGGATCTGGGAGAATGGAGGTGGCAAGAGGTCTTCATGCGGGGAGTGAAAGGAGAGAATATATATGTTTTTGCCTTTCGATGAGAGATTTTTTTTTTCTCACTTCAAGGTTGATCTTCAGAGCTTTTGTTTGTTGTTTTATATTTTCTCTAGAGCTACTTGAGCTAGGACTCTAATCTCTGTAAAGATAAAAGAGAGAGGCTGTGATTTAGAGGTGCTAGGGCGGTTCCCCATCCTCTGCTCCAGTCCTAGGATATAGTGTCTGTGTGTTTTTCCCTGGACTCAGAATTCTTATTTATAATTTTTTTAAAATTAATTAATTATTTATTTATTTTATTTTTGGCTGTGTTGGGTCTTCGTTTCTGTGCGAGGGCTTTCTGCAGTTGCGGCAAGCGGGGGCCACTCTTCATCGCGGTGCGCGGGCCTCTCACTATCGCGGCCTCTCTTGCTGCGGAGCACAGGCTCCAGACACGCAGGCTCAGTAGTTGTGGCTCACGGGCTCAATTGCTCCGCAGCATGTGGGATCTTCCCAGACCAGGGCTTGAACCCGTGTTCCCTGCATTGGCAGGCAGATTCTCAACCACTGCGCCACTAGGGAAGCTCCCAGAGTTCTTATTTAAAAGGAAGACTTGAGAGCCTTCTCAAGGAGGCAAATGTTTTAACTGGAATCAGGGCGCAGAGAGCAAGTACTTCCAAAGGACCATGAGAGGCAGTCTCTTGGTGGTTAAGAGCCTGGACTCTGCCTTATTTGGATCCAGCTCTGCCCGGGTTCCCAGCTGGAGGGAATCAGCTGCTCTGTGCCTCAGTGGTCTGGTCTGTAAAATGGCCTTACAGTCTGGATCCCTGATATTTGCAGGTCTGGGGCATGGGTACAAACAGAGACCTTTATACTAATGACTAAATATTTAAAAGCTGTACATCAAGCTTGCAAACTCTTAAAGCAAATGTTTTCTATCCTTCAACTTTGACACATGTACCTGCAAAATAAAAATGTGTAAAGCTATTATATTTAAATGATTCAAAGACATCAAAGTAGAAAAGATGGCTGTATTTAATTATTATTCCAGGGGTGTGAGTGCGTTGTTAGTGGAATTGGGATGTTGGGTGAGTACTAAACTAAAGACATATATGATTCATAAGTTATTTTATATTTATTCCATAAAATTTATTTATTCTTTCAATTTTCTCAGCAAAATCACTAATGATATTATAATCAGATTTTCACATAATTTTTGTTCTATCGGCAATAATGACCTAAATGATTATAACATAAAATGTAATTTATTCAGAGTGTATATATATTTCCATATAGTCATATTTTTATATCCATCAAAAATGTAAACTAAAGTCAATGTTGGAAATGTCAATATAAATGTAAAAAGTAAAAGTAAAATATAAAAATCATTTAAATGTTTTCAAAACGATTAGTATTCTAAAGGATTGAAAAGAACTTATTAAAAGCAAAAGGCAAAACAAAAAGTTTATTTAAAAAAGCAAAAGGCAAACACATTAAAATAATACATGTTAATAATCTAATAACATTTCAATAAAGTTGCATTTTTATATATGAAAAATTTGATGAAAATTTTGTGGACAAATTTGAAAAAAAATCACCACTCCGGGGTTCGACATTCATCTAGTTGCTTGTGTAACAAAGTGGTATCATGCTTCATGCATGTGAGGTCTAGACTTACGTGTGTTCAAATTTCAGAGTAATACGAATTGCTTAACGTCGCAAAATATTCCATAGCTGCTCTGTGCGATGGTTGTGAATACTGTGCTGATTTGTGAACAGCTTGAGAACTCTAAATTGGAACACAAAAAGAAGCAAGGAAATGCATGCTTGTCACCACCAGGAAATGATGCTTGGGTATAGAAGAATCTATAGCATTCACGTGGGTAGGAAAGATCTGACAAGCTAATTAATTTATCTTTTCTCTCCCTTCAAATCCTTCCCAACTCCAGAGCAGCACCCGTCTCTGAAGATGGCAGCTGTGTAACCCTCAGACCTCATGGCGTTCAAACACAGTGTCCTTTGGTGTCAAGGTCATCCATCGGGCAAGAACGGTGACAAACATTTCCCTGGGATCTTAATAGTGTTACTCAGGAGACTGGCTCTGTAGGGCACTGGCTCCCACATGACAGAAGCATTGTGAGGTATTTAAAATTTTTATTTAAATAAACTTTTTTAATTTTAGAAAAGTTTTACATTAACAGAAAAAATTGTGAGGCTAATACAGAAAATTCATAGACATCCAGTTTGCCCTATTTTTAACATCTTACATTGATTTAGCATCTTTGTTACAATTAATGGCCCAATATTGGTGCAGTATTATTAACTAAGATACATACTTTATTCAGACTTCCTCAATTTTCCCCTAATATCCAATTTCTCTTCCAGGATCCCATCCTGGAATATATAATATCACATTATATTTAGGAGTCACGTCTCCTTAGGGTCCTTTTTGCATGTGAGTATCTCAGATTTTCCTTGTTTTTGCTGGCCTAGAAAAATTTGAGATTTGAATTTTGAGACAAAATTGGGATTTGTCTGTTTTGTTTTATTTTTATGATTATACTGGGCTTATCGATTTTAGGAAGAAGATGCCAGAGGTGGTGTGCCATTCTCATCACATGATACCAAGGGTACACACTATGGAAAGGACTTAGCACTGCTGTTGTTGACCTTGGTCACCTGGCTAAGGTAGTGTTTGTCAGGTTCCCCCATGTAAAGTTACTCATCCCCTCACCCCCTTTCCATACTCTGCTCTTTGGAAGGAAGTCAGTATGAGCCACCCAGACTTCTGGCATGGGGAGCTGGCTTCACCTCCTTGAATTTATTAACATAAATTATCCAAAATTCTTCTGCGTGGGAGATTTGTCTCTTCTCTTCCATTTATTTATGTGTTTAATCATATATTTATATCAGTCTGGACTCATGGGTATTTATCTTATATTTTGGTTATAATCGAATACTACTTAAATTTTTTTTCTAAAATTGTTCCAGTTGTGGTCCTTAGGGTCCCTTTTAGTTGACTCCTGTGTCCCTTAGACATACTCCCATCCTTGTGTGTGTGCACGTGTATGTGTGTGTGTGTTTAACCTTTTTTGAGCACTTCCTTACTTTTAGGCACTATAAAGTACCATAGACTCATCTTGTACATTTTCCATCACTGTCCAAAAATCAGCCGTTTCTCCAAGGAGCCCCAGCATGAGATTTGAACAAAGCAATTTTTGTGTGTACGCTTGTCGAATGCAGTGTCCAAAGTGCAGGGCCCAGGAGACGATCCTGTCTTGCCCAGGTCCAAGAGCAGCGCTGGTCACACTCTCTACATCACTGAGTCAAAGGGGTAATTAGAAGAGTTAATGTGTACAAAATGCTCGGGGCAGCTCCTGGCATGTGGTAAAAACGCAATAAATGTTAGCTATTATATAACTGCGTGCTGTATAAACTTCCCCAATCTAGCCAGTGAGTCAGGCTAACAGCGGCAACAATAGTAATAGAAGTGGGATCCCATATTTGAGTTACACGCTACAATGTAGAAACATCCAGAGATGACTTACATCCAGGGATGATGTCTATGGTTATCTTTCTGGGGCAAACGTGTGAAACCTTGATGCTCATGGGTTGCCCTGTAAGTAAAGATAAATATTCTGTTCTCTTTCCCAACTGGAATGGACTGGCCAGTGTCTTTTAACTCCTCCTTATATTTGAATGTCTTAAGTGGTGTCATACAGGTCTCTCTCACTTTTTAAAAGTTCACTTTATGCCATTTTGATTTTATTTATTTATTTTTAAATTTTTATTTTATACGGGATAGTTTTTAAATTTTATTTTATATTGGATATATACTTGATGAACAATGTTGTGTTAGTTTCAGGTGTACAACACAGTGATTCAGTTATACATATATATGTATCTATTATTTTTCAAATTCTTTTTTGTTTTGCTTTTATGAAAGACCTACATTAGTACCTCTTTTTGCTAACTGAAAGAAATCCAAAGAGAATTTTCATTTTTATGAAAGAGGCTGAAAAGCCAAAATAGCATTCAGCATTGGTTTTGCAAGGAGCCCTTACAGAGGCAGCACACACCCCAAACAGCAAGAGAGGCACCTCCTAATTCCTTTCCTGGGAACCACACTCAGTATCTCAGCACCCAGCCTTTGTGGCTTTGAACTGTGTCTTTGAGCATCTGTGCTTTATCTTGATTTATTTTGTGCATCTGTTAGCGAGATGTGTCCTGAGGTAATTGCTTCTTCGCTTATGCCATTTCAGCTTACAAGAGGTCTCACAGGAACGCTTCACTTTCGGATAGTGGGGGAAACCTATATTCTGTTCTACTCACACTGGTCTTGTTTTCCTTGCTTCTACTCTGTATACATTATACTTTTGTGGCTTCGTGCCGGAGCTGCTCCCTTTTCAGCATTCATCTTGGATCGTCAACTCCTGCTTTCTGGCTATAAAAAGTCCCAGTGTTTAGGCAGGAAGAAAACTTGGCTGAAAGAGGAGGCAAAACCTTCCAGGATGTGACAGCTCCCTGGGACCGCAGCTGAGTGACCATGTGTCCAAGGCTTGTTGAGGCCACTTGAAGTGCCAGCTTAGTACTTTTACATCTAACATCTTACTGCCCGATTCAGGCATGGTTTCCAAAAACTTATCATGCTGCTGTCAGAATATAAATATTTTATAGGTGTTGGGTAAATGAGACAATCACATGAAAGTGTAATATAAGGCATTATACAGTAGCTGTCAAATTACTGTTGAGGATGAGAAATTCTGTAGGAGCTTGGGAAGAGGGGGATAGAGGTGGATAATACTTACTGAGTAGAGTTGCAGAACCATAAGTGTGGCTGCTGGGACCAGAGGGTCTGGGCTCAAATCTCAGTACTTTCACCTGTAAGCCTTGTGACCTTGGACAAGTCATTTCACCTCTCTGTGCTTCAGTTTCCTCATCTGTCAAATGGACATAGTGATATACCTATATCACAAGTTTGTTCTGAGCATAAAATCAGTTAATATACTCAAAGCACTTAAAATAGGGACTGGTACATATTAAGGGCTGTATAAAGTTATTGCTATTTTTACTAGATGCCATGCACCATGCCAGGGACCTTCATGGGATATTTCATTTTGCCTTTTATGCAACTGGGTCAGGGCTACTTAACCTACCTTTTAAAGACGCACACAGAGTAGGAGACGCTGAAGATCAAGGATGCTTGTGTATTGGTACACAAGGATGCTTGTCATATATGAAGACAAAAGAGTCCAATTTGGGCAGGAAGAGGGATACTATGAGGTAGCCGGGGACTGGAAAATGCTGAGGTTTGGAGGACTGGGGCGTAAACATGGATCCCAAATAATGAGATGCAGTGACCAAAGACCGTCTGCTATTATAATCCCCTCTGCTCCCTTTTCCACCTACTGTGAGACTTGGGAGTATAACTTAAGTACCTGGAACTTCAATTTCCTCATCTGTAAAAAGGAGAAAAACGGACCTACCTCCCAGGTATATTATATGTTTAAATGCATTTACATGTAAAACTCATTTATCTTTATCAATGTAAAAAGTATGTTTGTATGTGTCTCTTTATACATGTTTACATTTATTTGGTTTATGCCATGTTTATTCCATTCTAAGGTGCTGTTATTTGTAGTATCCACCATCAATTTAATAGCGAGTCTTCAGAGGCTGAAGAAATACTGCCACTTTAAATGTAAATGTTAAATATAAAATGAATCCTTATTACAGAAATGATCGAATATAAGATGAAAGTCCCTCTTAGAACAGAGAAATGGAGCAGTAGACTCTCATTAAGCATCTTTCTCTCTCTCCTCCATCTCTTCGGCTACACTCTTTTTCTGAATCTCAGACCTACTTCCTGGGACTTAACCCACAACCCTGGGCTGGACCAGACTCTGCCTGTGGTCACCCCACAGGCAAGACCTGCAAGAGGGGGTCTTGGAATGGTGTTCCAATGGATTTCCAGCTCCAGGGAGGTAGAAACTGCCTTAGGGGGTGTACAAATTCCTCAGCTTTGAAGAACTTCAGAGTTAAAACATCATTAAATCATTAAACAGGACACCAGAGGGGAATTAATACGCAGAGACGCAAAGCTAATTTGGCGTCTCAGGTGACTGGCTCAGAATTGCCCACTTAAACTCTGACCCTTTAATTCATAGAAGTACGTTCTGGATCCTAGAGAACACTTTTTTTTCCCCCTCTTCAAAGTCTGGTCCTCTCTGATGGCTGGGGGAGAGGGCCGAGGGAGCCTCAAGAGAGTGGATCTCCCCACCCAGGAATATTCCAGTAATAATATGCAGAGCAGAGAGCTCTCCGTGAGAGTGCAAATTATCAGCTGCCTCTGGGAACTCCTCGTCTGCCTCTAATTTTAATGGATTTCAAACGCAGCTCTCTCTTGCTTGGACATCCTAAGATAAGGTTATATCAGTGATTCTTAACTGTGGGCGATTTTGTCCCCCTCCGCTGCCTGAGGGGACATTCGGAAAGTTTAGAGATAGTTTTGGTTGTCTCAACTACTGCCACCTAGTGGGTGGAGTCCAGGAATGCACAGGCTAGCCCCCCCAGCAGAGAATGATCTGTCAATAGTGCTGAAACTGAGAAACCCTGGATTAGACTGATGGAAGGTGACCTCCCCTCAAGCCACTCTTCCTGAATGCAGAGGGACACTGAATGTCCCCTCCCACCGCCACCTTCCTTGGCCTCCAATTTCTGGCCTTGACAAAATGTGGAGAAATGGTAGCTGGGTTCTGAAGTCAGAATTCTTTGCCTTGAACTCTGCTCCGTAACTCAGTAGTTAAAAGACCCTGGGGAAATCAGTGCATGTTTCTCAGCCTCCGTTTTCTCATCTGTAAAATGGTGATAACAGTAGTCATCACTGGGTCGCTGTGTGGAATTTAATCCTTGTGTAGTCATAAGCACTCAATAAATGTCCAGTTATGCCTGTCCCAGGATTGAAACATCCTTGTTTCAGAAAGGTTTGAGTTTACTATATATATAGTCAACCTGCATCTATTTCCTGCATTGTTGCAGCCTTTTTTTTTACAAGGTCACGGACTTTCAAACCCCGGGCTCGTTTCTCTGTTACTGATCCTGCTGCCCTTCCCCAGGCTTCATTTTCTTCCGTCATGATCTCTGCAATACACTGGACCACCAGCATCCCTGTTTTAATCAGAATCTCCCCCAGAGTGAGCTATTGAAAGTGACAATCTGAACAGATTACCCTCATGCTGGCTCTTGCTATGGGGACCTAGTGCTGCTACAAAATAAAATTCATATTTCTTATCATGCCCTCAAGGGCCTGTACCCTAAACTCTTACTATTTGCTTGGTCTCACCTTCAACTATACTCACCTTATACAGTTTCCCTAATATATTGATCTGTGTCTTCCGTCTAAGCCTTTGTTTATGATGTTTCCTCTATTTGGAGTGTTCCACCCCTAAAATTTTCCCATCAAATGTTTATTTTCCAAGATTCAGGCCAGGGGTCACTCAGCGGGGAATCCATCCCCAGAGCCCAAGGTGGTCCAGGCTTCTGTACTTGCATATGCCCGTGACACAGAGGATATGCTGTTGGTTCACGAAATTCCTTATAGTGTTATATTTGGGGGAAAATATGTTTCACCCATGGATCTTTTCAGAAGAACATTCTCCTAGAAAGAAACCGTTGAAACCAGACTCTTCTGTCCCTCTCATTTTATCAGGGGTCTGTCATAGCTTCCTAAATCTCCAGCCTCATTGTCTTGGGGATAAGAAGCCAAATGCAGCTCTGCTTCTTCCTGCCTCTGTGACCTTCAGTGAGTTACTTAACCTCTCTGAGCCTTGGTTTCTTTATCTGTACAAGTGGCATGCTAATATCAGCCCCCTAGGTTGCTTTGTGCAGATTAAATGAGACAATTTACGTAAGGAATTCAGCACCAAGCCCAACGCTAGGGCTCATTGAGAACTATTGCTCCTGTTACTGGTCTCCTCAGCCTTGAAAGAAGCCATAGACCAGCTGTAACCGTGGGGTTCATACATTCGTCTTGGAGGGTAAGGTGAACCAGGAGATCTGGATGTGGGATCTTTGTGAGAGCTGAGCCATGCCAGGCTGCACTGCTTGAGGCCTGGGGTGTGCGCTTATGTGTGTGTATGTGAGTGTGTTCATGTGCATGTGTGCGTGCAGGTGGGTGATGGGGGGGGATCAGTATTGAGTAGGACAGCTCAGATTCAGAAACAGGCCATTGGCTTCTGCTCTGACAATTGGGAAAATTGTCTAAAGTCAAGGGTGACAGTGGAATGTGAGCTCCCCCTCTGGGGTGGGGTCCTGCAGTGGGACAGCAAAGGAAGACCCTGGATGACCTGTGAGCCGCTGAGAAGAACAAGAGCCCTTTTTGTGAAGCCCTAGGAAGCAAAGGAAAAGTAAGCTGAGCAGGGTCTAACTTGATCTCCTCTGAGATGTACAAATTTGCCCCCGGGGATGATCAGGCCAAGGAAGGTCTTCTGTTGTCAGGCTATCCCCTAAAGATTTACCCCTTGTTTGTGAATCACTTTATATATAGTATGCTGTACATCTGAAACTAACACAACATAGTAAATCAACTATACTTCGATAAAAAAAAAAAAAAAAAAAAAAGACTTACCCCGACCTGCAACCTCAGTCGATAAGGGCCCAAAGATGCTAAGGCAACAATGGGGTCAGCCGTTTAGCTTCTGTCCTGAGTTCAGCCCTTACTCAGCACTGTGTCCTTGGGAAGGCCTCCCTTCCACTCTCTGGTCTCAGTGTCTCCATCTCCACCATGAGGCCATGGCTCTGTCAGTCTGTGGATCTGATTCTGGACATTTCCATGTTTGCCTCATGGGGTCCAGGTCAGGACCCGCATCACCTTAGCCTTGTCAAGGAAGGACCTCTCTTCTCCAGGCCTGTGGCTCTGTCCCCTCTTTCTGCGCTCTCTGTCCATTGAGGGAACCACACGAGGTCCAGTGTCACCCAGCTTCTGCCCCTCACTCGGCTTGCCCTGTGACCTGCTCCTGGTTTGTTTCATGGATGCATCCATTTAATGTGGTGGTTAAAAGCATAAGTATTGGGGCCAGATATATAGAGTTGTGAGTGGGGTGTCCTTGGGCAAAGAATACAGCTTCTGTAAAGGTATCTTTAGCTACCAGATGGTGTTGATAACAACCTTTCCTTCGTAAGGTGGATGCAATCATTAAAGGTGAGAATGCAGGCAAAGCCATTAACTCGGTCCCTGGCCCATTGGCCTCCTGAGGAATGGGCTGTTTAAACAAGTGCCTTGTCTGGGTTTAGTCCTTTTCAGAACTGCTGTCGCTATACAATGGAATGCCACTTCACTTTCCATTAGCCTGTAAGATCCTTGGGGGATACGCTAGTCTCATATTCCACTATGTATCAGTGTTTGATACATAGTTAAGTGCTCAGGGCTTAGCAATGTCCTTACCTCCTCCTTTCTCACAGAGACATGAGCCTTTCCCTGTAATCTTGTGCACTAAGATGCAAGTGGTCCTGGGGGGAAGGAAGGCCTTGGCATGGTCCACTCAGCTCCATGGGGAAGGGACTTCCACATCCCTCTACAGGCATCTGTGGGACCTCATCTGGCCATTCCACCAGCTTTCAGAGCACATTCCTCTGAGTCCCCTCAAAGTCCCAGGGAGCATGTCATGTGACAGAACACAGAGACTGCGGCTGAGGACCTGGGGCACGAGTAGTCCCAGCGCCATGGCAGTGCTGCATATCCCAGGTAGCCTATGGGGCTACAGCGAGTGGGGAGGGGAGGCTGGAGGGAGACCACACACTGACAGAGGGAGGATGGAAGCAGAGATGCTCCCACACCCAAGCTTATGGAACAGAGTGGTCCGTGAGTCTCAGAGAATCACGTAACACGTGGACCAGGACAGAACTCAGTTGTCAAGAACGTTTACACCACTGGGTCAGCTTGGGTCCTTGGAGAAATAGATACCAAGAGGGGACCAGACATGCAAGAGATTTATGAGCAGGGGATGTCTGTGCCAGATAAAAAGGGAGGAAGTAAAATCAGGCAGGAGGGTCTTCAGACCATGATGCAGGTCTGCCATCTAAGAAAGGATAGTGGGATGGAAAGGGTTGGGCAAGAGGAGACTCAGACTACAGCACGTTGCTGACAAAGTTGCAGCCAGGCCGATCGGTGAGGAGTTTCAGTGCCACAGTTGCCCATCAGAGGAATCCCGGAAGCCCTACTCCAATACTCCCTGCTGTGCTTGCTCATTGGCTGGGAGCAGCCCCAGAATCTTGGCCTGACGTTATCAAGGTGAGGGACTCAAAAGTGTGGCAGCTGGAGCCTGTCAATCACCCATGCTCCCTGCAGCAGGTTCCCATGAAGGGAGATCTGAGCAGATCAGCTCCATGGCTGCCACAGTTGAGATGATCTCTTTCCAGAAGCCTCAGCCATGAAAGTGTCCGTGGCAAAGCCAGTGGTCTTACTTTCCATCGGACACACACACACACACACACACACACACACACACACACACATTTTCTCACTGTGAGTATACAACCGAGCATAAGCAATGCACATATAGATTCATATACATATCATTTATCATGAAATAAGCACTGAACTAAATTCTAATCTAAAGTCTGCTATAGACAAGACAGACGATCTTGAAGAAAAATTCCCTGTCTATAAACAATTTTTTTAAACTGTAAAATTATAGGCACCACTCAGATCTCTTTTGATGCTAGCATTTTATGAGCTACTGGATCACTCTTATAACCCAAAACAGGAGAGACAGACATTATCAGTGGATAGTTCCAGCAAGGAAACCCAGCGAGCATACTCATTCACTCTGCTCACATGTATTGAGTATCCAGAGACAGCTGGTGCTTCTGGTGGGTTGGTGAACAAACGATATGGTTCTTGACCTTCTAGAGCAATATTCAAGTGGAGAGACAGAGGGAAAGAGAAGCAGGGAAATAAACAATGGCAGACGCTTGTAGGGGATAAACAACATTCAGTGTCAGAGAACTGTCTAGAATGGGCACTGCTGAGAGATTCCACACGCTGTTCATTTGTCCGACGTGAAGGGTAATTTATCTGCCCCACACATATTTATGGCCCATTTACTGTGTGCCAGGCATGGTGCTATCTGTTAGGTTAAGTGAGTTCTTAGTCAAGCCCATGGACAAAGGCCTTCCTTCTGGTGATTTTCCCAGACCCACTTGACTCTTTGTTAAAACAGTGCTTGTCACAAACTGGTTGGTGCATTTCTCATTAATGAAAGCAGTCCATGGTTCAAGTTCATTGTGTTTTATTTTCTTCTGTGAAAAAAAAAGACAATGTGAAGTGGTCACATGAAATGTCTTTGGCAGAGAGTGAAGGTACGGTTGCTTTTTTTCCAGCTCTGTTGTGAACTAGCTCTGCAACCTTGGGCAGCTCAATCCATCTCTCTCGTTCTCGTTCTCACTTTGTGAGATAAGGATGAAATGACAGCTGACATCTCTTCCAGCTCTCAGATAACTGCGCAGAAATGTTGGCTTTTCTGTGGAATTCAAACAAGTCTTTTTGTTTTAACAATTCATGAGTTTATATTTTACTTAAAAATGGATATTTTTGCTTTTTTCCAATAAGGACTTGTTATCAATTACCCTAAGATTAGAACAGTTCTGTGGTCCTACTCTGAACACCTCTATGCTCTAATTAATTTAAATAATTACTATTCAGCCATTTTTTTTCCCTACAATCAGTTTTATATTTTGTGTGTGTGTAAAGATTTTTTAAAAAATATATTTATTTAGTTGGCTGCATCGTGTCTTAGTTGCGGCACGCGGGATCTTAGTTGTGGCAAGCGGGAATCTTTCGTTGTGGTGTGCAGGCTCAGTAGTTGCGGCATGTGGGCTTGGTTGCCCCGCGGCATGTGGGACCCTAGTTCCCTGACCAGGGATTGAACCCACGTCCCTTGCATTGGAAGGCAGATTTTTAACCACTGGACCACCAGGGAAGTCCCTGTACGTAAAGATTTACACTTAATAAATAGTATCTTGGATCAGGTTCGCTAGAAAAAAAGTGACATTTTCTTTAAAGCAACAACAACATTTGTACTGAGCCCCATGAAACCCATTCCTTTCATGAAATTATTTTTAAGCAAAATTTCCATTGGATTCTTCACTCTACCATTTTCTAGCTACGTGGCCTTGGTCAGTTTCCCTACTTCTTCAGAGTTTCAGTTTCCTCATGGGGAAAAGAGTTTCCAGGCATATTCTTCCTTCTGTCCTTTATCTCCTAGGAGGTGTCTGTCTTGTTTTGGAACTCCAAGGAGAGGCTCTGACCAGAGCCATCAAGCCCAGCTGTTTCTGGATCCTGAATGGGGTTGCCTTGTTGTGCATCTTTCTCTTGCTTTGGCACTCGAAGACCCTGAGGTTGCAGGAAAACAGGGTGACTTTTGTTAAGCAGCTGCAGCTCGGCAGTTGTGTTGGAGGTCACGGTGCTCCTTCAGAGGCGGCGGGTAATGTATTTATTTATCACTGCCTACGGTCCACACTCCCCCAGCCCTTCAGTTTGTTCTGCCCAAGGCCGTTGGGGTCCGACAGAGATCAACAGTGTTTCTACAGAGATGAAGCGGCTCATCAAAACCTGAATTAGATGTTAAATCTTTTTGAAGTGGGGAGGAGGTAAGGGGAGGGAGGAATCCTATTGAAATAAAAATTTATCCTGTGTCGTTTCCTGTGAGATAATGTCCCCGGGAAGATTTGTTACTGGGCAAGTTGCAAACTGCTGTTTCAGGCTGATAGGTGTTGCCAATTCATTTTGATGAATTCTGTCAGTCAGAAAAGTAGTTTCCCCTCCTTTCATTCACTGGGGCTGGTTGGAAACGGGCGATGGTTTTAAGAGCTCGCATGATGCACGCTGGCATTCCTGGGAATCTGTGGAATCAAAGATGCTTTGATATGTACTTGGGGCTGTAAAGAAAAGCCAAAAGGATATCAGGCTAAAAATGGTCTGCCCTCAGTCCTCAGCCCCAGTGCATGCTCTCAGATGCTACTTTTCCTAGTTACTCACAAGTCTGCCAGGGATCCCCCATTCAGATCTCACCCCAATCCCCTGCTCAGCTCCCAAACAGCCCTAATATCCCATCCCTGTTAGGCTAGGAGGAAGCACAGCAAACTCGACTCTGGAGTCAGAAAGATCCGGGCACAAATTCTGGTACCATCCCTAATGGGTTAATCTGGACAAATTACATTATCTCTGTGACCATGGCTTTCTTCATCGGTAAACTGGAGATAAATGAGGTACAGGTCTGCCTCGCTATTTGGATTCTTACTATGCAAACTCTTCCTATCCAAATACAGGAACTAAACAGATCCAGATACATTTTTGAATAAATTCCTTGTCATCTGAACTCTTCCTACTCATTCCCTGAAACTTAGAGATGTCTCTCATTATCCTCCCTCCCTCCCTGCACGCAGGATCCAAACATATTTGGATTTTGAAGCATACTTGTACTAGTTTCTAAGTTTAGGGTGAAATAGCATCAGTAATATAGCACAATTTTGGCAACAGTGAGTGCTCAATAAATGCTCACAGAGATGATGAGGCCAATGAGATGACCCTGAAGTGGACCCCAGTGCTGCTTTGCTGCTCACCACGTACCTGGATTTCCATAGAATGATAGTCCCTCGGCAACCCCAATCCCCACCCTATCCCCTGGTTCTTCCAGATCAGCTCTCCCTGCTCATCTCCAATGTCTTTCTTGGATCCAGTGCCCTCTTTTCCCCTTGCCTGTCACCAGACAAGTTGCAGACCTTCCACCCCAGCCTCAGGGCTACCCTGGTCCCAGACTGACCTTTCCCCGGCCTGCAATGCATCTTTGGCTTCATTCTCTTGCTTCTAGAGGGACCTCATCTTTCAGCCTACAGTTTGCAGCTGGGACATCTCCTCGTACATTTGCCCCAGGCCCTGCCCAACTCGTTTTTTCTATTGTGGGTATAAGTCCCACAATTCCAAATATGACTGTCAAATCCAAGCTGGGCATTTCAGGGTTAACGAAGGCCACTGTGGGTTTTATGATATTCCTTTTGTTTCTCAGTCAAATCTCACCTTCTCCTTCTCTTCTTTTTGCCCTAGCTTTTTCCTGTTAACACTGTAAGTTTTTATTTATCTCTCTGAGGTTGGCACCATTGATACTTCTTGCTAACCAAAACCCAAGGCCATGGACCGTCTAGAAAGCTGGGAAGCTGGAGCTGTCATCATTGGCTGAGGGAACCAGTCCTGGTCAGGTTGACCATCTGCTTCAACCCCGCCCCCTCCTTCTGGACACCTCCATGGCTCTCTGGCTGGTACCCAGCTTCCTCTTCTTCCTCTTGCTTTGGATCAACAACTTCTGGTGTTTGCTTCAGTTCTCCCCAAGGAAGCATCTCTCAGATTGTCTCCCTTGGCCCTACACACAAAAGGTATTGACCTCTGTCTACCCTAGCCTTTGGTCACCACCTGCAGAAAACCACTGCAGTCCGGTCCTGCTACATGCCAGGGGCAGCCCAGCATTTTTCTCATGTCTGGGACACTCCTGAGGAAATATTCTGTCAAATGGTTACATCCTTTTCCCCCTTGCTGCCTCCACCCATCTTTGCCTCAGCCCCATAATATGGCTTATGGAGCCATAAGGGCTCTTGAAAATATCCTCCAGACAGAAGCATGTGTGGAAAGAGCTCTGAGATCTTTCCTGACTTTGGCTGCAAGATTCAAGCAAGTTTCTTTCCTCTCTGGACCTTAGTTTGCTCCTCTATCCAAGGAGGGTGAGAAATCCTCAAACTACCTTTGTATTTTTCCAAGGTCTCTGTCATCTTCCGGGGTCACTTTTGGGGATCTCTCCTTGAGAAGGTGAGGGAGGGTGAGAGGAAGACCGCGGGGAAGGCTACCTACTTCACTCCCTTGGCCATCCATCCACACTCAGCTGAGGCAGGCATCCTCACCACCATCTGGGTTCCCAGTCTCCCCTTCTTCCCCAAACTGCCCACATCTCAGAAGTTGCCTTTCTGAGATTTTTAAGCTGAGCTGGAAAGGTTCACTGAACAAATTGTCAGTGAGGCAGTGACTGGTAATAAACTTCACCAGAAGACATTCCAGGAGCCCCCAAGAGGGATGCAGACAGAGATCTTGGCTTGCATAGCCCGAGGGCCCAGGGAGCTGAGAGAAATATGGACCCAGAGCCCAGTGACGTGTGAATGTGACAGCCAAAGATGAGGTTCATCACCTGGGCAGGGCAGGGGGGCACCTCCTTGGGGCTCCTTTGAACATCCCCACATAGTTGGGAATTTTCCAGGGGTCCTGCCCCCAAATCTGATCGTCCTGCCTGCCAGCTGTAGGACGCTTCCTGGTACATGTGGATATTCCTTGTGGACAGATGCTTATCGGGGCTGAAGTTGGTTGTGCCTTCAGAGTTCTGCTCAGTTATAGAGCAGCTTAGGGGCTGAGCTTACGTCCTAGGTGCATGGCCTTAACCACCTAGTGACTATTTAGGGAAGAGCAAGGGAGAGAAGAGGGGAGATTTGAGGGAGAGTTAAATCAAAGTGTGTTACTTGGAGCATTCGCCTCAGAAGCACCTGTCCTGATTCTGATTCAGTCTGTCTGGGAGGGTCTCAGGACCATGAATTTTAAAAAGCTGCCTGTGCAATTCTTAATGCAGAGTGAAAGTGTAAAATCAAAGGTGTGGATGACTTTAGTATTTGGTATACTTGTCATTCAGGAGCAGCTCCTTAAAGGAGAGACAATGTAGCATAATGGTCAAGTTCATGGACTCTTGTGTGTGAATCCCAGGTCTGCGTCTTGCCAACATGTGACCTTGGGCAAGGCAGTTCTCCCCCTGCCTGATTCCCCATCTGTGAAATGAGGATGTTGATAACAGTGCCCAACTCAAGGGGTTATTGAGGATTAAGTAGTTTGTGCATGTAAAACACTTAAGAGACGGCCACATCACACATGTTTCTAAAAGAAACTTGAGCAGATCCAACACAGCAATTCTTTGCCAGTAACCTTATTGGGATAACGGACAGAGGGGTCCTTAGTGGGGGTGGTGTGAGGGCTCCAGGTGGGCTTTTGGACTGGGAAATGAATAAAAAGCACCATCTACCTTCAACACCAGGAGAGACAAGGATTGGGCTGTGCCAGCAAGAAGGACCACTCCATGACACCTGTGACTAGACCTTCCTGGTAGACTCTCAGCTACTTTTTATCTCCTGGGCTATGCAGAAACTTCTGGATTTTTACTACACTACAGGGAAGCCAGTGTTGTCTGGAGTACCAACAGAAGCTCTCTCTTTGCTCACTCATACTTTTCTGTCATATTAATTCTGAGTCAGCCACCTCGTGCTCTGGTGGGGGCAAGTCTGTGAGGTCCAGTCTCGCAAGTGCCCCAAATTGGGGGTCAGGTCAGAATTTCTTCTCAGCTTCCTAACTTTCCCACTTGGTGTAGAGAAGAAAGGAAGAATCCTATATCTCCCACTGGCCATTACTCTTCTTTCTTCCATAATCCTCCAAGATCCAAACAGAAAATCTACCCTCCATCTTTCTCTCTAATTCCCAAGGGAAGAATGACCTGGCTTCTCCTTCGTCTTCATTATGGAAAGAGTCTTTTGCTCCTGTTTATGGAGCTACAGTGGTAGACAAAACAGAGAGAGAAAGACAGAGACAGAGAGAGAGACTAGTGCACACACAGGTATTTCAGAAATAGTACACTTATACACACATAAATGATGTCCAATAAATATTTGTTGAATTGCACGGTATGTTTAAAATATCATGGGCTAAGTATTCAGGCTTGTCTGTTTCAAATCTTGGCTTTGTCACTTACTAACTGTATGAATTCAAGGCTGGTACTGTGGTCATTGGCAGAAATGAAATTGTGTCACATCACTGGAGTGATCTGAGCAGGGCCTGTTCACTATACAGGCATGAACTTAAGATTTTGTTTTACAAGCTGGTGATTATACTGGCTGTCAATGGAGCTTAAACCCTGGCATCTAGGAACCCACTTAAGTACTTGTTCAAATAATATCTGGGTCAGAGAGACTCCCCTTTTCCTTCTTGAAACGTTAAAATTCAATAGGAAAGTGACCTGCCCAAAGGGGAACTCTATTTTATGAAGATGTTTTCAGTGGGCTCTGGGTGAAAAATATTTCATAAACCAGAGGAAGCCACTAAATCAAGGTGTGGAGAAGGAAATAGACTGGCTAAAGCGGTACCATTTTGGTGTGGGAAGGTGATATATTCAACATTTTTTACTATATTTGGCTGCAAACTCCAGACAGTTTTTGCCTTGATCTATGACTGAGTTTCTGTGGCAGGGCACCATTTGAACTAACCCTCCTCAGGACTTCCTGCTGCAATAGGAGACCATAAATGATGATAATTGGGTGAATATTTTCAAAAGGAAAGAAAGAGGCAGTTTCAGCTGGAAAGTTCTGGTGGATTCATGGAGCTACTGAACGTGGAGCCACTGTCACGGGTAGAAGGTAATGCTGTGCTGAAAGTGGCTTCAGACAGGGGGTGTCTCTGTTGCCAGCTGGGTTCCCTGGGACACAGACTGAGGCAAGCAGGATGTTTACTAGCAGTTCCCCTGGGATCCACACCTGTGGACAGGGGGTGAGATAAGCAGAGGCGGGCAGAGGGAAAAGTCCAGCTGTGACGCAGCTCCAGTGACAAACTTGGTCCACCACATGGGGAAATCTGGAGCTAGAATCACCCTTCAGAATTTTCCCCAGCTGGGCTAAGGGGCTGGTCTTTTCAACACCATGGCATTAACTGGTCATTGAATCCAGGGTGAGTTTGGGTGAGATGCGTTAACTCGGCAGCTGAAGGTTGTGGCATGCCTAGCAGCTAGGGCAACGAAGCCTTCAATAAAACATGGTTTGGGTGTGTATCACAGGGTCCACTGGGATCTTGCTAGGAGACTAGGAATCCCAGATCTGTGCGTGGTTGATTGGTGGTTTGACTGGGGTTTATCTAACAGATTATTCTAAATAAGATCCAGTTGCTAATTAATTCAATAGCTCCTTGCTATGCCAGAGATTTGAGTGAGAATGAACACACATCAGTCCCCCTCAGCCTGACGACTATGGAAACTTTCCCCTTCCTGCAAGCATGAGGAGTCTATGTAGAGAAGCGTCTTTGTGGTTGGTGTGGGCTCTGGAGTTGGACTAACTCTCTTCCAAGCCTGGCTAAGACACTTCCCAGCTGTCCAACTTTGGCACGATGGCATGACCTCTGTGAACCTCAATTTTCTCCCCTGTAAAATGAGAATAATTATTGTACATACCTCACATGTTGTTATAAAACACTTTCCTAGAGCATAGAGCCATCAATCAAAGTTAATTTTTATTGCTATTATTTGTATTATCAATAGTATGTCAGAGAAGGGAGAGGCTCCACTCATTTACCTTTTCTAGTCCTGATATTAGTGTGATGACAGCAGAAGTCTCAGCTCGGGTTTTGTGGGCAGTGGTCCTGTTAGGATCACATGTGTACTTCAGTAGAATCTCTCGGGTCAGCTCCTTCTCTCAAAATTCTGGGGACGATCAAGGCCACAAAATTAGCCTCTAAGTTGTCTTGGCAATGGGTCTTCTACTTGAGTAAAACTGAAGGGAATCATGGATCACTTCATTGTCAGGAATTGTCAGTGTTAGGCCCTGGAGTTTCAGCTGTGCAAGTACCCAGAGATGTACAAGGAATCATACGGGTGTGTTTGAATATTAAAGACCAGTGTGACTCAGAGTGGGTCCTTGTACCAGCAGGAGCAGCATAAATTGGGAATTTGTTAGAAATGCAAATTTTGGGGCCTCACCCCAAACCTACAGAAACTCTGAGGGTAGAGTTCATTTATGTTTCTTTTAACAAGATCTCCAGGTGATTCTGATGCATTCTCATGTTTGAGAATCAAGGCCACTACAATATTTTCTATAAAGAGCCAGATAGTAAATATTTTAGGTTTTGTAGCCCATGCATCAAGTCTCTGTTACAACTACTCAAACTCTGCCACTGTAGTGCAAAATCAGCCATGGACAATATGTCAGTGAATGGGTGTGGCTGTGTCTCAATGAAGCTTTTACAACCAAAGGCTATAGTTTGTCAGTTTCTGGTGTAGGCACATGAAAGATCACAATGTCTTCCCTTAAGGTGAGTTCCCTCCTCCACAAGAATATGTTCATTCATTCATTCAATAATTCACATTATTTTATTTATTTTTCCATTGTATGAAGGATCCCTGCAAACTAGGAACTTTGCTGAGAACAGGAGAGGCTACAATAAACAAGAAAGACACCATCCCTGCATATTGGAACTAAAAGTTTAACGGGAGACATAAGAAAGCAATTTACAAATAACTATTAGGATAAATGGGTGGCACAAAGGACAGAAAAGTAGAGGAGGTGTAGGGTGACCTAATCTAGTCTAGGGTGGGTGGCAAAGGCCTTTCTGAGGAGCTGCCCTTTAAGATAGGATCCTAAGGATAGTAAGTAGGTGTCTGTGCTCATAACTCATTTCATCCTTAAATAAAACCCAGTGAGGTGGGTACCATTTTTATTACTAGTTCACACAAAAAGAGATTGAGGCCCAAGATGGATGAGTAGAGTGGCCCTAGGTTTGAGCCCAGGCAGTTTGGGTCTAGAGGACATGTTCTTAACCACAACTCTGTATTAACCAGGTAATGGGAAAGAGAAGAACATTTTAGGCAAAGACAGTAGTTTACAGTCTAGTGGGGTAAACAGTCCCTAATTTACTAATTATGTTTTGGAAAGTCTATTATAATCTAGACATCATGTTAGGCATCAAGGGTACAGCTGGAAAGATGTCAGAAAGCTTTTCTGCCTTCATGGAACTTATAGGCAAGTGCAGAAGACAGATATTACTGAAAACTAGGGAAGAAAGAACAGAGGGACAATGGGGCAGGTAAAGGATATTCAGGAGTTTAGGGGATGGTCTGAGGCTTCCTTAAATATTGAACAGAGAAAGCATAGAAAGATTAAGACCAAATATCTCTTCTTGACTTTTTTGGTCCAGTGTTATCTCTAGGGCTTTTGTTGGTTAAATCTAATTTCTGTCCACCAATAGCTAGAGAAGAACTCTCCAATAAGACTTTTATATCTACATGCACTCTCGTATGTAAAACTATATAATATTTTATATTTATATGCAATGTTTCATCATGTAAGGAAGAAGAAGATAGATCACTAGTTTATGGGGTTACTGGGTTAGTGATTTGTTAATACAACTAAATAATCCTCACTTAACACTCTATCCCCAAATACTACATTCTAGACTAATTAAAGGATTATATTTTATAACAAAATTCTGTCTTAGCCTAAATAACATAAGTACTTTAACATATTTAAGTTTAAAAGCCCTCAAAGATGTTGTTTTGTCAGAATACATAATCAAAGGATAAGAAGCAAAACAAAAATAACACTGCACATTGGAGACATATTTGCATTGAGTATGGCAGAAAGATAATTACTATCTATGCTATAAAAGGAATTCATATGACTAGAAAAGGAAAGAAGTCCATTAGGCTAAATATTCCAGAAGTTAAATATGGGTATAATTTCAAAAGACATGGACAGGACATAGAGCTCACAATATAGAAAACAAAAAATGGCTAATAATTGTAGACAGTATTTAATCTCAGTGGTAATCAAAGAAATTTGAGTACAAAATCAGCGTGATATAGTTTGTCAAATAAATTAGCAAAGTTTATAAAAACAATATTCTGGGGAGATTACGATAAAACAAATATTCTCACTCATATTTAATAGAGTTAGAAATCAGCATAAAATTGGGAAAAATTTGCAACCTGGCAAAATGTACCAAGAAGGTTAAAATATTTGCACCCTTTGACCAGATATTTACACTCTGGGGACTTTTTCCAAGGACATCATATTAATTTCCTCGGGCTGCTGTTATGAGGTACCACAAACTCGGAGGCTTAAACAATAGAAGCAAATTGTCTCAGTTCTGGAGGCTAGAAGTCTGAGATCAAGGGATGGGCAGGGCTGGTCCCTTCTGAGGACTGAAAAGGAGACTGTCTGGTGCCTCTCTCCCAGCTTCTGGTGGTTTGCTGGCAATCTCTGGTGTTCCTTGGCTTGTAAATGCATCACAGGGAATTCTGCCTTCATCTTTACGTGACATTCTAGATGTGTGCATGCCCATCTCTGTATCCAAACTTCCCCTTTTTATAGGGAGTCCAGTCATATTGGGTTAGGGCCCACCCTAATGACCTCATCTTCACTTGATCATCTGCAAAGACCCTATTTCCAAATAAGGTCACATTCACAGGTACTAGGCATTAGGATTTGGACATCATTTGGGGAAACACAATTCAAGCCAGAACAGTCATAATCTAAACTTAAAAAAAAAAATTAACTTTTTTTTTTTTTAGCATAAAGGCATTCATCAAAATATTAGAAATAATATAAACATGTAAGAGTGTGAAATAAGTTAATTATACCCCACTAAATGCAGTGAAGCTTATGTAGCCATGAAAATGATGTTATGCAGAATTTTTAAAATAATGAGGGTAATATGGGCAGAGTTTATGCTATAATTTAAGTAAGAAAATACACAAATCATATAAGTACTATGTCCTCAGCAATATAAAATGCATAAGAAAAAAAACTGTACAAAGGAAATGCATTAAATTATTCCCATTGACTGTGAGAGTGATAGAAGTATGAACATTATTCATTTTTATTTTAATTTTTTTATATTTGTCTAAGTTTCCACATTGAGTCTATATTTCTTTAATAGAAAAATAATTGATTCTAGAAATGTCCATGGTACATTTAAAGATAAAAAAGACAGGGCAGTCTTCCACTCCTTAGAGCTCATTAGCACCGTGCCATGAGATTATTTTTTATTTAATAAGCTAATTTTGAGGATGAGGAAAATTGATTAGAACCCCAGGACCTCCTTTGTCTTAGAGAAGTTCTGTATTAACAGTCAGAAGACCTGGGTTTTATAAGCACGTGCACAGAATTTTCTGAAGACCTTGTTCCAATCTTACCTAGTGGCTTAGGAAACCACTTTCTCTCTCTGAACTTCACTTTATCCATCTGTGAAATGGGAGACCAACCTAGAGTGTCGATTCTGGAGAACATTCTGTGTTTCAAGCTGAGTCTACACCTTTCCTTGGCAGCCTCTTCTACAGGTACCTTGTGACTCATGGGTGTTCTAACCCCAGCCACGTCTAAGCTGATTTTTCCTGCTTATTCTTCTACCAACAACCCCCTCCTGGAAAACTGGATCCAGTTCCTATTCCTTCCTAATCCTTTCTTCTCTGTTTGTGGGGTTCTAACTGTTCAATTTCAAGTTTTCCTACTTGTTTCAGTTCCTTGACTTTCAAGATATTATTTTTCCTGGAATATTTATAAGAGGTGGATAATTTTATTATAGCATTGTGGAATTAGAGGACTTAGTTCTGGAATGATTTCCAAAAAGATAATTTACCCAGATAAGGATTCCTTTGCTCTTCTTTTTAGTAATATTATTATTTTAATAGTTAATAATATAAATTATAATGTGATATTGAAATTATAATTATATAATAAACATGATATATTATAATATTATATTTATATTATATATTATATCATTTCAATATGTATATATATGTAATAGGGGCCAGAATTTTGCACCTGATGTTAACACTCCCTCAGTACATACTACAACAGCTGCAAGATTCTTAGGTGTCCTAATAGCAAACTATGTTAGTTCTCCCTTTCACTTTCCATCTGCATCAGGGAAAAAAAATTTCCATTTGACATCACCATTGTCTTTAAGAAGGGAAGTTTCTGTTAAATGAGAAGCTACTTCTTGAGCTGATGGTCTTGATTCATTTAGCGATCCAGATCTAGAAGAAGGAGTTAGAAGTTGCAGAACTGCTCATCGAGGTATAGGATGAGTAATTTGAAGTCTTCTGGGAATTTGAGGAGGCAGAAGGTGAGGAAGAGAAAGTGAGAGCACGAGGGTGAGAAGAAAGGAGGAAGCAGCGTTCATTGGCAGCAGGACCAACTAGGAGCTCCAGGTGTGGGTAGCTTGCCTTCGGCAAACAAGAAAGCCTATTAGTTTTTAAGTTCCTATTATGTAATCTCATGGTGAAACTCCAGCTTGGTATGAAGTCTAGTACATCAAAAAATGCTGTGTGTGAGTGATTTCTGTTCTATGTTTTCTGCATCTATATATATATATAATGATGAAAAGCTTGACATTCATCCTACGTTGAGGCAATCAGGAACCCCAGAGGTAGAGGAAACCATAATATTATAAAAATTATAAGCATCCTGGAATTTGGAGAAATGTGGTGAGGCCACAGACTAGATACTTGGGGATTCAAGAAAATTGTGCCTGTGTCTCAAGGGTCGGGAAGGTTCCAGCAGACCTCTGGACTATGAAGAGCGTGCCCAGCTTCTCCCTCTGAAAGAAGAGCATCCTGGAATGCCTCTCCACCCATTTCTCCCTTCCTTTTGGGCTGCAGCTGCCCTACCAGCTGTCCCTAAGGCCTCTTTTAAGAGGGAGGAAGCAAAGCCTCCAACCTACACATTCTAGAGGACTTTTTTTCTTTTTAATTGAGGAAAGGTTGCACAATGCAAATGAACAATGGGTCCCGTTTCCAGCCTCCCCCAGAAAGGGGCTGCTCCTTGATTGAGGCAGGAAGGAAATGAAGGTTAGGCTTTTCAGAAACCAGTGCTGGGATGAGGAGAACAGTTTAAGCCATGTTGCAGGAGAGGAAAGCCAAAACAGTTTTCCAATCACTGATCCAAGGTTTCCTTTCAAACATTTATGGGATTTAGCATTTTAGCATAATGAACAAGGCCGTCTTAAAGTTACCCAGAGAAACATGAATCATCTGAGCATTTCAGTCACTGACGAAACTGGATAAAGAGAGAGGGAATAAACATTTATTGAGCCCTTGCTGTGTGATAGGCTCTGTGATAGGCACTACACAAATGTTGTCTTATTTAATACCCTCTAACAATGTCCCCCTGAGACATGTGTAATTATCCCACTAGAGGATGGATTTGGGGCTCAGTACAGTGACGATCCAATGCCACAAGCCTGGTATGTGTGTCAAAGGCTGTTGATGTGGCTTCCAGATGATTATTTGGGAAGACGATGGGGCGGGGTAGCTACTGTATTAGACAGTGTGGATACAGAATATTTCCATCATTGCAGAAAGTTCTGTTGGGCAGTGCTGTTCTAGAGAGAATAGAATAGATTGAAATGTCCCAGGCAATAGAAGAGGGTACCCGTAAACATAAGAGATTTGGTAGGAATCCAAGTGATGCTTTTGAAGCAGAGCATCACTGGGGCTCCAGGAACTGGGCAGAGCCCCCTAATTTAAAGAGCAGATCTGGGGGTCCCAACCTGGCAACAGAGTAGATGACCTCTCCCCAACTCTCAAGGGTGGAGAGGTTATAGGATGTTATTTAGGTGATACTACTCTGTGGGCAGGGCTGCAGTCAGACTTGAGACCATGCCTACATCTTGAAGGTGGTCACAGGGGACCACCTGTGAAGGGGTCACATCTTGTTAGCTTTGTTCCTAGTTGGATAAGAGGCTGGTATGGTTGAACCGACACTGGCAAAATAAGGCAAATCTGTGGCAGGTAGAGGCTGACAACAAAAACCTTCAGCCATTTTAGGTTCACGTGCAGAATACACACGTATATGCGTGTGTGTGTGTGTGTGTATGCGCGTGAGCACGCGTGCTATGAGGGCCATTAAGCACCCTTTAAGCTTTGACTAAACAGCTTGTTTCCTTGGGTGTCCTGGATTCCAGTTTGAACCCTCCTGTAAGTACGTTGGATTGGAAATGGAATCTTAGAGATGCTTTAGCATCCAAACAATTCTCCTTCTCCCCTTTATCTGTGACGATCTCTTTTAAACTGGTGTCCACTTTGAACTTTCCCCTCATGGGATTAGGAGATGAATCGGCTAGGGCTGTAAAAGAGCTTTCTCTTCAAATGCATGCTTGAAACGTCCATCTAGCTCAGATGTAATTATGCACACTAGTCTGGACCAAATAGAAAAGAACTAAGTGATGTAAAGGACTTACATTCCAGCAAGGTCTGTATTCACACAGCAATAACTGCAGCAGAACTGTCTCCATCAGCCCAGTCTCTTTGCCATCAGAATTAGCTCCTGAGATATCTCTAAGAAGCAGTTAGCCACCATTGATGTTAGCATTCCCCCGAATATGATTGTATATAGAATACTTGTCCAAGATGCTCCTTGTGGGAGGAGGGGAATCTCTTAAAGTACTCTGTGCATATGTTGGAGATTTGCAATACTTTAAACAAAGGCTCTGAGAAGTCCTGCAGTAAAGAAACTTTTTAAAAATTCTGTTTAAGCTAGAATTTTCCAAACTAGTTTAGAAAGTATTTTCTTCTCTTCTTCCTCCTTTCATCCCTCCCTCCCTTCCTTCCTTCTTTCCTTCCTTTCTTTTCTCCTTCCCCTTTTCCCCCACTTTCATTTCCCCATGAAGCACCTGTAGAATACAGCTCTACAGAACACATTTTAGGAACCACTAGAGTAAATACAGCTGAATCATGACATGGGATGTTGGGTGGGGGAGGGATGTGTGTGTGTGTGTGTGTGCTGTCTTTCACTTTCAGGGAATCAGAAACAATGATGGGTGGTTGTGATTTCCGTGGACCTGTCCTGGGGATAACCCTCACTACTTTGTGTTCCTTTCTCTAGACCATTGCCCAAATTTCACTTGTTGGGCATAAGTTCTACATAAAACTTTGATTTATGAGTTCAGTTTCAAATGCTACCTACTCCATGATTATTTTAGGCAAAAAGTTACCTTCCTATGCAATCTTCAGAGATATTTCATCTAACACTTTGCTGACACTTATGGTGACCTGACATGGTTTGCCACTCCATTGGTTTTTTTCTATCTCTTACCTATTCTATTATCATGACTTCCTAATTTACTTCCCTTTCTCACAGTGTCATCGTCGCTCTCCCTTTGAATCCCTCCATCTCCCCATGACAGAGATTATTATACCTGAGCCACATCATCACGGTCCACTGCCAACCAGGTGAACCCCAACCAATTTTTCTGAAGTCATTTGAGCTCGCGACCCAGTTCTACCCTTGCCAGTGCTGTTCCTTCCTCTTTATATGCTTTTTTTTTCTCACTCAAATACCAAACACTCACTCACCCTTTAAGACCCAATCCAGTTGTTATGACTCCTGCAGAGTATTTCTTGGTATTTGCAAGAAAAGTTATTTATTCTCTTTTCTGTGTTCTCATTGCATATTGTATTTATCCACATTTTTGGCTTTTTGCTTTTAAGGTATAATGGAAATTATTGGAAATAAGCTTGCCAAAGATAATTTTGAAAAAAAAAAAAACATAGTGAACTCAATCTTTCCTATCTTCTAGCCTTCTTTGATAAATATAGACCACTGTCCTTACCTACAATTGCCACAGACATCATGCTCCAAGCGCTGGACTATGTATGTTACATACATCGTCTCTTCAGTCATTAAGACGAAATTAAATATTTTACCCTCACTCGACAGATGGCCTTATTCAAGGGGGTCTGGCCCCAAAATCTGTGTTCCCTCCACTATGCAACACAGCTCTCAGGTGCATGACTAGCTGGATTGTGTGCAGCTCAAGATACTCTATGTTCATAATACTTACTCCTAAGCCCCAAAGAAACCTTCCAAGGCAATATTAGTATCCACATTTATGACCGAGGAAGGTGAGTCTTATTTGCCCAAGGTGATATAGTAGGTTGATGAGAGATTAAAACCTTGTCCTCTTTCCAGTGCATCACACAGCCTCACATTTCCATCATCCAGGAGACAGAAGTCTGGCGTTTAGAATGGAGACCAGGAAGTTCTATTGGATCCATAGTCAAGGGTGGAATGATTAACCATTAAGGTCGTACAGAGGAAAGTCGAACATGTTAAACAGCACCACAGGAGTGCAAACAACAAAAGCCAGACACATGACCCTGTTTAGTCAACTAACATATTACAAAGAAAAGAGAGGAAAAGAAAAAGAGGAAGGGAAGAGAGAGGAAGAAAAGGAAGGTAAGGAGAGAAGGCTTATGGATTAAAAGAGAGGTAAGTGATATATCAACAACTGCAACGTATGAATTTTATTTCAATCTCAATTTTTATTACAAACCTATACAAATACATTAAAAAGAGATCAAGGAAAAATCTGAACACTGATTAAGGATTCGATACAATTGATAAGCAACTGTTAATTTTTAGGTTGATAACATAATGATAGTTAAAAAGGCAGCCCTATTGGGAAAATGTGAATACTGACTAAATATTTGATAGCAGTAAGGAATCATTTTCTTTAGATGTGATAACAGTGTCCTGGTTATATTTAAGAAAAATTCATATTTTAGAGATACACTCTGAAATATTTACAGTGAAATGATATGATGTCTGCAATTTGCTTCAAAATAATCTGGGGCAGAGGGAATGAGTGGGAGGCATAAATAAAACACAATTGACCATAAGCTGGTGATTGTTGAAGGAGGCTGATAGATACATGGAAGTTCATTGTACTCTCTACTTTTATGTATGTTTGAAGTTTTCTATAATAAAAAGTTAAAAGAGGAATTGCCTGGTGGTCCAGTGGTTAGGACTTGGTGCTTTCATTGCCAGGGCTCGGGTCCTATCCCTGGTCAGGGAACTAAGATCCCGCATGCCTCGCAGTGTGGCCAAATAAAAAAGAAAGTTTAAGAAAGGGAAGCCCTAGTTTTGTAGAGGTAAATATTAAAATATTTATTGACACAATGATAGATATCATGGATATGCTTTAAAATAATATGAGAGAGAGGCCAAATGGGTACCAGTTCAGATAAAACTGGATTGGCTATGAGTCTATAATTGTTGAAGTTGGGTGATAGGTATTTGGGAGTTCACTCTATTATTCTGTCTAAATTCAAAATTTTAAATTATAAAACATTAAAAGGAAGTGATTAGTCAGGCCCATCCTATGAGCAGAAATGCTGATAGATGTTTTGAATGTTTTTTATCAATAAATTAAGATATCAAGGTAGAAAACATGACTTCCAGCCAGATTCTTGTCCCAGGAACCAGATTCTTGTTTACTCAAAAGCTGAACAAGCTTATTTGTACATGGGTAGTTTGCTAGGACTGCCCATATAGAAATAAATTGTCAGGGGTTGAAGGATCACAGGCATTTTTCTTTGTGCTCCTATAACTAGTTGTAATGGCAGCCTGTATTTTGAAAATGGATTTGGTTTTACCCCTTAATTTATTAAAGTATGTGCATTTTTGGCCTAAGCTCAATTTTGCAGTTTTATATCATGTGATCAGTGTAAAAGGTTTCGAGAGAGACCCCAAGTTTGCCAAAGTGAAATTGGCGAGAGAAAATTAAGAGTTTCCACAGTAATTCTTTCTATTCCAATGCTGGTTGGTTCAATATAAAGGCCAGCTGAGATCTCCCAACAGGAAGGAGAAAGTGAGAAAGAAACAGCAGGAGATGGGGCCTGGGAAGGACTCACTAGACTTGCTTCAGGAAGAGAAAAGTCACTTAAATCACCAACCCCAAGAATAAAGCAGAGTCAAGTTCCATCCAGGTGAAGGTTGATGTGTAAGAAGTCTTATTGTAGGGGTGGGGACACTGGCAGAGGGTCTGTGTCCTAGCAGAGCTTTTTTTTATTCTATAATGTCAGGCTCACTCAATGAGACACATTCAGGTTGTCGTAGGGTTGCTCCCACAGGTACCAGCCCTTGTGGAGAGAAGGTCTAGGCTGTGAGGCCATGATGCTTTCCTGGGGTACATTACTCAAAGAATCAAAAGTGAGAGTCAGGAGCAAGTAAAGGAGAAGAGCCAGTCAATCAGGCTTTAGAAAACACATAGGAGTTTGGGATGAAAGAGCCCATGTGGATATCTGGGTATGTATTCCCTCTCACTCCCACATTTTTTGGCCACCATTTACAGAATAGTAACTATTCCTGAAACTTACCTTTCTGGTGGGCAGGGAGGTGTTGATATCTTCCTAAGCTGTGTCTCCGTTACCCTTGGCTTGGACAGGGCTTGAGGATGCTGGTGGCCGTAGGCAGTGCCCACAGCTGTGCTGGGAAAGGCTGGGGCAAGTATGATGAGCAATTTTCCCAGCTGCTTCTTTTCTGACCCATGAGAAAATGCAAGGCAGCAAAGCCTAGGAGATGAGGTCTGGCCTCTTTGCCAGCCCGGTTTAGAGCTGAGCCTGAAGCTCATGGTCTGGGCCGACAGCCACAGACATTTACGGCCAAGGCTTCCTTGAGTCAAAGGGCCTCAAATTCTGCCATCTATATACTCCTCGCTCTATGCTGTTTACTTATCTGATGGAGCTGTTCCCTTGGAAAGCTGTGTTATTCCCGTAATGCAAAGTGACAGAGAAAATAAAAACACCCAGCTGAGAAAAAGCCGCAATGTTAATGTGAAACACAAACTTTCTGTTCATCTGAATCTTCGTTTATTTTAAAACAGAACCATAAGGGCTCAGATCCTGGAGATTGGGAGGGCTGTTGCCACAGCTGTCCGGCTCTCTGATCCTTCTCGACTTGCCTTCTGGTCTTAATCCTTTGCCCTTTTCCCAGGAGTCAAGGTGGTACAGTGTGGGTTTGCCCTCCCCGAATATGACTCAAAGACGAAGGAAGGGCAAATTCTTGAATTTATAGTAGATGAAACTGAAATTATGTCACTGTGTTCTGCCCACTGACGCTGAAGTTCCTCTGACTGAATAAAAGCTTGGCCCGAGTTTCCCAGGAGCTTTGTTCTGGATGAATCTGGCTTTTGTGTTCCATCTGAACCAAGTTAGGGGTCTGATCCCAAGCTCCTACAGCTGGCTTTGAGCTACATCTGGTTGGCATCTTCTCTACCCTGTTTCCTGGTGTTTGCCTGCGTTTTTTGGAATTCGCTCAGTTTTCGTAACTTTTTTTTTTTTATTTTCCCCGAATGTTTTCTGAGCGGTATTATCCATATAAGAATTTTAGCCCTATAAATCCCTGGGGAGAATCCTGCTACACAGGCTGCTTCCTCACGCCTCCCCAAAACTGCAAAAACAGGAGCCCATGGTGGAAAATGAGGAGAAGCAGTCCAAGTTTAGAAGAAAAGCAGGAAATGATCCCACAGGAGAGGGTTTCACAAAGCAAGGGGAGGCACACTGTGTCAAATTAGACATCTCCAAGAAGAAGATGGTTCAGGAAAGTGGCCACTAGGCTGAGAATTGATGTCCTCAGCTAAGTAGAGTTGTGACGGTCAAAACCAGAATGCAATAAATCGAGAAGTGCATGGGAGTGAAAAAAAAAGGAAATACTGCCTTTGAAGGGATTTGAGCACCAGTTCTCAACTTGAGGTGGACATTTGAATCCCCTGGAGAGCATTTACAAAAACACTGATGCCTGGGCTCCATCCCAGAGATTCTGGTTTAACTGGTCTTTTGAGGGGACTTGTTTTGCTTATTTTATTTTATTTTATTTTAAGACAAAAACCAACTGAATTGTTTGTAGTCCAATTGTAAGTAGCCAATAGAGAGGAAGAAATGAAAAATGCAAGGTGGGTGGTGGAGTCATGATGTAATGAGATTGCTGAAGAGGCAGCAGTTGGGATCCAGAGCCCAGATTACTGACCTTTAGACCTGGGCAGGCGAACAAGAATACAAGGTGGCTTCTTTTGCCAATGAGTATTCTCACTTGATGATTTCTAGGCCAGGGCATTGGAGAGTAGGCGATCTTCTGAGTATCTTTTTTTGACCAAAAGCAGAATGTCTAGTGAAGTTTTGGCTTGGCTTACTAATATCATCTTCTCCTAGGAGTATAATAAAGATAAGGGGAAACTCCTTCTCTGAACTTAAATGTAATCATAAATATGTTTGTGATGAAGGTGGAAATGATGGAAACTGGGGGGTGGGGAAAATGTGGATGATAAAAACTTACTAAGATTAAATAATGACTTGGGAAGGGAAGAGTAGGTCTAATTGGACACATACCTGAGCCGCTCTATGAGAACGTCGAAAACTTCCGGGACAATTCATTGCAAAGATGCTTGGTTTTCTCTTGAAGTATCTCATCCAAGGAAGGCCAAGTTCACACTAAGGGTCTGTCACCCTGAGTCAGTCTTAATGTGCTGAGCTAGAAGGAAGGAGATAAGCCCAGACTAGAACGAAGTAGTGAGCCAGGGAAACTGAGACATAGGCAAATGGTGATACCCCAGGTGGAAAGGCATGAAGACATTGTGGAAAGTCAAGCAGACAAGGGCAGGAGAGAGAGCAAAGTTGGCAGTGAGGAGGTGGGGACAGGCAATGGAGCGAGGGTAGTAGTCCTAGACAATGCTGTGGGTGCTGGCTCTTTTCTGTGGCTTTGTCATTTCCTTTGCAAGTGAGTGTGGCCTGGATCTCATAGGCGCAGATAGGAATACCTACCACTAGGTTTTATAATTATTGGTTTACATCTATCACACTTGGTAGAATATGTATTTTTAAAGAATTTTTTTTTATAAAGATCAGATGTCCAAGCCCCCAAAATTCAAGTGACATAAGAAGTATAAAATAAAAAGGAAGGGTATCTCTCCCATCTCTCCTACACTGTGAATCTTGTTCCGTGGAAGCAACCAAAATTAATATTTTCTGGATAGGAATTCTTAAATGGGCATTTTTGTAACATCATTTTTTAAATGTTAAAAAGCTAGATAATTGCATAGTACTGTGACAAATAATAAGAAACTGCTGTGAATCTCCAACATATCTGAACAGGGAGCTCTCTGGCAAGCTCAATTTTTCGAGTGATGTCTGCAAATAGTGAGGAACATAGGTTAAAGTTATATGAGTGATTTTTGAGGAATGGTGAATAACATGGAAGGACTGTAGGCAAAGATAGTCACATTCTTTAAAGGGTTTATCAAATTTTGCAGCAATGATTTTACTTGCTCTGAGGCACCATTTGAGAATGGATCACTAAAGAGATAATTGGTGAGTGTTTTGACAGAAAAGTTATGCTCACCAGGGGCCAGCATGCATCAGGTAAAATAAATCAGGAATTAGGTTAAAATAAGTCTTTAGGTTGGTAGTTCAAGGAGAAAGAATAGAAATAGGGCACCTGAAGGTAATCAGGGACTTGACCTGTGATATATTGATATTCTTGTGGACAAGATGGAGGTATATGTTCTGGATAGCATTGAAGTTGGGACGGTTATTAGCTAACAATAGCCAAAGGATGCTATAAACGAATCAACCTCAGCTGAAAATGGGAGGAGCTCCATCCTAAATTCTGGCTTATTTTATGTTTTATTTTCACTGCCTTTTGTGAAAACGTATGTACAGTGTCTGGTACATAATATAATAGATATACAATAGGTATCTGCTGAGTGATAAAATACAAGAACGCATATCTGAACAAATGCATGAATGATTGCATGCATCTGGGAGGGGCAAATAGCTAATAATCTAGGGGACACAATTAGGAGAAAAAAAGCAAACAAATTCTCAAGCAGGGAACCAGAAAGATCATTGACCTGCCATTCGGTAGGTGGGAATGCAAGGACCTTTGTTCTTTTGTGCCTCTCAGCTTCTAAAGCACAGAGACGATGTTAGGTGGCTGTAAGTAAATTTCGTCTATTTCCTGAACCTCCTTGTTTCTGGCTTTATGCTGCTTTAACATTGCAATGGATTTGGGGGGAAACTTGCAGAGTCCCACCAATCCCCTCTCTCTTCTCTAGTGCTCCCCTAGAGAGCCCATGGTTAGCTATTAAGACTCTATCAGTTTCCTACCTAACAGTCTCTCCACTGTAGGAAATCTCAAGTTTCTTGTGGTACCCAGTTAGATGACTATAAGCCTCAGCCCCTTCGCCTCTGGGTACATTTCTGGGAAGTCATTCAGTCTCTTACTTTACCCTTCCCTCAATTTATCTTCAAGCCATGCAAATGAGATTCCCTTAACTATTTTTGAACGTCTTAAAATTGAAACCTGAACTTTAATAGGTTGTTCAGCTTGTGCTTAAAAGTGACATCAGACTTATGAGTATGCTGGTCTAACCTGGGCTCACCATCCAAGCCTTCATTTCTGGGGGCACAGAAAGAATGTCACCCTCTCCCCTTTTCCCAGTCCCACATCTATCCTCTCATATATTTCTCTACTTCAGCGGAGAATAGGTACTTTGATGAGAACTTTTAAGATCTACTCTCTCAGCCACTTTCAAATACACAATACAACATTTTTAATTATGGTCATCATGCTGTCCATTACATCCCCAGGACTTATTTATTTTATAACTGGAAGTTTGTACCTTTTTCACACCCTCACCCATTTTTGGCCCACACCCCATCTCTCACCTCTGGCAACCACCAATCTGTGAATTATATCTTAATAAAAAAATACTGGTACTTTGATTGTGATGAAGCAGCCTTGGTGGACACTAAGGGGACCTGCCTGTCCAGGAGGCAGTAGTAGAGACTGGCCCTAGACTGTCATTTGTTGTTGAGAGCATAGTTCTCTGCCTGATTCATCCTCCGTGCTTTATATTCCTGTGACTTAGAAAGTGTGGTCCACATCGCCTGGGAGCTTGTTGGAAATGCAGAATCTCAGGCTTGGTCCTAGATTCATGGGCTCTCTTAGGGAGCACTGAATCAGATTCTGCACGTTAATGTTTGGAAGCACTGGTCTGTGTTCCTTGAGACAGGATGGTGAGGGAGGAAGCAGTCAGCTAACATTTGTTTTGCGAGTAGCCGGGGAGAAAGGGGAAGGAAAGGAGAGGAGGAGAGGGAAGGGGAGGGAATGGAAAGAAGTCAAGTTGAAATCATATGAATACGAGGTGAGGGCAGCCTGAATTTGTGCCAGGCATGACAGACAACTGTACCTAAGTGCATATGGTAACACGAAGCAATTGCTGCAAGGTTCTCCTGCTGTAATAAAAAATAAATATCATGCACCTTAGGAGGAATTATTTGCATATTCACATTTTACTTCTGGTCTTGGGAAAGGTTTTTAAATATATTAAATATGTCCCATACTTCCTTGAGTTTTAGCAAACTCTTCATAAAAGGGAAAAAAAGTGAATTTCTTCCTAATTCAGGACACTTATCACAAGACCCAAGTTGGTGGGACCACTGGATCCATTCGTGCAGTAAGCATGTTGTGAATGATGCAAAATGGCTCTCAGGGAGCTCCAGGTGTAGTGTGGGGAGAGCTCAGGATGAGAGTAGGGAAGGGGTCAGAGGGAATTACCCTACAGGGTACAATGCCTGAGGAGGACCTTGAAGGCCAGATAGGCATTTGCCAGATATTCTAGAACAAGATGGCGGTGTGCGCTAAGGTAGTAAAGAGGAAGGCACGCCTTGAGGAATGAGGTAATGTAGTGTGGCTGAAGCTCAGGACGTGGGGAAGTGGGAGGTAAGGAGACATGAGGCTGATGAGGTAAGTGAGGCCAGATCAGAAGGGCCTTGAATGCCAGTCTAAGCAAGGGAAGGTTTGAATCAACATTTTCCTTTTAGAAAGATTATTTAGTTATTTTGAAAAACTTTTTATTTTATATTGGAGCATAGTTGATTAACAATGTTGTGTTAGTTTCAGGTGTACAACAAAGTGATTCAGTTATACATATACATGTATCTATTCTTTTTCAAATTCTTTTCCCAATTAGGTTGGTACAGAATATTGAGCAGAGTTCCCTGTGCTATACAGTAGGTCTTTGTTGGTTATCCATGTTAAATATAGCAGTGTGTACATGTTAATGGGTGATGGACAGATAGGGAGAGGAGGGGTCAATGGTGAAGGCAGGTGGTAGTACTGGATAGAGGGAGACCAGTGAATAGGGCAGTTGCATTGTTAAAACAAGACTAGGAGGTAGAAGGAACAAGGGATGTTTCAGAGAAATTCAGGAAAGATTCAGGCTTTACTGTTCCATGACTGCTTTATTGATTGACAAATGATCCCCAACAATCACAAACCTCATTACTGAGATTTCAAGTGCTGGCTATAGAAGAACAAGAAGGCTTGTAAGCCCAGAAGCTGTTTTCACTCATTATCATATTTAGTTTTGCTTTTCAAGTAACTCTTGCCAGCCTGTGAAGCTCTACAGAAAACCCTAAATGTCTTTTACCACCAGGGCAGACATTTCTCCACAGTCCATATTAGTAACTCCTAGTTGTGAAGACATCCAAAGAGTGAATTTCCAGTCAGCGCTTTCATTGTGAATCCATGTAGCTCCTTTAAAGGCATATGGAGAAAGAAATAAAGGTGAAAAGCGAGGTTTGTCAAATATTTTAGAGAGCTGACAAGAGCCCAAAAGTCTACTCTGCTAAACCTGGATATTTAAACTCAGAAGCAAATGTCACTTGGCTTTCTGGGAGGCATGTGCCCTGGGTGTTGGGGATTGAGACACTGTTGTCAACTCTTCCACTGTATTTTCTCCTATCTTTTCACCACCCAAATGATTAGGATTGCAACTTGGCCCCTCTTCATCCTCCCAGTATTCCACGGTTTCTTAACTGGGGCTCCATGGTTCTCTCAGAGTCTCAGAGTATTCTGCAACTGAATGAACTCTTTACATGTATGCACGTAGCTTTGTGACATTTTCCTGACAGAGAGTCCATAGCATTACATGAGATTCTCAAAAGATCCATGACGTAGAAAAGGGAAAGAAATCACTGCTCTGCATATCACGGCCCCTTCTCAGCCCCAAGCAAACACACTGTCTCCATCTTCAACAGCATAAGACCCCAAACACTCTCCCCAGCTAACACCACTGTTCTGAGCTCTCAACCATTAACTCTATTGCTTCTTTGGCTGCTTTGGAGACACACAGCAATGAGCGCACCCCAAACTTGAGCTTATCGTCTTCACCTCAAACTTGCGCTCCCTCCTTTGTGCATAAGAAAATGCTTCATACTCCTTTCTTAACCTTTGCAGCCAACCTGCGCTAACCCCTGATACTATTACCTCTGTTTTTTTTAAAATTAATTAATTAATTAATTTATTTATTTATTTTTGGCTGTGTTGGGCCTTCATTGCTGTGCGTGGGCTTTCTCTAGTTGCAGCGAGCAGGGGCTACTCTGTTTTTGATCACTTTGTTCCCCCTTTGATTTTCTGTTGCTTGGAGAACAGAATCCAAACTTGTAAAAAAGGGTCGGGGCCCTTGATTGAGTGATTCTCGTGTTATCTCCCATCATCACGCCAACTCATTCTCCACCTGCACTGCACGCATGTTCACACCTCTCTGTCTTTGTGCACGCTGGTCCCTGCACCTGGAATACCCTTTCCCTAACTGGATGCTTGACAATCACGTTTCCAAGACTCAGCTCAACTATGTCATCTCCTTGATTTCTTCCTAACTACCAGGCTACTTCCTTCTTCCATGGGTACACAGTATTTTTGGCGTAGTACTTAATTCAGTAAGTCTATTTCTTTGTTTCCATGCCCAGCTCTCTAGTTAAGCCCAGTGTTTCTTGAAGGCAGAGACCATGGTCTATGTATTGTTGAATCCATAGTGCCTAGAGCAGGAGGACATGGCACGCTGTGGGTGTCAAAAAAGCATGTGCTTTGAATTGTATGAATTTCAATATTCCTCTCCATAGTCATCCTTTACACCTATCTGACTGATAAAAGATAAAGCTCCTGAGCCAAAGACCTGATAAGATCTTAGATTGGACCACAGTGTTTACCTGAGTAGCATATTGCATAGAATATTTTCCAACAAGAGTTCTTCTAGGGTACACACCAATAAGTAGGGTCCGTCTTGGATTTATTTGTTGATTATTTCTTATCAGAAATCAGTAGTTCTTTGGCACATTCATTAACATTTATTAAGCTCCTACTGGGTGCCAGCGTCTGTGCTATATGCTGTGGGTACAGTGATAAAGAGAACAGTTATGTGCTCTGCCCTTTTGAGCTTACATTCTAGTTGTGTCTTCCTTGTCTTTAATTAGCTTCCAGGTTTTAATCATGTGATCATTTCTGCCTGAACAAAAATATTTAGGCTGACTTTTTTTTTTTTTTTTTTGAGGAGTAGAACATCTACTTTCAGGTGTCCTATTTCAGTTAAAATCAGGGTACTCTTAAACTATAATTACTGGAAGAATTATGATTATTGTTAAAAGTTACTACAGATCACATTGATTGTACACTTACTGTAATGGACTAAATGTATTCCCCTAAAATTCATATGTTGAAGCCCTAGTCCCCAGTGTGATAATAGTGGGAGGTATGTCCCTCGGGAGTTAATTAAGTTTAGCTGAGGTCATGAGGGTGGAGCCCCCATGATGAGATTAATACCCTTATTAGAAGAGGAAGTAACACCAGAGCTTTCTTTCTTCACCATGTGAGAGTACAGCAATAAGATGGCCATCTGTGAGCCCGGAAGAACGTCTTCACCTGGAACTAAATCTGATGCACCTTGATCTTGGATTCCCTAACCTCCAGAACTATAAGAAATAAAAGTCCATTGTCTAAATCACGCAGTCTATGGCATTTTGTTATAGCAGTCCTAGCTGACTAAGACATTTACTGTATACTTATCACTGTGCTAGGTACTTTTCTACATTTTCTCTATAATCTTAACAGGCCTGGAAATAGGTACATTTATCATTATTATGATGCATATTTTACAAATGAAGAAACCAAGGAACAAAGAGGTAAAGCTACCTGTTTAAAAACTAAGGTCAATGTAATTCAATGTAATTCCTTAATATTTTCTCTTTAACTGGGAATACAGAAATAGGTAAATTGTTTAGAATAACCAAACCATACCAGCCATACTGGTGTTCAGATCTATTCTCAATTAAAATATACAAGAAGAGGCATTACACCACATAGGAATCATTCTGGCTTTAATTCCAATTTCAGTTCCTCCTGGGGAAGTTTTACAGGACGAGAACCAAGTCTTCAGCTTCTTCAGTATTCTCCCACAGTATCTAAAAATCCACAATACATGTTCATGGAAATGAATTTATTTGTTTACATGGGTTTTTCCAAGTACACCTGTGGGAGGAGAAGGAATGGGTGATTCGGTGGACAAATGTATACCCTTCCTCTCTGGAAAAGTGAAGGTGAAGTTGTGGGGTATGAGACAGGATCCATCAGAATGTGGATTTACCACAAAGCCCATGATTGTGTTTTACTCATCACCCAGGGTTTTTGGCACAATCAGTGCTTGATGAATGTGCTCTCAATTGAAGAATCAAGATATAAATTATAATCATAATTATATCAACAGGTAAATGTTTATTAAACACTAGTAATCACAGGGTGCTAAGAGCTTTACGTGTTTTCTCATTAAATTCTTCCAAAAATCCCATGGAACAAGTGTCATTATTAACCCCTTTTACCCATGAGGAACATGACTCAGAATAAGTTATTGGCTCAAGGTAACACAAGGCTGTAATTTTAACTCAGAAGTCTATATCCAGGCTCTTAACCCAGGTGCTGAACCATCTCCCTAATCCATGGGAAGGATGCAACACATGATGGGGGTATGGTAACTTGTGGGAGACAGGAGAGTAGACTGCAGAAGAAAGCAGGTCTTGGAATCAGACTGTCTGGTGAGTATGAGATGTGCTGTAGGAAATTTCCTACCATTGCTAAGGCTCGGTCCTATTCCAAAGGGTTGCAAGAATTAAATGAGATAGTATACCTACAACCCTTAGTGGAACAGGATAAACAATCAATAAGTGTTTATAAATATATAAATAATATTATATATTCTTTTTATTATTAGATATTTGAACGTAGTTCCTTCTATGCTGAACCAGGCTGTACTCAAGAATAATACTAAATATCACAAAATCTGGAGTTGCTCAGGGTCTTGGGTAGCAAATGCCCACTCCAGAACACAGCTTATTAAAATGGCCATAACTTCCAGAGTTCACATCATGCCTTCTATTCCTCTGCTATGTTAATGAGTTGTAATAATCCTTTAAAAGAAAACCTTTTAACATATATTCAGTTTATCTCAAATATTTCCTTCCTTTGTCCTCAAGGTTGGGCAGTAATTAGAAAAAAAAATATCTTATTTTCCTTTCTTTCTCAGATCTCGTTCAAGTTGAGCAGGCCCTGGCTCCCTGCCCACCCACCTTTATTCCAGATGTTACCCTGGCGAACTGCTCAGGCTGTAACCAGGCAACCATGGGGAAGAGGGTTCTCCTGGCTTAGGGCCTAGAAACAGAAGAAAAACAAATAGGAGGATGTCTTGAGTCTTCTACTTACTTTGGTTTTCCAATCTCATTTCCCTCGAACTTTTATTATTTTTGCAATGGAAACTGGGGGTTGGTATCTGGGCTGTCTGTTCACACACCAAATGTCCGGTCTGTTCTGGAGCAGGGCTAGATCTGGGCTCTGATTGGATTTGATCCTATTGATCCTTATTTGGAACTATGACAGCCAAGGAAAACATTCCTACGCCCCCTCTCACTGGAAAGGAAAACTTTGACCATGTGGTTCTGTAGTGATGAAGGGCTCAGCAGAGAAAGGGCTCTCAGGCAACTGAATAGCTCTGTGCAGTTAAACTAGGCATCCAAAACAGAATTTCTCCGCTCAGTTTTAAATCCTAAAACATCTCTTCAATGCACACCCATCTTGTGCTCTTTGCCTCTTGCCTGGACTACGGCTTAGTCTTCTCAATGGTCTCCCATTATGTGCATGGCTTAGAACTCAAGTCCTCCAATCCTCATTTTGTTGGAGAGAACATTTCAGACACAAATGTAATGATATTATAATCTCATTTAAACCTCTTCAGTGGCTCTCCATAAGCCTGCTGCCCTGTTTCTCAAAGTCTAGAACACTGTCTTTGAGAAGCATCACGCTTTCATTCAGTTCTTATTTCCTGAGTACCTATCTAATGCCAGGCACCATCACTCTTCCAGGTACTCTGGCTATATCTTACAAACAAAACAGAGAAAACCCTTTGCTCTCAGGGAACTTGCCTTCTTAGGGTAGAGGGAGACCATAAATTAGCAAGTGAAAAATTTGATGTGTCAGATGATGTTGAGTTCTATGAAAAACAATAAAGCAGGGACAGAGCATAGGGGGTGTAAAAGCAGGGGCAATCAGTGAAGGGTTCACTGAAAAAAATGACAGCTGGGGAGAGATCAGTAATTGGTGACACATCCAAGCAAGAAGGGGATATCTGGAGGGAGAACATTCCAGACAGAAGGAAGAGCAAGTACAAAGGCCCTGAGGTGGGAACATGCCTGATGTGTTTGTGTTATAACGAGGTGGTCCGTGTGGCTGGAGGAGAATAAGGGATGGGAGAGAGTAACAGAGATGAACTCAGAGAGGTAGCAGGGAGATATATCTGACAGATTCTTTAGAGCATTTTATGGACTTTGTCTTTCACATGAGGTGAGAAGACAATTCATAGGATGGTTTTGAGCATCTAATTTCTCTTAGAAGGATTATTCAGGCTCCTATAGATTTTTTTTTTCCTGGAAGGCAAGGGTCAAAGAAGGAAGACTTGTTACTTGTTAGGAGACTATTGAAATTGTCTGGTAAGAAATAAGGGGGAATTGGGCCAGCGTAGTAGTAGTTTTTGCCAATGCCTCTCTCCAAGTAGACATCGACTTTCTGGTTTAATTCCTCTAGCTAAAGGGAACTCTCTCCCTGCTGAGATTATTTGGATTGCTTTGAGAATGCTTAGAATTTCAGTTATTCCTTTTAAAGAGCTAGAGTCTGTCTTTTGTAGGTTTCTTTCCTTCATTATTTTGGTCCTCCCCCTTGAGTTCATTAAACCAAATCTTGCTCCTTTCCTTTGAGACCATGTCCCCTTGGGCCTCTTCTTCTCCAAAATCAGCATCTCCAGCTCCTGACTCCTTCACCATACAGCATTGTCCTAGCCTCGCGTCCTTATCCTGGGCGCCCTCCTTTGAAGGTCTTTAGCTGACAGAGTTGTGCCTTTATCATCTTGGCAGTCAGGGTCTAACAAGAAAGCCAAGGCTGTGATCTGAGTCTCTACCCTTCTGCAACGTTTAGTCACTGAGTTCATGCCTCAGCTTATGGTTTTTACAGTGTAGACTAATTCATTTCCATCATCCTCCTTTTGGGGGAATGGTAAGAGTTAACTTCTCAACAAACTCACACCACTTTGCAGACGACAGCAAACACCCGGTGTAATATTATCCTTATAAAACATATCTTTCCATAATGTGGTCCAAAGCACAGAGAATATTTTTACTCTAGCATTTCCTGGCATTAATGTTTTCCTTTTGCAATCTTCAGATAGTGTTATGAGTGAGTTTTGTGTTATAAAAAGCTACATAAACACCCTCACCTTGTAATCTACTGTAAGGGCATTAGTTAGACAGCCGTAGGCCTTTCTGTTTTTGTTCCCTTCCCTCTTAAGTGTAACAACACTAAAGTGTTTTACCTTTCAGAGCTGGATGAGATAATGTCTCTGAAGAATGAACTGTGAGAAGTAAAGAGCATTATATAGAGGCAGTACTGACATTCTGAGGGAAAAATGGGTGTTAAGAAGCTTGGCAAAATTCCCAATCCAATTGATGGCCACAAAGCCATCACACATGTATTTCTGCTGGAATTATTTTATTAAATAAAATAAAAGTGTACCCCAAATGATGGTAGAACAGATAGATTTGGGAGTAGCAAAAAACCATTTCTATAAGTTGGCACTGAGGGGCTAGAGCATTTCCTGGACAAAGAGGGACAAATGCATTTTAGATCTACAATCATTGATCACTTATCAAACACCTATCAAAACCATGGACTACGTTCTATACTTTGTTGTAAAGATAAAAATATGAGTTAAACAGGCCCTTGCCCTTGGTGTACTTTAAATAAGGAGGAAAGAAATGTGCCCAGATGTCTGCAATGTTGGAGAGGGATGCAAAACAAAGACGTGGTAAAACAGAGGCAGCGATTAACACCCTGAAAGTTATTTAGCGGTTCTCCAAGGATGTAAGTATACAATATACCAGGGAGCTCTAGTGACACAGAAATAGCATGGGTTTTATGTAAAATAGGCCTAATTCTGGAATCTGGAATCTGCTCCTTTGCGGAAACTCCTATGTCCCACTTGATATCCACTGTCTTCTTCTTTCTTAGGAAAAACAAAAATTTTCCATTTTATTTAGGATGCTAGTGCCCAACTAGAAGTTGACATTTCCTAAACATTTACATTTTGGTAATTACTGCCTAAAGAGATGTAAGACAAAAGATGATGTGGAGATTTCTTAGAGAGAGCTAACACCACTGGCAACTGCCTCCATGCTGCTTCTTTCCTGCTGTCTGGAATGAAGTTGGTAATAGCTGGAGCACCTGCAACCATTTTGAGACCTAGAGGCTTCATGTGAAGGATGGTGGAGGCTAAAGATGAAGTCTAGGGTCTCTAATGAATGTGTAAGGTAGTTATACCAGTCTTGGATTAGCTACCTATGAACTCCTCTACCTGGCAGAGAAATGATCTTCAATCTCATATATGCTGCTTTTACTTCCAGTCTTTGTCCCAAACAGTAAACAGAACTCCTAATTCTACTTGTTTTTAAATGGGACATGGAAACTGGCACTAGAAGCTACCCAACAAGCATACTTTCTCTTTCCCCTACCCACCATCTTTCCTTCTAGGAAATTTCTCTATTGGAAACCAAAGAAAACTTAAAGGAGAGTGATTAAAGGGACAAAAGCATTTTAAAATTGGAGAGAGGACATTTGAAAGTGAGCTCTCAGGAGGGTTAATTACCTTTTTTTGTGAAACATTTGTTTTAAATGAGAACTGAAGAATGAAGTCTTGAGGAGTTTAGAAAGGATGTAAAACACTCCATGTTGCTCCTTCCTTATCCAGTCACTTGCAGTGCCACTGAGGTCACATGGAAAGATTTTGTAAATCAGTCCATTTTTAAGACTTTAGCCCGTCTTTGTCAATGGATAATAGAGGCGGCCTGATTTGAGCGTGAGGCATAGGAAACTGGACAGAAGGTCAATGAATGAGAGTTGTTCAGATGTCAACCATTATGCTTAGGCTGATGATAGAAGTCAGTTAGACCAGGAGGGTGTGATATCCTGGAAGATTAATATGGCATTGCAACACTAGAACTCACGTAAAGGCAGCGATGGGCTCCATAAAAGGATGGCCAAAGAAAGGGCTCTGGGTTCTGGTGCTGTGAAGTAACACAGTTAAGAATGATGTCTATTTCCAAAAAGTGGACTTGCATTCAGGTAGCTGAAGTTGTATGAGAGAAGACCCTTAAGTAGATCAGGCTTGAAGCTAGCCAAGGTTTAAATGGAGCATGTGTTTTAAAAAACGCTTTGAGAGAGACAGCAAGTACTAGAAACTTGTTTTTTTTAATTAATTAATTAATTATTTTTTAAATTGAAGTATAGTTGACTTAAGGGGATTATGAAATATTGAGGATAGTTCCCTGTGCTATACAGCGGGCCCTTGTTGTTTATCTATTTTATATATAATAGTGTACATATGTTACTCCCAAATCCCTAATTTATTCCTCCCCACCCTCTTTCCCCTTTGGTAACCATAAGTTTGTTTTCTATGTCTGTGAGTCTGTTTCCATTTTGTAAATAAGTTCGTGTGTATCATTTTTTTAGATTCCTCATGTAAGTAATATTATAGGATATTTGTCTTTCTCTGTCTGACTTACTTCACTTAGTATGATAAGCTCTAGGTACAACTCTGTTGCTGCAAATGGCATTGTTTCATTCTTTTTTTACAGCTGAGTAATATTCCATTGTAGATATGTACCACATCTTCTTTATCCACTCCTCTGTTGAGGAACCTTTAGGTTACCAGCCACTTGTTCAGCCAGCTCTGGTCAGAAGCAGTGGAGGCTGAAAAAGAGCTATTTCTAGCTGACCCATTAACTTACTCCAACACTTTATCAGTGAGGCATTTTTGTCCATTTCCAAAGACACGATGCAGAGGTGCAAGGCTGAGAACCTGAGGGCTGCGCTGCTGGGAGGGTTCATGAGGATGCACAAGCAGGCAGCCCACTCTGGAAGGAAAGCATCAAGGCATCTTCAGAAGGTGAGGATCTCTAGGTACCCCCCCCCAAAAAAAAAGATTTGTATAAGAATTTTCATAATAGCTTCCTCATAATAGCCCCAAACGTAGCAGCCAACATGTCTATCAGTAGGAGACTTGATAAACAATCTGTGGAGTATCCATGGAATACTAGGCAGTACTAAATAGGACAGAAGTATTGGCAATACACCAAGAAAGATGAAGCTCAAAAACTATGATTGGACCCTGAATAATTTAAAATAAAGGAAGTGTAACTTCCAGCCTAGCCATCAGAGTTGTTTCAGATTTGCTAGTGACTTTTGTCTAATGTGTAAATAATGCTTCCATTGAGCATGGACTTTTTTCCTGTGGCACTGATGGATGGATTTATGCTGATCCGTCATTACTTTAGGGCTTGGTGGTCTTGGGGAGTGGCTTGGCTAAGCTTCAGGTGTGCACTGGTCACGGAGCACAGAAACTGACCAGCTGCAGAGGGTTCAGGCTTGAGCCTCTGGGTGATTCTTAAACCAGGGGAGTAAAACAAGCCTTATTCAAAAAGAGCTGATTTTGTACTGGTACAGCTGGAGAAATGCTCTCTTTAATTGTACACATTTTATATTTAAAAATCATTAACACCGTATGGAACTGTGATTAGAAAATATCTGGTCACTAGATGTGATTAGCCAGGATATAAGGTAATGCATTAAGACTTCCCAATGTTTTTTGCTTGATTTTACTTGCCAAAGGTAGCAAGTATGTTTTTGTCTTAATGATCAAAGGCTGGTGTACAAACAAGGGGCCTAATCAGAGTCTGTTAGCAGAAGCAGCCCCAGAGGAAAGAACAGGAAGGGGGATGGGGTATAGGCTGAGCAAGGTGGTCTGAATGATACCACTTAGAGAGTTGGGAGCTACAGGCCCAGCCCACTGTAGGGTGGGACAGGCCTGTCATTTCCTCGTGGGCCTCCTGCAGGACCATCTCTCCCCACGGTCCCTCCTCTCACAGCAGCTCTGGGCTAACAGATGGACTGTCACATAGCAATCATCTCACCCTCTTCCCTCTCCCTTCATGCCAGTAGCTATCTTGGGTAGCAAAATTATAACAGGAGAGTGATAACAGAAGTACATCTTTGCTCTGGGAAGAAATAAACATTTAAACTTTGCCATTATAACTGAAAAAAATAATAAAACCTCAGTTTTAACATCTTTAAAACAAAAAACAAAAAAAACTACGCTCAGTGAAAGAAGCTGTGCCCATGTTCTTTCCTAGTCCATCCCCCACTCCAACATCACTAGAGGCAATGGTTCTAACTGTTTTTTCCCCCACCATAGATTGGTTTTGCCTGCTCTAGAACTTCATATGAAAGGAATATACAATATTTACTCTTTGGGGTAAGGCTTCTTTCACTCAGCATAATGTTTTTGAGATTCAGCCATGCTGCTACGATATGCATCAGTAGTTCATTTATTATTATTATGACTATTATTATTCCTAAGTGGTACTCCACTGTTTGAATAATCCACGTATGGTTTATTCATTCTTCTATTGATGGATTGCTGGACATCTGGGCTCATTCAGTTTTTAATTATTTTAAATATTACGAATAAAGCTGCAACGAACATTTTTGTATGTCTTTTTGTGGACATACATCTTCGTTTCTCTTAGGTAAATTCCTAGGAGAGGGGCTGTTGGGCACAGAGTAGGTGATACCTAATTTTGTAAGAAACCGCTAGACCTTCCCCAACAGATGTTCCATCTTATATTCTCACCAGCAATGTATGAGAATTCTGATTACCCTACATACTTGCTAACGCTGGTGTTGTCTATATCTCTTTAATTTTTGCCATTTTGGTGTGTGTGTGGTGGTATCTCACTCTTCTTAAATATATGGAATAAAATATATAGATTCATAAGGAAATAAATTATCTTGAAAAAATATAAAAATATTTAAAATAGTTGAAATACTCTATTGGTTGTGCTTTTTTATTAACATTAAATAACAAGATCTAGCATGAGATCAAGTAATTCTATAATTTAGAGGTCATAAGGAGTATACATAACATTTCAAGACAGCTGTGATAACAGCATCGATATAAAACTATCTGTAATATCTGTTAGTGACCATGTTTAAGGTACCACTAATACAACTGTAATTGTTGCCTATAGTCATAATAGAAAGAAATGCTAAATTTCACACAGGGGATAGTAAAAATAAAGATGTAATTTTTTTTTTTTTTTTTTTTACTGAAGTTTGCAGACCCCAGGTTAAGAATCTCTGATACAGAGGCTATCAAAACGTTCCTTCAGTGGAGAGGACGGTAAGATTAGGAATCTCTTGGATACTGTCTAATTCTGAGATTCTAGGCTGTTATGATACAACCAACTCTAAGATCAAGGCATCAAGTGAAATGGACAGAAATGAGGAACAATTAACAAGGAAGATGATTGGTGCCCAGAAAGTAGGTGGATGGCAAGGCAAGAAGAAGCAGGGCAAAGGGAAGGATGCTGAAGCAGTTTCAAAGACTGAAATAAAGGAGACAGATCTCATGCTCTCACTCATTGGTTCACCACCATGTCTGTTCTTCAGAATCATCTATTGTGGTTTGAAAAATATAAACAAATTGTCCTGTTTCTATCCCTGGAGAACTATTCAGTAGCGTTGGGTGGGGCCTGGAAATCAGTAATTTTTAAAAAATTTTTACTTTATTATTTATTTATTTATTTATTTATGGCTGTGTTGGGTCTTCGTTTCTGTGCGAGGGCTTTCTCCAGTTGCGGCAAGTGGGGGCCACTCTTCATCGCGGTGCGCGGGCCTCTCACTATCGCGGCCTCTCTTGTTGCGGAGCACAGGCTCCAGACGCGCAGGCTCAGCAATTGTGGCTCACGGGCCCGGTTGCTCCGCGGCATGCAGGATCTTCCCAGACCAGGGCTCGAACCCATGTCCCCTGCATTGGCAGGCAGATTCTCAACCACTGCGCCACCAGGGAAGCCCTGGAAATCAGTATTTTTAAAGATATCCATTGGTGGCTTAAATGAACATCGATGGTTGAAAGCTATTGTTCTAAGTAGGATGTTTGTGCTATGGTGTAACTGACATATTTGGGGCCATGAGGGAATGGGGCATATGGACAACAGGCCAGTGGGGTCCAGGCTGGGAAGAAGCCGGGGAAGCTGGGTGATGGGGTGGCGGAGCTAGAAGCTGGGAAATAGGCTAGAGGTATAGAGGAGGAGTGTGGGGTTCTTAAGCAGGATTCCTTATAGTCTTGGACACGCATCAATCTGGCAAGGCATTCAAGGTAGGGATTAGTATCACTGTATGTTATTTATGTGAAAGTGGGCATGAGCTTGTATTAGTCAGTGTTCTCCAGAGACACAGAACCAGTAGGATACACAGAGATATATACAAGAGGATACTTATTATAGGAATTGGCTCACAGGGTTATGGAGGCCACAAAGTCCCATGATCTGCCGTCTTCATGCTGGAGAACCAGGAAAGCTGATAGTAATTCAGTCTGAGTCTGAAGGCCAGACAATCAGGAGACTGATGGTGTAAGTCCTTATCTGAGTCAGAAAGCTTGAGAACCAGATGTCCAAGCAGAGCGAGAGCAAATTCACCCTTCTTCTGCCTTTTTGTTCTTTTTGGGTGCTCAAAGGATTGGAAGATGCTCACAGCCCTTGAAGAGAGCCAGAATTCTGCTTTACTTAATTCTCCCATTCAAATGCTAATCTCTTCCTGCAACACCCTTGCAGACACACCCATTAATGTTTTATCCATTGTCCTGGCATCCCTTAGCTCAGTCAAATTGACACAGAAAATTAACCATCACAGAGCTTTACAGATGATAGAGATTTTTAAAATAGAGTTTTCATTCCCTGCTTACCTCTCTTACACTCCGTATCAGTATTCAGAAGCATCCAATTACCTATTATGGTATCTAGATTTTTCTTTGTGTTCTGAGTCTGTTTTTTTTTTTTTTTCTTCTTTGAATATTTGGGTAGAAATCACCAAAGACATCTATGCCAACTGAACTCAATGAAAGCATACACCAATGATTCCAGATTGCCCTGTGAACATTGAAGTAGATTAGACTAAACATTTCACCACACCCTCTTAAACAGTTTAAGGTTGATGGCACACGTATGTAGGTCCAGTTGGTCCTATCTTCTATAATTTTAAACATATTTCAATAAAAATTTGGTTTGTATAGAGAAGCTTCAGAGATGGATGGACAGAATATAAAATTATAAAGTTGTAATAAACAGAGAGAAATTGTCTATACACGAGAACATTATCCTCAAAACAATCACTTTTAGGGATTAATTACATAAAACTTCCAATGCTCAACAAATTCCTAAGACTCCTTTCTAGGAACTAGCTCCAGAGCCATGTGTATGAACCAGCAACCAGATACGTTTCCTCACAATGCTGTGGACAGCGCATTAAAGGACTACTTTGTATTTGCTTTCCCTCCCTGCCTCACTTCCCTTTTATCTTCATCCTCACAGACCTGGAATTGCACCTCCTAGCAAAGCACTAGCGCATAAGCTTTAAATCAGCTTGTTTTCTAGGGAGTCTGGTCTAACAACACTGTAGACTACTCAATTGTCTTTTTCATAAGGTTCGTTCAGACTCAAGGAGTAGAATTTCCCTGGCATTTAGGAGAGTGAGAAGAGTATTCCAGATATGCTGAAAGAAAATTTCATAGAGTAGTTTCACAATGGAAACAGTCGTGCCTAGCCCTAGAAGAACCACGTGTTGCGTTCAAGCAGAGCTGATATTTAGCTGACGTGCACTTATATAAATGAACCAGTTGGTAAAATCTTGAAATACTTCCATTTCAGCTAATAAGTACTATAATAGTAACTGTGAGACACTATATGATTAGTTTATAATATTATTTCTAATATACATTCATTAGTTCAAGATAATTGTCTTAGGGTGTTCCAATGACCATAGTTAAACAGGTTTCCCGACACAGAATGATTTAATTGATTATAAAGATATAGGATAATGGAATATCTCAGATAATATTATAAGAATTGGAAAACTTTGAAAGCAATCATTAATTCAGCAGAAGCTGGAAAGGCTTCTATACCATGAATAATATCATTCTGGTAAAGAGGAATTTTCTATTTAGTGATTCTGAAAGTATCTAATGATGCCATGATAGTGGTGGCCATGAAATCAGGCTGTAAAAAAAAAATTAGTAGACAAACCTCAATTAAATAGAGTCAGGAGACTAGAAGGGGTTGCTCTCATGCCCTGCGAGGACAGAAGAGCCCAGCAGGAAGAAGAAAGCCACCTCTTCTTTCCTGGCAAGGACTCACCCAATGAAAAGTCATGGACTCTTTGTTTACTATAGCCCTCCCCAAATTCCTTTTCCTCTCCATAAAAGCATTCTCCTTCCCTTGCTGTTTGGGGACTTGCATGTGGCTTGCCATGGTTGCAGACCTCAAATCGCAATTCTCTACTGATCTTGAATAAAGCCATCTTTGCTGGAGAAAGAACTGGCAGTCTATTTATTAATTTTTAGGTCAACAATGTCCTGAGAGCAGTGCGGACGTGGATTCTGGCAACCCCATTCGGCTATTTAGTGGACCAAGGTGACGGCAGCATAGAGTGTGCGATCCCCATCCATTGCTCCAGACTGACCCAGATTGGCAGTGACATTGCACGGATGGATCAAAGGGCAGGCACTCTGGGTCTGGGTCATGTGGAAAGTGCTGACATCCAGGGGTGGGCCTAGGTGTGCCATGCAGTCAGCACTCAGCTGCCCTCTGGAGTCAGTGAGCTGAACATCAATAACCTAATGACTTACCTACAGGGGGGTGTCAGTGCACGTGGTTTTTGTCGTTTTTTAAATACATTTTATTTATTTATTTATTTATTTATTTATTTATTTATTTATTTTTGGCTGCGTTGGGTCTTTGTTGCTGTGTGCAGGCTTTCTCTAGTTGCAGCAAGCGAGGGCTACTCTTCGTTGCGGTGCGTGGGCTTCTCATTGCGGTGGCTTCTCTTGTTGCGGAGCACGGGCTCTAGGTGCAAGGGCTTCAGTAGTTGTGGCTCGTGGGCTCAGTAGTTGTGGCTCACGGGCTCTAGAGCGCAGGTTCAGTAGTTGTGGTGCAAGGGCTTAGCTGGTCCGCGGCATGTGGGATCTTCCTGGACCAGGGCTCAAACCCGTGTCCCCTGCATTGGCAGGTGGATTCTTAACCACTGCGCCACCAGGAAAGCCCTGTGTTTTGTTTTGTTTTGTTTTGTTTGCAGTTTCTTATGTCAAATCCTGGCTCAGACAGGGACACCATTAGCAAGAGACCCACATTTGACAAAAGATGACACCAGCCATTTCTCAAAATCAACATATGTTTTGGAAATTGTTATAACACTTTAATGACTTCTATGGATGATTATGATGCCAATTACTAGAGTATTTTTACCTATTTTTTTGTTGTGGTTGCTGTAGTGACTACTACAGCAGTAATTACTGCTATAGTAATTGCAATAGTCTCATTATATCTTTTCTCACTGTGAAAGTAATCTTTAAAGCAGTTTAAGACTCATAAGAAGCTGCAAAAATAGTGCAGCACTCCTGTGTACCCTTCACCCAGCTTTCTCCAATAATTATATTGCATGTAACCATAGTACTATGTCTAAATCAGGAAATTAACATGATATAATACTATTAACTTGAGCTCAAAACTTATTCAGATTTTGCCAGGCTTTACATGCACTCTGTGTGTGTGTGTGTGTGGTAGGGACTTGTCTCTATTTTTAGGGACTCTTTCTTTAGGGTCTCTGTGCCAAGGCCATGGAGTTTTAGCCATTGCTAGGCAGAGGTAGGTCTACACATGAGTGCACCCCTATGTACTCACGTTCCTTTTACTTAAGAATATTCATCCCATACGGAGAAATAGACCATGTTTATTAATCACTCCAGAAGGTATGTAATTTCATTAGATCGAGCTGTGTCTCTGGGCACTGAGTCATAGGAGGGAATGGCTCTCCAGTGACCCAGAGCTCCTACGACATGCTCCGTGGAGACAACACTTTGGGGCCAGCTGCTCGAATGCACGGCTGGAATCCCAGGCAGAAATGTGTAATGGCACGTCAAGGGCTGCCGAGCTGTCAGAGCCCAAGCAGGGTTATTTGTGGCTTCCAAAGAGGGGCTGTAACCTTTTATGTTATCCACAAATCTCAGGCTTCAAGAGTGAGGGAGAAAAGGCAGCCACGCTGTTTGACCTAGCTAGCTCTATCCCCACCTTGCCTGCTGCCCCTCTTGCTGCCTTTCCATTCCCAGCCCTGCCTAGCTGTCCCAGAAAAGGACCGGGTACTGGATACTACCTTTAGCATTGTATCAGGTTCAGCTGAAATGGCCAGGAATCCCTTCTGGTTAGATGCAGAAAGGCCCAAAAAAGTTGACAAAATGGAAACTTTCTAATTCGAGGTCCTGAACATTCTGTGTTCTTTACAAGCAAGACAGAAAAGTCTTATTTCTTGACCGGGACGTTTTGAACGGCAGCTGTAAGCCAGGGACAGTCATGTCTACATCTACACCCTTTTATCATCCATCAGGCCAACTAGAATTCCAGAACTCAAGAGTATCTCTCACATGCTTTAGAGGGCACATGGAAAAGGGGTTTCTGTTGTCACTTGACATAAAAGCAGGGCTTGAGTTACCTTTTCTCTAGCAACTTCTTTAATACGCTTGTATATATCTTCACTTATTTCATTCACCAAGGGAGTCCAATTAGTGAAAATATTCCAGATATGGGCTCTGGAATCAGACAGTCTTGGGTTTCAATTCTCCCTCTAACACTTACTGGCTGTGTAACCTTAGAATTAGGCTAATGGTATGGTTGAATTGTGTTCCCCCCAAATTCATATGTTGAAGTCCTAACCCTCAGTACTGAAAGAAGAATGCAACCTTATTTGGAGATGGGGTCTTTACAGGGGTTATCAAGTGAATATGAGGTCTTTAGGGTGGACTGCAATCCAATATGACTTGTGTCTTTCTATACAGGGGAAATCTGGACATAGACATGCACAGAGGGAGAGAGTGGGGTGATGCTTCTACAAGCCAAGGAATGTCAGATTGTCCACAAGCCACTGGAAACTAGGGGAGAGGCCAGGATAGATTCTTCTCAACCCTGCCCACACCTTTATCTTGAACTTATAGTCTCCAAAACTGTGAGACAATAGATTTCTGTTGTTTAAGCTACTCAGTTTATGATACTTTGTTATGGCTGTTGGAGAAAACCCATACAGGTAGTTACACGACTCTTTTTGGATTTAACTTTCTTTTTTTTTTTTTTTTAAAGTAAATACTGTGTTTATTTTTTATTTTTTTTAATTTTATTTATTTATTTATTTTATTTATGGCTGTGTTGGGTCTTCGTTTCTGTGCGAGGGCTTTCTCTAGTTGCGGCGAGCGGGGGCCACTCTTCATCGCGGTGCGTGGGCCTCTCACTATCGCGGCCTCTCCTATTGCGGAGCACAAGCTCCAGACGCGCAAGCTCAGTAGTTGTGGCTCACGGGCCTAGTTGCTCCGCGGCATGTGGGATCTTCCCAGAGCAGGACTCGAACCCGTGTCCCCTGCATTGGCAGGAAGATTCTCAACCACTGCGCCACCAGGGAAGCCCTGGATTTAACTTTCTTATCCCTAAAATGCCAATGGTAATTTTAGCAGCGATTCTCAGTGCGGTTCCTGGGCCAGCAGCCTCAGCATCGCCTGGGTAGTTATTAGAAGTGTAGATTCTTAGGTGCCCACCCCAGATTTACTGAATCAGAAATCCTGGGAGTGGGACTCAGAAATTTGTGTTTTAACAAGACTTGACGCCTGCTTAAGTGATTCTGATGCATGCTTAAATGTGAGAACTGATAGCATTGTAAAAAGGACTATATCAGAATAATATATTTAAAGTTCTTAGCATAGTGTTTGACATATAGTAAGTACTTAATATATGATAAAACACAATAAGATCTCAAACATTTATAGAATGCTTAAAGTGTTCCAGTTACTGGAGGTATAAAGATATATAAACTATGGTTGTTCAATAAACTGGTGGAATTCACAACCATGGGAAAGAGATATAGGCAAAGATTAATAATAATGCTCTTAGGTGTAATAATATTATCTTTTAAAATATGCTGTGGGGACACAGTAGATGCACCAGGGCAATATAAAGTCAAAGGAGATGTTTTAGATAGATAGACATATAGATAGATAGATAGACATATAGATAGATAGACAGATAGATAGATAGATAGATGTAATCAAGTATAGAATGTGATTTACAATTATTAAAATAATGTTTGGCAATTCATTTTTTTAAACTTATATTATTTAAATTAATCCTCCCAACAGATTTGTGGTATAAGGCACTATTAGAGGAACAATGGAAATACCTAACTATTAAGGATGTAATACTAATTCCTAGTATATTATTCTTGGGAAGATTAAGTGATATCATGCATTCAGTGTGCTTAGAGCAGGGCTGGGCACATAGATAGCTCTAAGTCTTGTTGCCATTATTGTTTTTTTAAAATTATTATTATTTTCCTACATTGTTTTCATTGTTCAAATATAAGGGACATAACTGATCCACCAAAGAGCCTTGTTTCAAGCCCTCTGCATATGATTCCCTTTCTTGCCTATTGCCACTGTCATGCAGTCTCTCATATGAGACATGTAACTTTCTCTCAGCCCTTGCTACAGTTCCTGTGATTACCCCACTAGTATGTCTGCTCCTGTAACTTGTGACCCAATTCAAATGTTTATAACAGGACACCTCACCTCAGTGTTCAGTGCTCAGTGCTACCTGTTCTGATGTTTCTGAGAGAGGAAACAGTCGAGCCTTGGGATTATGATTTTTGGATGGATTGTTGGAATGGTGGGTATTTAGAGTAAAGGAGATTGCATCAGGCTACAAGACTGTCTAAGCGCTCAAGAAATCATTCTGCTGTTTCCCTCTTAGTTGGGGGCAGAGACAGACAGAGAACTTTCTGGCCATAAAAGATCTGGAGTACATGAACTCTGAAATGAGACACTGTGAACCCAGATGCAGTCATCTTGTGAACTATGACAACTTCATCCTCTGAAAACCTCTAATTTGAAATCATTTGCCCTCACACTCAAGGTCTTTTGAACCCTGACCCCAGCCTCTCTTTCCAGCATTATATCCTGCCATTCCTTTCCACACTTGCAGTTCCAGCAAGACTTCACATTTCAGTTACCTACATCCCTAAGCCCTAGAACTCTGGGTGTCAGGGGTGATCTAGGGGAGGTGTGCTTGGCAAGGGAAAAGGCCTGTTGGGCTATTGTCACAACTGTTCCTGTGGCAACCTCTGCATCTTGCCCTAAATCCAAACTCCTTGAAGGGGCTTGTGGGAAAGTATAGACAGTTCTCATTCCTTGAGTGCCACTTCATGTCCCCCCTCCTCCATCTCCACAGCTCTTGACCTCATGATTGGTATTCTGGAGGGATAATGGGCACTTGTTAATTCCCACCCTTCCTCCGGCATCTGTTCCATCGCAGGGTTTGGTGCTCCATTGTAAGCACTTCGGCGTGGGAGTAAAAGAGGGAAAGGCAAGTTCCTTTGTGCTTTAAGAGTGTATGCGAACATCTTTCCAGCCACAGGAGACTCAGACCTAACCAATAGGAGCCAATTCTTCTCTGACATATGAATATGTCCATATACACATGGGAACATTTCATCCAACACATGTTTATTGAGTACCTATACTGTTGCTGCACAGCTAAGTCCTTGTGGATATGACTGATAGTGAACAAAACAGATTTAATCCCTGATTTATTGATGCTGACCTTGATGAATATTATCCTAAGACCGGAAATCCCTTAAGACTCTTAAACATAACCCTTTTCGATAAGTTACAGTGTTCTTCCTTTGTTGATATGCCCATCTTTTCTGATGGCCAGGAGTTCCCCTCCTGATTTTTCCTTTGAAACAACAGGGAAGTAGGAAGTACAATGGAAACAGTACAGGAATTAGAAGACATGGGGAGGTCCAGGTCCTTCCCAAACCAACAGGGTAAAATTGGCCAAATGTAGCCTTTTATCTATGGGGTACAGGCCTAGAGCATTGATTTCACTGGGGATCCTGGTCATGGTGGTATGACACATTGAGCGCTGACGTGGTAAAGAAACCTAGCATTCATTCTTGCCTCTTTTGAGTTTTTGACCCTATAGTTAAGGTAATGCTGGCCACTGTAACCAATAAACACTCCCAATATACGTGTATTTTCTGTCTACATCCTATTCAGTTAGTGAAGGGGTCTGTATCCAGTTACTCAGCATCCCAGCCTGCCATGGGTTTTATTATCTTTAAGATGTGAATTCCAAGGATACCCTGCATATGGACATCCACCCACCAGATGAGGGAAGAGAGAGAGTGGAAGACTTCAAAGGAGTGTTACAGACTCAGCTGAAAGAAGTGTACATCACTTACCCAAATTCCACTGACCAGAACTCAATCTCATGGTTGCATCTACCTACAAGGAAGGCCAGGGATATAATCTACTGTGTACCTAAGAAGAGAGGGAAATTGATTTTCTGAAAACTTAGTACTCTTTGCCATAGACTTCTTTAAGAAAGTAAAGAAAAATTTGGACCCTATATCACACACAAATATATATATATATAAAATCATCAAACATATTTAAAAAAGTGATTATTTTTACAGTTTAACACAATTCTTTTTTTTAAATTAATTAATTAATTTATTATTTTTATTTATTTATTTTTGAATTTTTAAAATTTATTTATTTTTTATACAGCAGGTTCTTATTAGTTACCTATTTTATACATATTAGTGTATATATGTCAATCCCAATCTCCCAATTCATCTCACCACCACTGACCCTCGCCCTGCCCCGCTTTCCCCCTTGGTGTCCATATGTTTGTTCTCTACATCTGTGTCTCTATTTCTGCCTTGCAAACCAGTTCTTAAAGGCACAGTCCCCAGGATAATAAACACTGACACCCCAACTCCTTAGAGAAAGGGGTCAGATAATAAGTGATGGGTATCTGCCAATGTCATTTGGAAGCCTCCTTAGTAATAAACAGGCCTGGGGTTGAAACCTTTGAGAATTCATCTTTTGGAAAATGAAGGAGGGAATTGTTATTGGCATCAGTCACATATGACTCTTACTTGCCCAATCTCTCTAGATATGTCCTAGGGGGTAAATTTTCCAAAAACATTTGGCACATTTTCTTTACAAACCAATCAACAGAACAACCTACAATGTAGAAGGCAGAAACCCACATGGAAAAGAGCATATGAGAAAGTATTTTATTTGCTCGATCACATTTTATGTCACCCTATCCTAATGCTGAGCCAGTGAGTGGAGGAGTTAACGTAGGGCCTGGATTCATATAGGGGATTCCAGAGTATATACACTCAAGTTTCCAACTCGAATGGCTCATCAAGCTTCTATATTTCATCTCCACCTGCCTACTGGGTCCAGAGAAACTGAGCTTAAGGCTGACCTTGGGATTTAGTCATGACCCAACCAGTACATGACAATGTCCAGTGAACTCCTTAAAGTAGACCTGAATTCTCAATACAAAAGAAGAGCATGGTGTAGTATACAAAGCATGAACTTTGGAGCAAGAGGAATTACACATGAATTCTAACTCTGTCACTTCAACTTTCAACATCTCTGTTTAACATCTGTTAAAATGGGAGAAATGACATTTACACCTCAGAGTTGCTATAAAGATTAAATCAGACAACTTCCCTAAAACACACAACACAATGCCTGATCCACAGTGGGCACGTGATAAGTGTTAAAGGTAAAGAGCTGTCTTCAGAAAGAAAAAAACAAAACACACTACAAAGCAAGTCCTGCAGTGAGTACATACGCAAAGCCATATAAACCTAATGGCAATTACTAGCAACCAATAGAAATTTTTAGGCAATATTATGATTATTTTCTGGAATCCATTGGCTATTGTCACGAAGAGGATGTGTTTGAATTTAGTTGAATTTAATTTTAACACGTGACACTCTGGATTCTAACAGTATGTTTTGACTCATTCCCTAAGATAGAAATCGAGATATCACTTCTATTAAGCAAGAAGAGACGGAGGGAAACTGCAGTGGAAGAGAACTAAAATTGTATGGAACGATTAAAATCATCACTAGAAATATTAACAAGTAGAAGTGACAGTGTGGAAAATTGAATTAGCTAAGCAGAAGCTAAACCCAAGAAACAAATCAAGAGCACAAATTAATAATAGACAGAGAAGTGAAAGGAATGTTAGAGAATTTGAGATTGAGCATGAAGTGTCAATATACATATAATAGAGTCTCTTATAGATGATATGGAGAAATGGATAATCAATACTATAAGCAATGGAAAGAAGTGATTAAATATTCAAATATAATAACCGCATTCATAATAAAGACATAGATCATCAACTCACTAACAGCTAAATTACTAAAGACCTATTTGAGGCATTTTGAAGCAGGAAAGAGCTGTAAGGTCTGAAAAGGAAATATATCACGAATCAAGAACACTTCTTATGAACATTCATAGAGTTACAACATGTTCTTTTCGTGTAACACACCGCTATACACATAAACATATATGCGTATTTCTGTCACGCATACCCTCTACTACACATGTTATAGTTGTTGCTTTGGTAAGTTAGAAGCTTGCAGATACTTAATTTTCCTTATAATCAAAGCCATTACGAAACCATTCCTCCCATGTGCATATTAATTGCTCCCGTCTCTTTCAAAGTTCTAGGTCTGAGAACTGCCCTTGCTCAGTTGAAGGGGTAAGTTTACCGAAGACCATTCTTAGTCACATACGTCCCACCTTATTGTCTCCACTACACTCATACACAACCCTCTCCACCAACTGGAACATCTAACACTTCTCCAATGCTACAATTCGCACCTATTTATCTTTATATTTTTAAAGTATTTTTCAACTGGGATATAATTTACATGCAGTCAAATTCATCCTTTATTGTGCAGTCATGTAACCACCACCGCAATCAAGATACAAAGCAATTCTGTCATACTGAAAAAGTACCTCATGCCCCCTTCCACCACCTTATGCCCCCGGCAACTGCAAATCTGTTTTCCATCCCTTTAGTTTTGAAATTTCCAGGCTTTTCAGTAGTTTTTGAATCTGGTTTCTATTATTTAGTATGATGCATTTGAGGTTTGTCTTGCTGCCTGTGTCAGTAGTTGACTCATTTTATTGCCGAGTAGTATTATATTTTATGTGTGTAGTACAGCTTGTTTATCCATTCATCCATTGAAGGACATTTGGACTGTTTGTAGTTTGGGGTAATTATGAATAAAGACACTATAAACATTTTACATGGAGGTTTTTGTGCAAGATTATGCCTTCATTTCACTTGTGTATTAGAATGGAAATTTCTGAGTTGTAAGATGAGCCTATCATTTAATTTTACAAGAAAATGTCCAACTATTTTCTAAAGTGGTCACACCATTTTGAATTCCTATCACCAAAATTTAAGTTCTGGTAACAGTGTTACTAGAATTTGGTAGTGTTATCTCATTGTGTTTTTAGTTTGATTTTCTCTAATAACTAAAAATATTGAACATCATCGTAAGTCCTTATTTGCTATTTGTTTATCATCTTTTGTAAAATATCTGTTCAAATCTTTTGCTCATTTTTAAAATTAGGTTGTTTGTTATCTTTGTGTCTTGAGAATTCTTTATATATTCTAGATACGAATACTTTATTAGACGTGTGTTTTTCCAAGCATTTTCTCCTAGTTTGGGGCTTATTTTTTCATCAGCTTAACAAAGCCTTTTGCCCTTCCCCCAATGACTTAAGTCCTTTGATTCTTGGGGGTGTACTTGAGCTGAATTATGTCCTCCCCAGAATTCATATGCTGCGGTCCTAACCTCCAGTACCACAGAATGTCACCTTATTTTGAGATAGGGTTTTTAGAGAGGTAATCAAGTTAAAATGAGGTCATTAGTGTTGGCCTTATTCCAATATGACCAGTGTCCTTATAAGAAGAGGAAATTTGGACACAGACACACCCAAAGGGAAGATAATGTGAAAAAACAGGGAGAAGATGACCAGGCCAAGGAGAGAGAGGCATGAACAGATCCTTCCCTCACCACCCTTAGAAAGAACCAACCCTGCCAGCACCTTGATCGTGGACTTCTAGCCTCCAGAACTGTGAGAGGAAATTTTCTGTTGTTAAGCTACCCCATCTGTGGTACTTTGTTATGGCAGCCCTAGGAAAGTAATACAAGGTGAAAGATTTGAGTGGGGTTTCTTTTCTTTCCAACAGGGAAGGAAGAGGCTCCTTCCTTCCCCTGTCCTGGAATATAAAGGATGGTTTCTCCAGTCTCCTGCTTGCCCTTTTTCTTTCTCCCCAACATCCAATGGGGTCTGTGGAAAAGATTCTATGAGTGCTTGCAAACTGCCTTCATGTACACTGTTCGTGTATACTGGGTTTCTACACTCTTGTGCTAATTCTCATGCAGCCTTGAGCAATTTTTCAAAAGTTTAACTTCTTACTCCCTTGTATGGCAGCCTTGTTTTCCTTCCATGCTCTGCCCCAAGCAAACCAGTGCATGTGTTTTGTCTTTCCTTGGAGGTACCTGTCTCTACTGAAATTTCAGACTAGTTGGTGGATTCAAGAAAAATTAGGATTTTGTAGAGTACACGGCATTTTTTTAGTTTGTAAAGTGGGAGCAATCCTCTTTTCAGCTTTTGACATCCTAAGCAGAAGCCAGACGTCTCTTTGCATTTCAAAATCAAAATCTTATATACACTTTGTTCTTCTAAGAATGCCTTTCTCCTGATCTTTTTCTTAGCAAATTCCAACTCATATATCAAAATTCACAAACCTTGTCTCTTCTTTCATGAAGGTGTCCCTTACTCCCATGAATAGAGTATGTTGACAAAAGTCTGTGTATTCCCACAGAGCGTTGTGTATACCTCTATTGTTATACCTGTACGACAAGCATCTCTCAATATGCTTGTATCTCCCACTAGGCTATGAGGCCTCTGAAGGCAGATGCTTTATTCTTCTGGTTCATCTTGCCTCCAGCCCTTAGTATAATTTCCACCATGCAGTGAGTTCTCAGAACATGTCTGGTTCAATAAAAGGTCTCTTGAGGAAAAGTATTATAAGGCAGGTCCTCCATGCTAAGAGGCCAGAGTGACACTACAGAATTCCACGTGGAGGAGAGATTTCCTGGCCCCTTGCTTTTGAGATAATCCACTTGTTTCTTTCTTACAACATGTACTTGCCAGGCACATCCATGACAAAGAGGAGAAATGCATGGACCAGTAATAGACAGTAGGACACAGTGGTTAAGAGCATAGGCTCTGAAGTCAGGCTGTCTTAGCATTTGAATCTTGGCTACCATACTCACCAGCTGAAAGAGTTTCTGCAACTAAACATGACAAAGCTCTTTCCTTATTTGTATAATAGTATCTACCTCAGAGGGATTGTTGCGAAGATTAATTGTGAAACTGGATGTAAAGTACTCAGCACATAGTAGATGCTTCATTAATACTTCACACAATTAGCATTCTTATGTTTACTACTCCAGATCATCTCCCCAACATGCCTGGTGCCAGGACATGTATTCCAGTAGTGTGATCATTTCCCTTCAGAGCAATTACATCTTTTCCAGAAATCTGTATTATAACCTACAAAAGTTACAGCCCTGAAGTCCACTCAAATAGAGCTCTTAGGAAGTGTGATGGTTTAATTTTCTGTGTCAGTTTGACTGGCCTAAGGGATGCTCGGAGAGCTGGTAAAACATTATTTGTGGGTGTGTCACTGAGGGTATTTCTGAAAGAGATTAGCATTTGAATTGGTAGACTGAGTAAAAGAGTTCCTTTACCAGTGCAGGCTTCATCCAATCCCTTGAGGGCCTGAATAGAATAAAAATGTAGAGGAAGGACAAATTTTCTCTCTGCTTTACCTGGGAAATGCATTTTCTGCTGCCCTTGGGCATTGGTGCTACTTGTTCTGGGACCTCAAGACTCCGATTGGGACTTACACCATTGGCTTCCCTGGTTCTCAGGCCTTTGGGTTTGGACTAGAACTTCAAACGTCCGTTCTCCTGGGCCACCGTCATGCCAACAGAAGATCACTGAACTTCTCAGTCTCCAAAACTGTATGAGCTAATCCCTCACAATCTCTACCTTTCTCTCTCTCTCTGTCTCTTTATCTAGATCCTAATGGTTCTAGCTTTCTGGAGAACCCTGATTAATATAAGAAGACCCACTCACTGGTCACATTTTAAGAGGGATCAAACACATTGAGTATTACTGTGGTATTCGCCAAGTACCTAAACCTGCTGTAACTAGTGTAGGGTGATGGTGTGAAGCATGAGCTATGATGTTGGACAGACTTGGCTGGTTTTGAGCTCTAGGTCTATCACTTAGATTAATGGGACCTCAAACAGATCACATCACCCCTCTAGGCTTCACGTCCTCATTTAGAAAATTGTGCAGATAGTGACAATACCTAACCCCTATGCCTGGTTCACGGTATGTGATCCAGGGCTGTTAGCTGTTTATACAGTTGAGTTTATCCTAAAAGGTTGGCACTTTGCTGCCCAGCTGGCATTTCCTCCAGCAAATATGGGGCTTCCCTGCCTCTGGCTTTTCCCTCTCCCCTTTTGCCAAACTGGATGGAGCCGGTTTCCCTTTCAGGAACACACTCTATAGAGGGACTTGAGAAAGGAACAAAGACTGAAAAACAAACCAGTCAGTTTTCCCACATTTTAACAGTAGCTCTGTCAAAAGGTGGAATGAAGGAAGGAGTCTGCATCCATTGACCAAAGTGGGAGCTCTGCTTTCTGTCTGTAGGCATTCATTAATCCCACCCTCCATGAAGCTCTCAGACCTCGCAGGCCTGGGATGTCAATCCCTCTCTCCCTGGTCTGTCCCCTGTGTCAGTGCTTCCCTGACCCACCTCATGCCCTGTCCCCATTCCACGTGCTTCTAGGGAAGAGCTGCGAGGCTGGCACAGGGCAGAGCCGGCAGGTAGTCTGGGTCACTGAGAAGTGTCCTGCAGTTGAGCCGCTGAGCTAGGTCTTGGGCCTGACAGGACAGATGAAGCCCTTTGTTCCTGCAAATGGGCCTTTCCTGGCAGTGATGGAGCTGGCCTGTGGTCCAACCCCTCTCCTCCTCTGCAGCTGCAACCATTATCCTAAAGTGGTTCTATTGATCTGCTGACTGTCCGTCTCCTGCCTGCTCTGCCTCCCCTCTTCGCCCCCCACTCCCCAGTATCCCATGGTTGAGCTCCCAAATACTCTGTACAAGCCAGCCTTGCACATGCAAGTCTTTCTTTCGGTGGGAGGTGGGGGGAATAATGATTTTGAAGTTAAATTAGACCACTGTACTTGTCTCCTGGGAAGGCGGATATTCCTTTAGGAAAAGCATTTTCAAACTGGCAAAGCCTAAGTCTCCATTTACCAACTTTACCTTCTCCTGGATTTTAATTTCTTAGGATTTCAAGTTTTTGTGTGATTTAGGAAACATGGAAAATATGAAAATTCGATTTTGAAGTTAGCATTTTGGCCAACTACAGTGCATGTTGCAGCATCATGCTACTAAGACCTCATTTTATATGACTGACAATCATATTAATATCAATACAGTTTACAGGTAATCAAAATAATTAAAAATGATTCAGTGGTTTTGCAGAAGGTATAGTTATAAGTTCCTTAAAGGTATGTATTCTTGTTTTATTCTTACCAATCTTGCGAGATAACTATTATTATTCCCATTTACAGGGGAGGAAAAAGAAATGACTTGTAATTCATAAATCTAGCCAAACCGTAGACAGGATGCAAAGCTAGGCCATCTGACACAGTAACTTATTTTTCTCCATATGAAAGGCGGCATGTATGACGATATTTGAGATTTTAGGTCTTTAGCTGATTAAGCTGTGCTCTATTTTAGGCATGTTATATTTAATACCGCTTATGGAACTCTAGCAATTTTTATTTTTCAAGGGGGGAGTGACGCGAGTGTTAATCACCAGAGTGCTGGCCCACCATGAGGAGTTTTAACTGAAATGCCCTCATTTAATTCTAGTATGGCTCTTACAATCATGCTAAATATTTTGAAAGAATTTGGCACTGCTGCCCTTCAGTGAAAATGTGACACCTGGATGGTGATTTAAGCCTTTACCCAAAGTCTGCAAATAAAGTCTGTTGAGAATCTTTTTTTCCTGGGGAGATAAGAGATCGCAGCATGGACATGGAAACTCTTTGACTCTTATCCCTGGATGTGCCAGGCATCCAGTGTCAGGGCAGGTCACAAGGAACAATACGGAATTAAGAGGACAAGAGGCCAGGATGCTGTCGTGGCCTTTAATTAAACTTATGATCATCTTATGTGCCTGTGCAGAAGGGACATTTAGGAGAGATGTATGGACCTTCCATGGGCCTAGAATGAATTACTGCCTTGTTAGAATAAGAGTTAAGGGAGGTCTCTGGAAGAACCAGATTCTGATTATTAGTGAAGGCAGGAGAATGGAGCATCAGTGAGACAATCCCTGTACATAATTATTATTTATTACTATTGAACAATACGATCTGCTGTGCACCAATCCGGTTCACTGCCATATATAACATTGACAGGCTCCTGGCCCTGCCAGATCAATACCTTCTATTGCAGAAGATAGAGATGACTTTTGTCCTTTATCTGCCCCCACTCCTCATTTTCACCATGGGAAATGTTTACAGTGAGATATAATTTTGAGTTTTTTCATTTTAAGATTAGCTCTTACAGATGTTTTTGGCTTTACAGCAAAGTTTGGCTGTATTTTCTTTTTTTTTTTTTTGGTTGATTCACATTATAAAATTGGCACTGTGTTTTTATTAGAAAAAATAACAGATTTAGTAGAACATGTTTGCAAAGGGAAGATGAGTGGGGAAGAATGGAAAAGGTATAGGATTGAGGATCAGGATGTCTGGAGTCTAATTTTAAACCTGTTTCTAGTGCTTAGATGATGGGGCTCTTGTCATAGTTTTGCTCCTATGAGAGTTGGGACATGCTGTTTAGGGATCTGCGAGCCTCGGTTTCCACATCTATACAACGGCGGGGTTGGGACTAAATCAGGATGCACATTATCACTCAGGATTGCTATGCCTATAGCAGACATTGCTAATCAATAGCTGTTCTCCTTCCGATTGAGCCAAAGTACAGTCTCAGCACACCCATAATAAATGACGGTGATGTACTGATCAGAGTTAAAACCTAAAATGCTTGAATTATATGCTCACTCAGGTTTCTTCCAGCGTACACCACCCAGGATCCTGAAAGAGTGGCTAGCTTCCCGTAGTTTTATGCCAGAAGCCTTTCATATATTCAACTTATCCTTTACATAACTCTCTGAATTCACTTCAGAGAAGGAAGACATGAGAAAAATTCAACAAGAAAGAAGACTAGGAATGTAATACAAAAATACTCTTGTTAAAAGACTGTATTGTTTACCCTGTAGCAGACTTGGACCAAAACTACCCATGTTCTGGATCTGTTCTATTTTGGTCTCCTTTCCTCCTTGCCATGAACAGCTCTCACTTCCTTTTTCTCCTCTAATTTTTTTGAATTGATTCTTAATAAAAATTCATAATTGTGGCACCAGCTATGTTCCTGTCACTTTTGAGGACTGATTTTCTATAGACATTGTATAAATAATCTCCATTATTTACTGCTTCATAAGAAAGGGCCTTATACATGTGTAGCCACATAAATGCAATGTGAAAAAAACAAAGATGCACTCTGTAGGCGATGCCAAACACTAATTCTGCTATATTACTCTGGAAGTGTATACCGAATAGCTGAGTGTCTACAACGAATGTTTGTTTTTACCATGCGTTTAGTTCTTTTCGTTATTGTGAAAAAAATTAGTCAATTGTCTATGTGAATCAATAATTCTTTTATGATGTCGTTTTGAAAGAACATACATTTTAAATGAAATCGACCTGTTATTTATAATGTGATCATAAGTACATTGGCGGAAAGTTGTATCGCTGAGTTTTGAGTAAAGATTGGGTAGAAACATTAACTGAAAGCGTGAAGTTTTCGTACACCGCCCTCCACAAGACACAAGTTTGCTCTTACAGTTAAGGTTATTTCAAATCAGTTTAATCTAGGCTGAACATGTCACATAAAAGTCCCATTGGCTTACAGGGAGGGTGGGGCCTCTGAAGGAGAAATGTTTATTCCAAATAGAAAGATGAATGAATGAACGAATGAAGCCCTTGATTGTGAATGAGAGACAACATGATATAACAGAAGGAGTCCAAGAGTTGTGCTAATGCAATTTGTATAACAATTCCAACACTGTCGTTAGTGACTCATAATATCAATAGTAAGAGAGAGAGATAGCATTTCTTTTCTTGTTGCTACATCTCTGGCCATATCTTCCTTACAAGCTCTACTCTAAGTATTGAGGAACCAAGAATTTGATTCTTGGGACCACATTTTATGAATGGGGATGGTGACCGTTAGTTATAGGTCAGGACCCTCAGACCCTTATTGTTTTTCACATTCTGGCTCCCAGGTAATAAGCAAAGCCATGGCAGGTATACTGATCTTCCATCTCTCTCTCTCTCTCTCTCTCTCTCTCTCTCGTTTCTAGCTCTTTCCTTCCCTCAGTGCTACTACATAATGATAACATAGTGATTGCCCCTTCGGGGCTGATTGGCTAAGGTAAGTCTTAGATTTAGGGCAAAGTTGAAGACAGCCTTATTTTGACCTTCAGTACAAACTGTATTCTACCAGGGAACTTTGCATTTTGTGCGTCTTCAAAAGAAGAGTGGAGATTGCATGTTTGCCTTCATATTAATAAAGAAGAACCTCTCGCTTTTATTGGTGGAGTCTGGTTCCAGCCAGTAGATGTTACTCCTAGGGAACTATTCTGCTGTCCTAACTTGGGTGAGAAGAACCCACCTTCCATGGGGAAAATGAAGCCGTGAAACATACAGACTGGGGCACAAACCTCTAAGGGATACCCTCTGACTTTCTAATCCCGTTCCCATGTCTCCAGCAACATCCCTCTAAATTTGGGAACATTTATGGGACTCCCAGAATTTCTTGCATTTATTTCCTGAAATACATTGCCAGATTTTCGAGTAAGGGATTGTTTGAAAGTCACCAAAGCTCTCTTTCAATTTTGTTAAAATGGGCTGTATTGGGCAGATAATAACTGGAGTTTTTAGTGTAAATTTTGGACTTTATCTTTGTGCAGGTTTTTATAAATGTGCACTTAAGCCACCAGATATCCAAAATGTCCTGTTTTTTTTTTACTTAAAATCATTTTGTTGGTAATGAACACATCAGTTCTCAAAAATATATCTCTTATTGTGCTTTTAATACTTAAATTTTAAATGCATCCCACCATTCACATGGAGAAGCGAGTAAGTTATTCGTAATCCTTGATTAGACTTCATCACGTGCAGTCACATTTCCCAGTACTCTTGGGGACTTAATAGCATTGATACCAAGTCACACACTCTGACATGGGAAGTTGACCAGAAGGGGAACCTTCACCTAATGTAGGTTTGCATAGACTTTTCTCTATTAATAACCATTAAGAAGAAATGATAAGGACAAATGGGACGTAAAGAAGAAAACCCTTCATGTAAGAAAAAGAATGGATTGAAGGCAATTAGCCTTCTAAGCCTTAGCCATCAAGTCACAGTGAACCAGGGGGTTTTGAGTTCAGCAAAGGCTGTATCTCTCCCTCATCAGGTTGGCATGACTTGCAAGAATCAGAATGAGCAATCGCCAGTCTATGAGCTTATGATGGTGGCCTTTGTTGCCCTTCGTATACTCAAAACTAAAATGTATACTTTCTCATGAGTGCCAAGAACTGTTTAATTACATCAACCACTGAATAGGATGCTTTCTCCATGGAAATTTAGAAGCCAGAATGTCCAAGAGGGCTTTTCATAGAATCACTGTTGATGCCCTGCACCCTCTCTCCTCAAGCTTAGTTTTGGCTCCTGTGGGACCTTGAGCTCTTCATCCTGGTGAAACTGGCAAAAGCTCTGAGTGCCCTGTGACTTATTCTCTGAGGCTGAGGGCTTCATTAGGCTCCATTCAGGAGGCTTTTTGATTACAGGCGTTTGAAATGTCCTCATGACAGGAAATTCTCACTGTTATATTTGTGCTTTCCTGTTGGACCCAGTGGATTTTGTTTTCATATTATTATTTAATTTACAGACAGGAAAATCATTTGGATCTGGAGAACTCTTGATAACACTGTTAATGCAATTACCAGGACGTCCCTGTGTGCACCGTCCAAGCCCTGGGACTCTGAATGGCTGTCCTTTCAAAGTTTCAGGTGTTGGTTTCAAGGGTGATCACATGACATCCCATAATCACATTTATGAAAGGACTAATTAAAAATACAGATGTCTTCAGCTCACAATACCAAGACAGCTGAAATACTTATTAGTTTTTTTAATGTCTCTATATCCTCACTTCTCTCCACCAGAAAAACTAATAATAGATAACAAAGCCCAGACAGGAGGGCCTTCAATCTTTTTTCCTCCCAGTAAATGACATGCTTTTTTTTTTTCTAGAGAGAAAACACCTAGTACTTCTACAAATTGGTCTTTTACAAAAATGCCTTTTTAGATTACTTTGTTTCCCCTTTCAGAATGGCTCAGGTACACAGTATTTTTATCTAGGGCATGAGGGTTTTAAAATATCTGTAGCCCAACTCCTCTAACACAGAGCTGATGGCCATACAAAACAGCATCTGTGTCTGAGAATACAGAACCATTAAGGATCATTCAGCCTTAAGAAGAGGGTCTCTGTACTGCAAATATCAAGTTGTCTCTAGATCTCCTGGGAGACAGAGTAAACAGAACCATTATCATATTCAAAAATGTCTTAGTGATGTGTGGACCTAAGAACTTTGCCCTGATGAACAAAAAACCCTTTACAGAAATGTTGTGTTTGCACATGTGAACCAGAGCAAATGCATTTCCCCTGTTTTGGCAGATAAATACTTCAGACCTGAATGTGTATTTAAGATAATGTCAAAAATACCAACTTTAGGTTTTACCAAAATAATGTCCCATTAAAGGACAAAGACACCTTGAAAATGCTGATGGGACTTTTTGTTAACTTTCTTCCTCCCTTCCTTTATTTTCTTTTCTCCCTCCCTCCTTCCTTCCTCCCTCCCTCCCTCCCTCCTTCCCTTCCTTCCTTCCTTCCTTCCTTCCTTCCAAAACCGCTGTTTTAGGAGGGTTTACTAAGTGAAAGGCACTGCACTAGACACTGAGTTGGGTACATGGAGATGAACAAAACCTGCCCTAGAGGAAGTCATATGCTGTCAAGAATTATACTCTGGGGTCAGTTTGGAGAATAGACTGGAGAGAGTAAAACTAGAAATCAGAAGGTTGGAGAAATAATCCAGATTGTTGTATAACCCTTTTCTGCAGCCCCAGGGAAGAGGATGAGACATCTCAGGGCAGGAAAACTATAAATGTTTTAATTGTCTCATCCCCTTGGAATGAAAGTGAAGACAAGGCACAGCTGGAGAGAGGTGGCATTAACCCCTCCCCTCACGTGGGATTTTCCTTTCTGGCTTTGCATCTCTATATTCAACTCTCAGGAAAATTGCACGTGCTTTTTCTGTCTGCTCTCCTGTCTTTCATTTTATTCATTCTAGAAACATTTTTTCTGAGCATCCATCCACTAAGGTAGAGGAACTTTACTAAGCAATGAGGATACTCCAGTGGTAAGACAGATTTGACACCCACCCTCACAGTGTTTATAAACCCTAAGAAACTAAGTAGTCCTATCCTAGATTTCTAATGCCAATGGCAATTCTTGGCATTGGAAGAAGAGAGAAGAATTTCTAATTATGATGCTACTTCCCAGTCTTTATTTTCTCTGAGATTTTTATCCTATCACTTTTCAAATGCTAAAATATTACTAGTCTTCTTAATAGAATCCACTGTCATGAACTGACTCCCTATTAACTCTTTTTTTGTTGTTGTTATTATTGGCACTGTTCACGTCCATCATTAACTAATGTGTGAATAATTTCAGTTAAATCGGGTTTTTTCACAATATTCAACAACTGCAACTAAACAATAATTTCTGGCTCAATATCCATCTACAAATTTGAGTGTTTGCCCCATGTCCCTAAATGTTTGTGCTGTACTTTGGAAGTTACTAGATCTATGCTGTCCAATATGGTGGCCACATGTAGCTAGTGAGCACTTGAAATGTGTCCAGTCCAAACTGAGACGTGCTGTAAATGTAAAACAACAGACTTAAAGAATTTGATATAAAATAGAATGCAAAATATTGCATTAATATCTTCATATTAATTACGTGTTGGAATGATAATATTGGTTGGCAATACGCTGTCTCTGACACTCCTTAAATTGCTGCAAAGTTACACAACTCAGCTCACATCCCTCCCAACAGCATTGTGGAGTGGGACACAAATGAGGGCCCTATTTGGAAACCCATTGCTCTTTCCCTAAAGCCTTATCTTCTTTGCTGGAAACCTATCTCCCACTCTGGAACTTGATCCCCTGTTCTGGAAATCTATCTACCTATCTCTCTCTCTTTCTGTCTCTCTCTCCTTGGTACAGGCTCCCACCGATCTTTTTCCTTACATGCTTCATGCTCAACCATGAAGAAATAAAAAATTGGAAGTATAAACACACACACACACGCATGTGCAACAGGAATGAATGTTTGGCTCTTTTTTCCCCTCTCACATCCTGCATCCTCAATCTTTCCTTATCATATCTGATATGTGCCATTTTATATGGTCTGAATTTTCTCTTCACCTTTTTTCTTGAGCCAGAGATCCCCTAGCTTCACAGTCTCTCCACCCACTCTGATCAATACCCCACTTTATGCTTGTGACATTGGTGGAAATCCAGGTGGCATTTGTGGAAAGCCCATATCTCCTCTTCCCTTACCTCCCTGTCTCTGTGAGTGGGAAGACAGAGACTCAGAGATGGTTCTGTTGGCTTTAGACCATCTGCCCACTGCACTCTACTCAAGTGGCTTTTTAAAATTCTCTAAACTGGAGTCATTTGTAACAAGCAGGGGAAAAAAACTTTACATATTTTTCATTAACATATACTGTTAACTATGCCAGTAAATTATGGATAATTTAATTTAATTTAGATTTAATGGCAACATTTTTCCTCACTAATGAAATGGTTATTTGTTATTAGGAAAATATTTATTGAAGTGGAATTGTGTGATCTCTCACATCACTATTAAACCTTGTTAAACCTTTTTTTAAATTTCAATTTGGGTTTAATTAAGATTCATTAAGCATTTTATTAAATCTAAATTAAATTCTAATGGAAACGGGGTTTGCCAAGGAAAGACAGTTGTGCCCTTCCTTCCCTCTCAGTTCTTTTAAAGTGACACAGTTACAAGAGGACTTGGGATGAAGTGGGGTCCATCGTTATTGGTAGAACAGGAAGAATGCAGGGTTTGTCACAGATTGATCATGGTAGAACTGCCGCTGACTCACCATGAGACCTTGGATAAGTCATTTTCGCGGTGATCAGCTTACTCCTTTATAAGATGAGAATTACAGTAGTAGAGTGGTTGTAGAGATGGAAGGGCAAGGATCAAATACCAACCAAATGAATATTTATATCTCCTTTTCCTGTCTCAAGTATCTGTAACTCCTTAGAAAATGGAATTAAATAAATATATTCTTTGAATAAGAAAACTAAGGAAACTAATTGTGACTTTTAAAAGTGGCGATCTATGTGGAGTCATCCATCTGAAGCCTGGATTCAAAAGAGCATGTAGGTGGGAGGATGTAGGTGGAGTAAAAGCAGGGGAGTACGTTAGAACTTAATGAGCTGGGCCTTGGAAAAGGCTGGAACAAGGATACAGGAGCTGCGGGTGAATCCAAGTCAAATGTGGTGAATCTTGTCCACCTGAAAACTCATGAGAGAAATAGCCTCCCCTTGGGTCTGAAGGTAAACTCATGACCCCAACCTTCTGGAGCAGTTGGCTAAAGTGAAGCCTGTATTGTGTATTCCAACTTAATGGAACCCAGAGGTAAACCCTAGTGCTATGTAAAGTCCTTGAAATGGACAAACATCATTCATCCAGTAGATCAAAGCTGTGAACCACCTATGTGCCAAGCTATAGGTGTTAGGGATATGGTGGTCAACAAGACCTTCCTGACCTAATGATAGAGACACGCCAGCAACACACCCCAAACTATAAGTGCTACAATTAGGATATGGATAATGTGCTGTGTGAAAAAGATTGTGTAATGTGCCAACTATGAAATACTTACTCTGTATGACTTACCAACTTAGCATCTCTTTCAGAGTCTCTGTATTCCACTTTAGGTCTCTACTGAGCTTTTGACTCAACCCAGTCCTTGATTTCATTCTCACCCAAAGCTCCCAGAGAAAGTCTCTCTTTCCCTAATGCCCCATCAGTTGGATAAGGCTCTATCATCTGCTCAGGTGAGATGGTTGGGAGGTACCTCTTCTAACAGAAGCATTCACCTTTGATTTGACTTTTACTTCTCCTGGAATGAGTTCTTTAGAAGCAGGATTAAGTCTTTCCTTTTGATGTAGCTCATCCCGGAGATTGTAAACATTTGCCATCTTGTTATCTGAAGATAGATTTCCACACATATGATCACAGAGGAGATTCCCACTTCTCAGTACCCTGCCCTGTTCTTCAAACACTCAGCAATTAGAATTAGAAGAAAGCAAGATACTCAGTGACCAATATAGGCCAAACAGAACAAGAGGTAGCCCCTGAATGACTCGTCCCTTAAAGCAAAATCAAGTTTCTTTTCACCAGCCTAGCACACGCTCATGTGCATATACGCATGCATATGTGAGCACAGAAGTTTATGTACCTGCATGCTCGCTCTGCTGGGTAACTTCTATTTGGTCTTCCTGATCCACTTTCCACCCATTCCCACTGTGACACAGAAGTTTGACCAATATTGACCACCTCAACGGGTTTTCTTGACTTCTGGCTTCTGGTTGGGGCAGCCAATGGGGAGCTCCAGCAGGACAGTTCAGAGAAGAAGGAGAGTGAGGTGAAAGCTTGTATTCTCTCATCTCCCTTCCTGGGAGTACCAAGCTTGCCACCTCTGTTCGCTAAGATCGCAGATCCTGTCACATGGCCGTTTCTCTCCGGGGTGCTGCTCCCAACCCCTTCCCTTCAGGACCACAAGTGGTAATAGAGCTCTGCTGCTGCTATCCACAGGACACTGCCCTGCCCTTTGTGATTTGTCCACAGCCTGCCTACACCTTTGTAAATCATCCCTGTATTAAACTCATTTTAAGTTGTCCAGTTTAAACAGTGTGCCATTTGCTTTCTTCCATGATCCCAACTGACAGACACACATAGAAGCGCTCAGATTGAAGGTCCCTACTCAGTGTATAACTGGAGAGCCTTTACGGAAACCAGGAAAACTAATTGCCCTAGTGGCCAGTCAAGGTACCTCCAACTGTGTTACTAGTTGACCTGAGATATAATAAAAGTGCTGGAAAGATCGGCAGATGTGATTTAGTCCTTGGCCATGCCTTTCTGTTCCCAGGAGCAAGCCAGATTCTGTAAGTTTCTAATACCTTCCTTTGTCTTCATTCCAGAAATGGAGAAGACCAAGTGGCCCAGATGGAAAGCAGAAGTGCAGACAGAAGGTTGTGGAAGAGGAAACTTAAAATAACTGAACAACTTAAAGAAAACAAGCGAGGATTTATTGGAAACAACTGCCTTAAAAGAGAGAGAGAGAGAGAGAAAAAAAAAAACCACTCCCGGCATAAGAAGAAAGAAGACGAGAGGACACAAAAGCAAGCCAGATGAGAATCACAGCAAGGAAAACAAGGAAGAAGGAAGAAAGAAGAAAGGGCATAATTATGCAGAAAGTGGGTCAAGAGAATGAAAGTCTGGGGCACCCTAGCCTCCGTCTTTCTTTTACCCAGGAATGGGGCCATTGCAAGTTGTATGTACCTGAGTGTGTGTTTTGGTACTAAACAACTCATAACAGTAGGGTGGGGGGGTAACACAGAATTCTGTGAACCTCTCCTTACCAGTGTGAATTGGCAGGAAAACCGGGCCATCACTCCTTGGGGTGGGATCATGACTTTGTGAAGACAATCACTAAGTCCAGCCTGACACCCTGCATCACACTCAGTCCTAGGACCAGCCTGGGAGAATGTACCAGGAGGCCTGGTCAGCAGTTCCACTTCTCACACTTACTAGCTATGAGACTGGAGAAGTTGTCGCATTTGTTTGTCTCAATTTCTTTATGTGAAAAATGGCAGACAACTCATAAGGCAGTGCTGCGGATTAAAAAACAATGATGAGGGGCTTCCCTGGTGGCGCAGTGGTTGAGAGTCTGCCTGCCAATGCAGGGGACACGGTTTCGAGCCCTGGTCTGGGAAGATCCCACATGCTGCGGAGCAACTGGGCCCGTGAGCCACAATTGCTGAGCCTGCGCGTCTGGAGCCTGTGCTCCGCAACAAGAGAGGCCGCGATAATGAGAGGCCCGCGCACCGCGATGAAGAGTGGCCCCCACTTGCCACAACTGGAGAAAACCCTCGCACAGAAGCGAAGACCCAACACAGCCATAAATAAATAAATAAATAAATAAATAAATAAAAATACTTTCTATTTTAAAACAAACAAAAAACAATGATGATGTAAAAAATCATTGCATTGTTATTGAGTATAAAATTAGGACTTACAAAAATAGTTTCCCTCTTTCCATCACCTCCTTTTCTTCCCTTTTACTTCCTTCCTTCTTCCCTGCTGTTCTTCTTCCCTGGGTCTGGTGTTAAACCTCCGTCTAGATAGTTGATACTATTGCTGTTTTTGTTGTTGGTATCATTATTTTTTAGTCACCATGATTGTTGCTGGTGATGTCGTTATGCAGTTTTCTCCTTTCTTTTTTCAGAAAACTCCTGCCCTGAACTCCAAGGATACCTACCTCTCTCCCAAGGACCTCGCTTAGGGAATACCTCCCCCATCAAAAGCCCTACCCTGTATCCTCTACCTGTATCCTCTAGCTGTATCCTGTATGGGCAGGGGTGATCGGGGCACTGGTCATTATCCCAATGATTACAATCCTATTTCTTGCCAGGAGGTGCACCCAAATGAGAGCAACGAGGCTCTCTCCAGCCTTTTTCACTCCTCCTGGAGTCTTGGGACAGGCTCTGGGGTTTTAATACACTGTTTTGTCCTATTTTTAAACCAAATCCATTAAAGGTGGATCAAGCAGCAGAAAACAAGAATCCAAGGTTATATCCCCAAAGATAAGGTTTAATTAATTTTGTTTGTTGATGGTGGGTGTTCTTGCTAATCAGTCTGTCCATGTCTGGAGCTCAGGTTGAATTTCACTGACAATCTGACTGTGGATAACGAAGACCATCTTTTCACAGCAACCCAACCTGAGATGGCATCCCCCCTCCTCTAGCTGACTGGATCAGGCAATGAACTTAGAGGCTCCAAAAGGGACTCTTTCAGCCAAGTTGGACACATTATTTCTTTTTCCAGCCCAGATGAACCCTCTCCTCTCTCCACTCTGATGATAAGCCCTATTAAGGCTCAAGCTTTCATCTACCTGGGTGGTATCAGGATCTGGGGGACATGTGGCCTCAGTCCTTGTGTTTGGGTGGCATGTGCCTGTGAGACTCTGCTGATGTAAACAGGTTTTATAAAATAGGCATGATGACAATAAAGATAAAAATATAAAAACAAGTTGTATAGGGCATCTACTCTGTCAGCATAAGGGATTCTGGAGAGATGATGTCTAATTCTCCTAATAACCATGGTAGTTAGGGACTGTTATCTCATTTCTTAGATAAAGAAAGAGGCCCAGGGAGGCTGAACATCTTACCCAAAGTCAAACACTCAACAACTAGTGAGAAACAGAACTAAGGTTTTCTTTACCTTTTGTGTTTGTCTCTATCAATTAAAACATTTTCAGGTGGTATCATTCTCCTTACCGTACATTAAGTACCTGTCAAGGCTCCAAGAGAAGGGAGAAAAGACAAAAAGACAAGGGACCCAGGGGAGCAGCATGTTCACTAGTCTTGCAGGGACCGTCCACTCCAGTGGAAATGAAAGGAAGACCTACAGGAGATAACACTCAGCTACGCCGTCTGATACGATATCTTCCTGCCACCTGATTTGCAGGGCAGAGGTTTGATCTCGAGTCCATATGCTTCATCCATCTCCACCATGTCTCTAAAGATAACCTGGAGCCTTCCTCTTGGAGAGTTTTTCTGTCCTTTCTAGATCTCGCCTGGTGAGAAGCACATGATAGGAGTGTAGAACAGGGAGATGGGGATTTCGGACCTTCTGTTACTCTTTCCACTATTTCTGCACTCAAAAGTTAGGTGTACTCAGTTTATAACTGTCATCATTGCTCAGCTCTTTTTTTTTTTTTAATTCAACGGTGGTGACAAGTCCTTTATTTATTTATTCTCTCCCTGTGCTTTCACATTCCTCCGTATCCCCCTCAAATCCTGGCCAAGACTAGAAAGGTCCATAGCTTTCACCTCACTCTCTAACAGGGGTTGGAATTATCTCACATGTTCTAGACATAGGATCCAGAGTGCAGTATTATTGAGATTACTAGGCACTCATCCCCCAAAGTTGTCTGTCTATTCTTTCATTCATTTGTTCATTCAACAAATATCTACTGAGTGGTGAAGTGATTGAAAATTTAGACTTTGGAATCACATTGGCTGAGAGTGTATTCTAGCCCTGCCACTTTATAAATAATATAAACCTTGCGTAAGTTAATAAACTTCTGTAGGCTTTCTTTATCCCTTTCGTAAAACGAGGTTAATACTGGATACGTGTTAGAATTAAATGCGTGTCAAGCACTTAGTACACCTGTCTGGCCCATATTTCATGCAGTCAGAGATAGTTTGACCTCTGGGGAAGGCATGTGTATACGTATGCATGTGTGCACGTATCTGAGGGAAACAGGGAAAAAGTGAAATTTCTATGCGGCTCCACCTCTGTATGGCTCCTCATATATATTTATGTGGCCTTGGACAAGTTCCCTAGACTTGCTGAGCCTCAGTTTCCTCATTTCATGGGATGAGACTTCAGTTAAGTATGTAAAACTTTCTAAACCATTCTTGAATCAGTGTCATTGCTTAATGAAATACTGTGTTTACCTCTTGTCTTAGCCATCAGGGCTGGAGATCCAGGGACCTGCATCAGGGTTTTCCAGAAGCCATTATGAATTCTCTCAACTACAGCCAGGAACATTGTTCAATGGAGACAATGTGTGAAGGGGAGAGGAGGCATAGTCATAAGACATTCATTGACTTTTCTGAGAAAAATGAGCTCAGGAAAACCAAATGTTGGCCATTTTTCCTTTCTGACACCTCATCTTTCTTTCAGATTAAGCTAAGCTGGCGACCAGGCTCTGGCCTGGAATGGACCCCTCCCATGCTAAGCCAGATTTAGAGGAATGAGAAAATCATCCAGGATAAGGCAGCACGAGTGACTCTCATGCTGGCTTCATCCAGGGAGAAGGAATTCAGATCCTCCGTCCCTTCCAGGTATCACCCAGAAAGCTAAAAATTAAAGACATGGCTTTAAGTCTAAGTGAGTCCATTATGGAAAGTTCTCCAAAGTCCAAAGGGATCTATTCAATTTTTTTAAAACAAACTTTTAAATTTTGGAAAACCGTAGATTTACAGAAGTGTCTCAAAGCTAATGTAGAGAGTTCCTGTATATCTTTCACTCCACTTACCCTAATATTAACAGCTTCCACAACCATGGTGCACATGTCAGAACAAACAAACCAACACTGGTAAATTACTATTAACTAAACTCCAGACTCTATTTAGATGTCACCAGTTTTTCCACTATTGTCATGTTTTGTTCCAGGATCCAATCCAGGGTACCACATTGCATTTAGTCTATTTGATTTTTAATGTGTCAGTATTTACCTTTTGACCTAGAGAGTTATGTGTCTACTAAAATAGTCTGGAATTTGAGCTCTAACTTTAACGTCCTCTTTTCTAGAACAGTCTATTCCTAGCATCTTCATCTCAGCTCTAACCCAAGGATGTGGTCAGGACGCTCAGATTCTACCTGATACTCTTATGAGAAACTGTTCTGACTTTTTACTCCTCAGGTAGGTGGTTAACGAGTGAATTTCCTTGCCTGAAGGAATTAGTTGTGCATTAGTTGTGTGCCAGGTGCTTGTGTTAAGTGCTTGTACAGACTATCTAATTCAACTTTCATAGCGTCCCTTTGAAGTTGGTACTATTATGATTATTATTTTTCAGATGAAAAGATTAGGTCCCAGACGGGTAATAACTTGCCCAAGAGAAAACATTTAGTAAATGGTAGGACCAGGATTGAACCCAGTCTTCTACCTGGAAGACACATTTGCTTTCTCTGATGCTTCTATTTTAAGGCCTCTGCTTTGCAGAGCTCTGCCCTAGAACTCCTATAGTTTCTCTTATGTGTACCCTGTGGAATGGTTAACAAGACTCACATACGGTACCCTTAGATAGAATTAGCTCAGGATTAAACGCTTCAAAGTCTCAAGAGGAAAATGTCAGTGGATCCAGGTGATGGATCTAAAATAGCAAGTAGATCTTGAAGTGATCCAGAATGCAGGGTGTAAGAGCTTATCTGCATGATATCCCTCCCTCCATATATACATAGTTACAGAAGCCTGGCATTTTACTTCCTGAATGAACAGAGGGCTATGAACACATTTCCCCCAGTGGCTGGTAGGTATTTCTTTGGGAAGAGAAAAAGCACAAATAACCGGCAAAGGGAAGATCAGAATCAGGGTGTAGAAAATCTGAGCTGAGCACAGAGTGTAGGACAGCAGCAGTCAAGGGAAAACCAGGGAGATTGCGCAATCAGGCTCAAGACTCATTTAATCAATTTCGGTAGAAGGGGTGTGTGTGTGTGTGTGTGTGTGTGTGTGTGTGTGTGTGTGTGTGTGTGTGTAGCTGTGCACAAGACCAGTTCGAAGAGACAGAAGTAGGTCAGATATAAACATAGCTCTTTAGACATTTACAGACACTAATCAATTCATTCATTCATTCACTCATTCATAGAACAAACATTTATTAAATACCTTTGATGTGCCAGGTCCTGTGCCAACACAGATTTCTGGTCTTGGTCTGCTTTTTAAAACTTTAACTAGACCTCCCTGGAGTGCATTTATACGTGAGGCCCCAAGAGTTTCATCTTTCTGGAAAATAATAACTATTTTTTTCATTTCTGTTAAAGGAAAGGAGAAGCTAGTTTCTAGGGGACACACAGTATCCGGGAAATCAGTGGAGAGCACTTTGCAGGGAAGTCCCAGTCCTAATAGTAGGAAGAAAACACAGCACTGCCATCTTTCAGTGTCTAGGACTCTTCAGGGTGGAGCACGTGCGGGAGTTCCAGATCATCGGCGGTGTCCATTACTGCAACGTCTCTCTTCCTTCCTGAGTATCACAATAATTAAGTTGAAAATGAGAACTGCACATCTAAGGGTCAGGGTAAAGTGAGGGATCTGGAGGGGAGGGCCTTGGTGTCTGCTGGGTAGACCCATGATGAACATTGTCAGAAAGATCCAGAGCAGGTGTGCTCTGCCGAGCATGAACTATCACCACTAAAATGGGCAGTGCTAGTACAGAAAAAGGACCGAACTATGGGGCCACAGACAGGAAGGGCACATACTCTTGGGAAATACCCACTGCAGCAGTCAAGAAGGGAATAGAGTCACCCAAGAAAGCTCGGGTGGCGAGGGACACGCAGAACACAGGATCCACACTGTTTCATTATACCCTCCAGAAACAAAAGATGTGCCCCAAATTCCACTGGCCTGTGGATTGTGTACAGAGATGGGCACCTCAAACTGCTCCCTGGGCAGAATGGTTGGGGAGGCTATAAAGAGACAATCTTTTCAGCACCTGAAAGTCAGGTATGACTTGAAGGAAGGTGAGGAGGAGAAATGATCATGGCAGAGACGGAGACGCTGGGTGGTGCAGGGAGAGAACATCTGCAGTGAGACTGCTCTTGGCTTTGAAGGATGCTCTGACAGGGCCCGCACCGGGAAGGTTCAGATGTATCTGGAGTTTTCTGCTTGGCTCCATGAGATGGAATTGGTATTAAGGAGAGAACTGTTCAGCTGGAAGTCAAAAAATGTTTCCCTCTCAGGAAAGGAAATTTGAGCAGGGCTTGGTATTCACAGGAAGTGATTTATGCCCTGTAATTTGTATAAAAAGTGAGAATCGGCTGGGGGTGTGAGTGTCCGGCTGCAATTGCCTTTGTCTGTGGGTCGTGCTAAACCTGGGAAGGAGCCAGCATGGATTCAGCTGGGCTCTGGTGTCAGGGGATCAGACTGATTGATTAGTGATGTCAAGATCAGTGACTCTAGCACATTTCTTGATCAGGAATTTACAAGAAAATTGACCTGATATGGCTTTTGATTTTTGATGATCTTGGCCATTCCTTGACCAGAATCTCTGTGGCTACAATGGGGCCTGCTGGGTTCAGCACTGGAATGTGACCAGTAAACTGGCCGACAGACAGAACTGAGCAGAGGGTACAGCAAAAGACAGCAGCAGCAGAGGTTCATCACGTGTGCTATTTCTCACCACTCCAGCAACTCTGCCAGACTTTGCTGATCCATTGTGGTGTCCTTTCTACTTCACCCAGGCATCACCTGATGATCCTTATTGAGACAAAGCTCAAGAGAGACACTATGTATTATGCATGGTAGCCTGTAAAGATGAAACCTGTTAGCCATCTGGGAGACAGAGGCAGGGAGGGACAATGGGACACTGCCATGCAGCAGGGGACATTCATTCATTCATTCATTCATCTCTGTATTGATTAGTTTAGAAAATAATTGCTAAGAATCTATGATTCTACTACTGGGCTGTCTACTGGGTTTCCTGCTAGATACTGGGGACTATAAAGATCAAAAAGCTTGGGACTTCCCTGGTGATGCAGTCGTTAAGAATCCGCCTGCCAATGCAGGGGACACGGGTTCAATCCCTGGTCCGGGAAGATCCCACATGCTGCGGAGCAACTAAGCCTGTGCACCACAACTACTGAGCCTGCAGGCCACAACTACTGAGTCCGTGTGCCACAACTACTGAAGCCCACGTACCTAGAGCCCCTGCTCTGCAATAAGAGAAGCCACCACGGTGAGAAGCCCGTGCACCACAATGAAGAGTAGCCCCCGCTCACCGCAACTAGAGAAAGCCCACGCAACAATGAAGACCCAATGCAGCCAAAAATAAAGAGTATAATAAAATAAAAACTTTTTTAAAAAGCTTCATATCTATTGTAAATAATTCACTATTGTGGGAAAGAGAGAAAGAAAGCACAGATCATTTCAAATAGGATTTCAAACATGTTGCAGGAACACAGAGGAAAGTGTGGCCAGCACCACACGGGGCTTCTTTGAGGTGGTGACATTTGAGCTTGGTCATAAATGAGTGAAAGAATGAATGAATGGGAGATGGATAAATAGTATAGTTTGTGTAGTTGGCAGTCTAGAGGAGAGATAGTCAAGGATATTACTTCTTTTTGAAGATTTCATAGGTTACATTTGGTCAGATTAGATAATTTTTTCATTCTTAAGGTAAACAGACTGACTGATAAACACAAATGACAATCTAGTGAGAAAGGAGGAGATAAAGATCCAGGGAAAGAGGAGAAGAGAGGAAGATAATTTATTTTCTGAAAACCTCTCAAAATGGCCAAAGGAGGAGTTAATTCAAAGTTGTCCTCTGTTGGAAAAAAATAGGAAGGGAGGAATATTATTTTCCACATTAGGAAGAGGAGCCATCTGTTGGTTTTTTCCCCCCTAGTGTCCTCCCAGTGTCCATTCACTCTTCTTGTAGAAATTCTACCAAGATTGCTTTCTGGGGAACCAGTTCCTCACCACTCTAAGCTCATGTGCTTTGCCACATGCCAACTCTGATTTAAGATGTGACCTAGGTCTGAGTCAATCAGAATATTGGCATTAGTTATATGATTCATTAAACCTACTACTTTGTTCTTTGTTTTCTGTCTTATCTCATTGTTCTGATTTTTTTTTCTGCTTTCTTTTGAGATAACTAAGTATTCTTTATGACTCCATTTCGTTTCCTTTAGTTATTAACTATAAATATCTTTTTATTATTTTATTTTAGTAGTTGTTTTGGGGTTTATAGTATACATCCTTAACAAAAATGATATTATACACGTCATGTATATTATAAGAACCTTAAATGTAAGTGTACTTAGATTTCATGCATTTATAATGCATTTCTCCTTTATATAAGTTATAAACTATGCACTGCATGGTTATTTTGTTTTAACAGTCAATTGTATTTTAAGGATTTACATAATAAGAACAAAATCATATACATTTATCCACATAGTCGCTGTTTCCTATACTATTATACTTATTTCTTTGTTTAAATTATGTGTGGTAGGCAGAATAATGCCCATTCCACCCCACCCAAAAAAAAAGATGTCCATGTCCTAATTCTTAGAACCTATCAATATTTTTCTTCCATGGTAAAAGGACTTTGCAGATGTGATTAAGTTTAGGGACCTTGGGATGAGAACATTATCCTGGATTATTTGGATGGACCCATTCTAATCACATGATTCCCTGATGGACCCATTCTAATCACATGATTCCCTGAAAGTTAAGAACTTTTCCTGGCTGAATTCAGAGGTTGAGGTCAGAGGTAGGTATGATTATAACAGAATAGTCAGAGGGTTGTAGCATTAATGCCTTAAAGATGAAAGAGGAGATCATGAGCCAAGAAATGTAGGTGACCTCTAAAAGCTAGAAGAGACAAGGAAGCGGATTCTTCTCTTGAGGCTTCTGAAAGGAGCACAGCCCTGCCGAAATCTTGATTTTAGTCTAGTGAGACCTATTCAGACTTCTGATTTACAGAATTGTAAGTTAACACATTTGTGTTGCCTTAAGCCACTAAGTTTGATGTAATTTTTTTTACAGCACCAACAGAAAAGTGAAACATCATGCATTATCAGCAGAGATGATATTACCTCCAAGTGGGTGAAACTGATTTTTGGGGGTGGGGGCAAAAAATATGGCTTTTAATGTAGAAAGCCAAGATATACATGCAGTGCATGAACAAGTATACATTGTATCTGTGGTATTGAAATTTTATGAGGTGGCAATTAGGGAAAAAAGGTTCAAAAGACTCCTTAGGGGGATGATAATGAAAAACAGTTGAGAAACACTGGTTTAGATGCATATTTCCATCTGGAGTCACATTTCTTCTGCCTGAAGTCTTTCTTTTATCATTTCTTGTAGTATAACTACCATTTTCAGGTGACAAATTATTTCAGTGCTTGCATGTTAAAAAAAACTTTAATTTTCCTTCATGTTTGAAAGATGTTTTTTGCTGGGTAGAGAATTCTACACTGATGGGTTTTTCTTTTTCTTTTTTTCCTTTCAGTACTTCAAAATGCTGCTCCACTGTCTTTTTTGTTTCTGACATGAAATCTGCTGCAATACTTATGTTTGCTCTTTTGTGGTTAACATGACCTTTTTCTTTGGCTACTTTGCAGTTTTCCCTTAATCATTGGTTTTGAGAAATTTGTATGCTGCGCTTTGGTGTAGCTTTCTTTGTATTTCTATGTTTAGGATGCATAGAACTTCTCAGTTTGTGTATTTATACTTTTAATAAAATTTGTCATTATTTCCTCAAATATTTTTTCTCTACTCTCTCTCCTCTGTTGGGTACTCTGCATTAATGTATATTAGGTCACTTGGATTTTTCATACAGCTCACACATGCTCTTTTCATTTTTTAAGACTTTTTAATCTGTCCATTTTTGGGGCTTCATTTCTATTTCTATGTCTTCAAGTTTACTAATTTTTTTTCAGTTACGTTTAATCTGCAGACACTGTAGAATTTTCTCTCAAACATTTTAGATTAAATGACAAATTTGATTTGGTTTATATTTATATCTTACCTGTCTCTATGTAATTTTTTTAAAGATATGAAATAGAGTTATAATAACTTTTAAAGTTCTTGTCTACTAATTCTCACCTCTGTGTCAGTTCTAGTAAGTTTCAACTGATTGATTTTTCCTCGTTGTTATTTTATGTTTTGTTTGCATGTCTGTTAATTCTTAATTGAATGGCAGGCATTATGAAGTTTACTATTGTTGAGTGTTTGATCTGTGTGTATTCAAGTAGGTAGGTAGATAGATCTTTTTTGAATCTTGCTTTTAAGATATGTTAGACATGACCACGGCAGTGTTTATTGTAGGGCAAATTTTGCCTCATTTCTGAGGCAAGACCCTATGTTGAGAAGAAAACTGAGGACCTATTTGAGTTCAGCAAGGAAGAGTGCTATAATTTATCAGCTGTGTTTATCATGCACAGAGGATGGGAATGGCAGGACATTTACTCATTATTTGTAACTCATATTATAGAAAGTAATGTGCTAAAGAACAAAGAATGAAGACAAAAATGAATACCTTGAAATTTCCCCAAGAAGTTGGAATACTCCCACTAGAAGGAGAGCAGGAAAGATGACCGAAGATATTATCCACATTTTAAAGAAAGTGAGGTTCAACAATGTTAAATGACTTGTTTAAAGTCAATCAGATTTAAATGCAAGAACCAAAGTTTGCGTCACATTTAGACTGATGTTAACTCCAGTTAAAAAATTGCCAATGTAGTAAGAGAGATGGCAGAAAAATGACTGAGTTACTGGGTTCTTTGTAGCCTTACAGGAGTTTTTCACTGTCCCCCAACTACATTATGTGGGTCACTGCTTCATTCAACCATTTTAGATTAGGGCCAGACCTGGAAAAGGGAAGCTGAGAAGGTAAGAGATCAGCAATGTATGAGTCTGATGGGTGTTCCAGGACTTATAAAAGATAAAGACGTAAAGGAGATGCATAGGCATTATTTTTAAAGGTACATCTGAGCTCAACAGGAAGGAATGCGCTGAAAAATTATCAGTATATGCTTTGAGCATGGTGAAAGGGAGATGAGGGAGTGTAAATAGAGGTCACTATGCCAACAACTTTCCAAAGATCATGACTATGACCTTGGTGGTATGAAATCCTGCTGGGCATATTTTTTGTTGTTGTTTGTTTGTTTTAAGTCTAGAATCTCTAGGTGAAACCATTCTTCCCACAATTTGAGTGTTCTTAGTGAGACTGTTGATGTCAGTCCCTCACTCCCTTGTAGGTGTGATTAGTCTGTGGGATGAGCCTATCTTCATAGAACCAACCAGAACCTTTCCCTGGAGTGGATATACACTTGCAGAGGGATAGAGGACCATCTCCGTCTAGATCTAAGGTCAACCCAAGGCAGGACATGGGGTCTTGGAAGAATGGAACATTCCCACATTCAAACCACACACATCGTCATCTCACTTTTTATAGGGGTCCTTCTTAAGAGCTCCCAAATTTGAGAGTCATTTGGGGAAATGTGATTGTGGAGCACATTCCCATAACCTTGCCCCGGACTTTGCCAACACCACAACCGACATTAGAGCACACGTCAAATCAGAGACAATATAGTGTAGCCTATAAGAGTTGGGGGCATACAGTTTAAATGCTCTTTGATCTTTGATAAGTTTGCTTACTTAAAAAACTTGTTTTTAAGTATCTACTATATTTCAGGGACCATTTTAGATACCTGCAATAAAACGATGAACAGGACAGATAATCTCAGCTCTCAAGGAACTTCTATTCTGGTTAGAGAGGCAGAAGTCATATAAAAAATTCATTAATTCAAGAGTTATACATCTCTGTGCCCTGTTTTCCTCCCTCATCCGTGAAATGGAGGCAGTGACAACATCCACCTTTTTCATAAGAGTCAGATGTCCTAAGATGGAATTAGTTGGAGAGATCCCAGCTCATTTATCACTGTTTACCATTGTTCCCCATGTACATTCTCCTTAAGAAAGGCGGGATTCTAGTGGTCCAGCTCAGTGAGTCCCTGGATCTCAACATGCCTGTGTCAAAGAGTTCTGCAAGAGTCTGGCACAGGACAAGCCATCCTTCCTGTGCTCTGAACACAGACCCCCAAGCCAGGTATACCTAGTCATGGTCCTCCAGGATGCACACGAAGTCCTCCTTCATTTTTGACTTGCATCTCAGAGAAGGCAGGAGAGGCCCTGGGCATCAACCTTGCCATTCAGCCCCAGTTCATTTGCTGGTACTGCCTTCCTATGTCCCTTACCTGGAGGGCCTGGGAGCATTGTCTGCAGTGCCTAGAGGTGTCTAGATGTACCTCCAGGTTCAGACATTACTATCCCTGCTTTTCTGGTTTTCATTTCCTTTTCTTGTCTGCTAGGCTTTTGAAATACATATTGCAGCCACTTGTTGCCCTGTTTTCTAAGCTGCCTTGAACTGCTGCCAGGAGCAGTTGCCAGAGGAGCAAATGACTAAGTCACTCTCCTTTCAGCCTCTGGCAGGACTGGGAATTCACTTGGGGATGGGGGTGGGTAGCAAAGGCCCAGCCATCCTGAACCAATCAGGAAACCACAATAAAAGTCCCGACCAGGGAGTCAGTCACTCACTCTCAAAGCCCAGAGCTGAGCTCAGCTTGGAGGTGACGACCAGTCTGGGATGCTCTGGTTTGCTCCTGCGGAACCACATAAGAGGCAGAGAAATTGGGCAGAAAGGCAGACCCATCAAAGCCGCCTTCAGGGGATCCCAGGGTCAGCAGGGAAGAGATACTCACTGTGTTTATGAGCCAGGAAAGACCACAGAAGAGCAGAAAAACAACAGGATATGAATCAGAGCAGGCAAAGCCAGGTGAACTGGATTATAAATAATAATAATAAAATAGCTAATGCCAACAGAAAACTTACTTTGTGCTGGACCCGATCCTAAGCACTTTAAAAGCACTAATTCATTCAGTCCTTCCAATAACCTTATCTGGTAGGCTCTATTATTCCCATTTTCAGAAGAGGAAACAGGCAGAGGGAGATTTTAGTTGGTGTACTTGGTGATGGCCCAATGTTTCCCCACTGATCCTCTCTTACCTAGACCTTTACAATGTTCGCCTCTTTGGTCATCCTGCTTTCTATATGCTTTTCCCAGATGGTTCATTGGTTGATATGTACCCAGAACTTGTACTGAGTTTTACCACTGATTACATGAGGTTGGAAGTGGATCCTTCCCTGCTGCATCCACCAGATGAGATCTCAACCCTGGCTGACACTTTTGATTGTACTTTGAGACACCATGAAGCCAAGGACCCATCTAAGCACAGATTCCTGACCTTTATCCGAATGCACCTCCATCAACATTTAGAAGGAAATAAAGGGGAGATGCTGTACTCATACCAGATAGCCTTGGTCATTTTGTAAAGGCAAGTGCTCAGGTTATTTGCTGAAAGTGAGATAGGAAGAGGCTTCCCAGAGTGCCAGTACTGTCAAAGACAAGGAATCATCAGTAGCTTTACATGGATCTTCTCCTTGTGAGCGCTTTTTATTCCTATCTGTATTTACAGATAAAGATTAAAATGTTCAGAGAGATGAAGTTACCAGCTGATTGTTGCTCAGGTCAAACATGGCAGAATTGGGAAACCGACCCAGGTCCTAGAGTCATGGAGTCACACTGATGTTCCGGAAGCTTTTTTGGGAAGATGCGTTCTCTGCCACAGCTGTTTTGCTGCTTTGTATCAAGAGTGCTTTAGAGACTGTCGTAGGGGGCATGGTGGGTCTAGTCTCAGAGGAGGAGAGGAGAGAGTGGGATATAGACGCAGGCAGAAGAAGAAATGTTCTTTTGCTGAAAGGACATGAAGTAAAGTAGTGTAGTCAAGGGAAGTCTTTCAGGAGGTGGAAAATACCCAATGTACAAATGTTGTAGCTACGGGAGCATCTGCACACAAGAAACCATGGGCTTCCCGGAGACTTCAAAACAGACAGCTCAGTAGAGAGAGTGGTAATGATGGGGGATGAATGACTGTCTCCAATTACAAGGCAGATCATGGAGTAAGATGGTGAACAAGGATATGTAGGCCAGGGATATGGGAAACCTGCCCAGTGCACTCCAACAAGCTTAATGTAAATGTTCATAGATTGACGGAATCTTTGTGACTTCTGGATAAGGCATCACCAGCCCTGAAAGAAGAGCCTTCATTTACGCTTCCATCTTTATGAGCCAAGCGGTTGATACCAAGTTTTCAGGAAGAATTTAGGCTTTGAGTTCATTGTTACCACTGCTAGCTCAACGCCTACAGCGATCCCAAGCTAAAATGGTATGATGCCTAATGGTTCAGAATTTGCACATCCATCACAGGGGTCTACCAGGAAGGGCGCAAGAGTTTCCTAACTTTCAGCTGAAGAGTGATGGTGTGCTCACCTTGACTTTCCAGGTCTGGGTAGGTAGGCATAAGACTCTGGGGTACCAGCCCTCTATGATACTAACAGAACTGCTAAGAGGGCAGCAAGTATGCTTCTTTTATCATTTTTTTCCTTCTCAATGCCTGGCTGTGTGTTTGGCAACTAGCAGGTGCTTTATGAACATATGTTGAGTGAATGAATGAGTGTGGGTTTGATCGTGCTTGCTCCGTGGTTCAGTCGTCTTGCAGTCTCTTTTAGATAAACACACATTTCGAATTAGACAGCACATACGCATTTCAGAGACGAAGGGTCTCGGAAGTCCAACCTCCACACATAAACCCTCCTCTCTCCTGGCTTCACTCCCCACTCACAGAGGAAACCAACCTCCTCTCCGACTCCCCCTTCACACAAGAGGGAGGCCAGCTCTAATGGCCTTGGCCCCAGTTTGCTTGTATAATTAATGTGGGATTTTTCCTTCTCTAGTAAAAAATGACCTTGTCAAGCCAGAGATGACAAAATCTTGGTTACTGCGCGATTGTGGGCTCCCTGCTGGGATGGCATCCCGGGCCCTGCAAAGAGAAATCTAATAAAATCTGTGTCAGGGACTCCCTGGGTGCCAGGTCCCCTGCTGCCTGACCCCACGATCCCAATTTATTACCCAAACCCAAGAAAGCAGACAAACCTCACTGGCTCCAGACAGGAGACTTCCAAGTGGGAGCTAGTGTGGCAGCTGGGACTAGATTTCAGCAAAAATGACAAGGGAAATGACAGGAGGTGCCAGCCCGGCCAGGGAGTCTGGGGAAGCCCTATTCAGAGCATCCTGCTGCCTTGACAGGGCCGATTTTAACTTGGTGGAGGAATGTGTTAGAATGGCCCATTGGGAAAGGAGGGAGTTTCTTCTCTTTGCACTGTTATTGACTGGGCCATGGACCACATGCTTTGCATTAGTCATGTTCCTGGGAGTCAGCAGGCGTCAGCAGAGGAATAGCCAAATAATACTATTTGCAAAGGGAGTTTCCATTTTGTAAATTGAGCACTTCTTCGTATGCCAGGGAGTTTTAAATATACTGTCGCTACTTACCCTCCTGCACAGTCAAAACTCCCTGTGATGGGAGATACCGCTTATCATCACCCACTAGCTTCACCCCTTATTAGTTGAATGATCTTGGTTCAGTTACCTAACTTCACCTACAAAATGGGATAAGAGTATCACTCTCATAAGTCTGCTTGTGAGGATTACAATATAAGAAAGCAGAATCAATCCACAAAAACAATAGCCTTTCTCTATAGCAGCAAAAATCAACTAGATGAAAAGAAAAAAAATAAAGAAGAAAGAAGAGTCTATTCCAAATAGCCATGAGAATTCTGAAGTGTCTAGAGATTAGCTTAACAAAGAATGCACAGAACATTTGGAGAAAATGTTAAAACTCTATTAAAGGATATAAAAGATGATTTGAGGGATATTCCATACTTACGAAGGAGATATGTTAATATTGAAAAGATATCAATTATCTTCAAATTGAACTGTGAGTTCAATGCAGTCTCAATAAAAATTCCAGCTAGATATTTTTAAGGATCTAGAGACAAGATGAATGCATACAATTGTATATGGAAATATAAAAGTCCGTATACAGCTAAGTGAGTTTTGGAAAAGAAGAGCAAATAGGAGAGATATGCTGTACCAAATATTGAAATATATTACCAAGCCATAGAAATAAAACAATATGGTGGAGGCCCCCAAAATGGATACATACAAGTGTGGAACAGAAGAGAAAGCTCTCAGTTCCCCAACCAGGGATTGAACCCGGGCCACGACAGTGAAAGCCCAGAATCCTAACCACTAGGCCACTACGGAACTCCCAAGTGGGTAAAGTTTTATCCATCAGGTTTGACTGATGGTTCTGGAAAACCTGACTCACTATATGGATTAGGGTGGATATGCCTTCACTATAAATAAAAGGGTCCCCAAGACGGATTAAAGGCCACAAGATAAAAGGCCAAACTCTAAGGTTAATCACAGAAAATACTGTTATTGTGACCTAGGAGTGTAGACAGATTTCTTAACCAAGTCTCAAAAAGCCCAAATCATATACTGTCAAAATTAAGAATTCCTGAGTGTAACACATGACTGACATGATTAACAGACAGTTAACAGATTGGGAGAGATTACTTGAAAATTGCTTGCAAGTTTTAAAACTGAAAAAGGGCTAATATGTAGACTATACAAGAAACTCCCACACATCATCAAGAAATAGAGAACAAAGGCAAAAGGCATGAACAGGCAATACACAGAAAAGGCAGTGCTAGTGACCAATCAATATATAAAGAGATATTGAAAGTCATGACTAAACAGAGAAACATGAGTGAAAAAAGCAACAAGATACTACTTTACCCCATCATATTGACAAAAATTAAGACAGCTGGGTCATGTTGGGAGGGATGTGGGTAAACATCTTTTGTTTCTATGAACTGTTGTCAGAAGAATAGACCGATGCAACCATTCAGAATAAAACTCCAGCAATTCTTTGTCTACTCCATTAGGCTGCAATCTCACTCTTGTTTTTACAGTATATTTGAGAGAAAATGTGACATAAGTCCACAAGGGGACATACAGAAGATGTTCATCACAGCCTTGTTTGAAGCAGGACTTGTCAAACTATGGCCCTTGGGCCAACTTTGGCCACACCCATTTATTTGTGTACTGTCTATGGATGCTTTGGCGCTACTGCAGCAGAGTTGAATACTTGCCACTAAGACCTTAAGGACCACCAAGCCAAAAATATTTATTATCTGGATCTTTGTAGAAAAAGTTTGCCAACCTTCAGATTAAAGTATCAGGGAAGTATTACAGGCCACCTGGGAGTCCCACTGCTGAGGGAAAAGTTAAGTAAAATATAGTGGACATGTACTATGGAATACTATGTGGTTCTTATAAGCCATAAACTGTGTGAGCGTATACCTACAAACATAGAAAGATCTTAAAAAAAGGATGCTGCTTGTATGAAAGCAAGAACCAAGTTCACAGTACTTTAATTTTTATGCATTAAAAAATACCTGCATAACAATAACATTACACATCTTGCAAAGACATACACAAGATCGAGATATAATATCAAAGGCATTATGATTGCTAAAATGAGGAGTGGGGACACATGAATAAAACAGAGCACTCTTTGCATGAGTCTGATGATAGAGCTATGCTATGAAACAAGAAACATGATTTGTTTATGCCCCCTGCCTAAGATCCAGGAAAGTAAATGTGGAAAGTGCTTAGCACACCATTCAGCACATCATGAATTTTCAGGAAACATTCATCCTCATCATCATCATCATCATCATCATTTTATTATTAATCTTTTAAAAGTCAAATTCTAACCATGGAGATAAAATTAACGAAGAGCATGCATAAGATAATCCTGTCTCATCAGTGAATCCAGAACTAAGAGACAGACAGTAGCTCCTTTTAGAGGAACCCTTTAGTGGTTACAAGGAATCCAGTTTATGGCTAAAACTCATGAATTGATGGGGAGGGAGAAAAGAGCTTGTTTACTGTTGTGGTCATTGTTTCTGCTCACCAGCTATTTCTAGCTCTTTGCCTTCCAGATTGCATGTTCTTGTCTTCATTTTGGTTAGTTGGAGCTGTGCAACCAGTTCTGGCTGAGGAGTTGTTTGTGTAAGTGACATGTGCCACCTTTGGGCCAGGCATAATTGTTCTTTCTAGACCCTCCAGAACTCTCTTTCCCACTGGCAGAGTGGCTAGCTGCATTTGAGATGGTGGTTGCTTCATAGTCCCTGGGAGGCTACAATGATTAGAGGCCCCCTGCAGTCCCACAATGAATATGTTGATTGAAGCCGCTGAGATTCTTGGAGTTGTTTGTTACCCAGCATAGCATAGCCTATCCTGACTGATACACCTTCCAAATCCTCAACATGTGTTGAGGCACTCACAAAGATCTAGACACATAGAGTTGGAAAGACTCAGAGGCCAGGTGATCCAACCCCCCAGCATGGGTTGAGTGGGTAAATGTGTAGAAGAGGGGACCCAATATCAATAAAGAAGAGCCCACATCCCCCACAAAAGCTCCTATCATCTTAATTCACCTCTTATTGTTACTGAGATTCTTCTGTTTGGGGCCAAATTCTCCATCCTTGCCACTTCCACCCATTTGTATTAGTTCTGCCCTTATCACTCTTTCACATAATAATCCTTCAGGTAGGGAAGTATGGCAGGCAGAATTCTGGTGCCACAAAGATGTCCCCATCCTAATCCCCAAGACCTGTGAATGTGTTACATTACATGACAAGAGGGATTTTGCAGATGTGATTATGTTAAAGATCTTGAGATGGAAGAGTATCCTGGATATGTAATCACAAGGGTCCTCATGAGAGGGAGGTGGGAGGGTCAGAGTCAGACAAGAGGATGTGATGACAAAAGCAGATGTTGCAGTGATGCGATAGCTGGGAGGAGGCCTGGAGCCAACGAACCCAAGCAGCCTCTGGAAGCTGGAAAAGACAAGGGGCTGATTTCCCCTTAGAAGCTCCAGAAAGAGTTCATCCCCACCAATACTTTGATTTTAGCCTATAAACCCCTTTCAGACTTCTAACATCCAGAATTCTAAGACATAGATGTGCATTGTTTTAAGCCACTAAATTTGTAGTAATTTGTCACAGCAGAAACAGGAAAATAAGAGTGAGATTAGTTACATTATTTCTTTGCATTTTCTGTTTCCAAATGAATTGCTTTTTGCTACACCTGGCTTCATTTTTAGCATGATTTCCTGATACTTTAAAAACTTGGTTTCACTATCTAGTTTGCAATAAATGGGATCCCTGCAACTTTGGCTTCATTTTTATTCTGGTTGTGACCTAACAAAGGAAATATACAGCAAAATTAGCCCTACCCAGAGCTAGTGACTGTGTAGACCAAAGCCACATAGACTGTGGGCAGCTTATTGAATTTGGGGCTTACACAGACTCTAAATCCTTTTCAGAGTTGATTTGGGGACTATTTAGATCCATCTTCCCAATCCCATAGTTGTTCAGTTGCTTCTTTTGGAATTAAACAAAGATTTTACCAGTTCCTTCAGATTACTAAGTATGAATTCGTTAACTCATGAGTTGTGTAAGTTGGTCAAAACGAACTACATGTAATAGTCTATGTTTCCGCTTTAATGAGAACTTTGACAAAACTTACCAGATTTGAGAAATGCAATGGCCTTCCCTTTCAGAGTTGACAACCAAATCGTATGAATATCTAATTTTTCTTTATTGATTGGTATGTTCCAGGCCCTTTGCTGAGAACCAAGCAGTTATGGCCTTGTTTAATTCTCAAAACAGTCCTATGAAGAAGGGAATATTATTATTGATGTTTTATCGTGGAGAAAATGGCATTAAGAGATGCGTAAGCATCTCACAGCTAGGGGGTGAGGGAGCTGGGCTGAAACCTAGGTGTCTGAGTCTGCAGATGGTGTCTTAAGTTCATGCTGCAGTATCACCCATAAAGATATCTGTATGGCCCTCACTGGCCTCTGGCTTGGATTTGTCTGATTCCAGGTCCAGAGGCAGCCTGGAATGTGTGGACACTGTCCTTGGAAATGAAAGGGCTTGTCAGCTCATTTTTGATGGATCACATTTCTTAGAATAAGCATAAAATAAATATTTTCCATTTGCTGAGTGATATTATCATGCCTCTCTGGGCTAAGCTTCGGAGGGGCGAGAGGAAACAGGTTTCATGGTTAGAGCCTGAGAAATACCTCTCAGGCAGTCATGGGTGAGGGGTTAGTAATGGGTGATTTCGGCCCCTATTCATGCTTACCTGGCACAGGAAGCTCTGGTGGTTTGGCTCAAATTCTTAACAACAAGCCCTTCATGTGTCCCCTTGAGTTGCTGGTCTGGTGGAGAATTTGTCTGAGAGAATTTGTTCCAGGAGAGACCCAGCTGCCCTTGACAGCAAAGGGAGAAAAGAGAGACAGAAGCATAAATCTCTGGCTTTCTGCCTCTTTCTTAGGAATCTGTTCTCTTCAGCCCAGATGTGTGGTAATGAGTAACTAGTGAGTTTCAAAGCCTGGATGAATATCATACCCCTGAGCAGACACGTGGGGCCCCCTGAAGAGAGAACTGTCCCTTTTGGTGGAAACTATCCATATCCAATATTAAAAATTACATGAGCCATTATCACATGAAAAAATGCTCAACATCATTAGTCATCCGGGAAATGCAAATCAAAACCACACTGAGATACCACTTCACACCAATTAGGTTGGCTATAATCAAAAAGACATTCAATAACAAGTGTTGGTGAGAATGCAAAGAAATTGGAACCCTTATACACTGCTGGTGGGAATGTAAAATGATGCAGCTGCTTTGAAAAACAGTCTTGCAGTTCCACAAAATGATAAACGTGGATTTACCGTGTGACTCAGCAATTCTACCCCTAGGAATATGCCCAAGAGAATTAAAAGGGGTTGGCTAGATGTAGTCTCTTGGGAAGTCTCAGTCATCTTGATAATCAGTGTCCCCTGTAAGCCTCTGCCCTAGCCCTGTTTATTTTATGCCATATTCCCGAGTGATAAAACTCTAAGATGAACTACCAGATGCCTACCTCCTTTCCCGCTTCCCGCTCGGGCTCCCTTATCTAGTAGTTCTGTCTGCCTGGCCCCTGAAAGCATTTGCATTTGTGACTAACTCCTCCAATCAGGGAGAAGCATTTTGTGGGACATAACAGAGGGAAGAGGGCGCACTGACTGAAGCAAACGCACCTAGAGTTGGCAGCTCTCAGAGATCTGGCATGGTCCTCAAGAGAGAGTCAAGAGTCGCGAGATATGAATGGCAGGTGAAACACCAGGAAACAAATTTCAGGGAGCAATAGTGGAGGCAAAAACAAAAAACAAAAAAAAAAAACCCAAAAACAAATGTTTCCAGCATAAAAGTGAAAAGAGTCTAACCCTCTGGGCCCAATCAACAACGAACCTTGGTGGAAGAGAGCTGTGAGTTCTAGGAATAGCAAAGTATGAAGCCGCATACTCTTGGGTCTTGGGATTTAAACACTGGGACTTCTGAATGGGTTTTGATTCCTTGGAGGGCCTTAGGAAAAGTGGCAATTCTCTTTAAGGGTTTTCTATATTTGTAATTATCACCTTCAAGCAGTGTTTATAGTCAGCCAAGAGGTGGTTCCAAGCAATTCATCAGACTTGTCTGCATGGGTCTGAAATTAACTCACAGGCAGAGCTAAACTTCCGTCCCATGGGAATGCTGGATCACATATTTATCAACCTGAAAGTATCAGTGAAGGGTTAGTAGGTATCCTCTAATTCCACATGCTGATGTATCTGACTGAAAGAATTCTTTCTAGTTGTTTTATTCCTTTAAGCTTTGTTTTCTTTGATAAATGACCTCTCAAAGCCAAAGGCAGCTAGTATTCTGCAATTTTTTCTCCTTCCTGACCATTGAATAGTATTTCTAAGACTTACTGCATACATTGTTTATTTGTGTGTAGGGGATGAGTTTTAAATTTATATCAATCTGATAAATTTGAACCTGTTTTATTGTTTTCTATTTATAATGCATTTTCTTTGTGTGCCTCTGCCCGCATTTGATTTCCTATTTTCTCTTAGAATATTCTAGCTTTTTCCCCTTTTTCTCGCTACTCTTTTGGAAGTTATATGTTGCTTATTATTTTAGTATTTATCCTTAAAGTTTTTAACATGCCTAATTATCTTAAAGTCTCATGTTAGGCAACTTATCTCCTTTCTTGGCATCAAAAAGACCTGTGAAACTCTTTAACTGGGGTTTTTCCATCTTCATCTTCTATACTACTTGTTCCCAGTATTTTACTTTCTCCCCATTATCAGCTATCCCCTAAAAAAGGCTTTATTATTACAATTATTAGATTTTAAAGCAAAGTTTAAAAGATTTCCATTAAGTTTACCAGTTTCTTTCTTAACATTGCTTCTTATACTCTACTTCTTCCTTCTTGAATCAATTTCCATTTTTCTGAAGCATGAACTAGTAGAAGAAAGAAACAATTTATGACCTCTGCTAAACACATAATATATCCATCATCCCCTGTAATTGTATCAACATTTCTGCAGAATATGGATTATTATCCCCATTTTACAGATGAAAAAAGAAGGACATGGAGAGGAAGTTGACACGCTTAACAAAAATCACAGAACTGGTACATTTTAGATGCAACCAGATGTTCTGTTCAAATACATCAAGGAAGCAGCATATTTGCAGTCAAAATGAAATATCTTAGACTAATCAAGAAACAGTTATGGGGTTTGGAGTACTTGTAGGCAGACCAGCGTACTTAAAATGAAGCGATTTGTACAAGAAACTTACAAACCATCCATTATCACTGAAAACTTCATCAGCAGAGTGTTTTCCAAGCCTGAGGGTTAGATCCGGGCTGTAATTAATCTGGAGCGGGGAAGGGTGCTGTGATAGGGGAGGGGAGGTAATGGTATTAAAATGGCCAGCTTGACTTTACTCTTAACAAGTATCTGAATCTTACAAATAAGGAGAAAATGTTTGGGGGGTAATCTTTTAAAATTCTTAGCTACATAGGTTTTTTTAAAGACTTTATTTTTTTTTTAGAGAAGTTTTAGGCTTACAACAAAATTAAGAGGAAGGCACAGAGATTTCCCATATATCCCCTGCCCCTACACATGCATAGCCTCCCCCATGATCAATATCACTCACCAGAATTGGACACTTCTTTTTTACCAGAGATGAACCTACACTGACCCATCATAATTACCCGAAGTCCCTAGTTTCCATTAGGGTTCACTCTCAGAGTTGTACAATCCATGGGTTTGGACAAATGTATAATGACATATACCCAACATTATAATACCATATAGAGTATTTTCACTGCTCTAAAATTCCTCTGTGTTCATCGTATTCATCTTTCTCCTCTTCTCACTGCATAGGTTTTTATTTTAAGTTTTTCAAAACATATCTGTGTCGGAGTGTAGGAAAAACACATTACACCAAAGCTCGTTCAGGGTGGATACATGTTGGCTGGTGATGCTTGCGCAGATAACATTATGAAATTAGTGAAGAACAGAAAGAAGACATTAATAATTTGTCATCGTCTGTCATTGCCTTTGGTGGTGTTTGATTGTGACTTGAAGCCCTTTGGGGGTAATTATAATAATAACTTTAAAAATTCAGCCAAATCAATGCTAAACAAGCAGTTCATAAACCGAACCCCACCAACTGTTAGACACGCAGCACTCAAGATAACACGCTCAATCTGTTTATGGAATCCACACTTCTCAAAAGCATGAGGTTCACTTTTGCAATTAAAGCTAAATCATTAAAACTGCAGCCTGTTGGTGGTGACACCTTTTGCAGCTCAAATCCTCTTTAAAACAAAACTTGCAGTCATTAGAATGTTGACAACGTGCTGAAAACACCCACATCCACCCTCCCTTGGTGCCCTATTCTTTCTGGCTTGCACTTCAGCAAGTTGACACCTGGCTTTACGGGCAATTTTAGGAGGCTGTTGATTCTGGCAACCACCCATCCTCGGGTGAGCTCGAGCAGAGATTTTCTTCTTCCAAATGAAACATATATCTTACCTAATTCAAGTGGCTTATGTGCGGAAGGTTCAACATCTGGGGGGTACTGCTGCTCACAGGCCCTTGAATGGTGTGAGAATCCCAGAGTCAAGAGCATTGCCATCACTGAAGGGCCAGACCACACTGTGCTTCTAATTCTGGCCAACGTGTGACCTTGGTGACACGACTCAGTCTTTCTCTATCTTGGTTTGTTCATCTGTAAAATGGAATCGTAATACCTACCCCATGAAACTGTTAAACAGGTTCAGAGAAGACAAGTGAAGCTCTTACTGAATGATCAGTAGATGTTAATTGTCACTTAGTTTCTAGTCGCTGAATTAGCCAGCGCTTGAGGTCAGCATCAGATGGGTCAATGTCAAGGCAAGGTCAGGGCAAGTGGGTAAATGTTTCAGTACCAGAGACTCTTGTCACTTGAGTTTTTTTAGAACAGAATTGACTTATTCTCATCATATTAGTATTTTACTACCTTTATTACCAATGGTGATTGATAATATTATAATATTGATAATGTTAATAATTCTAAGAAATAACCAACTAGCTGCAATATTAAAATTTAAACAAAGTTAGAAGTAAATGTGCCCACTTGCTCATTTAATTTTACCCTCCATAGCAACACTCTCAGTTTATGGTGCCTCATCTCCCTGACTTTACAGACATAGCCATATCTTCATCTATCCCCATGTCTATATCTACATAACTCATCTACATCTTTTTTTTTTTTTAGACAGTAGTCATCTTTTCTTTTTTAAATTTATTTATTTATTTTTGGCTGTGTTGGGTCTTCGTTTCTGTGCGAGGGCTTTCTCTAGTTGCGGCAAGAGAGGGCCACTCTTCATCGCGGTGCCTGGGCCTCTCACTATCACGGCCTCTCTTGTTGCGGAGCACAGGCTCTAGACGCGCAGGCTCAGTAGTTGTGGCTCACGGGTCCAGTTGCTCCGCGGCATGTGGGATCTTCCCAGACCAGGGCTCGAACCCGTGTCCCCTGCATTGGCAGGCTGTTTCTGAACCACTGCGCCACCAGGGAAGCCCTCTGATACATCTTTAAACATACATTTTGCCAAGCATCATGCAGTACACAGTGACCTATAATTTGCTTATTTGGTAACATCATGAACATCTTAACCTACTGTACACACAGATCTTCCTCATTATTGCTAATGATTGAACTCTAGTCTTATCTTAATCTGAACTTTCACCTGGCAATATTTTTTTTCTCTGTGGTTTAATTACATTTGTATGGTGGTCGCAAGAAAGTTGCAGATGAAATAAGCATCAAAAAATCTACTTCTTAAATGAAATGTGTTCATCAGCTTCACGAAGGTGAGAAAATTAAGCTGCTTTCTGTTGCTCGGCTTTTTGGTGTCCAAGCTTCTTCTCCTTCTAGATAGATTAATGCTTTGGTCTGCTGGGCCAGTGTGGACAATGCTAATGGACTTGGGAATGATGTCTGGGAATGTAGCTCCTCAGGTGAAAGTTCATCTAGGCTAAAGTTTCAGGCTGTCCATATCCAAAGGTTTGGGAGAACTTAGTGTGGCAGAGCTTAAACTTCTGTAAATCCCAAAGACACTATAACAATTTACCCTTTCCAGAGTTTGCAAAATATGCTTACATTCAGAAATTCACTCTTATGTTCCCTTTATTTTACTTGAACTTGACAGACCCTGACCTCACATTTGGGAGTTGAAAAATATGGACCTAGTATACATTATGACTGATTCCCACTGAGGATTCTAGAGAGGGAATGCACGTACCAAAGTTAATATATGTTATCTTTGGAAACGCATGAACAATAGCAACCAGAAGGTCTATTACACTGATGACTCATGAGGCAATGAGGAGGAGGAAGAAGAGGCGGAAGAAGACAGGAAATGGGGTGGGTCCTTCTAGGGCACTGTGCTGTCCAATATGAGAGTTGCTAGTCATATGTGGCTAGGAGACACTTGAAATGTCACTAGTCTGTATTGAAATGGGCTGTAAGAGCAAAATGCATACAGTGATTTCAAAGATTTAGTATGAGAAAAGGAATGTCAAATATATCAATAATGTTTATATTGATGTCATATTGATATGATTATATTTTGCATCTAGTGGGTTAAATAAATGATACTATTAAAATTAACTTTACCTGTTATTTTCACTTTTTAAATGTGGCTACTATAACATTTAAAATTACACAGGTGTTAACAATAGCCAAGACATGGAAGGAACCTAAATGTCCATCAACAGATGAATGGATAAAGAAGATGTGGAATACTACTCAGACATAAAAATGAACGAAATAGTGCCATTTGCAGCATCATGGTTGAACCTAGAGATTATCATACTAAATAAGTCAGACAGAGAAAGACAAACACCATATGGTATCACTTATATGTGGAATCTAAAGTATGACACAAATTAACTTATTTACAAAACAGAAACAGACTCATAGACATAGAAAACAAACTTATGGTTACCAAAGGGGAAAGGGTGGGGGTAGGGATAAGTTAGGAGTTTGGGATTAACAGAGATAAACTACTACATATAAAATAGATACACAGCAAGGTCCTACTGTACAGCACAGGGAACTATAGTCAATACCCTGTAATAAACCATAATAGAAAAGAATAGGAAAAGAATATACTGAATATATATATATGTATATGTGTATAACTGAATCACTTTGCTGTACACCAGAAACTAACACACCATTGTAAATCAACTATACTTCAGTAAAAAATTAAAAAGTAAAATAAAATAAAATTACATATGTGGCTTACATTATATTTCTACGGGCAGTGCTGCTCTACAGCCTTCTTTCATGAAGAGATGAGGACAGTTTCCTGCTTGTATGTAAACAGCATCTTTAGTAGAATAAGAATAGTTTATGCATTACTTATTTAAATATGTCTCCTAAAATATCAATTTCCCCCAAAGCTTTCCTCATATAGCCTTGCCCCTGCTACACACTCACAAATTATGAATTAGTGGATTCTAAATGGAATTAGGCTTGCCCCTCAGAGCATGTGAGACAAAGGGAAATTAATGTGACTCATCTGTAAGATTAAGTTTGATTTAGAAAACAAATGATTAACATGACAGCCCCCCTCTCTAAATATACAAAGTTGAAAATCAGACTCAACAATCTAAATGGATAGAACCTATCATTCAGAGAGGTCTTGGGTATTGATGGAACTGTGGCCGCTGCTACCATTCTGGCACCTGTAAGTGCACACAGGTGTTATGGTTTTTCCATCATAGATGCTTCCTTCACCCCCATGAGATGGTTCAGTGGGAGGGGCCAGTGGAGCTCTCTCTAGGCACAATTGCAAGAGCACATAGACTGCGTGGAAGTGAGTGGGTTCCTTAGGTCAGGCCCAATGAAGTTGCCTGCCTCCATGCTCCCCATCACCCCAGTACACTGAGAACCTAGTCAAAGGACACTCTCTTCCCCGAACCTGTGGATCCTGAGCTTATTCTGTGGGTCCTCTTCATGCCTACACCTCCGTGCACGTAACAGTGACCTAGAAGCCTGGCTGTGTGTTGTTTGGGGAAGGAGACACTTGGCTTAATGACATCCACAGCCTATTGCCAACTGCTAAATTGCAGCGCTGTGGGCCAAGACTGAGGATACCTGTTACCGTAAGACCTCTTAACACGAGAAGGCATGCCAACGACACAGCTCTTGGTCAGAAACTACAACCAGAGGCAAGTCAATAGTGGTGGCAGAGGGGAAGGTTCCAGGGCCCCAAAGACAGCTATGTTATTGCACAGCCTTATCTTTAAATACTCAGAAAAGTAATGTGCAATGTTCCTGAAAGCATAAATATGATGGTCCAGGGGGTCAGAGGCAGAGATTATAAAGGGCTGAAGCCGTATGTATGCTGGTGAAGTGGAAAGGTGAGCCTTGAGAGGGGTTCAAGCAAGGAAAGGAAGGTGGAGGTAGGAGGCAGTGTTATCAAAATAACATTGACAGCAACCACTGGACTACCGTGTCCATACTTTGCATCAGAGACTATAACTGCTTCACATGTGCACATTGGCTTATATAGTCTTTGGAACCACTCTGCTGTTGTTCTCTCCATTTGAGAGACAAGGGTGCTGTGGCTCGGGGTGGTTGAGTGAGTTGCCCACTATCAGAGCCAGTACATAGGTAGACCCTGGATGCAAACAAAAGCCCGCTTGATTCCAAAGTCTCTGAATTTTCCACTGTGCCAAGAGGCCAAGTCATGAACACGTCCTGTTCTCTTACTCTTCACAAGGTCGAGGATTATGTGAATGCTGTCCACGTAATTACTGTAAAATCACTTCTGGCTGAGCTATGGCGAATAGCAAGTTGATTTTCACTTTGTAAATCTAGATCAGTGGCTCTCAACTTGAGACAATTTTGCCCCCCTCCCCCAGGGGACATTTGGCAATGTCTAGAGACAGTTTTGATTGCCACCACTGGGGTGCGGGGTGCTACTGGCATCAAATAAGTGGAGGTTCAGGGAGTTGCTAAACATCCTACAATGCATAGGACAATCCCTGCACCAAAGAGCATTACCCAGTCCCCAATGTCAATAGCATGGAAGTTGAGAAACTCTGCTACAGAGGAACGGCTTGGCTATCTATGTAATCACCTGCCTGGTCCTGTCCCACCCAGGCCACTTTACAGCTTAGTTGGCCATTTATTCATTCAACATATATTTATTAAGCGCAAACTAAATGGCCAACACTATATTGGTTTCTATAGACATACATTATTAAAAAACCAAATGATTTGATTCAATATTTGTCAAAAGAGTAGTTGAAACCCATAAGCTTCACGTTTAAGGGGTGTGTAATGGAGAAACTTTCTGTGATGAAGTGGTTAACACACCAATAGTTTTGAGAATGCAATACATTGGGTTAGCCTTTCAATGTTTTTAGAAAGATAAGGAAGAAGATTAAAGAATGTGTCCATATCAGTTACTGAATTTGTATTTGCAGTTAAATCCACACTTACTCTGTATCCTGTCACTGTAACGTTTTTTGTCTAAGCAAATGTACTAGAAAGTACAAGAGCTTTCCTATAACATTGAGGGATTTGTTTGAAATGTATCTGCAAAGAATATTGACTTGTAACCTTCAGATCTCTGTGTTAGCTATTGAAAATGATATTTATATGTTGGCTGGAGGGTTATAGAGAATTGCATTTATTTACTTATAATTTAAATACTGTTTGTCATGAGTTGAAGTGTGCTCACCTATCTTGTGTTCATTAACCCATTGACTAAGACATCACTAAGTTTGTGAAAAACAGTGGTATTAGACTAGCAATATTCTTCAAGGCTTTCCTCCTTGCATCCATTTATACAAGTAAATATTCAAAAATACCATAAGGAGATTAATTTTTAAGGTATCTCATAATCTTCCACAGCACTAGGGATTCAATGGTTAGTAGAAATCAGACGTGGTTCTGAACCCAAATGTCTGACAAGGGGAGACAAAAATCAAGGAAATAATCCCACAAAGAACTAAAACTACACCTGTCATAGATGCAATGACAAGGAGATCCGGAGCACAATGAACGAATAAAATTGGGAGCATGGTCCCATCTGAAGGGCCAGGGGAAGCTTCTCTGAGGAAGTGCCATGTGAGCTGAGAACTCATCAAAGTGGGCAGTAGTTACTCCAGGCAGAGGAAAGAGCTTCTGTAAAGGCCTGGGGTCAGGGAGAGTTTGGTGGACGGTGTGGCAGGAGCTAAGAGAGTACAGATGAGCGAAGCAGTGTGCGATGGACTTAAGGGGGAAGATAGGGGATGCACGTTTTGGGTCCAGGCAGGCCATGTCACCGAGTTTATGTTTTCATCTTGCCATCAGTGTGGCATCACTAAAATGTCAACATCAGGAGGGCAAAGAGAGAAGTGCGCATTTTGAGAAGCTCTCTCCAGCCGTGGGGTGGTGAATGGTTTATCATAGGAGCAAAGTGAAGGCAAAGAGGCCATTTAGGAGATAACTGTGTCAGTCAGTATAGAGATGCTGATGATTGGGTATAGGATGGTGGCAATAGAAATGGAGAAGAGTAGGTGAGTTTGAGACAGGTTTGGGAGGTAAAATCCACAGGGCTTTATCTATAATGCTTAGGCTATGATGGGGGCAGATGAGGGAGATGGTGGTGTGGAGGACTTGCTCCTGAATTTGGGGTTTTTATCTCATACACTGGGGACATTAGAAACTATGGCTGATGATTCAGTGGACGGGTTCTGATGCACCTGCACTGTCTCCTATGCAAAGAAAAGGGGGAAAGACCTATTTCCCTCTAATGGTATACTTTCTTGCCAGGTGCTTGTTATGGCCTTTAATCCAGAGGAAAAGAGCCATCAGCTCTGAAACAGTAGGGGAAATCTGGGACATTTAAATATTTAACTCAAAGAATTTGAGCCCTGCCAAGTCTTAATCACAATGCAAACCTTTATGCCCCTATTTCCTTCTGTGCCAATAATGACATTTGAAACAGGAAGGAGAAATCTACTGAAAATCAAGATCGCCCTAAGTGAGCACACTGGACAGCGCTTGCTAGGCTGTCTGCTTCAGCTGTTAATTTGCACAGGAATAGCTTCTGGGCTGATTCTGTGATGGGTTTGTTGCCAAGATCAGTCATTTAAAGCTTGCGTGCATTTCTGCTTTCTGCACATGACTTATCACAAGGCCAAGAACGAGTGAATAGGTGCCGAAACCGTAGCCCAAAGAAGAAGGAGATGGGACGATTGCCAGAAGCCAAGGAAAGGAGTAGGGATGACTAGAGGAGAGGTGAGGGGCAGAGTCCTCTTAGACGGAGGCAAGGTCTCAGTGTGAAGCCCAGACAAAGGGCAGCAGCACCCCAAGGGGCCGCAGCCTGGGTCTCTAAAAGAACGTTGGAGTCTAGCCTGGGTTCAAGTTCCAGCTCTGCAAGTTCCGAGCCTTAAGATAAGTCACTTCACCCTCTGAACCTGTTTCTTTTGAAATCATAATGTCTACCTTGCATGGTTAGGAGAATGGAGCGATTTTGCCATAGATGTTGGGAAACCCTACGCTTGCCTCCACGTCTGTTTAGCAAACATCTAGTTTTAAGGAATGAAAGAGTTCATATGAGAGCTTTCCTCTAGGTCCTTTTCTGGACCAAAACGATATGGGCCCCTAGATGTCCGCAGTCTTGGGTTCAATGCGTTAGCTCATTTAGTAACTTTCTCTCTTGATGCAAAACAGTTGAGGTCGACATTTAGATGAATCTTCCAGTCTAACACACTCATATTTCTGAATCAGCCGGGTGAGGTAATGGGGTGTTAGTCACATGCACACTGAGTAGTTAGGGGGTTTTAAACTACATCACTTCAATTTTTATTATTTCATCTGTTAAAATTAGGTTTTCTCCTGAAATAGCTTAGTGACAATACTGCTGGCCTTTCTTCCAAAAACCATAAAGATGGCCTCTTAAATTTAGAAAACGCTGAAATTGTTGGAAAGTTTTATTAAGCTGTTTAGAATTTAAGACAGCAGCTTACAGCAAAGCAGTTAAGAAATAAACAGCTTCTCAGGGTGTTTTCCAGTCCCTTCATGAAGCAATAACTCAAAGTCTTGTCACATTTGGAAAAGGAGACAGATCAGGTGTCTAAACATCCTAAGTGTCTTTAAGGAAAACACTTTTCCCTCTGGAACCATGAATCCAATGTTAACAACATGGTTGCTTGGTGAATTGTATCATAGCATTTTAGACCTGGGAAATACTTTACAAGTCATCCCTCAGTCATTTTCCCAAGTCAACAAAACTTTTCTTTAGTTTATAAACAAGGGGTAAAGTTTCCCTTGTAAAAATGTTAAAGGCTAATTGCATCCATTGCAATTAGTGAACAATAGTCTGTGTTTCGTTTCCAGTCTGCACTCCTATCTGTGTCTATCTTGCCCAGATATCTGAAAAGACAACCACTTTCTCACCTGAAAAGATCTTAACTTTCTCTCTGACAGGATTAGAGTCTCTCTTCTCCCAAAGTTTATCTTTCTTATAACCTCCTCTGTGAGAATCTTTCCTCACCTTTGGCAAAACCATACTCTTACCTGTACTGGGTAATCTTGTGACAGTGACCATCCTTTTTCCTCTTTAGTATATTTCCCTTTGAATGAGTTCTTCAGTCTGAGGTCATATTTTTTGGGGGGGGGGCATTAGGTGGACCATCAAGGCTAGCCATTAACAACATAGTACTGTAAGGTACCAAAGAGCTACTGTTAAAGAAATCTCACCTTACAGATGAGATAACCAGGGTTGAGAGAGGAGACACCATTTATCCAAGAACATGTAGGTACATAATGGCATAACCGAAGTCCAAACCAGACCTCCTGACTCTCAGTCCGGCTTTTCCTCACTTAGGATGACATGTCAACAAGTCTGCAATTGACCACCTTTTGTAAAAGAACATGGCTCTTGGTTCACAATAGACATTCACTGAAGTCTTATTGAGTGAATGAAAGGATGCTGAATGAGTAAACAAGAATATTTTCTTAGGCATTTGATTTTAAGTAAAATATTCATGCCATGTCACATGGCAACACTCATGATCAGCAGTCATTGGTCATATATGATTTTTGTGGAAGTTATCAGGGATAAAAATAAGGGTGTCATCCTGGAACTGACTAGAGATAGGTCAGTGCAAATCAGGAAACATCTGATTCTGCTTTGATTCCAAATCTTGTTTGCCACATCATCTAGTTGTGAATTTGGAAGTTAATTAATTTACTAACTCAGTCAAGGCCAATGATTCTGGAAAAGGTAAAACAGTGGTATTGGATTGAAGATAAGAAGACATATCTTCAATTTTCCTGCACTCCATGGCTCAAGCTTGCCGGGGGCTTTCTATTCCTGCCCAGGAAACTGGGAAACTCTCTGTGTCACCTCCCAAAATTTCTCTCCCCCTTTGGCTTCTGAATATCCATTGCTCCCACTGATAGGGGTATTAATACTCCTTTACATCCGTGCACTCAGTGAAATCACTTGGAAATATTTTCCTTTATTTACAGAGGCACCTGCTTTAATACCTATAGACCCCTACTTCTCTCTCCCTAGAAAACAGGGGGCACACAAATGGATTTATTAGAACAAAGTTAAATGAGGTTGAGGACTCCTCCACGGAAACTTATCCCTATGGTATACTTCAAAACTACTAACAGAGGAGAACTCTTAAAAATACTTGGATCTTTGCTAACAAAGAAAGAGATGCGCAGTGTTGCTGTAAGTTGAGTGTAAAATGGCTTAATTAATGTTTACAGTCTGGGGGAGCCAATGATGGATAAATGGCTACGTTACTGGATAGATAAATGGATGGACTCTTGGGCAGAGTGATCTGTAAGCTAAAACATTTCTTATAACAACATGGAGCAACTGACTTGGCTTTTCAAAATGATAAGCCTGAATATTTTTCTTAAGGGCTAGGAAGGCAATGAGTTTGCCTAACCGAAACTTAGTGTCTTTTCTAGAAAATGTCTATTCTCTTTTACTTCCAGAAATTATATCCCATCCGCTTTGCCCCCCCTGTAGTTTACTGAACTATGTTTATCTCTTTATGGTGACTTGCCCATCTGTCCCCATGAGGCTATGAGATACTTGGTGGCAGAGACCATGTTTTCTTTTACAAACTTTCTATTTTTATTTTCACTTTTTTGTTTTGAAATGATTTCAGACTTACAGAAAAGTTTACAGAAGCGTATAAGTAATTTCCATATGACCTTCACCTAGATTATCTGCAAATGTTAAAAACTGACATTTCCTTTATTATTCTATCAATCATTCTATCCTATCTATCTACCTATCTACCTTTCTATTTATCTATTTCCCTTTCTATATCTATCTATCTATCTATCTATCTATCTATCTATCTATCTATCTATCTATCCATCCATGCACACACACACACACACACACACACTTTATTCTGAAATGTTAGAATGAGGGATACCTCTTTGCCTCTAAATACTTCAGTGTGAGTTATCAAAGATCAAAGACATTTTCTTACATAGTTCAATTATCAAAATCAGGAAATGATCATTCATTCAATACTATCATCTAATCTGCAGCCTTATTCAAAGTTCAACAGTCACCCTACTAAATCCTGGGACCAATTCAGGATCTAATCTGGGCGCGCGTAGTTGCATTTAGTTGTCCTGTCCCTTTAATCTGTCTTGCCCCTTTGTTCTCCTTTAATTTGGAACAGTTCCTTAGCTTTTCTTTGTCTTTCATAATCTTGACATAATGGAACCGTACAAATTAGTTATTCAGTAGGATGCCCCTTAATTTGGGTTTGTCTGAGGTTTCCTCATAATTAGATTCAGGCTATGCAATTTTGGTAGGAAAACCACAGAAGTGATGTTATGTACTTCTTAGGGCTTCATATCACGAGACAAATGATGTTGATTTGACACCCCCTCTCCCCCATTTTGTGGTGATGTTTACTTTCATTGCTTTATTTAGGTGCTCTCTGCCAGGCTTCTCCACTGTAAAGTTACTATTATTCTTTTTGTAATTAATTAGTATCTTGTGGGGAAATACTCTGAGACTATGTAAATATTTTGTTTCTCATAGTACTTACACCCACTAATTTTTGCATCCATTAATGATCCTTGCCTGAAACAATTATTATTGTAGTGGTAGCCAAGGGGTGATTTTCTAATTCCATCTTTTCTTCTCTATTTATTAGTTGGAATTCTGGCATGTCTTCTTCATCCATGTCCTCTTTGCCTAGTTCAGTCTGGTCCAAAGAAGGCATTATTTTGTGAGTTGTTTTAGTAGTTACTTACTTGGTGTTATCATTAAAATATTTGAAGCGAGGACATTGTTTTAAAGAGGAAATTCTGCCAACATAATAGGATGTGTTGTTCAATAAATTTTAAATGGATTGCAAGTTAAGTGGGTCTTTAAAAAATTAGCACGGATAAAGGCATTTTGCAAAATTTGTCAAAATAAACTGGTCCAGGACCCCTTTCCAAGCTCAGTAAAGGGTTCAGGGTCAAGTCTTCATTGTCTCATCTCTCAGTGGGAAGGCGTTGACTCTGTCAGAGATGGAAGACTGAGTCGCATCAGGCACCATTTTTTGCTCATAGGTCAGTAAATTGCCCATGTGATACTTGACATTGTGATGACATAGTTGAGGAAGAGTGGGCAATCGTCACAGACAATTCCTACTAATTCTCTTTGTTCTTTAAGTTCATGGTTTTGTTTGTTTGTTTCTCCCTGATCCTTATACAATGGAGTTGATCTATATGCTGCTCCATTATCCTTTGACAGCATATTGTCACATTTAGGCATACATGATGGGGACCACAAGAGGGGTTAAGTAAAGCCATTTATATAGATGATCCAACTAACTCCTCAGAGTCCCACCAACGCCTTCTTGCCTGCCCTCCCTCTCTTTTCTCAAGTTCCTTGGACAGTGCCCCATTGTCCCAAACTTGACCCTAGCTGCTAACCAGTTTCCCCCATGACTCAGTCCAAACACTGCCCAAGCCTTTACCTTCACCCCTCTGGGGTTTTGCATCTGGGCAAATGGCTCTAGTTCCTGGCCAGCCTCTGATCTTTCTTCCTGGAATCCTCCACTGCCACATCTGTCAGTTTGAGGTCTCTGACCCCGTCTGGCTTCTCTTCTGGGCCACTGGCCCTCTCCCAAAGACAGCCAGTTAATGAGTTAGGGTCACATTGCTTCCCTGTCTATCCTGACTTAAAAAGGGGAAAAATCCATTTCCCATTTGGTTCTTCAAAAGAGACTAGAATTTCTCAAAAAGAATTTCCACTGAGAAATAAGGATAAAACAGAGACCAAAAGATTAAACAAGTAAACAGTTTTTTTTTTTTTTCTTAATGAATTTATTTATTTATTTTTGGCTGTGTTGTGTCTTTGTTGCTGCTCACGGGTTTTCTCTAGTTGCAGTGCGCGGGCTTCTCATTGTGGTGGTTTCTCTTGTTGCGGAGCACAGGCTCTAGGCACGAGGGCTTCAGTAGTTGTGGCACACGGGCTCAGTAGTTGTGGCTTGCGAGCTCTAGAGCACAGGCTCAGTAGTTGTGGTGCATCTAGTTGCTTTGAGGCATGTGAGATCTTCCCGGACCAGGGATCGAACCTGTGTCCCCTGCATTGGCAGGTGGATTCTTAACCACTGCGCCACCAGGGAAGCCCCAAGTAAATAGTTTAAAGAGACCCCAAGTTTCACACCAAGTTTAATTTTGATCACGGGTTATATTAAGTGGCCCAAGTTAAAAAATAGGGACCCAGAGTACTGATGACTACACCATCCTTCAATTTTATCTTTTAGGGAAAGCCTTTGGTGGGGGAATGTCTTTTTGAATTATTGAATGTTTTCTTGTCTCAACTTCTAGGAAAGGGACAAAAGTATAGCCTCACAATCTCACAGTCTCAATGAGAGCTAAGCATAGGCCTGTGGTGGTCAAAGACAAATCACCTGGGGCTCATACAAAGTCTGAAATAGAGTAGGTGACCCAGTGAATGTGCACTTGAATTTTCTTAGAACAGCCTCTTTAAAACTTCCGTAGATCCCTGAATTTCCAGTATTTAGGCATTGGGACTATAGTTTCCAAACTGGAGGACTAGAAAATAAAGTTATATGCAAATAGGCAACTTTCAGTTGGCATTAGAAACTTATACCAACCTAGGTCCACATCAGGCAGCCTGGTGTCTACACAGTACATTCCTTTCTAGGTGGTTGGAAGGACTCAGGGCACTTTATAGCTTTTTGTGTATAAATTCCTAAGACCTGAGATTGCCAAAGGGTTTTGAAAAGGCAAGTGGAAATATGGAAGCAGGGTTAATGTGGTGTGTAGCTGTCTCTGGTAAGCTTGCCAATGGCCACATCATTTTCCAGAAAGAAATCAAGCCTTTAATTACTGCCTGATTTCCACATTAACGTGTATTTTCTCTTATTTTCAAACAAAAACTTGGAGTCATCAGTTAGACTTACAAACACTGAAACCTTGGGGGAATTGTTCAATTGCTGAAGAGTTTCTTCATCTGTAAAATGGGATCATGGCTTATCATATAATGTTGTTATAAAGATTAAGCGAAAAAGAAGGGACCTTGCAGGGAACCAGCTTGAAATAACTTGGAAGTGGTTTCATTCTAGAGTCTCAGGATAAGGGCCCAGCCCAACTGACACACTGACTTCAACCTTGTGAGATGTTCAGCAGAGAACCAATCAAGCCCCGCTGGACTTCCAAACTTACAGAACCATGAGATAAATGAGTCTTGTTTTAAGACATTAAAGCTTGTAGTAATTTGTTATGCAGTGGTAGAAAACCAGCACACATTCCTTCCTTCCTTTTTCTTGCATTTGTAAACATTTATTCTTGGCATAGTCTGTGTTGGGTACTGCTTCAGACACCCTATAAAAATCGGGACATTTAATACACAGAACACTGCTAAGGAAGTGCGTTTCCACATCCCCATTTCCAGAAGGATGGCTGTAGGGTTATAGAATTTTGGAAACCGTCTGGTCTCTCACCCAAAGCCTTCTGCAACACCATGTTATCTCCACTTTCCCCTCTTCCCCATAAGATTTGGATTTTCCTCTGCCCACAAGGCTGAGTGGGGTTGAAGAATCTGAGGGCAGGGGAGGAGTGGGGAACATTACTTCTGAGGTTACCATGGAGATAACACAGCATCGAGGTGGGAGCAGCACTTGGCGACTTCTGAAAACCTTGGATTATTGTCCAGCTTGCTTTCATCATCTTCCTCTCAGTTCTTCAGAACTGTATTTGGCAGAGTCAGCCGGAAGTCCTGCTTCTGATTTGGAGCGCAGGAGAAGAGATTGTGATAACAATAACAACTAACACTTAAAACATATTTATTCTGTTCCAAGCATTAATTAATCTTCAGATCTATCCTCTGCCTTGCCCAGAGGACTGCCATGCCAAGTCATATTGGAACCCGAGACAGAAGGAAGTATGTGTGCCCTGGATTCAATGAAAGCAAACACATCAACAATATTTTCAAAATTGACTTCATTGCTTGTCTCATTTTCAGTTGAGAGAGTGCCATGTTGATGAATTTTCTTCACCAAGTGACAATCTTACACAATTTTTAGTTAACTTAAGCTGAAGTAAAATGATCATAAATTATAGTTTGGTATAAATAAAACATTTAAACTGAAAATAATGTCACTTTTAGTCCACTTACACTTCAATTTTCAATATTTTCCCAACTATTTTAATGTTCTGCAAAAAAATTAGCCACTAATAAAATATGTAAAAACATGTGTATAGAGACACACATTTTTCCTGTTGCCTCAAGCTCCATATGACTCAACAGAGAAATGGTCTTTATTTAAAATATTGATATTTTGTTCATCGTTGATTTGTTTGGATTAATTCTGATTTCTTAAAAATATATTGCATTAAATTATTATTTATCTTGAATACTGCATTTCTCGGCATCCCCTTAAATTTGACACCTGAGGTGAGTACCTCACTTGCCTCACCTTAGTCCTGGCCCTTGCTCAGGGCACACACACAGCTTCTAGAGAAACATCTCTAGACTTTTCTGTACATTGAAGAAAATCCTGATATTGGCTGCCTTATTCTTCAGGGATGTATTGACAGATTTTGGCATTTCAAAACTCTCAAAGTGTATTGCCTTCTTGGTAACTTTAGTCTATCCTAGGCTAGATTAGAAAAACACAGGGCTTCGCAAAGATTCGGTATGGAAAAAAAAAAAATCTTGCCAATACCATAGTTGCACTAGTGTAGCTGGAATTGTAACTTTAGTCTGAGACACACTCAAACTAATATCTAAGGGGATCCAGAAGGCTGCTGAGGGCCAGTTTACAAGCCGAGTAAATGAGCCTCCTAGGAAAGAGAGAAGGCAGGTGTTCAATTTTCCGCAATGTTAATTATTTGACCAATAGTGTCTTTATTGTTTTAATAATAATAGTAAAAAAGCATCAGTGCAAATATATTCTGGGTCATAGAGACAACTACTCTCTACTTATATATTACTAGACACTAGACACCTTTATTTCCCAATACTCCCATTTGTGTTTATATCAAAAAAAAAAAAAAAAGATGAGAGGAGATTTAACTGCATAACTGAGGTGTCCATTGCCAAGTGAAGGTCAATTAATGTCCTCAATCCATTTGTAAGGACAAAGCTTCAGTAACAGCTCAAACAGGCAAACGATGTGAGAGAGTGGGATGGATATTGACTCATCACACAGTGCATTGTAACATCAGCTTGCTGGACAGAAAAGATGCTGTCGAAACAGAACAATCAGTGCGCCATGTTTAGATTTCAAATGGCAATTTAGTTTCAGGAGCACAACACAAGACGCACATTGAATTAATATTTTAATTCAAATGTAATGGCTATTGTTGTTTTGTTTCTGTTCCAGTTGTGAATGGGTCTTGTATTATAGTTGTATATGAGACATGAGGATAAACAGTTAATACAAAGCTTTATGTTTGTATACATTGAAGATATATTGTGATAGAAATTATATCAGAGCTTGGCATGCATGCAATTTTTTTCTTCCTTCAGACAAGGGCCATTATGTTACCCAAGTGTAAAATTCTGGGGCTGAAAGCAATGTCTTGGCTTCATAGTGAATACTTGGGAAGGAGAGAGAAGGTGGTTCTTAATCCAGATGAGCTAATAGCTTGTGGCACACAGTCTCTCAGCCATGATGGAAGAGACATTTGGGGGCACTGAGTCTCCTGGACCCCCTTCAACCATAGCTGCAGCCTTTGCTTAAGGAGGAAACGGGTCTGAGCAGCTCTGTAGTTTGTTCACAAAGTGTTAGAGAGAAGTTAGAAGGGCTCTTTCTTCCTCCTGACACCAAACAGCCTAATGAGATTGTTAACAGCATTGTGAGAATCCATTATCACCGTTACATTTTAGCAAGAGGGTGTGTACGTGCGGGGGTCGGGGGGATGCGGCAAGCCCACATGTGGACAGAGTGCAGAATTATCACTGCCGCTACATTTCCAGATCCCGGAGCTGTGAATTTGGCTGGTCGGGGTCTGGGCTTCCAGCCAACTGCTAAGCTGTCCAGGTAGATGACAAACTAATTAGGGAACTGCGAACCAATTAGCACTTGGGCTGGGTTGGCTGGTCTGTCTTAAAGATTCCTTCACTGAATGTTTGGCAATAAGAACCAGCTCCATGCTCCCTCCTCCCACTGTCTAGATGGGTCATCCAATCTGTCTTGGAAAGGAGGGTGCTTTAGCCCTAGAGACATTATTAATGTTCCAAGCAAAGTTTCAGTCCTACAATGTTAGCCTTCCTTTGAAGGTGACAGTTGCCTCCTGAGAGATGACCGTCATGCTTTAGGGCAAGTGGAATGGGCCAACCCTTCCACAGTGAAGAGGCAAAACAAAGCAAGCTCTCCTGGGAGACTGGAAAGTAAATATCTCCCTGACCAACATATTAATCCATATGTCACTGTCACCTCTGATACAGATTCCAGAAATGGGTTTATTTTCTTATCTTCTGAGGCATCCTTGACCTCCCCTTCCATAGATCATAGACACATGACCTTGCTGCTCTCCTCCCTGGAAAGCTCTGCCTTTTGCCTTCACTGGTGCAGGTCCCCTACACCCATCCTGCCCTGTTGGATTCTGTTGTCCTATGGCTGAGGAGGAGAGGGACACCCCAGAGGGGCATCTTCTGCTTAATTAATGTTTCCTGTTATATTATAAGAGCTATTCATGCATCTGAGGAAATGGTTTACTTCTGATCAGTAACAACAAATAGTCAGGAAACATTTTTTTAGCAAGTATGTTATTTTCTTAGTATATAATACCCACTGAGTGGCAATAAAAATTGGGACAAAGGACAAGGGACTCTGTCCACCACTAGAATCTTTAATAGGAATGAGTGATTCCTAGGAATCACCTCTGAGTGCCTGAATCTAGATGTTCTCCTGAGTGTGCACCGTGGGGGCGTGTGTCTGTGTGTGCACGAGTGTGTGACCTAGGGCCACAGTCTTACTTATGGCATGTCAGCCATTCCATCCTAAATGGAGTCTGACCCCTCCCATTCATAAGGAAAGGTGATTTTAAGAGACCTCCTCTTTGAGAATAGACTTATCATGGCGCTCAGGGCAGTGTTTCCTTGGTTCATGGTTTGTGTGCATGATAATATGTTTGACCTCCCTTATTCTAGAAGAAACAAATAAACAAAAAAATGATGTGTATGGATCAAATGGTAATTCTCATCCACCTTTGTATCAGCAGCCTCTGCTCTTCTCATCTTAGCACCTTGACATGTCAAGACAAGCCAGGAGAGTTTTGCATGATGGGGAACAGGACATTGGATTGAAGACAAAGAAGCCTCTTGGGATAGGATTTACTCAAAATGTGGTTTATTTCTTTCTCCAGATCCCATCAATTTACTGTGGAGCACTGTGTTGAGAGAAGGTCTGAAGTGTGTTCCAGATCCTCCATCAAGCATGCTGGACTCTGTGCACCACAACTGTCATGGAGGTAGGAGGTGGGGACGGTGACATTTGTAATCTCTGCCTTAAGGACAAGAGAGAGTCAAGATAAAAATAGAAGATTGATTAATGGGTTAGATCTCATGATAGTTCTTATTCTTCACTGTTCCCTGCATCCACAAGTGCACATGCCATGGCCTTATCATAGGTGGAGTACATTCCTCTTACCCTTGACTTTGGACTTGACCATGTGATTTGGTTTGACCAACGACATGTGGGTAGAAGTGAGAGCCAGCTGGTTCTGAGACTAGGACTTAATAGGCCTTATCTATTTCTACTTGCCCTATTCTGTCTCTGTTCCCACCATGGATGACACATGCCTTGGCTAACACCCTGGTCCCAGGAGGAGGTTGAGAGATAGAGCAGAGCTTCCCCAGCCAAGCTTCTCTAGCCAAGCCTAACCAGGTCAGCTGAACTCTAGCCACTCTGAGACATGTAAGTCTTGATAGTTTGTTACACAACAGGAGTGAACAAGACAATCCACAAACAAAAACCTTGGTTACAAAATGAAAGTGTGACTCTGAGTACAGAAGAGTGTCATTTTCCCAGTCCAGCATCAAGTGACTTACATCTGAGTCCCAGGGCAAGGGGACTGAAAACAAATACTTGCCAGTAAAATGGCAAGAGGTGTTTCATTAATAAATCATAATTAAGATTCAGAACCTGCTAATGCCAGGCAAAGCAGGGTTTTAGCCCATATTGAAGAATGTAATACTTATGGGGCTGGGTGTAAGGGTGTGGTGGTTTCAAAATATGTCTGTAAATTCTGGACACTCTTACCACCAAAAGGTGGAGTCTGATTCCCTGCTCCCTTGATTACGTGCCAGTCTTAGTATTTGGAAGTGACTTTCTTCTAATAAATATTATGTGTTGCTGTGACACCATGTGGCTTCCAAGGCTAGGTCATACAGCTCCATCTCTCTCTCTGTCTCTCTTCCTCTGTCTCCCCCTCTGCAGTCACCCCTGCCCTTGGAATCCAGATACCAGGCCATGGGGAAGCCAACCAGCTACATACAAAGACCACATCCAGGTGGTCCAGCCCTAGCTCCAGCGAAGGTTCCATCTAATCCTCAACATTAATTGTCAGAGATGGATGTAAATAACCTTCCAGATGATCCCAGCCCCCTGTGATGCTGAGTGGATCTGAGGTGACCTGTTCTCTGAGCCCTGCTCAAACTGCAGATTCACGAGCAACATGAATGTCATTGCTTAAGTAGCTAAGTTCGATGCCGGAAACTCCATCTCTGTGCACCATTGCTGAGTCAAATCTCAGAGACAGAACTTTGAGTGAAGTAGAAAAGAATAGCTTTATTGCTTTGCCAGGCAATAAAAGAGGGCACAGTGGGCTCGTGCCCTCAAACACTGTCCCATCCCAGGGAGATTTGGTGAGGAGTTTTATAGCACTGGTTCAAGGCTGGGGTCGCTGACAAGGATCAGGGTGTGTGCAGGGCCTGAATTCCTTTAATATGGCCTCAGGTGGTCTCCTGATGAGCTTTTGTGGTTCTCGAGGTTATCAAACTGTGACCTTCTCTCTGGAATGAAGACTGCTTCATTAAGTAGTTAACATCTCCATTTGTTGGGGGTTTTAGTTCTGTAGAAGAACTCAAAGATACTGATATATGTATCCCTTGAGGAGGAAGCAGGACCCTGTCCCAAGGCTGCACTCTTGTTTCTTGACTGCTCCTCCATTGTCTCTGCATTCCCTCCCTTCCCTGATTAGCAACTGTTTGAATCTGCCCTTTGGAACTCAGGGAAGGTCATGGAGACTGGAGCCTATTTCCTACAAACAAGAAATGGGGGACACAGAAGGGAAGACCCACAGGGTCTTGTTCAGTTTCAGGTTTGTGGGGTGATATTTTATGCAGCCACAGGTAACCAGAATGAGGGTGTTTCTTTTTGAGGGATAATATTGGCCTGGGGAGGACACAGCTGTATAAACCAGCAACTCCATGACTGGACCAAGAAGAAATCACTTTCCAAGGGCTTGAGGAGGAGGTGGCCCTGGCAGCTTCAGCATGGACAGGAGATGCACCCACATTTCCCCATGACTTGAAGGCACCAGGAGCCGGAGCAATGAGAACAAATGCTGCAGAGTAACAGAGAAGTCCATGTGTGTAAGAATCCAAAGACACCCTGGGGGGCCACCCCCAAGTGTGTGTACGGCCTGGCCTTCCCATACTCTGAACTGATGTAGGTCCGTGTGTGTGACCGGCTTTTCCTCCTGGGCCACCTTGGCCTGGAAAGCCGAGCTTGCACATTTGTTATGACACTCCTGTTTCCCAAAGCCCTCACATACATCATCTGTTTCAGTGCTCACATTATCACCTGTGAGGTAGGTATTATCATTCCCAGGTCTCGCAGCCTGTAAATGGCAACTCTGCCAGGAAATCGAGCCTTGGTTCATTCTCTGGACCACAGCTGCCCTGGCAAATCAAATCTTATTTTTAATGTAAGTCCAGAGAAAGCTTCTTAAATAAACTCTGGGGTGAATTTTAACCCTTATCCTAAACCCTCAATGATTCATCCATTCTGTGAGCTCAGAGCGCTGCATAGTAAAATCCCATGAATTCAATTTCCATGAACGTAGGCTTTGGGGTGGGAACCAGATGGATGGTCTCTCCTTGATAATGTAGACACACTTAGTCTGGTCCGTTGAACCAAAGGTTTTATGTTAAGGCCTTTCTTCAAAATAATCTCTAAGGCATGCACTTTATAAATGGAGGCCACGTAAGCCTAAGGCTTGGTGGTGGGTCTGCCTTGGTCTTGCAGGTGTCACTTTCATACCTGCCTGAGGAGCAGGCCTGCCCACAGGTGCTTAAGGTCCTTCTAGCTTGGCCCCTTGACTCTTTTGCACTGTGTGCAAGGTCTGGGTTTGAGGACACTGATTCCTTCTCATTGGCCTTTCCCACCTTAGAATCTTGCTTCGTAGGCAGATCAGCATCTTGGCTGATGCAGATTCTGTCTCTAAGGTTCAGGAGAGCCCACACCATGCCTTAATGGCATTGACCACAGACCTAGGTCCCAGATATCTGCCAGGCAGCATGGGTCAATGATTGACCCTGGTTTGGCCTTCCCATAATTATACACCCTGGAGAACTCCTGCAGTCAGTCTACCAGTTGGATTGTTTATTAAATAATCACTATTCTACTGGTGAAATGGCACCTCTGCAGAAATTGAACTTGTGGCTGGTAAAGAGCAACCCCCATTCCATACCTCCAAATCCTCCTTCCTTAGTATAAGTGTTGTCATTTGAAATTGATGATACACAGTTCAGGGGATTGCCCTTAACTATTTGGAGTGTGAATTGGAGGCAGTTTGCCAACATCTATGATTTTTTAAAAATGCACATAAACTTTGCTCCAGCAGCTAGATTTTCAGAAATGTATCCTACATCTGGGTGTCATGAAACATCTGAGGAGTCTTATTGTAACTTTGCTTACAAGGGTCAAGTATTGGTAACAACCTAAATACCCATCAATGGAAACTAGTTGAATAATTGGTTTCATCAATACATGGGAAAGTGCTCAGTCTTTACAGAGAATTAGGGGAAGCTTTAACAAACTTTGTAAGACATATTTTCAAGTAAACACAAAGAACAAATGAAAAGAACAATGACATGATTCAGAAAAGTGTGTAAAGTCAAGCACAAAGAGCACACACACAGACATACATGTCAGTCCTACAGAGAAGATTTTGGAAAGATAAAAGAGAAACAACTGTAGTAGTTACATCTGCCATTCTGGAATGGGAAGAAAATTTACTTTCAGGATACTCTTTCTGATGTTTGAAGTTTTATTTAGTTTCTTTCTTTCTTTTTTCATGTACATGTATTAATTTTTTAAACTAAAAGGAACCAAAAGCTAAAAACAATATTGACATAGAAAAGTTGGTTCAGGATTGTCAATATGTAAGGTATGAAAGCACAGATTTTTCAAAACTGAATCACAGGGCTTCCCTGGTGGTGCAGTGGTTGAGAATCTGCCTGCCAATGCAGGGGACACGGTTTCGAGCCCTGGTCTGGGAAGATCCCACATGCTGCGGAACAACTAGGCCCGTGAGCCACAACTACTGAGCCTGCGTGTCTGGAGCCTGTGCTCCGCAACAAGAGAGGCCGCGACAGTGAGAGGCCCGCGCACCGCGATGAAGAGTGGCCCCCGCTTGCCGCAACTAGAGAAAGCCCTCGCACAGAAACGAAGACTCAACACAGTCAAAAATAAATAATAAATAAATTAAAAAAAAACAAAAACAAAACTGAATCACAGGAAAGTCAAGGGATATTCACACTTTGGAAAACAAATTGCATCCCAGTCCAGGGAATAGGGTTAGGAGGAGGTGGATGAGTTTGATTCGAAGACTTGAGGCCTGGAGAATGTTGCTGCAAAATTGTTCTTTATATCCTAAATTGGTCATGGTCCTTGGGTTGACCACAATCAATATTTTATCAATGCAGCTTTTCTTATATTATAGAGAAATGCTATCTAGCACTATTTCCAAATCAGATTTGGGCCACTTTGTACCAGCTGGTGAAAGGCAACCTCAAACTGGCATACATGGTGCTGCCTGCTGGTCCATAGCTTTATTTCAGAATGTTTCCCACTTTCATGAAAAATACCATCTTTGTTTTCATTTACTTTTTTTTGAGACTATGATTGGAATTTTATGGCTCTAAGTTTTCCAGGGTGAAAATTTAGGTGTAGTCCAGAGGAAGAGAGCAGCTGCAAAGACCCTCGCCTCCTCCCCCTTCCCCAACCCCATCTTCTTCCAGGAACCCCCCACTTACTCCTCCTACTTCAGTTGGAAAAATTTAACATTTTACCTATCTTGGGATTTGGGGTAAATTTTTATTTGAAAGATTGAATGCCGCTACTCAAACACACTCGGAAAACAGTCTTTTATTGAAGTTTGCACATAATGTTTCAAAATAAATAGAACCCAGACGAATTCAGAAGCTAATGCTAGTGCTGCAAATGAGATTTTCCTAAATGTAATATAATTGAGATAAAGATGGCAATCACTGGGCTTGAAAAGAGGTGACAATTTGAACAGAAGATATATGAGGTAGGGTCGAGCACAGGGTTCTTAGAGCCAGAATGTCTGGGTTTGGACTCCAGTGTTGCTAATTACTAGTAATGGGACCTTAGGAAATCACTTACACTTTCTGCCCTCTTGTTCTCAAATATACAGCATAGAAGTGATCATTGTGGTAGCGACAACCGTAGCTTTGTTGTGTAATTAAATCAAATACCTGAAGGGCTTAGGCAATGCCCCACGCACAGTAAGGGTTATATAAACATTAGCTCTTGTCCTTACCTTCCTCATTTGGCTTAATGCCATGTTCAAGTGTGACTCTGCATGAAATATTGGAAACATTTAATTATTTGGAGTTTTGTGATATGTTTTGGCTTTGGGGGAATTCAATCACTCTTAGGATATGGAAACGGATTATTCAACTTCTAAACATTTGAATTCCATACACATTGTTCAGGAACACACTAAACAAGACAGGCGAAGCCGTTCTGTCCAAATATCTTGGTAAGTGTTTTAAAATTTATTTATTTATTTATTTATTTATTTATTTATTTATTTATTTTTGGCTGTGTTGGGTCTTCGTTGCTGTGTGCCGGCTTTCTCTAGTTGCGGCGAGTGGGAGCTACTCTTCGTTGCGGTGAGAGTGCTTCTCATTGTGGTGGCTTCTCTTGTTGCAGAGCATGGGCTCTAGGCACACAGCCTTCAGTAGCTGTGGCCTGTGGGCTCAGTAGTTGTGGTGCAAGGGCTTAGTTGCTCTGCGGTGTGTGGGATCTTCCCAGACCAGGGCTCGAACCCATGTCCCCTGCATTGGCAGGCGGATTCTCAACCACTGTGCCACCAGGGAAATCCTCTTGGTAAACTTTAGATGTAATTGACATGCAGTGAGGTCTACAAATCAATTGTTCAGATTGATGAAATTTTGCATATGCAGACATCTGTGTAACCAGCACTCAGACCACAATGGAGAAAGTTTCTAGCAGTCCCAAAACACCTGCTCCTTCCCAATCAATATCATCCATACAGGGAAGTCTCTGACCTCTAGCCATATAATTAGCCTTCTCTGTTCTTAAACTTCATCTAAATGAACCATTCAGTGTGCTGTCTTTTTGTCTGGCTCCTTTCCCTCAGCACATCTGTGAGGCTCGCCTATGTCAGTGTGTGTCTCAGCTGGTCCATGGTGTGGATATACCACAATAATTTCATCTGTTCTGTGGTCGACCTTAGGGTTGTTTCCAGTTTGGGGCTTTTTGAATTAAATGGTTTTGAGTATTCTCGTTTGTGTTTTTGGTGAACCTCAGCCCCCATCTTTCTTGGGTATATTTCTAGGAATGGAATTGCTGGGCCATGGGAAGGCTTTAGTTTGGTTCAATGTATAGAGCTGACCAATTTTTTCTTAGCATCTCCTAAAGCAAGTTAGGCCATTCTCATCCCAGAATGGAGGCCAACCTTCCTGCAGCATCGTGGCAGTTTGGGCTGTTCTGTGGATACATTCACTGAGCAAAGAATCCTTAAGCACCCGGGGGAGCATTGCACTAACCGACAGAGGGGGTCCAAGAACAGACATCTGAGCTGGAGACCCTCAGACCTCAGGCTTCGCTTCTGCAGTTTCTATGGAGCAAGGCTTCTTCTGGCAGGCCAGGCTCCCTGCCTTCAGGGGCGCCTCGGGCAGTGAGGGTGCACCTCTCCCTCCTGGCAAGGTGAAGTTCCACATTTCTGAGCCAGGCAGACGAATCATTTGTGAATTTATGACAGAAAAAATATTCTTTAAACAGAGTCTTCCCTGATTATTGGAGCAAACTTGACTACTAGAAACTGCTTCTCTCCATCAGCTCCTTGGTAACAGAGGTAAAAGTTTCTCGCTTTGCTTAACCCCCGATGGTCCTGTTTCTTGCTATAAAAGGGACTGGACAAATGCATGGTGAGTGCAGTGGAAGAGATTGCTCCGCCTTTTAAATGTCTCCTCAATACTGCTTGTGATCTACACAGTTCAGACTTCAGGATCATCTTCTCTCCTCCTACCTCATCCTCATGGCTTTTTTCCTCTATTCATCTTGTTTGGAACTAGACCCATGGTATGGAATAAGAATAATAGCGGTTAAAGCACAAATTCAGGGGCCATATACCCACATTCAAAACCCTGTTTCTGTTCCTTAATAGCCATGGGGTCTTCATCACATACCTGCACTGTATGTAAGTTTCCTTGTGTGAATAAATAGGTTAATATGCATAGAAGTGCTCAAAACCATGCTAGGCTAAGTCCTATATAATTAGGACTAATTATTATTCAAGAGCCCAGAGAGGACGCAATGTTCCCACCACATGCCTGCACTGGTAAACATCATGAAAAACAAACAAAATAAAAATAACAAAAGTTCTTTGTTACTCTGATAAAAAACTTATAATCTACTTTAATTTGCATTCATTTTATGCACAATAAGATTAAACATATGTTCATGATCGTTGTTTTTTTAAAATTTTTATTTTATATTGGAGTATAGTTGATACACAATGTTGTGTTAGTTTCAGGTATACAGCAAAGTGATACAATTTTACATATATATATTCTTTTTCAGATTCTTTTCCATGATAGGTTATTATGAGATATTGAGAATAGTTCCCTTGCTGTACAGTAAGTCCTTGTTTATTATCTATTTTATATATAGTAGTGTGTATAAATTAATCCCAAACTCCTAATTTATCTCCACGCCTCTTCCCCTTTGGTAACCATAAGTTTGTCTTCTATGTCTGTGAATCTATTTCTGTTTTGTAAATAAGTTTATTTGTATCATCTTTTCAGATTCCACATGTAAGCGATATCATAGGATATTTGTCTTTCTCTGTCTGACTTACTTCATTTAGTATGATAATCTCTAGGTCCATCCATGTTGCTGCAAATGGCATTATTTCCTTCCTTCTTATGGCTGAGTAATATATATATGTACACAGTGGAATGTTATTCATTTTGTTTTTTATTTTAACTTTTAAAGCTGTATAGAATTTATATTATTTTATGGCAAAAGTTAGGGAGCAAACTTATATTTTTTAAATTGTTTAACCAGTTGCTCTCTGAACTGTGGTTAAGATCCACTGATATGAAACCTCACCAGTTCTTTGAACAGTGGTGCACATGGCTTATCTCAGCGTGGTCTACCTTTTCTTTCTTCTTCCCTACTGTTACTCTCATCCCTTCCTCCTGGGCTCTATCTTCATGCAACTTTCCTCTATTCCTGGGGCTTGTTTAGGTCTTTACGCCATTGTACACACCTGCAATGACTTCCTTCACTCTCCACCCTCATCCAACACTTCTAGGAAAATGAGACATCTTTTAAGATCCAGGGAAGGTGCCACCTCTGCTGTGCATCCTTTAATGCTATAGAAAATAACCTCCTCTTTGGGCTGCAAGCCCTTCATGAGCAGTGGTCCAATCGTGATCATTTCTATATCCTCAGCTCCTCTGGTAAAAGTCAGATGCTAGAATAAATTCCCTTCAATGAATGAATTAATGATTGGCATCTAAGCAAAGCATCATGCCTGTAGAGGTAAGCTACAACAGGGACATTTATTGGTTCTCTTACCAGCACTCAGGACTGGCTTCTCCTCCTAGAGTGCGCTGATTGCCAACAGGGAACTCACCCTTCTCCCATCCCCCCACTGTGCATTTGTGATGAGATTGACAGTCAGCCCAGAATGCGTAATTGACTTAGGACAACCAGCCCACTCTGGCCACAGTGATAACTTCAGGACCCAGCATGTAACCTGGCCAGCATCCTTAGCCCAAGGGGACATGTTCTGAGGTCGCAAGGAGAGGACAGCCTGTTTCTTCAGAGGATGAAATCAAAAGGTGCTTCCCTCCTTCCCCCACAACACACACTGGATGTGAAAGAGGAAGGAGGTAAACCTCAGAAGCTGTTGGTGGTCCTCATCGGACCTAAATAAGAGCTTTTCAGAAAACGTTGCCCATGCTGAACAAGCACGGCCAAGAAACGACGAGATAGAAACCTATTCTTCAATATAACATTTAAATCCTGGATGGTACTGCACCGAAAGCGGACTCCCTTGAACCATTGAGTTACATGAGCCTTTGAATTCCCCTTGTCATTTAAGCTACCCTGAATTGAGGTTTATCTTAATTGTAACCATCAAAGCAAGATATGGTCAATTAATGCTATAAGGACTAAAGCTAACCATCACCAACCATGGAAACTAACATTTCTAGACAGCTTTCTAGATACCAGGTCACTGTTAGCAAAGCAATTTCCCGTGTATTTTATTAGTTGTTTCTATAGATTAAATGTTTGTGTCCCCCCCAAATTCATAAGTTGAAACCTAACCCCTAAGGTGATGATATCAGAAAGTGGGGCCTTTGGGAGCTGATTAGGTCATGAAGATGGAGCCCTCATGAATAGGATTACATCGTGTTCTTTTATAAAAGAGATCCCACAGAGCTCTTTAGCCCCTTCTACCAAGTGAGGGCACTGAGAAGGCACCTTCTACAAACCCAAAAGTGGGTTCTCACCAGACACTGAATCTTGCACTTCCCAGCCTCCAGAAGTGTGAGAAATAATGTTCCTTTTTGCTGTTTAAAAGCCATCCAGGTTATAGTTTGTGTTACAGCAGTCTGAAGAGTCTAAGACAGTTGCTTTGAATTCTGTGACTTTCCTAGCCTAGTTCATGGCACAGAGTAGCCCTCAATACATAATAATTTCCATAACTTCACTTTTTCCCAATACCCTTCAGGCATAAAAATCAACAATTTGATTTAGGATAATAAAATAACCACTTACAAGCATGAGCTGTTATCCTCAACTTTAGAGAATTCATGGAGTTTAAGAAGGCATCAGACGGAAACTATAAAAAAGTCGCATACCCCAGCTGGATGCAAAAGTGAAACATCAAGTGATCCGTTTTGGAGAAATTCAAATAGTCACAGCCCTGGGAGATAGAGCACAGTCAGAGGAAACAACGCTCACCAATGGTGGCCACGTCTCACCAATGGTGGTCCAGCCCATACCTGACCTGGGGAGATAGTGCTGGAAAGTCAAGCATTGGACCTGGCCTCGTGGGCCTTCTATTCTAGTGGAGAAACCAAACAATGAAGCTAAATGTGGTCATTTCACTTGTAATCAACTGTGTGCTTAGGGATGCTCCAGTAGAGAGTGGTCATGGGAGGCATCTCACAATGGATGGCTTGTCAGCTGAGATATAAGGTGTGAGAAAGGGTCAGCCAGGCAGAGCACACGAGGAAGAAGAGTCCAGGCGTCTGAGCCAACATGTATAAAGGCTTCAACTGCGACATGGAAGAAAGAGACGCACAAAATTCCATCTGCCTCCAGAGAGGACAGACATGGCCGTTTACAACTTGCGAGAGCCGGGATGTGGTTATGGAGAGGCTTGTGAAAGATCAAAGGTGGGGACCTCCAAGGACAGGGGTGTAGCTGGGACTGACAGATGCCTTTAAACCTGCGCCAGCAGTGACCACAGAGATGGCTGAGGCCACTGACACCAGCATGACCCTGGCTTGGCAGATACTGACATTCCTCTACTCTGTGGTTCCCACAGTGCTGGGGCTATTCATTAGGAATGAGCATTATTAGTGACCAGACTCAGGGGAGGGAAGAGGCCACATATGCAGAAAGTGGGAGGAAATAAGGCAAGTGGGAGAACAGGAGGGCAGACCACATCACGGTGCTAGGGTCCCAGGGTCAAGGGTGCGGGGTCCTCTGGTTCAGAGGCATCGAGTTAAACCATGGGTGCTTGAACCTAAGGACCCACTGTTGCTCCTGAGAAAGGAAGTGTCGGGATAGTGGGGCAGGGGACATTGGGTTGGGGTCATTTCTTATTGTGAGGACCTCACCTGCCTCCTCTAAGGGGCACAGACAGTGTTTAGGGGTACCACCTCAGCCTGGGTATGATGCTGGTTCCCAGAGAACTAAATACCTTTCAATTATACTAATACTTTGCAAGAAGCTACTGTGTTCCAGGCACTACAGCAAACAGTGTCTCTATATTGAGACACTGTTTAATGTGTTATCAAACCTGGGATTTTTTTTTTCTTTCTTTTTTTTTGGCCATGCCACATGTGGGATCTTCTCAGTTCCCCAACCAGGGTTTGAGCCCGTGCCCCCTGCGGTGGAAGCGTGGATTCTTAACCACTGCACCGGCAGGGAAGTCCCGAACCTGGGACTTTTAAGAATGATAGGGAGTGGGATAATTTCTAAACTCACTGGAGTTCCGGGACACCTGACAATTACTAGGTAAACTGGGGTGAATGGTGGCCTTGCATATACCTCCCTGCCCTTAGGGTGGTGTTTGTTGATGGACTTAATGTGTGATGGGTGTTAAAAATTGTTTGCCATCATCTTGTCCATTAAGAGGTGAGCAAATGGCAGAACTGGAGAGTCAAGAATATACTGGGGGGCCTAGACTTAGATACTCCTTGATTCATATTCTCGCACCACTGTTTACTCTGAGTTGTTTCACCTCTCTGAGCCTCAGTTTCTCCATATGTAAAATGGGAATATTGATTATGATACCTCCTTTGCCAGGTGTTATGAGTTTGAAATGAAATAATGTGTACAAAGGGGTTAACATGGTGCCTGGTACATAATAAGCAGCAATAAATGTTAATTTACAGGATTAATTCTCAGGGATGGAGAGTGACCAATAAAAACTTGCATCAAGACTTTGTCAAACACACCTTCAACAGAACTGTGTCGCCCAGCTCCAGGACCTGGTAGATACTCTCATTTACAAAGGGCATGCACACACACACATACACCTCTCCCCAGAGCATTTTCCCCCCTGTTCCCCAGGGGAGAACGTCCTGATCCACTTTCCCTCCTAGGAGGCTGAGTGGAGAAGGCAAGGGGAGATCCGAGGTACACATAAACTCCAATTCAATCTTTCCAATCACTAGGGATTACTCACCACCAAGTGACAGATGAGAAGAACTTAGTAATTTGAAGGGCTGGGCAAATAACACATAATCTAACATGTTGCCATCGCTGGTTTGGAATTACTGAGCATTGCTCATTTCAGCATTCAGTGAATTGTGCTGTCCTGAACTGGGGTTGGCAGTTCTGAGGAAGTCCTGAGATTAACCCAGAGGCTGAGACTCAACTCCAGGGATTCATACCTTAGCTGGGTTTCAGATCATGGCCGTTGGCTTCTGAGCTTTTCCAGCACCTATATAGCCATTCCCTACCTATTTCCTGTCTTCAGTACTTAGCATAGTTTCTGTTTCTTGGTCCAACCACAGAATGGAATAAATATGACAAGAGTGCTAGGCAGGAGGTACATGAAACACTGGAAGGGGCACACGATGTTTTCTTTGGGTACCAGCATATCAGCGGAAGCTAAACAGAAAAGAGGCGACATGCAAATAAGACCTTGGAGGATGAATATGAGCAGGGAGTTTAAGGAACAGAGAGAAGGAGGGGCATTAAAACCATAGGAATGATATGAACACATGTATGGAGACAAGGTGTGTCTGGCAGATAGACCAGTGTGTATACAATGGGTAACTTTTTAAAAAAAATTTTTATTTTATATTGGAGTATAGTTGATTTACGATGTGTTAGTTTCAGGTGTACAGCAAAGTGACTCAGTTATACATATACATATATCTATTCTTTTGAAAATTCTTTTCCCATTTAGGTTATTACAGAATATTGAGTAGTATTCCCTGTGCTATACAGTAGATCCCTGTTGGTTATCTGTTTTAAGTATAGTAGTGTGTATATGTTAATGCCAAACTCCTGATTTATCCCTCCCCCCACCTTTCGCCTTTGGTAACCATAAGTTTGTTTTCTAAGTCTGTGAGTCTGTTTCTGCTTTGTAAATAAGTTCGTGTGTATCATTTTTTTTAGATTCCACATGTAAGCAATATCGTATGATATTTGTCTCTCTCTCTGACTTACTTTGCTCATGAAGCTCAATATCAAAAAAACAAGCAACCCAATCAAGAAATGGGCAGAAGACCTAGAGAGACATTTCTCCAAAGAAGACATACAGATGGCCAGGAGGTACATGAAAAGATGTGTAACCAATAGGATGTTGTCAAAATTAGAGTAGCCCTTTTACAGTGAGGTTATAAAATACTGCTTGTACTTGGCTCTCTCTTAGCCCACTAGCTGTGGAGAAACCAATAGCCCCACCATGAGGACACTTGACAGCCCCATGGAGAGGGCCACTGACTGAGGAACAGAGACCTCCTGCCAATAACCAGCACTAACTTGTGAGCAGGTAAGGGAGACACTTTGGAAGTGGATTTCCCAACCCAGTCAAGTCTTCAGATGAAGGCAGCCATGAACAATAGCCTAACTGCTACTTTGGGAGCCAGAATCACCCAGCTAACCCTCTCTTGGATTCACAGAAACAGTGTGAGATAATAAGTGTTTAATGTTTGAAGCTGCTATGTTTGGGGATAATTTGTTATGCAGCATAGGTAACTAATACATAGACCACCAAAGTTACCTCTATGTAACAGGGAAGAAAAAAATATGACTCCATGTTGGATCTGTTTTTTTTTACTTTGACCTTTGCTTTCCATTGCTTTTGTTCTGTCTATAACTATAAGCATACATAGTGGCCTTCCTTGGGGAACCCTGCTTCTCTGCCTGAATATTAAACTAGAGTGCCTTTGTTCAGCTCACAGGGAAACACCCTGACCCTGCGCACCTGTGAATGACTGCAGAGAAGAAGAAATTAACACACCCCCTCTCTGAGGCTGGCCCAAATCAGGAGATATTTTGCAAGACTTATGACTTTTTACTTTACTTCCTCACCTCCTCCCCCTCTCCATTCTATAAAAGAAATTAGCATCCAGACCCTGATAAGATGGTACTCTAGGATGCTAGTCCGCCATCTTCTCAGACGCCTGGCTTTCCAAATAAGGCTGCTATTCCTTGCGTCAACACCTCGTCTCCTGATTTATTGGCCTGTTGTGCTGCCAGCAGACAGAGAGCTTGGACTCGGTAACATCTACTTTGAACTCTAAATCAGAATAGTCCTATGCTATGTTTTTTTGTTTAGAGCTGCCACACAAAGGGACCTTCATCATGGCTGACATTGCTGCAATAAATGCAAGAACCCCCAAAGTGGCATATTCGAGGGACATGTGTCATGAGGCAACCTGGACCCTAGATGTTTGTCAATGTGGCTCCATATCTTTGCTTTTCCCTGTACAGACTACACCTTCCTCTCTGCAGGCCACTTCCTTTGGAAGACTATAGGTTTCTTCTTCCTTATAACTCTAGTTGGCATATGGTTTGTATAGCAACACTGGCTCTAGCCTTGTATGACCTTATTGATTGAGAGTCAGTCCCAATCTTACAGCATATTTCATGAGGCTCAATTCATTTCCCAAGAATAAAGCTGACTGGCTCCACCTGAGTCAGGTACCTGCCCATGAACTTTGCAGGTGGGACCCGGAAGCAGAGTCACCCAGTACCATCATGGCTATCCTGGTCTCTCTTTTAGGATGGAATAGGAGATCCATTTCCAAATGCGGTTATGGAGTCTGGCAAGTACTTCAAATGTGTCTAGCATATGTAGCCCCAATTAAGAGCTTCTGAGAAAGCCTGATGTGAGATCAAGATCACACACTCTCTCCGTTTTTATTAACTCACTGGGGTGTGAAACACTCCCTTCTGAATGAGAAGAGACAGGAAACATCCTCCCCCACATGACAAAAGCCTGATGGCAACAAGGCATTAAGCTTCATGACTCAAGCCCATAGTTCTACAAAAGCAATTCCAAACTCTCCAAAGCAATTATACATCATATGATATCATCAGAATAAAATAAATATAAATCCCGAGATTAATATGAAGGCATAAACAACTGCTGACAGCCTATAAATTGTATTAGGAATACTTTGATAAACTCCTAGTTTTCTGTACTTCCTTCATCCTCATGATAATAGCTGTTGAGATTCAGCACATACTGGGGACATACGTGGTAAATGTCTTGGTGGCAGGGGGTAGTAAGGAAGATTGGGAATTTAAAAAAAAAAAGAAACAAAAAAGAAACAGAAAACAGGAGAAGTGGATGGATGAATGATGACTTTAAGGCAGTGGGGTAGGGGGCCCTGCAGAAGAAGTACATCTCCAGAGGCCAGGGAACCCCCTTTCTCCCTTATGACCTCTCTATAAAAGGAGGTGGCTGGCGGTATCTTTATGACTTTGCTCTTTGTGCTTCCCCTCCAGCCCTCAGCAAAAAGGAGGCAATTCTGAATGGGTTATTTCTTCCAGAAACATTCACTGAACATCCATGGGCTGAAGGGTCGCGATCTTGTGCAACTCAAAGATCGATGCAGGAGATAGTTGAGCAGACAATTAAAGTTCAATGAGACCGTTGCTATATAATGAGTATTTTTAGGAAAAATTAAATGTATGCCCAGGGATGTGGGGATAGCTCTCATCTCTGTTGTTTTGACTCATGGAGGGGGCATTGTTAAGGGCATTGAATTGTGTCCCCCTAAATTCATAGTTGAAGTCCCAAACCCCAGTACCTCACAAGGTGACCTATTTGGAAATAGGGTCATTGCAGGTATAATCAGTTAAAATGAAGTCATTAGGATGGACCCTAATCCAATGTGACTGAAGTCTTTATATAGAGGGGGAAATCTGGACACAGTGACATGTATACGGGGAGAACGCCGTGTGAAGATGAAGGCAGAGATCAGGGTGCTGCTTCTAAAAGTCAAGGTGTGCCGAACATTGCCAGCCAACCACCAGAAGCTAGGGGAGAGATATGGATCATATTCTTCCTTAACCTTCAGAAGAAACCAGCCCTGCTGACAGAAGACCTTGATTTTGGACTCTAGCCTCCAAAACGGTGAGAGAATAAATTTCTGTTGTTTCAGCCATCCGATTTGTGGTATTTGTTATGGCAGCCCTAGCAAACTAACATAAGCTTTTTATAGGTTCTAAAGATTAAAAGAGGGAAGGTCCTCCAGGCTGAGAGGCCAGAATAGGGATGCAGTTGCTTGAAGGAAATCAGCTTTCAGGAACATGGCAAGACGCCTTGTGTTGCTGAAGGGAATGGTAGACAGTGGTATGAAGTATGGCCGTAGAGAAAGACCAGGGGGTTGTAAAGTGATGCTTTCTGAGTTTGCAACACATTATTCTAAAACCTGATGTAGAGAGAGGGATAGAGGCATTGGAATAGTTTGAGGGCTGCCCTGAGATGTGTCCACAGCATGGCTGGTATTAACAGATATTCAAAAGCTATCTGTTAGTGAATAGGCAAGCTTTGGCTACTTCAGTGCAAATAAGCAAGACTTGGAACCCTGGCATATCCAGCCTCTGTCTCCATCCAGGTAGCCTCCTGCATGAATGTTGCTTTTGCTTCCTAATCCCCAAATGAAAGAAGAGCCCTAAAAGTAGAACCCTACAATTATTCCCGGAATGAAACAGCCACTGTTAGCGCAGGAGGGTGTGGGTCCCTCTGCTTCTGTTTCTCCCACGCTTCTCTGCCTTTCAACCTCACCCACTGGAACTATGGGTTGTCCAAGTTCACTCTAATCTCAAGCATACGTTTTGGCACTTAGAGAAAAGTGTAGGATGTGTTGAGAAGCCAGAAATGGTAACTAGAAGGGGGGAAAAGAGTGACCAGCAACTCGGAACTGCTCTCTTACAAGGATTGGATTTCTCCACCAATAGCATTGTGGTGGGAGCCAGAGGGGGGCAGCCTTGCAGCAAAATGCCCCGAGTTAAATGCATTCACTTCTTTCCCTGGCAACTTAGAAGGCAGCTAATTTACACGCTACCTCCTATTAGTTTTGGGGAAAAAACATAGCTGACAATAAGGAAGAGAATGCCATCTCTTTCTTCAGCTTAAACATGCCTGCTTCGGTGATGAATGGTTGATCTCTAAGCTTACTGTTTTCAGGCTATAAAAGCTGTTTATGTCACTCTATAAAAGAACATTTGAACTTATTTAGCTATCTGAGTTGAAATGTTTGGGGGGAAAGAAAAACGCAATGGGAATTAACAAAGTGAAGCTGTAACCTGATCGGTGAGGGCTGCAGGGCTTGCATAGAAACTTACTTCATTAGGAATCCCTCCTCCCTGCGCCCCATGCACCCAGAGCAGCCCCCCATGCACAGGGGATGTATGAGCTGGCCAGCACTCCAATAGCAGCCATCATTTCAGCAAAGCTCTCCCAGTCACTCATTTCTCGTGCACTGCTGTGATCCACATTCACTGGGGACCCTTTGGCTCTTAAAAAGCTGCGGCTGCCTGGAGGAGGTGACAAGACGTTGACAAATCTGTGTTGTTTTTCTCCTAAAAACTGTGAGTTTGTGCGAGTGCCCTAGGTAGAAATGTGCTTCTCCTGCATCCAGGGTGCCTCTGTTTTGCTTGCTCTGGGACTGTGAGGTCCCGAAGTTCTGACAGATTAGCTAAGTACCCGTGCTGCCTTCTCCCTAAGCAGTGCTCACCCCACTGGCCAGCCACCAGGATGCTGGCCTGGATATCTTACTGGAAAGGTTAAAGCATCTTCGAGACAGGCTGACCATGGACCAATTTGCCCAGCACAGTATCCTCTTGGCGTACTTTTAAAGGTGCCCCCTTCATGCTCCAGAATGTCCTGGTTTAGATCCTCTATCATATGATCGATCTATTCGTAGAAGTCTATTCATGCTTTTTCGGATGTATTTTGTGCCCAGCTTGGGGGGATATGGGAGCTTAGGGACTCACGAGTTTGAGTGAAGCATTCTCTTTGTTTAGGTTCCCATAAGGGCAGAACTGAGTCAAGGAACTGGGTGCAAGTGGTGTATTTAGGAGGTGCAGAAAACACCTGTAGGGGAACAGGGGAGTAAGAAAAAGGGACAGCGGCCAAAAAAGGTGTGCTAGCAAACCACACTGTGGGCACCTGGAGCTTAATTCTCTTGAGGACATGCTGGCAGACAATGAATGCCTCCGAATTCTTCCAGGCGTGGGGGAAGCAGGCTCCCAGGGGTGTTTTTCTCGCACTTCTTGTCTGCCTTCAGGAGGGCAAGGCAGCCTTCAGCTGCTTTGGAGAAAATCTATAAGCAGAGTTACAGACACTGGTGCATAATCTGAGCAAACTGAAGGGATATGGCTCAAGGCATATGGGCAGGCACTGATATTATCGGCTACAGGAGGAAAAGATGAAATAGAGAAAGAAAACACGAATGTTGTGGAGTACCCACATTTTTCCTGATGCTTCAGAATTTAGCTTGATAGACACATACATTCCTTTAGTGGCTCCTTCATCCTAATAGTGACATTATTTTAAGTACAATGTGTCATGTATGTCTCTCCTGCAAAACTGTGATCTCCATAAGGAAGACCACATTCAGTGTCTTCACCATGTTCCTTCAATGTAGAGTGATAATATTTGCTAAATGAATTAATAAATGAACGAATTGTGCTAATTTCTTTCATATACTTTATCACTCCATATTTTCCACTCTATTTAGGAGGTATAGATTATTATCTCCAGCTTGTGGGTAAGGAAACAAGAAGAAACTTTCCCCAATATCACATTGCTAAGAAGTTCAAATCCAGGTTTGTCTAACCTCTAAGCTCACCCTCTTCCAGCATAATCTTCCCATAAAGGGGAAATATTGATACACTAAGTCCCCTACATACGGACCGTCTAGTTGCAAACTTTCAAAGATGTGAACGTGTGTTCACATGTCCAATCACGTAGGTTAGTTCACATGTCTGGCTACATTGTCACGTGCGTGCATCGTCTACAAGTGGTTGTGCTTTCGTGTACTTTACTGTACAGTACTGGATAGAGTACAGAAGTACAGTATCTTCATGTCAAGCCGAGGATGTCCAGAAGCAAGTGTAAAAGCAGAGGTGATGTAGCTGATACTACTGTACTTTTCAAGGCATTGTACTATAAGATTAAAAATGTTTTCTTTATTTTTTGTGTTTGTTTGCTTTTTACGTATTATTTGTGTGAAAAGTATTATAAACCTATTACAGTACAGTACCATAGAGCTGATTGTGTTAGTTGGGTACCTAGGCTAACTTTGTTGGACGTACGAACAAATTGGACTTACGAACGCGCTCTCGGAACAGAACTCGTTCGTATGTAGGGGACTTACCATACATAAAGATCTTCCCGCTTCTGCTGGCCTCTGTATTTCAACAAGCTGTGTAACAAATCCCCAGATACTGCCTAATCCTAGTTCCCGTTGCCTCCCATTCTCTTGACCCCTCATTCAATTTATCCTCCTATTTCGGAGTATGTCAGACTCAAGCCTGCTCTAACTACTTGAAGTCTTAGCCTGGAAAAGGAACATTTTTTTTGTTTAAACCTTCAGGCAAGTGAAAAAAAGCCAAAGTTTCAGAAGCTAATGCCTACCTTTACCTTGAGTGATTTACCTCATCAAAGAAGTAAAGGCATTTCAGGATGTGTGACATCATTATTTTTTTTTCTTCGTTGTTCAAAGTCTGGTCGTGATTCAATGGGAAGGGGAGACCACAGTGTTGGGCTGATAAATTTCAATAACCAGCTCTCTTAGAAAAACCAACCAACCAACCAACTTTTATTTGCAGCGTATGCAAATTTCCATGGTGTTGATACTCCCACTATGGCCAATTTCAAACTACCCATGTGAAGTCATTGAATGCCTATGTCAGGAATAGATGGACAGCAGCACATTATTTTATAGTATTTCCACCACATGAATACAATAGATGTAAATAACCTCACATGCATAAATAATAGTAAAACATAGTGAATAATTAGAAAGCAATGAATTTTGAGTATTTATTATCTTTATTTTTTAATGCAACTTATTTCATTGTGGTTTATTAATTTAATTTTTAATAATGGCTGTGTCTAACAACTGGTACCAAAAAATCTGAAAGTTTAACAAGCAGCTCTCATGACCTGGTGTAAGCTGACTGCAGCACACCATTTTGGAGACTCTTTCTTGAAGAGGTACTTCCTTTTGTAGACTCTGCTCAGATCTTTGTCCTAAGTCCATAAGAGGAAGGGGAAATTGGTCAATGACATAATTTAAGATTCTGGCTGAACAGCTAGAGTGAGAACCGACTATCTTCTTGATGTTATCAAAGTCTGAGACCCTTTTTGTATAAGTTAATGTTTGCCACGACCCTCATCCCTGACCTGCCCTTTGGTATCCTGTGTGTCCAGAGGCTGACACCTGAGTACTGTTCATGTTGTCTTGCTTCTGCTTGAGCTCAGCCTGAAGGATGCAAGACAAATGAAGGCAGAAGAAGAGAAAATTAGGAGGATGGTGTATATACGTATAACCACTCTCTTTCTGCCTCATGGCAGTTCTGACATGAGCCTTATATGACTCCTCTTGGGCAGCTATTACCCATGGCTCTCCCTGGACCAGTCCCAGCTTCCTCCTCTTGGCTTCCTCTGTAGCTGTGACTGTTCCTGGGTTGCTTCATCAACCCTCAGTCCACATCTGTGTAAATAGTCCTTTTATTAAACTATTTTCAGCTAACTCCTTTGCAGTGTGCCTTGTATGTTACCCACACTCTATATGATATACTAAGTACATTTATCCAGTGATATATCCTGCTGCATTAGTCTGTAGGAAACCTAGTAGCCTGATTCCTCATATGGGGGAACACTTTTCTATGTGATATTCTCATTGTGACCACCCCATCACATCCAGGAGTTCCTGAATATCATTCTCTCTGCCCAGTTACCAGCCATACGTAGGGAAAAGGGGGTGGAGTCAACTACCTTTTCCAATATAGAGTTTCCTTTACCCCCACATGCAACTTCATCCACTCAGGTGGGTGTACCGTCAAGTGACCTTGGCTTGTTAGCTGAACATGACTCATGCTTTGCTCTGAGAGCCAGGCCTCAGCTTCAGTGTCAGATACAGTCTGTCCTACGGGACCTGTAAAGAAACCAAGCACCTGCTAAGGGCATTTCATAGTTCCTATCCTGTTCTTCTGGCACCACTATTCTCTCTGGGTCCTTGCCTTGCTCTTATGCACAACTTTCTCCAGCCTGACATCTTTCCTGGCCCAGTGTCCCATCCCCATGCATGAATTTGGTTGTCAGAACTTCCTAGAATCCATAATAGGTCATCAGACTGTTATGAATTGAGTGTGTACCATGCACCATACACTGTGCTAAGGATTTCACATGTACAGCCTCCTCTACCATGGAAATAATTCCAGGATACTGGCCCCTTCATGATCCCACCCCTCCAATCTATCACCTACCAATCATGCAGGCCATTTGTCTGTTTACACTCAGATGCATTCCCTACCCTTTTCTCCACCTGCTCTGTGTTACAGGGAACTACATTTCCAGGCTCCCTTGACTGCTAGCTTCTGGAAAGGCACTGCCAATGAAAGAACTTGGCAGGAGATAGAAGGACAAGAAAAAGGTAAGGTTCTCCCTCTCTCCACCTGGGGCCTCATCTCTGCAGCAATTGTGCTTCTGTTATGGCACCAGCTCTCTTTGGACAGCCCGTTCCTTAATGGTCCCAGCAAGCCTGTCACAGTTCCAGCTTCTCCAGGGTTCCTGGGTTTCCTTCCTTTGTCTCTCCTGCCCTAGATGAGACAGTGGCTTTCTATAGTTGCTAATCTCTGGATTTCCCTCATCATCTCTTTGCTGTTTTGACTCTTTTTTTTTTTAATTTAATTTAATTTATTTTTTATATAGCAGGTTCTTATTACTTATCTATTTTATACATACTGATGTATATATGTCAGTCCCAATCTCCCAATTCATCCCAACACCACCCCCCCATCCCCCACTTTTCCCCCTTGGTGTCCATACATTTGTTCTCTACATCTGTGTCTCTATTTCTGCCTTGCAAACAGGTTCATCTATACCATTTTTCTGGATTCCACGTATATGCATTAATATACGATATTTGTTTTTCTCTTTCTGACTTACTTCACTTTGTATGACATTCTCTAGGTCCATCCACGTCTCTACAAATGACCCAATTTTGTTCCTTTTTATGGCTGAGTAATATTCCATTGTATATATGTACACATCTTCTTTATCCATTTGTCTGTTGATGGACATTTAGGTTGCTTCCATGACCTGGCTATTGTAAATAGTGCTGCAATAAACATTGCGTGTCTTTTTGAATTATGGTTTTTTCTGGGTATATGCCCAGTAGTGGGATTGCTGGGTCATATGGTAATTCTATTTTTAGTTTTTTAAGGAACCTCCATACTGTTCTCCATAGTGGCTGTATCAATTTACATTCCCACCAACAGTGCAAGATGGTTCCCTTTTCTCCGCACCTTCGCCAGCATTTGCTGTTTGTAGATATTCTGATGATGCCCATTCTAACTGGTGTGAGGTGAGACCTCATTGTAGTTTTGATTTGCATTTCTCTAATAATTAGTGATGTTGAACAGGTTTTCATGTGTGTCTTGGCCAACTGTGTGTCTTCGTTGGAGAAATGTCTATTTAGGTCTTCTGCCCATTTTTTGAGTGGGTTGTTTATTTTTTTAATATTGAGCTGCATGAGCTGTTTATATATTTTGGAGATTAATCCTTTGTCCACTGATTCATTTGCAAATATTTTCTTGCATTCTGAGGGTTGTCTTTTCATCTTGTTTATAGTCTCCTTTGCTGTGAAAAGCTTTTGAGTTTCATTAGGTCCCATTTGTTTATTTTTGTTTTTATTTCCATTACTCTAGGAGGTGGGTTAAAAAAGATCTTGCTGTGATTTATGTCAAAGAGTGTTCTTCCTATGTTTTCCTCTAAGAGTTTTATAGTGTCTGGTCTTACATTTAGGTCTTTAATCCATTTTAAATTTATTTTTGTGTACTGTGTTAGGGAGTGTTCTAATTTTTCTTTTACATGTAGCTATCCAGTTTTCCCAGCCCCACTTATTTAAGACACTATCTTTTGTCCATTGTATACCCTTGCCTCCTTTGTCATAGATTAGTTGACCATACATGCGTGGGTTTATCTCTGGGCTTTGTATCCTGTTCCATCAATCTATATTTCTGTTTTTGTGCCAGTACCATACTGTCTTGATTACTGTAGCTTTGTAGTACAGTGTGAAGTCAGGAGCCTGATTCTTCCAGCTCTGTATTTTTTCCCTCAAGATTGCTTTGGCTATTCGGGGTCTTTTGTGTCTCCATACAAATTTTAAGATTTTTTGTTCTAGTTCCTGTTAAAAATGCCATTGGTAATTTGATAGGGATTGCACTGAATCTGTAGATTGCTTTGGGTAGTATGGTCATTTTCACAATGTTGATTCTTCCAATCCATAAACATGGTATATCTCTCCGTTTGTGCCATCTTTGATTTCTTTCATCAGGGTCTTATAGTTTTCTGAGTACAGGTCTTTGACCTCCTTAGGTAGGTTTATCCCTAGGTATTTTATTCTTTTTGTTGCAGTGGTGAATGGGATTTTTTCCTTAATTTCTCTTTCTGATCTTTCTTTGTTAGTTTATAGGAATGCAAGAGATTTCTGTGCATTAATTTTGTATCTTTACCAGATTCAGTGATTAGCTCTGGTAGTTTTCTGGTGGCATCTTTAGGACTATCTAAGTATAGTATCATGTCATCTGCATACAGTGACAGTTTTACTTCTTCTTTTCCAATTTGCATTCTTCTTATTTCTTTTTCTTCTCTGATTGCCGTGGCCAGGACATCCAAAACTATGTTGAATAATAGTGGTGAGAGTGGACATCCTTGTCTTGTTCCTGACCTTAGAGGAAATGCTTTCAGTTTTTCACCATTGAGAATGATGTTTGTTGTGGGTTTGTTGTTTATGGTCTTTATTATGTTTAGGTAAGTTCCTTTTATGCCCACTTTCTGGAGAGTTTTTATCACAAATAGGTGTTGAATTTTGTCAAAACCTTTTTCTGCATCTATTGAGATGATTATATGGATTTTATTCTTCAATTTGTTAATACAGTGTATCATATTGATTGATTTGTGTATATTGAAGAAACCTTGCATCCCTGAGATAAATCCCACTTGAATATGGTGTATGATCCTTTTAATGTATTGTTGGATTCTGTTTGCTAGTATTTTGTTGAGGATTTTTGCATCTATATTCATCAGTGATACTGGTCTGTAATTTTCTTTTTTTTTGTAGTATCTTTGTCTAGTTTTGGTATCAGTGTGATGGTGGCCCCCTAGAATGAGTTTGGGAGTGTCCCTTCCTCTGCAGTTTTTTGGAAGAGTTTGAGAAGGATGGGTGTTAGCTCTTCTCTAAACGTTTGATAGCATTCAACTGTGAAGCCATCTGATCCTGGACTTTTGTTTTTTGAAAGATTTTTCATCACAGTTTCAATTTCATTACTTGTGATTGGTCTGTTCATATTTTCTATTTCTTCCTGGTTCAGTCTTGAAAGGTTATACCTTTGTAAGAATTTGTCTATTTCTTCCAGGTTGTCCACTTTATTGGCATAGACTTGCTTGTAGTAGTCTCTTAGGATGCTTTATATTTCTGTGGTGTCCATTGTAACTTCTCCTTTTTCATTTCTAATTTTATTGATTTGAGTCTTCTCCCTCTTTTTCTTGATGAGTCTGGCTAATGGTTTATCAATTTTGTTTATCTTCTCAAAGAACCAGCTTTTAGTTTTATTGATCTTTGCTATTGTTTTTTTGTTTGTTTCTATTTCATTTATTTCTGCTCTGATCTTTATGATTTCTTTCCTTCTACCAACTTTGGGTTTTGTTTGTTGTTCTTTCTCTAGTTCCTTTAGGTGTAAGGTTAGATTGTTTATTTGATTTATTCTTGTTTCTTGAGGTAGGATTGTATTGTTATAAACTTCCCTCTTAGAACTGCTTTTGCTACACCCCATAGGTTTTGGATCATTGTGTTTTCATTGTCATTTTTCTCTAGGTATTTTTTTTGATTTCCTCTTTGATTTCTTCGGTGGTCTCTTGGTTATTTAGTAACATATTGTTTAGCCTCCATGTGTTTGTGTTTTTTACGTTTTTTTCCCTGTAATTCATTTCTAATCTCATAACGTTGTGGTCAGAAAAGATGCTTGATATGATTTCAATTTTCTTAAATTTACTGAGACTTGATTTGTGACCCAAGATGTGATCTATCCTGGAGAATGTTCCATGTGCACTTGAGAAGAAAGTGTAATCTGCTGTTTTTGGATGGAATGTCCTACAAATATCAGTTAAATCTATCTGGGCTATTGTGTCATTTAAAGCTTGTGTTTCCTTATTTATTTTTATTTTGGATGATCTGCCCATTGGTGTAAGTGAGGTGTTAAACTCCCCCACTATTATTGTGTTACTGTCAATTTCCTCTTTTATAGCTGTTAGCAGTTGCCTTATGTATTGAGGCGCTCCTATGTTGGGTGCATATATATTTATAATTGTTATATCTTCTTCTTGGATTAATCCCTTGATCATTATGTAGTGTCCTTCCTTGTCTCTTGTAACATTCTTTATTTTGAAATATATTTTATCTGATATGAGTATTGCTACTCCAGCTTTCTTTTGATTTCCATTTGCATGGAATATCTTTGTCCATCCCCTCACTTTCAGTCTATATTTGTCCCTAGGTCTGAAGTGGCTCTCTTGTAGACAACATGTATGTGGGTCTTGTTTTTGTATCCATTCAGCCAGTCTATGTCTTTTGGTTGGAACATTTAATCCATTCACGTTTAAGGTAATTATCGATATGTATGTTCCTATGACCATTTTCTT